>NW_026775580.1:81932402-83132402 GCF_030987335.1 Cornus florida | reverse complement strand
ATAACTCTTCTCCCTTCTTCTCCCTCTTCGTCTTCCTACCCATACCTCCTCAACTAGCCAGGCCTAGCCTTCTTCAAAGAGAATGAATTTTACGTACACCCAAACACAGCTTCTGGATTCTCTTTTTTCCAATAAATAGTTTTTGGTACGTAAGATATCCTGATTTATGGTAACAATGTTACTACTATATTTCTTTCCAACTTCCTTATTCCTTTTAATACAAGGATTCTTTATGGTATTAGGATCAGGGGGTGTCCTCCTCCTTTTTTAACTTGAATTAGGTCTGAAATTTAGTGATTTTTTTATTTTAATTTTTTCACCTAAAACTCATGAATTGAGGGACAATTCACAATTGTTTTGATTGTTGTTAATACGGAGTAAATAAGGCTTTTTTTTTTTTTTTGTGGTATGACAAGAACGTTAAGAGAAGGTGCAAAGGCTCCAAACTGAGCTTCCAAAGACAACATTGTGCAACCTACCACTTAGACCACGAAGGTATTAGAAGCAGTTAACCATAATATTTTCTTCTTTTTTCCGTTAAGTAATAAGTGAATAGGATATATATATATATATATATATATTATACATTGAAAGTACATATTGTTTTCGATCATTTTATATTTTTAGAATGATCGAAAACAACCATGTGTTATGTACCTCTTGTACGTTCTTGAGCATATTGCATATAACTACAAATAAAAGCTTAGTTTTAGATCGAGTTATAGTAATTAAATATGGTTAACATGGTCTTATTCTGCGCTCCACTTGATGATGTTTATGTTCACCAATAGTAATGAAAATTTTCACCATACAATAGAAGATATAAATAAATATATAAGCACGCAGAAATTAAAAACAGTTTGGTCGGTGTCCAAAATCCAAAAGCTTGAAACATAAATTTATTTTACGGGCTGTAATGAACTAAAGGACGAATGTGAATTCAATACACAATGATACCCCTAAACAATCACATATAAATACATTTTAACTAAGAAAAATATAGCTTATGAATTGATCTAAATGATTTTTTTTATAAAAAAAAAAAAATCTCAATATCGCTACATTATATAAATAGGATACACACATTTAAATTATATATTTAGGGTCCCTTTAGAACCCACCCTAGACTACAAACTTAAAAATACTGTCGACGGCCCCACACCTCAGCACCAGTGCTTTGATATCGTTGCTAAAGCATATTGTAAGACTTGGGTGAAACAATGGTCTCCAAACAAGTTACTGCCTCATTCCATTGATCCCAAAATTGGGGGGAGTATGGTGAAACTGCGCGCACCTATGTGTTTTCTCTTTTAGATTGCACATGACAAGCTCTCTGCTACCAATTGCAAATAAATATTCTTCATTGTTTGAGAAATCCAAAGGCTTTATGGTACCACAAGAGATGCGAAACTCAAATTTAGTCCAAGACGCTCTCATGCCATATTCCTTCATCAACCAAAAAGCAAGGGGAGCCAGGATTGCAAAATAGAGGGGCTAAAAATAATTAAACCCGTGATTGCTTAGTGTATCAGCCATACTCTAAATACAGAATTTTCATGCATCAGTCATTCAATTAAACCCAATAATTTACAACCTTCTAACACATTTACACTTTCAAACTCAAACGTATTTTCCCAATCAAGAATCCCCTAAAGTCTGCTTCATACAAATATTAAAACAAACACCTGCAATAATGCAAAATATATATGTCCCTTATCAACAAATTCACATTAGAGAAAAAGACCCATGTGCTCCGCCCCTTACTAATTATTAATCCATTATATAGTAAATTATCCAATTTAACAAGAAATCATCAAGTCATCAACACAACCCTTTTTTTATTTTTTTTACAAAAATAAAAATTAATATTTCACTGGATTAACAATAATAATCCTTGATATCCATTCACTTATATCTTGGTGTTTTACAAACGAAGAGTTTAGGTATTCTTCCATAAACTAACAATGCGTTTGATTTATTGGGTTGGCCTTGTTATGTTTTATTATGGTTTATTTTGTGATTTGGCATGTTCATGGTTCGTGGACTTACTCATATTTAAGGCTTAGCCTTTATAAATTTTGTAACTCCTTTTATTTATAGAAATACTATGAATTGGACTGGACTGATAGGAAGAGGAAGAGTAATATATGAACTTATAGGAACAATAATACTAAATTTTCTTTTTTCAATTGGGCCTGAATTATAGCCCAAGTTAACCCATTACTGGGCAATCAAACCACTACTAAAGAGTAGTGCTAATATATTATCGGGTAATTTAAAAAGTCATTTTACTCATATCTTAATTGAACCAATGGAGATTTCCATTCAGAAATAACCCCCAGCTGTTGTACTCAATTAAGAAAGGAAAATATGAAATCCTTCTCCATGAATTTGATTTTGACTTCACGTGCAAAATATTTTACTTGAATCTAATCATACTACCCGTTTAATCACTTAATGACTAAACTACCCCTATTTAAGTCTAAAGTTTAACTCCATATTTTTTGGCGTGTTTCAGCGGTGGCCAAACGTGAGTCTAAACAAACAACCTCAACCAAACTTCAGAGATTACTTCAGTCCAATGCACTCCTTTTTTAGATGAAACAAAGACCAAATTGTTTTAGTGTGGCGACACCTCAAGCCCTCCTTGGCAAAACCCAGCTCAATCCGGCGACGTCTCAAGCAACGTCGACCCACCCCGACGAAATCCAATTCTATCTTGTGAGCCTCAAGGTTCTTTCTACATGAAACCACAACGGTGACGGTGACCAAACCAGGTAGTAATGTGACTTGCATGCTTTATCCGACAATAAACCGGCGAGCTCCAGTGAATGACTAAACTAGCTCCACTACCGCCAAGCTTTACTAGTGAGCTCTCCTTGGCGAAACCCAACAAATTGCTTCAGTTCGGCGACGCCTCAAGCTTCCTTGGTGAAAACCAGTTCAGTCCGACGACGTCTCAAGCAACTTTAATCCACCCCGGCGAAACCCAGTTCAATCCCAGTGGCCTATTCCGTCCAAGAATAAGAGAACAAAAAATCAAATATGAGCCAACTTTCCACCGGTGGTCTATTCCACAAGAATAGGCGCCTTCTGATCGCGACCTGTGTCACGGATTCTCGGAAGATGAAAAACTATAACTATCAACTACCTTCTCGTTCTTACAAGACAATTTAAATTTTTCGAGTTACCACTGTTAATTATGACGAAGCATAGTATTCAGAAGATTAAGGCAACAACATAGTTTTTAAGTCGTTTAATTTATTTACAATTTCAAGCCGTCAAGATGCTAAGAAAAACCTACCATAAGATTTTCACTAAATAATTAGGCTGCTTAGGATAAAAGTGTGTAAACAAGTATAATGCCGTACAAGTATGTGTGGAGAGAGAGAGAGAGAGAGAGAGAGCGTCATGAAATTTGACTTCATTTTTAGAGATTCAACAATTAATTTCCATCAGTTTGAATTCTAAAAAACCCAATATTCTAGGCCAAGACAAATTCAAAACTGTGTGCACATATTTGCTAGATTTATACTCATATGCTCTGGATTAGCTGACCCATAAAATTTGTCAAACAACCACTAACAATCATGATCCAACAAGACCACCCACTGTTCAAGTTGATTAGTTTCACAAAAAGGGCATAATTGTCATTTGAAATTAACAATTTCAATTTAATAAAATAATAATATACTATCAAGGGTATTATTCTCATTTTACAACAACTTAACAGTTCTGTTACAGAAATGAGGCAACTTGATAATTTTTGTTTGTTTAGGGAATTGTTTAATAATTGAGGGGATTATATGTCGTTTTTGTAAACGATAGGGAGGTGGGGATTATGATTTTAACCTTATTTTAAATTGAAGTAGTTATATATATGGAGGACTCATAAATATATTCTGGGTGGACTAATATATTTTGGACCAAATAATTATAATGAATTGGTCAATTATACAATAAATAAGAAAGTGAAACCCTCCACTTAATTGTATTTTAAATAAACAATTGATTAAAAATTACTGGGTCGGTATAAGTATCACTACTCATTTAATCAAGTTTTTGATGATTCATTGTAAGCATGCAAGTACTCAGTTTTCTATATATATAATCTTTTAATGTATTGAAAAATAAGAAAAAGAAAGATGAAAATCCCTACCTCCAATATAAGTGAAAACAATTAAATTTGTTTTTAAAAAAATTAAAGATTGACCCAGAATGCATATCAAAATAAGTTGATAAAATGATAATTGCAAATACTTATTGTTAGATAGCGTGCAGAATGTTGTATGTAGTGAGTCTCATGTACGGCTTGTGATCATGTTATCCCTTTAATCCAACTTGGATAAGGTGGTCATCTACCACTTTTGTTAGAGTTTTGGAGAGGTACTGTTAAAGTTGTTGCTATTATGAAATTAATTTAGAATATTTTTTGTACAAGGCAAAAATTATTAGAAGTTATATTAATAGATGTAGATAATCAAAGTTTGGTATTTTAAAATTTACCGAAGACATTAACTCCACTAACGAGGCCGCTGCAAAGGCCTATTGTTATTCTTATTAGTCAACCTAAGTAGTTACGAAGAGGAAGTGCATGTGTTCGAATGGCCCCATTGGGAATGGACTCTACCATTTACACAATATGAGCAATACTTGTGGGTGAACGTTTTTTTAGACAAAATAAAAATCCAGTTTACAAAACTTTTAATTTTAAATTTTAAAAAATAAAAATGAGAGAAAACTCTAAATTTAAAAATAAAAATGATAGAAAATTCTGTTTACTTTTAATAAAATCATATAAAAACCGGATTTACAAAGCCTTTTTAAACTTTCTAAATGGATATTTTTAGGACAGTGGAAGAATTTCTAGGCATCGAGGGTGGAGGAATTCTTTGAATTTCGAAATAAAAATGATTTAAAACTCTAATTTTAAAAATAAAAAAAATGGTCAAAAACTCTTTTATAAGTATATTATATATACGGATAAATGTAAATAGATAGATATAGATATATTACTCAACGGATAAAAGAAGAAGAAAAGATTATGATTAACGTGATAAATTGTGCTAATTAACTGTATGCAAATAATTTAGTTCATACGCTAAATTATTTACTCCTATTATATTACTGGATTTATTAGTAACTATCAAAGCAATTTGTTGTCACCCGTGAACATAGTGTCACAAGCAATTTATTTATTTATTTTATATTTTTTTAAGTGAAAAAATAATAATTAAAAAATCACACGTTTCGGACCTAATTCGTGATAAACAAGGAGGACACCCGTGAACCTGGTGTAGTGTCATCTAACAAAAAGAATCCTTCAATTAGAAGGATGATTATTAAATAACGAAGTTGGAAAGAAATATATTAACATTTTTTTTTCATAAATCAGGATATCCAAAATTATAAAATACCGTCATCCTATTTGGAAAAGAAAAAGGAAACATGTTTGGCTCTGCATAAAATCCCCGTTGAAGTGAAATCTAACGGCATAAGAAATAAGTTACACATCAAAGGCAAGAATAGAGAAGTGCTGGAGTGTGAGAGCAACACAAGATATGGCTACAAAGAGGGGGAAGGGAGAGGATTTATTACAAATCAATCCGTACGATCTCGTGATGGAAATATTGTCATGGCTACCGGTCAAGTCTATTCTGCGGTTCAAGTGTGTATCCAAGTCTTGGCTAGCCATGTTAACAAATCCTCACTTTGTCAAGCTTCACCTGACAAGATCCAGCAACTCCAAACTCGTGCTTACATGTTCGTTGAACTCTATGTACTCTTTGGAACCTCCTATTCCAATGCGGAATCTCTTCGTGTCGTCTTGGACGGACATCGTTGAAGCAGCAGCGAGTGATGATGATGTAAAAGTTGAAGGAATTGAGATCGTTAATCCTTGTAATTATGAGCAGAAGGAGTTTGTGAGGATCGCCGGATCTTGTCGTGGCTTGGTGTTATGTTATAAGCCTGGTCATCGTGGTACGCTATACTTGGTGAATCCATCAACCAGAGAAGTGAAGAGATTGCCAGATTTACCATTAATAAGTGAAAATTATGCTTTTGCAATATCACGCGGACTTGGCTATGATGCGTCCCATGATGACTATAAGGTTGTTCAAATCTTGTCCCCTTATTATTCTACTGAATTTATTACGTGTGTATATTCACTAAAATCAAAATCAAATTCCTGGAGAAGGATTTCAGATTCTCCTTTATCAATTCAGGAGGACAGTTGTGGGTTGTTTCTGAATGGAAAACTCCACTGGTTCAATCAAGATATGAGTAAAATGGGTTTTCTAAGTTTAGATGAGGAGAAATTCGGATATGTTCCATTACCTGATATAATATTACCACCACAGCTATTTACACCTGGTTTGATTGGAATTGTCAAAGGATGTCTTTATTTGGTATCAGAAGCTAGCTGTTGTGGCCTCACTTTCTGGGTGATGAAGGAATACGGCATGAGAGAGACTTGGACTAAATTTGAATTTGGCATCTCTTGTGATACCATGAAGCCTCTGGATTTCCCAAACGATGATGGTGATGTAGACTTATTTGCAATTGGTCGTACAGAGCTTGTTATGTGCAATCTAAGACAGAAAACACATAGGCGTGTGGAGTTTTACAGTGTTCCCCTATTTTGGGATCAATGGGATGAAGCAGTAACTTGTTTGGAGACCATTGTTTCACCCAAGTCTTACAATCTGCTTTAGCAACAATATCAAACCCGAAGAATTGTGTGAAGTCGTGTAAGATTAGGGTTATTTATTTTGCCTATTGTTGGTGCCAGTAAAAATTTTCAGATTAACATGAGCTAAAAGCAAAGTTATCATAACACGGACTAGGCATTATATTATCCAATATGAAGTTAACCATGCATTATTTCTTGGTGAAAATCTATTCAAATTATACACAGAAAGTCGATCAAATTTACAAATTTCATTTTTATTTTCTTAATTTCTTCTTTTAAGTTCAATGTTTCAAAAAGCGCATATTATTGAGTGGGAAAAAAATATTTTGAAATGAATAAATAAAATTTATTTTCTAGACTTTTTCAACTACAACAATTGTGTGAAGTCCCGTAAATGCGTTCAATGGTTATTGTTGAATTGGTTTGAGAAATCTACCCTATTTAATCTGAAAACTCTACTCTGATTACCCTATTTAGTCGTTCTCTATAACATTACTTGATCATCCACTAAATTAAAAAGCTTCATTATCAATTTATATCAAAACCGAAATTTGTGCTTAAATCAATCATGGGGTTTCTCGTATGTCTTGAGGCCAGTGAGAAGACTTGTATTGGAGGCCATCAATTTGCATTCCAACCTGAAAAGTGCATATATATATATATATATATATATATATTACAACAATAACAAAACCAATTTTTTGTTTTTTTGTTTTTTTTTCCTTTTTCTATTTTTTATTTTTACTTGAACGTTGAGGCTAGTTTTTTTTGTTTAGTTAACAACTACCGCCTTAACAACCTAGGTTATTCCATTAATTAATTAAAATCATAACTACTTTGTAACTTTGCTTAATCAAAAGCACATTCCAAAGAAGGTGCGAGCAAGTTATTTTAATCGGCCCATCCGAGCTTTCAAATCAAAAATCATTGTCGTCAGTTATGAGAATAGACAGGCGCATAAATTATAATTTAATTTTTTAAAGTTATTTATAAAACATATTCGGTTATCTATACTATGTCAACCCTTAATAAAATTCCCTTAACAACGTTAAACGAATGTGTGAGGACGAGTTTATAGTTGTTGGAGCGTGTGAGTTGAAGCTTGACAAAGTGACAATCTGCGAACATGGTGAGCCAAAACTTGGATACAACGTAAATCGTACAATAGACTTCACAGGTAGTCTTGATAGTATTTCGACCATGACCTCGTTCGGGAGGGTTGGTGATAACTCGTCTCGCTTCACCCTCTTCGTCTTCTTAGCCATACCTCCTCAACTAGTAGATGTCTAGAGTTCGTCGCCGGGAATAACCACCAGATTGAAGCAACGGTCAGCGTCCGATCTACCGGTCTACCTTTCTCTCTCCTCCCAACACCATTTTGTGCTGCTTGCTTCAGTTTCTCTCTCTAGCGCCGACCTGATGATGATACAAAACCCTTGCTTGACTGTCTTCTGTTTTGCTTCACTAAAAGTATGTGGGCTTGGGCCCACTTGGTCAACACACGCATGGATTGGACCAACCCAACTTTCTCCCTCCCCGGCTCAACTAAGCAGCTCTGTGTCTACAAGTGTACAGTATTAAATTTCTTCTTGGTCTCATTAGTATGAATCAACACATTACGGATCCAACCATTCCTTATTTAATAAACTTGGTTTTAATAAAAAGATTTTCTTACGCCGTTTTTGGAATGGGAGGATTTCGTTGGAATTAAATTTGGAAAGAAATTTCATATGTTTGGACCGGAAGGATTCAAGGATTTGAGGGAATTTGAAAACTTACACATTTTTTTTTTTTTTTTTTTTAAAAAAAATTTTTATGTATCTAAAAAAACCCTCATCTTTTCATGGTTCTTTTCTCCAATTCTCATTATCTACAGACTACAACGGACCAGTCTTTGCTTTTTTATTTGAAATTGTATTTTACTCCAACTTTGGATATTTCCTATCTATTAGTTTTATGTAATTACTCTATTAATGGCGGAATGTTTTGTGGTTTTTCTTTTTCCTTTTTTTTCTGTTTTTTTCTTCTAGGTTTGGTCAATTGGCCAGTTGATGCATATAGGCATTATTATTATACACGCGTCCATCGGTTACAAATGGTACAATTTTTTATTTTTTTAATTATATTGTAATTCCTTTTCCATTCTAATTTTAAATCCCAAAAAAATTGGTTCCAAACAAAGTGTTAGCCACTAAACAGTCCCCAAACCGATAGGAAGGCTTCAAATTTTATTTTCAACCAATAGGAAAGCTCCAAATTTTTATTTTCTTATATATTATATTTTTATGACAAAAATCATTTCCTTCTATTATTATACATCAACCAATATAGAGATTTAATAGTGGGCATAACAGTGGATTTAAAAGACACCAATGCATGTACTAAGTTGAAATAATAACAATAAAAATTTATATAAATTCTACTTACATGATACTCACACCGAACACTTGCACCGAACACTTGCAGTGACTTATTTTTTAATTGGTTATTTATACCAAATAACTAAATGAAGGATTCCACTTCCTTATTTGTTGTATAATTGGACAATTAAAATAATATATTTAATAATTTATTGTAATTAATAGGTGTAAGAATCATTTTAAAAAAAATTATAAGAATATTATTACCTCTATATATAAATTTGAATATATATATATAAGAGAGAGGAGTGCGTTGAGTTCAATCCCACTAATTTTGGCCAAATATTACAGAAATATCTTTTGACCAAATATCACACTGAAGTATGTTTCGAAAATAGCTTTCACTTGTGTACAATTTTATTTTTTCGTCACTGACACAGTTAAAAACGTACAGAAAAACAACTTCATCCCTAATTTTTTAATTTCATTTATTCCGAAATATCTTATAACTTAAATGACCAATTTAGCCCTCTTTATTACTCCTACCAACTGCACTCACCCCCTCTCTCTTAACAATCTGCCCAAGGGGGGCTGCTAGATGGGGCCTCGCCTTTTCCATTTCCCTTCTCTCTCTCCCCTCTAAAAAAAACAAGGTTTCATTTATATACATTTACAAATGTAATAATCTCATAGCAAGCTAATTCACGAATCAAAGATATATATTTTTAAGAAAAATTCTTATCACCCATGGTCCATCTTCTTCTTTTGATACCTTCACTTCATGATAAAATGGGTTTCTTACTAACCAAAAAAAAAAAAAACAAAGAGTAGCTAGTACACCTGGTATCTATATACTCAATAAATCATATTTACATTATTCCTTAATTAATTGATGAAATTGATATCATTCATGATCATGAGCTCGATGTATAATACGTTACTAATTCAATAATTTAGTTTACTCTTTTTTTGATAAATATAATTTAATTTGTTTTACTTTGTTCTGTTCATGCCATATAAAATAATATTTCTTACTTGATTTAACTCAGATTTGTTAGTTCTTACTTGAATATTTTCAAGTGACTTTTTTTGTTCTCTGTTGATGATGTGGTATTCAAACATGAATTGCATCAGATAATGTTAACATTAAATAAATTTTATTTTTATTTTTAAATATATATATTTAAATATATATGTTAACAATTTTTTTAATTATAATATTCAACTTCATGTTTTTAAATTTAATTATAGATTTAAATTCAAATTTATTCATTTACTTAAATAATAATATTAACATTAAACAAAAATGCATGTGAATATTAAATATATTTTAACATTAAATAAATTATATATAAATTTTAAGTATTATATATATGTATAATATTAGAAAAAGTTCTCCAAATTAAATATATTATGTATTATGATGAAACATGTGGCTTTCTGTGCTTGTGCTTAATATATTATGTATTAGGATGAAGCATGTAGTTGTAAAAATATGAAATGTGCATGATGTCAAGCAGTATCACATATGGAACAATGAAGGGCAGAAATGACATTTTTATTATCAAATAACACTTCACTCTGTCAAACCAAAGTCAAACGGGAACAATATTTTTTTTTTACAATGTAAAAAGTAGTTTGATACATCGGCAAAGTAATTTTTGAGATGTGATCGAAAAACATTTATAATATGAATAAAAATTATTTCAAAAAGATATTTCCGTATAATATTTGATCAAATTTAAGGAAATGTCAATGTAATTAATCCTAATTTTAAGCCCACAAACTACATTGGACTATCCCATTATGCCATCGACGCAAGTTAGGTCACACACACGTTAGCCTATTGACATATATACATAATTCCTTAAAAAAAGAAAAAACAACCTGTGTGACATTAATTTGAGAAATAGTACAATCACAAGGGTTAACATGATGGTGCTAACTCCACTACTACCACATTCAAATGAGACGGTACCAGAACTAAATCTTATATACTAAAACAATAAGGCAAAAATTAAAAGGGACCACATAATAAAGAAACACACCATGTGGTGCCAACACTAGGCTGCAACATTATTCACCATCTTGATTTGGAAATCTTGTGAAAAAAATAATAATAATAATTTGGAAATATTGAATAAATACCACAAAATTGAATTAAATTTATAATCACCAAAGTTAGAAACAAACAAGTGACATTTCAAATGTCCTCATGGACCTCGTCTACATATATTCTTGTATATATTCGAATTTTGTATGTACATAGTACTTGTACTTAATTAATTGCTTCCTCCATATATGCTTTATTATTTACACGTGTAAAATGATTCTTTAACGGGACTTCAGCCAAAGTCCCGGGTAGGACCATTTACATCGAGGAAGTCCTCGGCCCATGTAGCGTAGTCTTTTACAATATTGACCTCCTGATCACCACTTGGATAGAATTACATCACATAACATGCATTAGGATTCTCGTCACTGAACATTTGAGGGGCATGAGTCGGGTACAGAGGCGGGTATGATGGTGGATAGTCCACAACATGAGTTGGGTATGGAAGCGGGTATGAGGGATATTTCATTACGTAAGTCGGGTACGGAGGCGGGTATGATGGTGGATAGTCCACAACATGAGTCCGGTATGGAGGCGGGTATGAGGGATATTTCATTACGTAAGTCGGATACGGAGACGGGTATGTTGATGGATAGTCCACAACATGAGTCGGGTGTGAGGTATATTCCATGACGTAACCCTGATTGATATAGCCTTGATTAAATTGGGGTACAAGATCGCCATAACCCTCATTAATGTAACCATGATTATATGCAGGTGCAGGTGCACCATAATAAGAGTACTGAGGGTGGTACCCATGGTACTCTATTTTGTTCACCTCAACCTTGGGCTCCTCCTTCTTGCTCGCATCATCACCACCACCACCGGCAGCCTTCGCCTCGCCTTCTTTCTTTGCACCCCCACCGTTTTTTTTCTCTTTTTTGTCACCACCGCCTTCTTTTTCCTTCTTGCCTTCTGCGATCACGGACTCTACACCTGATCCATGGTACCATTTAATCACCATTAATCACCACATATGAAGACGAGTGTGAATTATTTGTTAAAAAAAAAAAAAATGTAAAAAGACGTCTATTATGAAAAAACAATAATATTTGACCCGACAATTCTATCGTACATGACCAAGTTGCCACACTAGTGTTGTAGGTCAGAATTAATGATGCATTATTTCAAATTAAAATGTGACGGAGGAATTGACCTTAACTAAACCATTAAATTAACATTATAATAATGATAATTATTATTAATATCAATTAAATAAGATGATTACATATGCATGTAGCATAGTTGATTAAATTAAATAAAGGTTGGGAATTTTTACCTTTGATCTTCGATATGATTCGTTTTATTTTATCCGTGCATTTGGCACAATGCAACCGAATCTTCAGAGTGACCGTACTTGTGAGAGCCTATACAACCGCCACAAATAAATAAATAATTAATTAATAAAACAAAATTGGTTGAAAATTTCATAACTAAACTAAATTAATCTATAAGCATCAACTAACAAGTAATACAAATTTGTGGCTCAAATTAATACTACCTCTGTTCATTTTTAATTGCCTGTCTCATAAACTGTGACTCACGTAAGCGGATAATTAAAAAGGGACAGAGGGAGTACTATAGTAACAGAAAATATTACACAAAAATCATACTTCAGACTGGCTAACATGCGTTGTATGCGCCAGCGCAGTTTAGACAGAATCCTGTCTGCAAACCCCACACGGCTCGGGCTCATATAGCGCATGTTAGCCATGAGCATGACAACAGACACACGGGCGCAGATTAGAAGGTTACCACTTTCGGGTTCTTATCGTCCGCCGGCTTCTTGTCGTCAGATTTTTTCTCCGTTTTTTCCTCGGGCTTCTTATCTCCACCGCCACCAGCAACGGCGGCATCCTTTTTGGGCCGAGGAGAGACGATTTCCACCTTCCTTTTGGTCTTCTCTGCCACTCTATCTCTAAGTTTGGCCGGGTCCACCTTCCCCGTCACCGTCAGTTTATTGCCCTCAATGTCCGCCTTCACGCTCTCAACACCTGAATTGATCCACCAAGCAAAATTTCAGAAAATTGAATTTATCAAAACTACTAGGAAATATTTGAGCATCAAATTCAGAAAAGCTTGTGAAGAAATGGGATTGTCATTCTTCACATTTATAACTGAAAATCAGATTTAATTTCTTGATTGATAAAAATTTAGATGATCATTTATATATATATATATATATAGTATACTGTGTCCTTGTGTATAAATTGATACAAATATATAAAAATTGTTACCCTCAAAATGACGAACTGATCGTTTGATTTTCTTGGCACAGCCTTCACAATGCATGCCAATCTTCAAGACGACGGTGGTGCCGGCGTCGGCCTTCTTCTCTCTATCACGTTTTGGGGCATCTTTCTGGAACAGAAATAAAATTAAAGAAACATTTAGCGACTAATTGTACCTGAAATTGTGATGAAAATTTAATGAAATGTAAGAGTTGGGAAACTTGTGATCAGGGACTAACCTCACCCATTTGTGGTTGTTTGGAGTTTTATTAAGTATGGGTTTAGGGTTTGGTTTAGGTTGGAATGAAATGCAATGGTTTGGAGTAAGAAAATGGAGGCAGGGATGGGTGTTATACAGAGTGGGTTAGATGGGGGTTACGAGTCTAATGAGGACGACGACGATGATGGGCCGCCGGCGGATTAGATTAACGGTTTCCTTTGTACGACGGCGTTGTTTTACTCCGGATAATCTTGTTTTTGACGGAATGACTGAATTACCCACTCACTACTTTGAAAAAATTAGCAAATCGAGATATCCAGATTTATGTATTTCAAAGAACAAGTATCTGCAACTCACCCGTCTTTTCTCTCCCAAATTCAACTCACTTTTCCTTCCTTTACAATTATCTATTTCTTTCTCTATTTCTCTATTTATAAAATTTTCGAATTTCATTTCCTACATGGATTCCAACTATAAAGAGTCACCAAATAAATCAGAACTCTAAAATAAAGTATTCCAAACAAAAAAAAAAAAACTAATTTTAATTTCAAACCACAAACTCAATTGACATCAACCTAAGCGAATTTTAATTTTAATTTTAATTTTAATTTATATATATATTTTAATATACAATATATATATTTAATTATTTTAATTGTAAAAGCGTAGTTTATCTAATAATTGTCACGGTTCTAAATAAATAAATAAATAAATAAAACTTTCCGCAATTATTAGTTTGGTAAAACGATAATAATAATACTACTTCACCGCCATTCACAATTGGGGTGTTTTATCTATTCATTCCCACGTGTAAATAAAAATAAAAAGAGTAATCTTTACTTATGTTATATGCTATTGTACAAAATTAGCACTACAACTTGGCATGTTGCAAAGGCAGTGGATGTTTAACCTGTGATATAAAACGTAGGGATGTTCATTTGGTCCCAAATCCGTGAAATCAATTTAATCTAAATTTAATTCCTGTGGATTGAGTTGATTTTTTAATCTCGTGGTTGGATCACAAATTAATAAATAATGAAGTCGTAATTTACAAACTATGAATTAGAAGAAAAAAAACTGGTCTGATCCGTTCAAATTTATAAACACTATATTTATTTGACAATCCCAATAGACTAATCATCCAAAAGGTGATGCCATGACATCCTTTGACAATCCCAATAGACTGATTAAATTGTGATGATAAAATATTATAATTTCAGGTAATAGAACATTCCCAAATTTTTCCTCAGCTAAACTAAGAGATGCCATTTTAGACATATCTTCATTAAACCAGTGGAAATTACCATTCAAAAACACTTCTGAAACGAACAGAATTAAGAAACGAAAATCTGAAATCCTGCTCCAGGATTTTGATTTTAGTGAATATAAACTCGTCGTAATAATTTCTTTATGGTGATAGTGAGCCTTAAGCATATTGTATATGATTACAAATAAAAGCTTGGTTATATTTGTAAATATGTTAGTATGGTTTCGGAATTTTGGTTTACAATGTCTTAGGTTCAAGTCTCGGTTTGAATTTGTTTCTCTAATTCTGCTGTACTCCATCCTTGATGATGTGGAATGAATTTTCTTCATACAATAGAAGATATAAATAAATGTATACGCACCCACAATAAACTGGCTATCACCAATTGCAAATAAAATTTCATTTTCGTCATTTGAGAAATCCAAAGGCATCAAGGTAACTGTAGAGTATGGGAGGACAAACTCGGTTCTAGGGAAGTCGACTCCTTTGTATTTAGTCCAAGACTCTTTCCTGCCGTATTCCTTCATCACCCAAAAGGTGAAGTCATCAGAGCTAGCTTCTAATAGGAGATAAAGACATCCTTTGAAAATTCCAACCAATTCAGGAATTTCAATCTAACCAGGACGTAATGGAACATCTCCGAATTTTTCCTCATCTAAACTAAGAGAAACAATTGTACTCCCATCTTCATCGAACCAGTGGAATTTGCCATTCAAAAACATTGCTGAATTAAACACACATGAAAAAGGAAACTCTGAAACCCTTCCCCATGAATTTGATCTTGGTGAATATAAACTGATTTTTTTTTTCACATAATGAGACTACTACAACCTTGTAGTCATCAAGGGATGAATCATAGCCAAGTCCAAAAGATGCAACATCAGCAGAATTTTTAAATGGTGAGTCTGGCAATTTAAACACTTCTCCAGTTGACGGATTCACCAAGTATAACGTGTGGTAATCGGTAAAATGGCATAACACCAAGCCACGACAAGATCCGTCTATACTCATCATCCCTGTATTCTTATGATTACCATCATAATCATAATCATAACCATCACCATCATCATCATTATCATACATATGATCATCATTTAAGATATGAATTCCATCAACGTCAATCCTAGTACTCCCCTGGTCTTCAACCATGCCACCGCAAGACGACACACAGAGACTTGGAGGAGGAAGATATCCCAGAAAGTTAAACGAATGTGTGAGGACGAGTTTAGAGTTGTTAGACCGTGTGAGGTGAAGCTTGATAAATTGAGAATCTGCGAACATGGTGAGCCAAGACTTGCATACACACTTAAATAGTACAATAGACTTCACTGGTAGTCTTGATAGTATTTCGACTGTGAGATCGTGCGGGAGGATTGGTGATAACTCTTCTCCCTTCTTCTCCCTCTTCGTCTTCCTACCCATACCTCCTCAACTAGCCAAGCCTAGCCTTCTTCAAAGAGAATGAATTTTACGTACACCCAAACACAGCTTCTGGATTCTCTTTTTTCCAATAAATAGTTTTTGATACGTAAGATATCCTGATTTATGGTAACAATGTTACTACTATATTTCTTTCCAACTTCCTTATTCCTATTAATACAAGGATTCTTTATGGTATTAGGATCAGGGGGTGTCCTCCTCCTTTTTTAACTTGAATTAGGTCTGAAATTTAGTGATTTTTTTATTTTAATTTTTTCACCTAAAACTCATGAATTGAGGGACAATTCACAATTGTTTTGATTGTTGTTAATACGGAGTAAATAAGGCTTTTTTTTTTTTTTTTTTGTGGTATGACAAGAACGTTAAGAGAAGGTGCAAAGGCTCCAAACTGAGCTTCCAAAGACAACATTGTGCAACCTACCACTTAGACCACGAAGGTATTAGAAGCAGTTAATCATAATATTTTCTTCTTTTTTCCGTTAAGTAATAAGTGAATAGGATATATATATATATATATATATTATACATTGAAAGTACATATTGTTTTCGATCATTTTATATTTTTAGAATGATCGAAAACAACCATGTGTTATGTACCTCTTGTACGTTCTTGAGCATATTGCATATAACTACAAATAAAAGCTTAGTTTTAGATCGAGTTATAGTAATTAAATATGGTTAACATGGTCTTATTCTGCGCTCCACTTGATGATGTTTATGTTCACCAATAGTAATGAAAATTTTCACCATACAATAGAAGATATAAATAAATATATAAGCACGCAGAAATTAAAAACAGTTTGGTCGGTGTCCAAAATCCAAATGCTTGAAACATAAATTTATTTTACGGGCTGTAATGAACTAGAGGACGAATGTGAATTCAATACACAATGATACCCCTAAACAGTCACATATAAATACATTTTAACTAAGAAAAATATAGCTTATGAATTGATCTAAATGACTTTTTTTTATAAAAAAAAAAAAAAATCTCAATATCGCTACATTATATAAATAGGATACACACATTTAAATTATATATTTAGGGTCCCTTTAGAACCCACCCTAGACTACAAACTTAAAAATACTGTCGACGGCCCCACACCTCAGCACCAGTGCTTTGATATCGTTGCTAAAGCATATTGTAAGACTTGGGTGAAACAATGGTCTCCAAACAAGTTACTGCCTCATTCCATTGATCCCAAAATTAGGGGGAGTATGGTGAAACTGCGCGCACCTATGTGCTTTCTCTTTTAGATAGCACATGACAAGCTCTCTGCTACCAATTGCAAATAAATATTCTTCATTGTTTGAGAAATCCAAAGGCTTCACGGTACCACAAGAGATGCGAAACTCAAATTTAGTCCAAGACGCTCTCATGCCATATTCCTTCATCAACCAAAAAGCAAGGGGAGCCAGGATTGCAAAATAGAGGGGCTAAAAATAATTAAACCCGTGATTGCTTAGTGTATCAGCCATACTCTAAATACAGAATTTTCATGCATCAGTCATTCAATTAAACCCAATAATTTACAACCTTCTAACACATTTACACTTTCAAACTCAAACGTATTTTCCCAATCAAGAATCCCCTAAAGTCTGCTTCATACAAATATTAAAACAAACACCTGCAATAATGCAAAATATATATGTCCCTTATCAACAAATTCACATTAGAGAAAAAGACCCATGTGCTCCGCCCCTTACTAATTATTAATCCATTATATAGTAAATTACCCAATTTAACAAGAAATCATCAAGTCATCAACACAACCCTTTTTTTATTTTTTTTTCAAAAATAAAAATTAATATTTCACTGGATTAACAATAATAATCCATGATATCCATTCACTTATATCTTAATGTTTTACACACGAAGAGTTTAGGTATTCTTCCATAAACTAACAATGCGTTTGATTTATTGGGTTGGCCTTGTTATGTTTTATTATGGTTTATTTTGTGATTTGGCATGTTCATGGTTCATGGACTTACTCATATTTAAGGCTTAGCCTTTATAAATTTTGTAACTCCTTTTATTTATAGAAATACTATGAATTGGACTGGACTGATAGGAAGAGGAAGAGTAATATATGAACTTATAGGAACAATAATACTAAATTTTCTTTTTTCAATTGGGCCTGAATTATAGCCCAAGTTAACCCATTACTGGGCAATCAAACCACTACTAAAGAGTAGTGGTAATATTTTATCGGGTAATTTAAAAAGTCATTTTACTCATATCTTAATTGAACCAATGGAGATTTCCATTCAGAAATAACCCCCAGCTGTTGTACTCAATTAAGAAAGGAAAATATGAAATCCTTCTCCATGAATTTGATTTTGACTTCACGTGCAAAATATTTTACTTGAATCTAATCATACTACCCTTTTAATCACTTAATGACTAAACTACCCCTATTTAAGTCTAAAGTTTAACTCCATATTTTTCGGCGTGTTTCAGCGGTGGCCAAACGTGAGTCTAAACAAACAACCTCAACCAAACTTCAGAGATTACTTCAGTCCAATGCACTCCTTTTTTAGATGAAACAAAGACCAAATTGCTTTAGTCTGGCGACACCTCAAGCCCTCTTTGGCAAAACCCAGCTCAGTCCGGCGACGTCTTAAGCAACCTCGACCCACCCCGACGAAATCCAATTCTATCTCGTGAGCCTCAAGGTTCTTTCTACATGAAACCACAACGGTGACGATGACCAAACCAGGTAGTAATGTGACTTGCATGCTTTATCCGACAATAAACCGGCGAGCTCCAGTGAATGACCAAACTAGCTCCACTATCGCCAAGCTTTACTAGTGAGCTCTCCTTGGCGAAACCCAACAAATTGCTTCAGTTCGGCGACGCCTCAAGCTTCCTTGGTGAAAACCAGTTCAGTCCGACGACGTCTCAAGCAACTTTAATCCACCCCGGCGAAACCCAGTTCAATCCCAGTGGCCTATTCCGTCCAAGAATAAGAGAACAAAAAATCAAATATGAGCCAACTTTCCACCGGTGGTCTATTCCACAAGAATAGGCGCCTTCTGATCGCGACCTGTGTCACGGATTCTCGGAAGATGAAAAACTATAACTATCAACTACCCTCTCGTTCTTACAAGAGAATTTAAATTTTTCGAGTTACCACTGTTAATTATGACGAAGCATAGTATTCAGAAGATTAAGGCAACAACATAGTTTTTAAGTCGTTTAATTTATTTACAATTTCAAGCCGTCAAGATGCTAAGAAAAACCTACCCTAAGATTTTCACTAAATAATTATGCTGCTTAGGATAAAAGTGTGTAAACAAGTATAATGCTGTACAAGTATGTGTGGAGAGAGAGAGAGAGAGAGAGCGTCATGAAATTTGACTTCATTTTTAGAGATTCAACAATTAATTTCCATCAGTTTGAATTCTAAAAAACCCAATATTCTAGGCCAAGTCAAATTCAAAACTGTGTGCACATATTTGCTAGATTTATACTCATATGCTCTGGATTAGCTGACCCATAAAATTTGTCAAACAACCACTAACAATCATGATCCAACAAGACCACCCACTGTTCACGTTGATTAGTTTCACAAGAAGGGCATAATTGTCATTTGAAATTAACAATTTCAATTTAATAAAATAATAATATACTATCAAGGGTATTATTCTCATTTAATAACA
The DNA here is from genome assembly GCF_030987335.1 of Cornus florida. Taxonomy (NCBI): domain Eukaryota; kingdom Viridiplantae; phylum Streptophyta; class Magnoliopsida; order Cornales; family Cornaceae; genus Cornus; species Cornus florida. Next base: position 83,112,414 of record NW_026775580.1, on the reverse strand, counting down.
ACTTAACAGTTCTGTTACAGAAATGAGGCAACTTGATAATTTTTGTTTGTTTAGGGAATTGTTTAATAATTGAGGGGATTATATGTCGTTTTTGTAAACGATAGGGAGGTGGGGATTATGATTTTCACCTTATTTTAAATTGAAGTAGTTATATATATGGAGGACTCATAAATATATTCTGGGTGGACTAATATATTTTGGACCAAATAATTATAGTGAATTGGTCAATTATACAATAAATAAGAAAGTTAAACCCTCCACTTAATTGTATTTTAAATAAACAATTGATTAAAAATTACTGGGTCGGTATAAGTATCACTACTCATTTAATCAAGTTTTTGATGATTCATTGTAAGCATGCAAGTACTCAGTTTTCTATATCTATAATCTTTTAATGTATTGAAAAATAAGAAAAAGAAAGATGAAAATCCCTACCTCCAATATAAGTGAAAACAATTAAATTTGTTTTTAAAAAAATTAAAGATTGACCCAGAATGCATATCAAAATAAGTTGATAAAATGATAATTGCAAATACTTATTGTTAGATGGCGTGCAGAATGTTGTATGTAGTGAGTCTCATGTACGGCTTGTGATCATGTTATCCCTTTAATCCAACTTGGATAAGGTGGTCATCTACCACTTTTGTTAGAGTTTTGGAGAGGTACTGTTAAAGTTGTTGCTATTATGAAATTAATTTAGAATATTTTTTGTACAAGGCAAAAATTATTAGAAGTTATATTAATAGATGTAGATAATCAAAGTTTGGTATTTTAAAATTTACCGAAGACATTAACTCCACTAACGAGGCCGCTGCAAATTAATTTAGAGTTTCAGAAAGGCCCTATTGTTATTCTTATTAGTCAACCTAAGTAGTTACGAAGAGGAAGTGCATGTGTTCGAATGGCCCCATTGGGAATGGACTCTACCATTTACACAATATGAGCAATACTTGTGGGTGAACGTTTTTTTAGACAAAATAAAAATCCTGTTTACAAAACTTTTAATTTTAAATTTTAAAAAATAAAAATGAGAGAAAACTCTAAATTTAAAAATAAAAATGATAGAAAATTCTGTTTACTTTTAATAAAATCATATAAAAACCGGATTTACAAAGCCTTTTTAAACTTTCTAAATGGATATTTTTAGGACAGTGGAAGAATTTCTAGGCATCGAGGGTGGAGGAATTCTTTGAATTTCGAAATAAAAATGATTTAAAACTCTAATTTTAAAAATAAAAAAATGGTCAAAAACTCTTTTATAAGTATATTATATATACGGATAAATGTAAATAGATAGATATAGATATATTACTCAACGGATAAAAGAAGAAGAAGAGATTATGATTAACGTGATAAATTGTGCTAATTAACTGTATGCAAATAATTTAGTTCATACGCTAAATTATTTACTCCTATTATATTACTGGATTTATTAGTAACTATCAAAGCAATTTGTTGTCACCCGTGAACATAGTGTCACAAGCAATTTATTTATTTATTTTATATTTTTTTAAGTGAAAAAATAATAATTAAAAAATCACACGTTTCGGACCTAATTCGTGATAAACAAAGAGGAGGACACCCGTGAACCTGGTGTAGTGTCATCTAACAAAAAGAATCCTTCAATTAGAAGGATGATTATTAAATAACGAAGTTGGAAAGAAATATATTAACATTTTTTTTTCATAAATCAGGATATCCAAAATTATAAAATACCGTCATCCTATTTGGAAAAGAAAAAGGAAACATGTTTGGCTCTGCATAAAATCCCCGTTGAAGTGAAAACTAACGGCATAAGAAATAAGTTACACATCAAAGGCAAGAATAGAGAAGTGCTGGAGCGTGAGAGCAACACAAGATATGGCTACAAAGAGGGGGAAGGGAGAGGATTTATTACAAATCATTCCGTACGATCTCGTGATGGAAATATTGTCATGGCTACCGGTCAAGTCTATTCTGCGGTTCAAGTGTGTATCCAAGTCTTGGCTAGCCATGTTAACAAATCCTCACTTTGTCAAGCTTCACCTGACAAGATCCAGCAACTCCAAACTCGTGCTTACATGTTCGTTGAACTCTATGTACTCTTTGGAACCTCCTATTCCAATGCGGAATCTCTTCGTGTCGTCTTGGACGGACATCGTTGAAGCAGCAGCGAGTGATGATGATGTAAAAGTTGAAGGAATTGAGATCGTTAATCCTTGTAATTATGAGCAGAAGGCGTTTGTGAGGATCGCCGGCTCTTGTCGTGGCTTGGTGTTATGTTATAAGCCTGGTCATCGTGGTACGCTATACTTGGTGAATCCATCAACCAGAGAAGTGAAGAGATTGCCAGATTTACCATTAATAAGTGAAAATTATGCTTTTGCAATATCACGCGGACTTGGCTATGATGCGTCCCATGATGACTATAAGGTTGTTCAAATCTTGTCCCCTTATTATTCTACTGAATTTATTACGTGTGTATATTCACTAAAATCAAAATCAAATTCCTGGAGAAGGATTTCAGATTCTCCTTTATCAATTCAGGAGGACAGTTGTGGGTTGTTTCTGAATGGAAAACTCCACTGGTTCAATCAAGATATGAGTAAAATGGGTTTTCTAAGTTTAGATGAGGAGAAATTCGGATATGTTCCATTACCTGATATAATATTAACACCACAGCTATTTACACCTGGTTTGATTGGAATTGTCAAAGGATGTCTTTATTTGGTATCAGAAGCTAGCTGTTGTGGCCTCACTTTCTGGGTGATGAAGGAATACGGCATGAGAGAGACTTGGACTAAATTTGAATTTGGCATCTCTTGTGATACCATGAAGCCTCTGGATTTCCCAAACGATGATGGTGATGTAGACTTATTTGCAATTGGTCGTACAGAGCTTGTTATGTGCAATCTAAGAGAGAAAACACATAGGCGTGTGGAGTTTTACAGTGTTCCCCTATTTTGGGATCAATGGGATGAAGCAGTAACTTGTTTGGAGACCATTGTTTCACCCAAGTCTTACAATCTGCTTTAGCAACAATATCAAACCCGAAGAATTGTGTGAAGTCGTGTAAGATTAGGGTTATTTATTTTGCCTATTGTTGGTGCCAGTAAAAATTTTCAGATTAGCATGAGCTAAAAGCAAAGTTATCATAACACGGACTAGGCATTATATTATCCAATATGAAGTTAACCATGCATTATTTCTTGGTGAAAATCTATTCAAATTATACACAGAAAGTCGATCAATTTTACAAATTTCATTTTTATTTTCTTAATTTCTTCTTTTAAGTTCAATGTTTCAAAAAGCGCATATTATTGGGTGGGAAAAAAATATTTTGAAATGAATAAATAAAATTTATTTTCTAGACTTTTTCAACTACAACAATTGTGTGAAGTCCCGTAAATGCGTTCAATGGTTTTTGTTGAATTGGTTTGAGAAATCTACCCTATTTAATCTGAAAACTCTACTCTGATTACCCTATTTAGTCGTTCTCTATAACATTACTTGATCATCCACTAAATTAAAAAGCTTCATTATCAATTTATATCAAAACCGAAATTTGTGCTTAAATCAATCATGGGGTTTCTCGTATGTCTTGAGGCCAGTGAGAAGGCTTGTATTGGAGGCCATCAATTTGCATTCCAACCTGAAAAGTGCATATATATATATATATATATATATATATATATATATATATATATTACAACAATAACAAAACCAATTTTTTGTTTTTTTGTTTTTTTTTCCTTTTTCTATTTTTTATTTTTACTTGAACGTTGAGGCTAGTTTTTTTTTGTTTAGTTAACAACTACCGCCTTAACAACCTAGGTTATTCCATTAATTAATTAAAATCATAACTACTTTGTAACTTTGCTTAATCAAAAGCACATTCCAAAGAAGGTGTGAGCAAGTTATTTTAATCGGCCCATCCGAGCTTTCAAATCAAAAATCATTGTCGTCAGTTATGAGAATAGACAGGCGCATAAATTATAATTTAATTTTTTAAAGTTATTTATAAAACATATCCGGTAATCTATACTATGTCAACCCTTAATAAAATTCCCTTAACAACGTTAAACGAATGTGTGAGGACGAGTTTATAGTTGTTGGAGCGTGTGAGTTGAAGCTTGACAAAGTGACAATCTGCGAACATGGTGAGCCAAAACTTGGATACAAACGTAAATCGTACAATAGACTTCACAGGTAGTCTTGATAGTATTTCAACCATGACCTCGTTCGGGAGGGTTGGTGATAACTCGTCTCGCTTCACCCTCTTCGTCTTCTTAGCCATACCTCCTCAACTAGTAGATGTCTAGAGTTCGTCGCCGGGAATAACCACCAGATTGAAGCAACGGTCAGCGTCCGATCTACCGGTCTACCTTTCTCTCTCCTCCCAACACCATTTTGTGCTGCTTGCTTCAGTTTCTCTCTCTAGCGCCGACCTGATGATGATACAAAACCCTTGCTTGACTGTCTTCTGTTTTGCTTCACAAAAAGTATGTGGGCTTGGGCCCACTTGGTCAACACACGCATGGATTGGACCAACCCAACTTTCTCCCTCCCCGGCTCAACTAAGCAGCTCTGTGTCTACAAGTGTACAGTATTAAATTTCTTCTTGGTCTCATTAGTATGAATCAACACATTACGGATCCAACCATTCCTTATTTAATAAACTTGGTTTTAATAAAAAGATTTTCTTACGCCGTTTTTGGAATGGGAGGATTTCGTTGGAATTAAATTTGGAAAGAAATTTCATATGTTTGGACCGGAAGGATTCAAGGATTTGAGGGAATTTGAAAACTTACACATTTTTTTTTTTTTTTTTTAAAAAAAATTTTTTATGTATCTAAAAAAACCCTCATCTTTTCATGGTTCTTTTCTCCAATTCTCATTATCTACAGACTACAACGGACCAGTCTTTGCTTTTTTATTTGAAATTGTATTTTACTCCAACTTTGGATATTTCCTATCTATTAGTTTTATGTAATTACTCTATTAATGGCGGAATGTTTTGTGGTTTTTCTTTTTCCTTTTTTTTCTGTTTTTTTCTTCTAGGTTTGGTCAATTGGCCAGTTGATGCATATAGGCATTATTATTATACACGCGTCCATCGGTTACAAATGGTACAATTTTTTATTTTTTTAATTATATTGTAATTCCTTTTCCATTCTAATTTTAAATCCCAAAAAAATTGGTTCCAAACAAAGTGTTAGCCACTAAACAGTCCCCAAACCGATAGGAAGGCTTCAAATTTTATTTTCAACCAATAGGAAAGCTCCAAATTTTTATTTTCTTATATATTATATTTTTATGACAAAAATCATTTCCTTCTATTATTATACATCAACCAATATAGAGATTTAATAGTGGGCATAACAGTGGATTTAAAAGACACCAATGCATGTACTAAGTTGAAATAATAACAATAAAAAGTTATATAAATTCTACTTACATGATACTCACACCGAACACTTGCACCGAACACTTGCAGTGACTTATTTTTTAATTGGTTATTTATACCAAATAACTAAATGAAGGATTCCACTTCTTTATTTGTTGTATAATTGGACAATTAAAATAATATATTTAATAATTTATTGTAATTAATAGGTGTAAGAATCATTTTAAAAAAAATTATAAGAATATTATTACCTCTATATATAAATTTGAATATATATATATAAGAGAGAGGAGTGCGTTGAGTTCAATCCCACTAATTTTGGCCAAATATTACAGAAATATCTTTTGACCAAATATCACACTGAAGTATGTTTCGAAAATAGCTTTCACTTGTGTACAATTTTATTTTTTCGTCACTGACACAGTTAAAAACGTACAGAAAAACAACTTCATCCCTAATTTTTTAATTTCATTTATTCCGAAATATCTTATAACTTAAATGACCAATTTAGCCCTCTTTATTACTCCTACCAACTGCACTCATCCCCTCTCTCTTAACAATCTGCCCAAGGGGGGCTGCTAGATGGGGCCTCGCCTTTTCCATTTCCCTTCTCTCTCTCCCCTCTAAAAAAAACAAGGTTTCATTTATATACATTTACAAATGTAATAATCTCATAGCAAGCTAATTCACGAATCAAAGATATATATTTTTAAGAAAAATTCTTATCACCCATGGTCCATCTTCTTCTTTTGATACCTTCACTTCATGATAAAATGGGTTTCTTACTAACCAAAAAAAAAAAAAACAAAGAGTAGCTAGTACACCTGGTATCTATATACTCAATAAATCATATTTACATTATTCCTTAATTAATTGATGAAATTGATATCATTCATGATCATGAGCTCGATGTATAATACGTTACTAATTCAATAATTTAGTTTACTCTTTTTTTGATAAATATAATTTAATTTGTTTTACTTTGTTCTGTTCATGCCATACAAAATAATATTTCTTACTTGATTTAACTCAGATTTGTTAGTTCTTACTTGAATATTTTCAAGTGACTTTTTTTGTTCTCTGTTGATGATGTGGTATTCAAACATGAATTGCATCTGATAATGTTAACATTAAATAAATTTTATTTTTATTTTTAAATATATATATTTAAATATATATGTTAACAATTTTTTTAATTATAATATTCAACTTCATGTTTTTAAATTTAATTATAGATTTAAATTCAAATTTATTCATTTACTTAAATAATAATATTAACATTAAACAAAAATGCATGTGAATATTAAATATATTTTAAAATTAAATAAATTATATATAAATTTTAAGTATTATATATATGTATAATATTAGAAAAAGTTCTCCAAATTAAATATATTATGTATTATGATGAAACATGTGGCTTTCTGTGCTTGTGCTTAATATATTATGTATTAGGATGAAGCATGTAGTTGTAAAAATATGAAATGTGCATGATGTGAAGCAGTATCACATATGGAACAATGAAGGGCAGAAATGACATTTTTATTATCAAATAACACTTCACTCTGTCAAACCAAAGTCAAACGGGAACAATATTTTTTTTTTACAATGTAAAAAGTAGTTTGATACATCGGCAAAGTAATTTTTGAGATGTGATCGAAAAACATTTGTAATATGAATAAAAATTATTTCAAAAAGATATTTCCGTATAATATTTGATCAAATTTAAGGAAATGTCAATGTAATTAATCCTAATTTTAAGCCCACAAACTACATTGGACTATCCCATTATGCCATCGACGCAATTTAGGTCACACACACGTTAGCCTATTGACATATATACATAATTCCTTAGAAAAAGAAAAAACAACCTGTGTGACATTAATTTGAGAAATAGTACAATCACAAGGGTTAACATGATGGTGCTAACTCCACTACTACCACATTCAAATGATACGGTACCAGAACTAAATCTTATATACTAAAACAATAAGGCAAAAATTAAAAGGGACCACATAATAAAGAAACACACCATGTGGTGCCAACACTAGGCTGCAACATTATTCACCATCTTGATTTGGAAATCTTGTGAAAAAAATAATAATAATAATTTGGAAATATTGAATAAATACCACAAAATTGAATTAAATTTATAATCACCAAAGTTAGAAACAAACAAGTGACATTTCAAATGTCCTCATGGACCTCGTCTACATATATTCTTGTATATATTCGAATTTTGTATGTACATAGTACTTGTACTTAATTAATTGCTTCCTCCATATATGCTTTATTATTTACACGTGTAAAATGATTCTTTAACGGGACTTCAGCCAAAGTCCCGGGTAGGACCATTTACATCGAGGAAGTCCTCGGCCCATGTAGCGTAGTCTTTTACAATATTGACCTCCTGATCACCACTTGGATAGAATTACATCACATAACATGCATTAGGATTCTCGTCACTGAGCATTTGAGGGGCATGAGTCGGGTACAGAGGCGGGTATGATGGTGGATAGTCCACAACATGAGTTGGGTATGGAAGCGGGTATGAGGGATATTTCATTACGTAAGTCGGGTACGGAGGCGGGTATGATGGTGGATAGTCCACAACATGAGTCCGGTATGGAGGCGGGTATGAGGGATATTTCATTACGTAAGTCGGATACGGAGACGGGTATGTTGATGGATAGTCCACAACATGAGTCGGGTGTGAGGTATATTCCATGACGTAACCCTGATTGATATAGCCTTGATTAAATTGGGGTACAAGATCGCCATAACCCTCATTAATGTAACCATGATTATATGCAGGTGCAGGTGCACCATAATAAGAGTACTGAGGGTGGTACCCATGGTACTCTATTTTGTTCACCTCAACCTTGGGCTCCTCCTTCTTGCTCGCATCATCACCACCACCACCGGCAGCCTTCGCCTCGCCTTCTTTCTTTGCACCCCCACCGTTTTTTTTCTCTTTTTTGTCACCACCGCCTTCTTTTTCCTTCTTGCCTTCTGCGATCACGGACTCTACACCTGATCCATGGTACCATTTAATCACCATTAATCACCACATATGAAGACGAGTGTGAATTATTTGTTAAAAAAAAAAAAGAAAAATGTAAAAAGACGTCTATTATGAAAAAACAATAATATTTGACCCGACAATTCTATCGTACATGACCAAGTTGCCACACTAGTGTTGTAGGTCAGAATTAATGATGCATTATTTCAAATTAAAATGTGACGGAGGAATTGACCTTAACTAAACCATTAAATTAACATTATAATAATGATAATTATTATTAATATCAATTAAATAAGATGATTACATATGCATGTAGCATAGTTGATTAAATTAAATAAAGGTTGGGAATTTTTACCTTTGATCTTCGATATGATTCGTTTTATTTTATCCGTGCATTTGGCACAATGCAACCGAATCTTCAGAGTGACCGTACTTGTGAGAGCCTATACAACCGCCACAAATAAATAAATAATTAATTAATAAAACAAAATTGGTTGAAAATTTCATAACTAAACTAAATTAATCTATAAGCATCAACTAACAAGTAATACAAATTTGTGGCTCAAATTAATACTACCTCTGTTCATTTTTAATTGCCTGTTTCATAAACTGTGACTCACGTAAGCGGATAATTAAAAAGGGACAGAGGGAGTACTATAGTAACAGAAAATATTACAAAAAAATCATACTTCAGACTGGCTAACATGCGTTGTATGCGCCAGCGCAGTTTAGACAGAATCCTGTCTGCAAACCCCACACGGCTCGGGCTCATATAGCGCATGTTAGCCATGAGCATGACAACAGACACACGGGCGCAGATTAGAAGGTTACCACTTTCGGGTTCTTATCGTCCGCCGGCTTCTTGTCGTCAGATTTTTTCTCCGTTTTTTCCTCGGGCTTCTTATCTCCACCGCCACCAGCAGCGGCGGCATCCTTTTTGGGCCGAGGAGAGACGATTTCCACCTTCCTTTTGGTCTTCTCTGCCACTCTATCTCTAAGTTTGGCCGGGTCCACCTTCCCCGTCACCGTCAGTTTATTGCCCTCAATGTCCGCCTTCACGCTCTCAACACCTGAATTGATCCACCAAGCAAAATTTCAGAAAATTGAATTTATCAAAACTACTAGGAAATATTTGAGCATCAAATTCAGAAAAGCTTGTGAAGAAATGGGATTGTCATTCTTCACATTTATAACTGAAAATCAGATTTAATTTCTTGATTGATAAAAATTTAGATGATCATTTATATATATATATATATATAGTATACTGTGTCCTTGTGTATAAATTGATACAAATATATAAAAATTGTTACCCTCAAAATGACGAACTGATCGTTTGATTTTCTTGGCACAGCCTTCACAATGCATGCCAATCTTCAAGACGACGGTGGTGCCGGCGTCGGCCTTCTTCTCTCTATCACGTTTTGGGGCATCTTTCTGGAACAGAAATAAAATTAAAGAAACATTTAGCGACTAATTGTACCTGAAATTGTGATGAAAATTTAATGAAATGTAAGAGTTGGGAAACTTGTGATCAGGGACTAACCTCACCCATTTGTGGTTGTTTGGAGTTTTATTAAGTATGGGTTTAGGGTTTGGTTTAGGTTGGAATGAAATGCAATGGTTTGGAGTAAGAAAATGGAGGCAGGGATGGGTGTTATACAGAGTGGGTTAGATGGGGGTTACGAGTCTAATGAGGACGACGACGATGATGGGCCGCCGGCGGATTAGATTAACGGTTTCCTTTGTACGACGGCGTTGTTTTACTCCGGATAATCTTGTTTTTGACGGAATGACTGAATTACCCACTCACTACTTTGAAAAAATTAGCAAATCGAGATATCCAGATTTATGTATTTCAAAGAACAAGTATCTGCAACTCACCCGTCTTTTCTCTCCCAAATTCAACTCACTTTTCCTTCCTTTACAATTATCTATTTCTTTCTCTATTTCTCTATTTATAAAGTTTTCGAATTTCATTTCCTACATGGATTCCAACTATAAATAGTCACCAAATAAATCAGAACTCTAAAATAAAGTATTCCAAACAAAAAAAATAAACTAATTTTAATTTCAAACCACAAACTCAATTGACATCAACCTAAGCGAATTTTAATTTTAATTTTAATTTTAATTTATATATATATTTTAATATACAATATATATATTTAATTATTTTAATTGTAAAAGCGTAGTTTATCTAATAATTGTCACGGTTCTAAATAAATAAAACTTTCCTCAATTATTAGTTTGGTAAAACGATAATAATAATACTACTTCACCGCCATTCACAATTGGGGTGTTTTATCTATTCATTCCCACGTGTAAATAAAAATAAAAAGAGTAATCTTTACTTATGTTATATGCTATTGTACAAAATTAGCACTACAACTTGGCATGTTGCAAAGGCAGTGGATGTTTAACCTGTGATATAAAACGTAGGGATGTTCATTTGGTCCCAAATCCGTGAAATCAATTTAATCTAAATTTAATTCCTGTGGATTGAGTTGATTTTTTAATCTCGTGGTTGGATCACAAATTAATAAATAATGAAGTCGTAATTTACAAACTATGAATTAGAAGAAAAAAAACTGGTCTGATCCGTTCAAATTTATAAACACTATATTTATTTGACAATCCCAATAGACTAATCATCCAAAAGGTGATGCCATGACATCCTTTGACAATCCCAATAGACTGATTAAATTGTGATGATAAAATATTATAATTTCAGGTAATAGAACATTCCCAAATTTTTCCTCAGCTAAACTAAGAGATGCCATTTTAGACATATCTTCATTAAACCAGTGGAAATTACCATTCAAAAACACTTCTGAAACGAACAGAATTAAGAAACGAAAATCTGAAATCCTGCTCCAGGATTTTGATTTTAGTGAATATAAACTCGTCGTAATAATTTCTTTATGGTGATAGTGAGCCTTAAGCATATTGTATATGATTACAAATAAAAGCTTGGTTATATTTGTAAATATGTTAGTATGGTTTCGGAATTTTGGTTTACAATGTCTTAGGTTCAAGTCTCGGTTTGAATTTGTTTCTCTAATTCTGCTGTACTCCATCCTTGATGATGTGGAATGAATTTTCTTCATACAATAGAAGATATAAATAAATGTATACGCACCCACAATAAACTGGCTATCACCAATTGCAAATAAAATTTCATTTTCGTCATTTGAGAAATCCAAAGGCATCAAGGTAACTGTAGAGTATGGGAGGACAAACTCGGTTCTAGGGAAGTCGACTCCTTTGTATTTAGACCAAGACTCTCTCCTGCCGTATTCCTTCATCACCCAAAAGGTGAAGTCATCAGAGCTAGCTTCTAATAGGAGATAAAGACATCCTTTGAAAATTCCAACCAATTCAGGAATTTCAATCCAACCAAGGCGTAATGGAACATCTCCGAATTTTTCCTCATCTAGACTAAGAGAAACAATTGTACTCCCATCTTCATCGAACCAGTGGAATTTGCCATTCAAAAACATTGCTGAATTAAACACACATGAAAAAGGAAACTCTGAAACCCTTCCCCATGAATTTGATCTTGGTGAATATAAACTGATTTTTTTTTTCACAAAATGAGACTACTACAACCTTGTAGTCATCAAGGGATGTATCATAGCCAAGTCCAAAAGATGCAACATCAGCAGAATTTTTAAATGGTGAGTCTGGCAATTTAAACACTTCTCCAGTTGACGGATTCACCAAGTATAACGTGTGGTAATCGGTAAAATGGCATAACACCAAGCCACGACAAGATCCGTCTATACTCATCATCCCTGCATTCTTATGATTACCATCATAATCATAATCATAACCATCACCATCATCATCATTATCATACATATGATCATCATTTAAGATATGAATTCCATCAACGTCAATCCTAGTACTCCCCTGGTCTTCAACCATGCCACCGCAAGACGACACACAGAGACTTGGAGGAGGAAGATATCCCAGAAAGTTAAACGAATGTGTGAGGACGAGTTTAGAGTTGTTAGACCGTGTGAGGTGAAGCTTGATAAATTGAGAATCTGCGAACATGGTGAGCCAAGACTTGCATACACACTTAAATAGTACAATAGACTTCACTGGTAGTCTTGATAGTATTTCGACTGTGAGATCGTGCGGGAGGATTGGTGATAACTCTTCTCCCTTCTTCTCCCTCTTCGTCTTCCTACCCATACCTCCTCAACTAGCCAAGCCTAGCCTTCTTCAAAGAGAATGAATTTTACGTACACCCAAACACAGCTTCTGGATTCTCTTTTTTCCAATAAATAGTTTTTGGTACGTAAGATATCCTGATTTATGGTAACAATGTTACTACTATATTTCTTTCCAACTTCCTTATTCCTTTTAATACAAGGATTCTTTATGGTATTAGGATCAGGGGGTGTCCTCCTCCTTTTTTAACTTGAATTAGGTCTGAAATTTAGTGATTTTTTTATTTTAATTTTTTCACCTAAAACTCATGAATTGAGGGACAATTCACAATTGTTTTGATTGTTGTTAATACGGAGTAAATAAGGCTTTTTTTTTTTTTTTGTGGTATGACAAGAACGTTAAGAGAAGGTGCAAAGGCTCCAAACTGAGCTTCCAAAGACAACATTGTGCAACCTACCACTTAGACCACGAAGGTATTAGAAGCAGTTAACCATAATATTTTCTTCTTTTTTCCGTTAAGTAATAAGTGAATAGGATATATATATATATATATATATATATATATATATATATATATATATATATATATATATATTATACATTGAAAGTACATATTGTTTTCGATCATTTTATATTTTTAGAATGATCGAAAACAACCATGTGTTATGTACCTCTTGTACGTTCTTGAGCATATTGCATATAACTACAAATAAAAGCTTAGTTTTAGATCGAGTTATAGTAATTAAATATGGTTAACATGGTCTTATTCTGCGCTCCACTTGATGATGTTTGTGTTCACCAATAGTAATGAAAATTTTCACCATACAATAGAAGATATAAATAAATATATAAGCACGCAGAAATTAAAAACAGTTTGGTAGGTGTCCAAAATCCAAATGCTTGAAACATAAATTTATTTTACGGGCTGTAATGAACTAGAGGACGAATGTGAATTCAATACACAATGATACCCCTAAACAGTCACATATAAATACATTTTAACTAAGAAAAATATAGCTTATGAATTGATCTAAATGACTTTTTTTTATAAAAAAAAAAAAAAAAAAAAATCTCAATATCGCTACATTATATAAATAGGATACACACATTTAAATTATATATTTAGGGTCCCTTTAGAACCCACCCTAGACTACAAACTTAAAAATACTGTCGACGGCCCCACACCTCAGCACCAGTGTTTTGATATCGTTGCTAAAGCATATTGTAAGACTTGGGTGAAACAATGGTCTCCAAACAAGTTACTGCCTCATTCCATTGATCCCAAAATTAGGGGGAGTATGGTGAAACTGCGCGCACCTATGTGTTTTCTCTTTTAGATAGCACATGACAAGCTCTCTGCTACCAATTGCAAATAAATATTCTTCATTGTTTGAGAAATCCAAAGGCTTCATGGTACCACAAGAGATGCGAAACTCAAATTTAGTCCAAGACGCTCTCATGCCATATTCCTTCATCAACCAAAAAGCAAGGGGAGCCAGGATTGCAAAATAGAGGGGCTAAAAATAATTAAACCCGTGATTGCTTAGTGTATCAGCCATACTCTAAATACAGAATTTTCATGCATCAGTCATTCAATTAAACCCAATAATTTACAACCTTCTAACACATTTACACTTTCAAACTCAAACGTATTTTCCCAATCAAGAATCCCCTAAAGTCTGCTTCATACAAATATTAAAACAAACACCTGCAATAATGCAAAATATATATGTCCCTTATCAACAAATTCACATTAGAGAAAAAGACCCATGTGCTCCGCCCCTTACTAATTATTAATCCATTATATAGTAAATTACCCAATTTAACAAGAAATCATCAAGTCATCAACACAACCCTTTTTTTATTTTTTTTTCAAAAATAAAAATTAATATTTCACTGGATTAACAATAATAATCCATGATATCCATTCACTTATATCTTGGTGTTTTACACACGAAGAGTTTAGGTATTCTTCCATAAACTAACAATGCGTTTGATTTATTGGGTTGGCCTTGTTATGTTTTATTATGGTTTATTTTGTGATTTGGCATGTTCATGGTTCATGGACTTACTCATATTTAAGGCTTAGCCTTTATAAATTTTGTAACTCCTTTTATTTATAGAAATACTATGAATTGGACTGGACTGATAGGAAGAGGAAGAGTAATATATGAACTTATAGGAACAATAATACTAAATTTTCTTTTTTCAATTGGGCCTGAATTATAGCCCAAGTTAACCCATTACTGGGCAATCAAACCACTACTAAAGAGTAGTGGTAATATATTATCGGGTAATTTAAAAAGTCATTTTACTCATATCTTAATTGAACCAATGGAGATTTCCATTCAGAAATAACCCCCAGCTGTTGTACTCAATTAAGAAAGGAAAATATGAAATCCTTCTCCATGAATTTGATTTTGACTTCACGTGCAAAATATTTTACTTGAATCTAATCATACTACCCTTTTAATCACTTAATGACTAAACTACCCCTATTTAAGTCTAAAGTTTAACTCCATATTTTTCGGCGTGTTTCAGCGGTGGCCAAACGTGAGTCTAAACAAACAACCTCAACCAAACTTCAGAGATTACTTCAGTCCAATGCACTCCTTTTTTAGATGAAACAAAGACCAAATTGCTTTAGTCTGGCGACACCTCAAGCCCTCTTTGGCAAAACCCAGCTCAGTCCGGCGACGTCTTAAGCAACCTCGACCCACCCCGACGAAATCCAATTCTATCTCGTGAGCCTCAAGGTTCTTTCTACATTAAACCACAACGGTGACGATGACCAAACCAGGTAGTAATGTGACTTGCATGCTTTTTCCGACAATAAACCGGCGAGCTCCAGTGAATGACCAAACTAGCTCCACTACCGCCAAGCTTTACTAGTGAGCTCTCCTTGGCGAAACCCAACAAATTGCTTCAGTTC
Source organism: Cornus florida (assembly GCF_030987335.1). Classification (NCBI taxonomy): domain Eukaryota; kingdom Viridiplantae; phylum Streptophyta; class Magnoliopsida; order Cornales; family Cornaceae; genus Cornus; species Cornus florida. The sequence goes on along the minus strand of NW_026775580.1, from coordinate 83,096,889 downwards.
GGCGACGCCTCAAGCTTCCTTGGTGAAAACCAGTTCAGTCCGACGACGTCTCAAGCAACTTTAATCCACCCCGGCGAAACCCAGTTCAATCCCAGTGGCCTATTCCGTCCAAGAATAAGAGAACAAAAAATCAAATATGAGCCAACTTTCCACCGGTGGTCTATTCCACAAGAATAGGCGCCTTCTGATCGCGACCTGTGTCACGGATTCTCGGAAGATGAAAAACTATAACTATCAACTACCCTCTCGTTCTTACAAGAGAATTTAAATTTTTCGAGTTACCACTGTTAATTATGACGAAGCATAGTATTCAGAAGATTAAGGCAACAACATAGTTTTTAAGTCATTTAATTTATTTACAATTTCAAGCCGTCAAGATGCTAAGAAAAACCTACCCTAAGATTTTCACTAAATAATTATGCTGCTTAGGATAAAAGTGTGTAAACAAGTATAATGCTGTACAAGTATGTGTGGAGAGAGAGAGAGAGGGAGAGCGTCATGAAATTTGACTTCATTTTTAGAGATTCAACAATTAATTTCCATCAGTTTGACTTCTAAAAAACCCAATATTCTAGGCCAAGACAAATTCAAAACTGTGTGCACATATTTGCTAGATTTATACTCATATGCTCTGGATTAGCTGACCCATAAAATTTGTCAAACAACCACTAACAATCATGATCCAACAAGACCACCCACTGTTCACGTTGATTAGTTTCACAAGAAGGGCATAATTGTCATTTGAAATTAACAATTTCAATTTAATAAAATAATAATATACTATCAAGGGTATTATTCTCATTTTACAACAACTTAACAGTTCTGTTACAGAAATGAGGCAACTTGATAATTTTTGTTTGTTTAGCGAATTGTTTAATAATTGAGGGGATTATATGTCGTTTTTGTAAACGATAGGGAGGTGGGGATTATGTTTTCACCTTATTTTAAATTGAAGTAGTTATATATATGGAGGACTCATAAATATATTCTGGGTGGACTAATATATTTTGGACCAAATAATTATAGTGAATTGGTCAATTATACAATAAATAAGAAAGTGAAACCCTCCACTTAATTGTATTTTAAATAAACAATTGATTAAAAATTACTGGGTCGGTATAAGTATCACTACTCATTTAATCAAGTTTTTGATGATTCATTGTAAGCATGCAAGTACTCAGTTTTCTATATCTATAATCTTTTAATGTATTGAAAAATAAGAAAAAGAAAGATGAAAATCCCTACCTCCAATATAAGTGAAAACAATTAAATTTGTTTTTAAAAAAATTAAAGATTGACCCAGAATGCATATCAAAATAAGTTGATAAAATGATAATTGCAAATACTTATTGTTAGATGGCGTGCAGAATGTTGTATGTAGTGAGTCTTATGTACGGCTTGTGATCATGTTATCCCTTTAATCCAACTTGGATAAGGTGGTCATCTACCACTTTTGTTAGAGTTTTGGAGAGGTACTGTTAAAGTTGTTGCTATTATGAAATTAATTTAGAATATTTTTTGTACAAGGCAAAAATTATTAGAAGTTATATTAATAGATGTAGATAATCAAAGTTTGGTATTTTAAAATTTACCGAAGACATTAACTCCACTAACGAGGCCGCTGCAAATTAATTTAGAGTTTCAGAAAGGCCCTATTGTTATTCTTATTAGTCAACCTAAGTAGTTACGAAGAGGAAGTGCATGTGTTCGAATGGCCCCATTGGGAATGGACTCTACCATTTACACAATATGAGCAATACTTGTGGGTGAACGTTTTTTTAGACAAAATAAAAATCCAGTTTACAAAACTTTTAATTTTAAATTTTAAAAAATAAAAATGAGAGAAAACTCTAAATTTAAAAATAAAAATGATAGAAAATTCTGTTTACTTTTAATAAAATCATATAAAAACCGGATTTACAAAGCCTTTTTAAACTTTCTAAATGGATATTTTTAGGACAGTGGAAGAATTTCTAGGCATCGAGGGTGGAGGAATTCTTTGAATTTCGAAATAAAAATGATTTAAAACTCTAATTTTAAAAATAAAAAAATGGTCAAAAACTCTTTTATAAGTATATTATATATACGGATAAATGTAAATAGATAGATATAGATATATTACTCAACGGATAAAAGAAGAAGAAAAGATTATGATTAACGTGATAAATTGTGCTAATTAACTGTATGCAAATAATTTAGTTCATACGCTAAATTATTTACTCCTATTATATTACTGGATTTATTAGTAACTATCAAAGCAATTTGTTGTCACCCGTGAACATAGTGTCACAAGCAATTTATTTATTTATTTTATATTTTTTTAAGTGAAAAAATAATAATTAAAAAATCACACGTTTCGGACCTAATTCGTGATAAACAAGGAGGAGGACACCCGTGAACCTGGTGTAGTGTCATCTAACAAAAAGAATCCTTCAATTAGAAGGATGATTATTAAATAACGAAGTTGGAAAGAAATATATTAACATTTTTTTTTCATAAATCAGGATATCCAAAATTATAAAATACCGTCATCCTATTTGGAAAAGAAAAAGGAAACATGTTTGGCTCTGCATAAAATCCCCGTTGAAGTGAAATCTAACGGCATAAGAAATAAGTTACACATCAAAGGCAAGAATAGAGAAGTGTTGGAGCTTGAGAGCAACACAAGATATGGCTACAAAGAGGGGGAAGGGAGAGGATTTATTACAAATCATTCCGTACGATCTCGTGATGGAAATATTGTCATGGCTACCGGTCAAGTCTATTCTGCGGTTCAAGTGTGTATCCAAGTCTTGGCTAGCCATGTTAACAAATCCTCACTTTGTCAAGCTTCACCTGACAAGATCCAGCAACTCCAAACTCGTGCTTACATGTTCGTTGAACTCTATGTACTCTTTGGAACCTCCTATTCCAATGCGGAATCTCTTCGTGTCGTCTTGGACGGACATCGTTGAAGCAGCAGCGAGTGATGATGATGTAAAAGTTGAAGGAATTGAGATCGTTAATCCTTGTAATTATGAGCAGAAGGCGTTTGTGAGGATCGCCGGCTCTTGTCGTGGCTTGGTGTTATGTTATAAGCCTGGTCATCGTGGTACGCTATACTTGGTGAATCCATCAACCAGAGAAGTGAAGAGATTGCCAGATTTACCATTAATAAGTGAAAATTATGCTTTTGCAATATCACGCGGACTTGGCTATGATGCGTCCCATGATGACTATAAGGTTGTTCAAATCTTGTCCCCTTATTATTCTACTGAATTTATTACGTGTGTATATTCACTAAAATCAAAATCAAATTCCTGGAGAAGGATTTCAGATTCTCCTTTATCAATTCAGGAGGACAGTTGTGGGTTGTTTCTGAATGGAAAACTCCACTGGTTCAATCAAGATATGAGTAAAATGGGTTTTCTAAGTTTAGATGAGGAGAAATTCGGATATGTTCCATTACCTGATATAATATTAACACCACAGCTATTTACACCTGGTTTGATTGGAATTGTCAAAGGATGTCTTTATTTGGTATCAGAAGCTAGCTGTTGTGGCCTCACTTTCTGGGTGATGAAGGAATACGGCATGAGAGAGACTTGGACTAAATTTGAATTTGGCATCTCTTGTGATACCATGAAGCCTCTGGATTTCCCAAACGATGATGGTGATGTAGACTTATTTGCAATTGGTCGTACAGAGCTTGTTATGTGCAATCTAAGAGAGAAAACACATAGGCGTGTGGAGTTTTACAGTGTTCCCCTATTTTGGGATCAATGGGATGAAGCAGTAACTTGTTTGGAGACCATTGTTTCACCCAAGTCTTACAATCTGCTTTAGCAACAATATCAAACCCGAAGAATTGTGTGAAGTCGTGTAAGATTAGGGTTATTTATTTTGCCTATTGTTGGTGCCAGTAAAAATTTTCAGATTAGCATGAGCTAAAAGCAAAGTTATCATAACACGGACTAGGCATTATATTATCCAATATGAAGTTAACCATGCATTATTTCTTGGTGAAAATCTATTCAAATTATACACAGAAAGTCGATCAATTTTACAAATTTCATTTTTATTTTCTTAATTTCTTCTTTTAGGTTCAATGTTTCAAAAAGCGCATATTATTGGGTGGGAAAAAAATATTTTGAAATGAATAAATAAAATTTATTTTCTAGACTTTTTCAACTACAACAATTGTGTGAAGTCCCGTAAATGCGTTCAATGGTTATTGTTGAATTGGTTTGAGAAATCTACCCTATTTAATCTGAAAACTCTACTCTGATTACCCTATTTAGTCGTTCTCTATAACATTACTTGATCATCCACTAAATTAAAAAGCTTCATTATCAATTTATATCAAAACCGAAATTTGTGCTTAAATCAATCATGGGGTTTCTCGTATGTCTTGAGGCCTGTGAGAAGACTTGTATTGGAGGCCATCAATTTGCATTCCAACCTGAAAAGTGCATATATATATATATATATATATATATATATATATATATATATATATTACAACAATAACAAAACCAATTTTTTGTTTTTTTGTTTTTTTTTCCTTTTTCTATTTTTTATTTTTACTTGAACGTTGAGGCTAGTTTTTTTTGTTTAGTTAACAACTACCGCCTTAACAACCTAGGTTATTCCATTAATTAATTAAAATCATAACTACTTTGTAACTTTGCTTAATCAAAAGAACATTCCAAAGAAGGTGTGAGCAAGTTATTTTAATCGGCCCATCCGAGCTTTCAAATCAAAAATCATTGTCGTCAGTTATGAGAATAGACAGGCGCATAAATTATAATTTAATTTTTTAAAGTTATTTATAAAACATATTCGGTAATCTATACTATGTCAACCCTTAATAAAATTCTCTCAACGGTAAACGAATGTGTGAGGACGAGTTTATAGTTGTTGGAGCGTGTGAGGTGAAGCTTGACAAAGTGAGAATCTGCGAACATAGTGAGCCAAAACTTGGATACAAACGTAAATCGTACAATAGACTTCACAGGTAGTCTTGATAGTATTTCGACCATGACCTCGTTCGGGAGGGTTGGTGATAACTCGTCTCGCTTCACCCTCTTCGTCTTCTTAGCCATACCTCCTCAACTAGTAGATGTCTAGAGTTCGTCGCCGGGAATAACCACCAGATTGAAGCAACGGTCAGCGTCCGATCTACCGGTCTACCTTTCTCTCTCCTCCCAACACCATTTTGTGCTGCTTGCTTCAGTTTCTCTCTCTAGCGCCGACCTGATGATGATACAAAACCCTTGCTTGACTGTCTTCTGTTTTGCTTCACTAAAAGTATGTGGGCTTGGGCCCACTTGGTCAACACACGCATGGATTGGACCAACCCAACTTTCTCCCTCCCCGGCTCAACTAAGCAGCTCTGTGTCTACAAGTGTACAGTATTAAATTTCTTCTTGGTCTCATTAGTATGAATCAACACATTACGGATCCAACCATTCCTTATTTAATAAACTTGGTTTTAATAAAAAGATTTTCTTACGCCGTTTTTGGAATGGGAGGATTTCGTTGGAATTAAATTTGGAAAGAAATTTCATATGTTTGGACCGGAAGGATTCAAGGATTTGAGGGAATTTGAAAACTTACACATTTTTTTTTTTTTTTTTTTAAAAAAATTTTTTATGTATCTTAAAAAACCCTCATCTTTTCATGGTTCTTTTCTCCAATTCTCATTATCTACAGACTACAACGGACCAGTCTTTGCTTTTTTATTTGAAATTGTATTTTACTCCAACTTTGGATATTTCCTATCTATTAGTTTTATGTAATTACTCTATTAATGGCGGAATGTTTTGTGGTTTTTCTTTTTCCTTTTTTTTCTGTTTTTTTCTTCTAGGTTTGGTCAATTGGCCAGTTGATGCATATAGGCATTATTATTATACACGCGTCCATCGGTTACAAATGGTACAATTTTTTATTTTTTTAATTATATTGTAATTCCTTTTCCATTCTAATTTTAAATCCCAAAAAAATTGGTTCCAAACAAAGTGTTAGCCACTAAACAGTCCCCAAACCGATAGGAAGGCTTCAAATTTTATTTTCAACCAATAGGAAAGCTCCAAATTTTTATTTTCTTATATATTATATTTTTATGAAAAAAATCATTTCCTTCTATTATTATACAACAACCAATATAGAGATTTAATAGTGGGCATAACAGTGGATTTAAAAGACACCAATGCATGTACTAAGTTGAAATAATAACAATAAAAAGTTATATAAATTCTACTTACATGATACTCACACCGAACACTGACTTATTTTTTAATTGGTTATTTATACCAAATAACTAAATGAAGGATTCCACTTCTTTATTTGTTGTATAATTGGACAATTAAAATAAAATATTTAATAATTTATTGTAATTAATAGGTGTAAGAATCATTTTAAAAAAAATTATACGAATATTATTACCTCTATATATAAATTTGAATATATATATATATATATATATAAGAGAGAGGAGTGCGTTGAGTTCAATCCCACTAATTTTGGCCAAATATTACAGAAATATCTTTTGACCAAATATCACACTGAAGTATGTTTCGAAAATAGCTTTCACTTGTGTACAATTTTATTTTTTCGTCACTGACACAGTTAAAAACGTACAGAAAAACAACTTCATCCCTAATTTTTTAATTTCATTTATTCCGAAATATTTTATAACTTAAATGACCAATTTAGCCCTCTTTATTACTCCTACCAACTGCACTCACCCCCTCTCTCTCTTAACAATCTGCCCAAGGGGGGCTGCTAGATGGGGCCTCGCCTTTTCCATTTCCCTTCTCTCTCTCCCCTCTAAAAAAAACAAGGTTTCATTTATATACATTTACAAATGTAATAATCTCATAGCAAGCTAATTCACGAATCAAAGATATATATTTTCAAGAAAAATTCTTATCACCCATGGTCCATCTTCTTCTTTTGATACCTTCACTTCATGATAAAATGGGTTTCTTACTAACCAAAAAAAAAAAAAAACAAAGAGTAGCTAGTACACCAGGTATCTATATACTCAATAAATCATATTTACATTATTCCTTAATTAATTGATGAAATTGATATCATTCATGATCATGGGCTCGATGTATAATACGTTACTAATTCAATAATTTAGTTTACTCTTTTTTTGATAAATATAATTTAATTTGTTTTACTTTGTTCTGTTCATGCCATATAAAATAATATTTCTTACTTGATTTAACTCAGATTTGTTAGTTCTTACTTGAATATTTTCAAGTGACTTTTTTTGTTCTCTGTTGATGATGTGGTATTCAAACATGAATTGCATCAGATAATGTTAACATTAAATAAATTTTATTTTTATTTTTAAATATATATATTTAAATATATATGTTAACAATTTTTTTAATTATAATATTCAACTTCATGTTTTTAAATTTAATTATAGATTTAAATTCAAATTTATTCATTTACTTAAATAATAATATTAACATTAAACGAAAATGCATGTGAATATTAAATATATTTTAAAATTAAATAAATTATATATAAATTTTAAGTATTATATATATATGTATAATATTAGAAAAAGTTCTCCAAATTAAATATATTATGTATTATGATGAAACATGTGGCTTTCTGTGCTTGTGCTTAATATATTATGTATTAGGATGAAGCATGTAGTTGTAAAAATATGAAATGTGCATGATGTGAAGCAGTATCACATATGGAACAATGAAGGGCAGAAATGACATTTTTATTATCAAATAACACTTCACTCTGTCAAACCAAAGTCAAACGGGAACAATATTTTTTTTTTACAATGTAAAAAGTAGTTTGATACATCTGCAAAGTAATTTTTGAGATGTGATCGAAAAACATTTGTAATATGAATAAAAATTATTTCAAAAAGATATTTCCGTATAATATTTGATCAAATTTAAGGAAATGTCAATGTAATTAATCCTAATTTTAAGCCCACAAACTACATTGGACTATCCCATTATGCCATCGACGCAATTTAGGTCACACACACGTTAGCCTATTGACATATATACATAATTCCTTAAAAAAAGAAAAAACAACCTGTGTGACATTAATTTGAGAAATAGTACAATCACAAGGGTTAACATGATGGTGCTAACTCCACTACTACCACATTCAAATGATACGGTACCAGAACTAAATCTTATATACTAAAACAATAAGGCAAAAATTAAAAGGGACCACATAATAAAGAAACACACCATGTGGTGCCAACACTAGGCTGCAACATTATTCACCATCTTGATTTGGAAATCTTGTGAAAAAAATAATAATAATAATTTGGAAATATTGAATAAATACCACAAAATTGAATTAAATTTATAATCACCAAAGTTAGAAACAAACAAGTGACATTTCAAATGTCCTCATGGACCTCGTCTACATATATTCTTGTATATATTCGAATTTTGTATGTACATAGTACTTGTACTTAATTAATTGCTTCCTCCATATATGCTTTATTATTTACACGTGTAAAATGATTCTTTAACGGGACTTCAGCCAAAGTCCCGGGTAGGACCATTTACATCGAGGAAGTCCTCGGCCCATGTAGCGTAGTCTTTTACAATATTGACCTCCTGATCACCACTTGGATAGAATTACATCACATAACATGCATTAGGATTCTTGTCACTGAACATTTGAGGCGGGTACAGAGGCGGATATGATGGTGGATAGTCCACAACATGAGTTGGGTATGGAAGCGGGTATGAGGGATATTTCATTACGTAAGTCGGGTACGGAGGCGGGTATGACGGTGGATAGTCCACAACATGAGTCCGGTATGGAGGCGGGTATGAGGGATATTTCATTACGTAAGTCGGATACGGAGACGGGTATGTTGATGGATAGTCCACAACATGAGTCGGGTGTGAGGTATATTCCATGACGTAACCCTGATTGATATAGCCTTGATTAAATTGGGGTACAAGATCGCCATAACCCTCATTAATGTAACCATGATTATATGCAGGTGCAGGTGCACCATAATAAGAGTACTGAGGGTGGTACCCATGGTACTCCATTTTGTTCACCTCAACCTTGGGCTCCTCCTTCTTGCTCGCATCATCACCACCACCACCGGCAGCCTTCGCCTCGCCTTCTTTCTTTGCACCCCCACCGTTTTTTTTCTCTTTTTTGTCACCACCGCCTTCTTTTTCCTTCTTGCCTTCTGCGATCACGGACTCTACACCTGATCCATGGTACCATTTAATCACCATTAATCACCACATATGAAGACGAGTGTGAATTATTTGTTAAAAAAAAAAAAAAAATGTAAAAAGACGTCTATTATGAAAAAACAATAATATTTGACCTGACAATTCTATCGTACATGACCAAGTTGCCACACTAGTGTTGTAGGTCAGAATTAATGATGCATTATTTCAAATTAAAATGTGACGGAGGAATTGACCTTAACTAAACCATTAAATTAACATTATAATAATGATAATTATTATTAATATCAATTAAATAAGATGATTACATATGCATGTAGCATAGTTGATTAAATTAAATAAAGGTTGGGAATTTTTACCTTTGATCTTCGATATGATTCGTTTTATTTTATCCGTGCATTTGGCACAATGCAACCGAATCTTCAGAGTGACCGTACTTGTGAGAGCCTATACAACCGCCACAAATAAATAAATAATTAATTAATAAAACAAAATTGGTTGAAAATTTCATAACTAAACTAAATTAATCTATAAGCATCAACTAACAAGTAATACAAATTTGTGGCTCAAATTAATACTACCTCTGTTCATTTTTAATTGCCTGTCTCATAAACTGTGACTCACGTAAGCGGATAATTAAAAAGGGACAGAGGGAGTACTATAGTAACAGAAAATATTACACAAAAATCATACTTCAGATTGGCTAACATGCGCTGTATGCGCCAGCGCAATTTAGACAGAATCCTGTCTGCAAACCCCACACGGCTCGGGCTCATATAGCGCATGTTAGCCATGAGCATGACAACAGACACACGGGCGCAAATTAGAAGGTTACCACTTTCGGGTTCTTATAGTCTGCCGGCTTCTTGTCGTCAGATTTTTTCTCCGTTTTTTCCTCGGGCTTCTTATCTCCACCGCCACCAGCAGCAGCGGCATCCTTTTTGGGCCGAGGAGAGACGATTTCCACCTTCCTTTTGGTCTTCTCTGCCACTCTATCTCTAAGTTTGGCCGGGTCCACCTTCCCCGTCACCGTCAGTTTCTTGCCCTCAATGTCCGCCTTCACCCTCTGAACACCTGAATTGATCCACCAAGCAAAATTTCAGAAAATTGAATTTATCAAAACTACTAGGAAATATTTGAGCATCAAATTCAGAAAAGCTTGTGAAAAATGGGATTGTCATTCTTCACATTTATAACTGAAAATCAGATTTAATTTCTTGATTGATAAAAATTTAGATGATCATTTATATATATATATATATAGTATACTGTGTCCTTGTGTATAAATTGATACAAATATATAAAAATTGTTACCCTCAAAATGACGAACTGATCATTTGATTTTCTTGGCACAGCCTTCACAATGCATGCCAATCTTCAAGACGACGGTGGTGCCGGCGTCGGCCTTCTTCTCTCCATCACGTTTTGGTGCATCTTTCTGGAACAGAAATAAAATTAAAGAAACATTTAGCGACTAATTGTACCTGAAATTGTGATGAAAATTTAATGAAATGTAAGAGTTGGGAAACTTGTGATCAGGGACTAACCTCACCCATTTGTGGTTGTTTGGAGTTTTATTAAGTATGGGTTTAGTGTTTGGTTTAGGTTGGAATGAAATGCAATGGTTTGGAGTAAGAAAACGGAGGCAGGGATGGGTGTCATACAGAGTGGGTTAGATGGGGGTTACGAGTCTAATGAGGACGACGATGATGATGGGACGCCGGCGGATTAGATTAACGGTTTCCTTTGTACGACGGCGTTGTTTTACTCCGGATAATCTTGTTTTTGACGGAATGACTGAATTACCCACTCACTACTTTGAAAAAATTAGCAAATCGAGATATCCATATTTATGTATTTCAAAGAACAAGTATCTGCAACTCACCCGTCCTTTCTCTCCCAAATTCAACTCACTTTTCCTTCCTTTACAATTATCTATTTCTTTCTCTATTTCTCTATTTATAAAGTTTTCAAATTTCATTTCCTACATGGATTCCAACTATAAAGAGTTACCAAATAAATCAGAACTCTAAAATAAAGTATTCCAAACAAAAAAAAAAACTAATTTTAATTTGAAACCACAAACTCAATTGACATCAACCTAAGCGAATTTTAATTTTAATTTTAATTTTAATTTATATATATATATTAATATACAATATATATATTTAATTATTTTAATTGTAAAAGCGTAGTTTATCTAATAATTGTCACGGTTCTAAATAAATAAATAATAAACTTTCCTCAATTATTAGTTTGGTAAAAAAATAATAATAATACTACTTCACTGCCATTCACAATTGGGGTGTTTTATCTATTCATTCCCACATGTAAATAAAAATAAAAAGAGTAATCTTTACTTATGTTGTATGCTACTGTACAAAATTAGCACTGCAACTTGGCATGTTGCAAAGGCAGTGGATGTTTAACCTGTGATATAAAACGTAGGGATGTTCATTTGGTCCCAAATCCGTGAAATCGATTTAATCTAAATTTAATTCCTGTGGATTGAGTTGATTTTTTAATCTCGTGGTTGGATCACAAATTAATAAATAATGAAGTCGTAATTTACAAACTATGAATTAGAAGAAAAAAAACTGGTCTGATCCGTTCAAATTTATAAACACTATATTTATTTGACAATCCCAATAGACTAATCATCCAAAAGGTGATGCCATGACATCCTTTGACAATCCCAATAGACTGATTAAATTGTGATGATAAAATATTATAATTTCAGGTAATAGAACATTCCCAAATTTTTCCTCAGCTAAACTAAGAGATGCCATTTTAGACATATCTTCATTAAACCAGTGGAAATTACCATTCAAAAACACTTCTGAAACGAACAGAATTAAGAAACGAAAATCTGAAATCCTGCTCCAGGATTTTGATTTTAGTGAATATAAACTCGTCGTAATAATTTCTTTATGGTGATAGTGAGCCTTAAGCATATTGTATATGATTACAAATAAAAGCTTGGTTATATTTGTAAATATGTTAGTATGGTTTCGGAATTTTGGTTTACAATGTCTTAGGTTCAAGTCTCGGTTTGAATTTGTTTCTCTAATTCTGCTGTACTCCATCCTTGATGATGTGGAATGAATTTTCTTCATACAATAGAAGATATAAATAAATGTATACGAACCCACAATAAACTGGCTATCACCAATTGCAAATAAAATTTCATTTTCGTCATTTGAGAAATCCAAAGGCATCAAGGTAACTGTAGAGTATGGGAGGACAAACTCGGTTCTAGGGAAGTCGACTCCTTTGTATTTAGTCCAAGACTCTCTCCAGCCGTATTCCTTCTTCACCCAAAAGGTGAAGTCATCAAAGCTAGCTTCTAATAGGAGATAAAGACATCCTTTGAAAATTCCAACCAATTCAGGAATTTCAATCCAACCAGGACGTAATGGAACATCTCCGAATTTTTCCTCATCTAAACTAAGAGAAACAATTGTACTCCCATCTTCATCGAACCAGTGGAATTTGCCATTCAAAAACACTGCTGAATTAAACACACATGAAAAAGGAAAATCTGAAACCCTTCCCCATGAATTTGATCTTGGTGAATATAAACTGATTTTTTTTTCACATAATGAGACTACTACAACCTTGTAGTCATCAAGGGATGTATCATAGCCAAGTCCAAAAGATGCAACATCAACAGAATTTTTAAATGGTGAGTCTGGCAATTTAAACACTTCTCCAGTTGACGGATTCACCAAGTATAACGTGTGGTAATCGGTAAAATGGCATAACACCAAGCCACGACAAGATCCGTCTATACTCATCATCCCTGCATTCTTATGATTACCATCATAATCATAATCATAACCATCACCATCATCATCATTATCATACATATGATCATAATTTAAGATGTGAATTCCATCAACGTCAATCCTAGTACTCCCTTGGTCTTCAACCATGCCACTGCAAGACGACACACAGAGACTTGGAGGAGGAAGATATCCCAGAAAGTTAAACGAATGTGTGAGGACGAGTTTAGAGTTGTTAGACCGTGTGAGGTGAAGCTTGATAAATTGAGAATCTGCGAACATGGTGAGCCAAGACTTGCATACACACTCAAATAGTACAATAGACTTCACTGGTAGTCTTGATAGTATTTCGACTGTGAGATCGTGCGGGAGGATTGGTGATAACTCTTCTCCCTTCTTCTCCCTCTTCGTCTTCCTACCTATACCTCCTTAACTAGCCAAGCCTAGCCTTCTTCAAAGAGAATGAATTTTACGTACACCCAAACACAGCTTCTGGATTCTCTTTTTTCCAATAAATAGTTTTTGGTACGTAAGATATCCTGATTTATGGTAACAATGTTACTACTATATTTCTTTCCAACTTCCTTATTCCTTTTAATACAAGGATTCTTTATGGTATTAGGATCAGGGGGTGTCCTCCTCCTTTTTTAACTTGAATTAGGTCTGAAATTTAGTGATTTTTTTATTTTAATTTTTTCACCTAAAACTCATGAATTGAGGGACAATTCACAATTGTTTTGATTGTTGTTAATACGGAGTAAATAAGGCTTTTTTTTTTTTTTTTTTGTGGTATGACAAGAACGTTAAGAGAAGGTGCAAAGGCTCCAAACTGAGCTTCCAAAGACAACATTGTGCAACCTACCACTTAGACCACGAAGGTATTAGAAGCAGTTAACCATAATATTTTCTTCTTTTTTCCGTTAAGTAATAAGTGAATAGGATATATATATATATATATATATATATATATATATATATATATATATATTATACATTGAAAGTACATATTGTTTTCGATCATTTTATATTTTTAGAATGATCGAAAACAACCATGTGTTATGTACCTCTTGTACGTTCTTGAGCATATTGCATATAACTACAAATAAAAGCTTAGTTTTAGATCGAGTTATAGTAATTAAATATGGTTAACATGGTCTTATTCTGCGCTCCACTTGATGATGTTTATGTTCACCAATAGTAATGAAAATTTTCACCATACAATAGAAGATATAAATAAATATATAAGCACGCAGAAATTAAAAACAGTTTGGTCGGTGTCCAAAATCCAAATGCTTGAAACATAAATTTATTTTACGGGCTGTAATGAACTAGAGGACGAATGTGAATTCAATACACAATGATACCCCTAAACAGTCACATATAAATACATTTTAACTAAGAAAAATATAGCTTATGAATTGATCTAAATGATTTTTTTTATAACAAAAAAAAAAAAAAATCTCAATATCGCTACATTATATAAATAGGATACACACATTTAAATTATATATTTAGGGTCCCATTAGAACCCACCCTAGACTACAAACTTAAAAATACTGTCGACGGCCCCACACCTCAGCACCAGTGCTTTGATATCGTTGCTAAAGCATATTGTAAGACTTGGGTGAAACAATGGTCTCCAAACAAGTTACTGCCTCATTCCATTGATCCCAAAATTGGGGGGAGTATGGTGAAACTGCGCGCACCTATGTGTTTTCTCTTTTAGATTGCACATGACAAGCTCTCTGCTACCAATTGCAAATAAATATTCTTCATTGTTTGAGAAATCCAAAGGCTTCATGGTACCACAAGAGATGCGAAACTCAAATTTAGTCCAAGACGCTCTCATGCCATATTCCTTCATCAACCAAAAAGCAAGGGGAGCCAGGATTGCAAAATAGAGGGGCTAAAAATAATTAAACCCGTGATTGCTTAGTGTATCAGCCATACTCTAAATACAGAATTTTCATGCATCAGTCATTCAATTAAACCCAAAAATTTACAACCTTCTAACACATTTACACTTTCAAACTCAAACGTATTTTCCCAATCAAGAATCCCCTAAAGTCTGCTTCATACAAATATTAAAACAAACACCTGCAATAATGCAAAATATATATGTCCCTTATCAACAAATTCACATTAGAGAAAAAGACCCATGTGCTCCGCCCCTTACTAATTATTAATCCATTATATAGTAAATTACCCAATTTAACAAGAAATCATCAAGTCATCAACACAACCCTTTTTTTATTTTTTTTACAAAAATAAAAATTAATATTTCACTGGATTAACAATAATAATCCTTGATATCCATTCACTTATATCTTGGTGTTTTACACACGAAGAGTTTAGGTATTCTTCCATAAACTAACAATGCGTTTGATTTATTGGGTTGGCCTTGTTATGTTTTATTATGGTTTATTTTGTGATTTGGCATGTTCATGGTTCGTGGACTTACTCATATTTAAGGCTTAGCCTTTATAAATTTTGTAACTCCTTTTATTTATAGAAATACTATGAATTGGACTGGACTGATAGGAAGAGGAAGAGTAATATATGAACTTATAGGAACAATAATACTAAATTTTCTTTTTTCAATTGGGCCTGAATTATAGCCCAAGTTAACCCATTACTGGGCAATCAAACCACTACTAAAGAGTAGTGCTAATATATTATCGGGTAATTTAAAAAGTCATTTTACTCATATCTTAATTGAACCAATGGAGATTTCCATTCAGAAATAACCCCCAGCTGTTGTACTCAATTAAGAAAGGAAAATATGAAATCCTTCTCCATGAATTTGATTTTGACTTCACGTGCAAAATATTTTACTTGAATCTAATCATACTACCCTTTTAATCACTTAATGACTAAACTACCCCTATTTAAGTCTAAAGTTTAACTCCATATTTTTTGGCGTGTTTCAGCGGTGGCCAAACGTGAGTCTAAACAAACAACCTCAACCAAACTTCAGAGATTACTTCAGTCCAATGCACTCCTTTTTTAGATGAAACAAAGACCAAATTGCTTTAGTGTGGTGACACCTCAAGCCCTCCTTGGCAAAACCCAGCTCAATCCGGCGACGTCTCAAGCAACGTCGACCCACCCCGACGAAATCCAATTCTATCTCGTGAGCCTCAAGGTTCTTTCTACATGAAACCACAACGGTGACGATGACCAAACCAGGTAGTAATGTGACTTGCATGCTTTATCCGACAATAAACCGGCGAGCTCCAGTGAATGACCAAACTAGCTCCACTACCGCCAAGCTTTACTAGTGAGCTCTCCTTGGCGAAACCCAACAAATTGCTTCAGTTCGGCGACGCCTCAAGCTTCCTTGGTGAAAACCAGTTCAGTCCGACGACGTCTCAAGCAACTTTAATCCACCCCGGCGAAACCCAGTTCAATCCCAGTGGCCTATTCCGTCCAAGAATAAGAGAACAAAAAATCAAATATGAGCCAACTTTCCACCGGTGGTCTATTCCACAAGAATAGGCGCCTTCTGATCGGGACCTGTGTCACGGATTCTCGGAAGATGAAAAACTATAACTATCAACTACCTTCTCGTTCTTACAAGACAATTTAAATTTTTCGAGTTACCACTGTTAATTATGACGAAGCATAGTATTCAGAAGATTAAGGCAACAACATAGTTTTTAAGTCGTTTAATTTATTTACAATTTCAAGCCGTCAAGATGCTAAGAAAAACCTACCATAAGATTTTCACTAAATAATTAGGCTGCTTAGGATAAAAGTGTGTAAACAAGTATAATGCCGTACAAGTATGTGTGGAGAGAGAGAGAGAGAGAGAGAGAGAGCGTCATGAAATTTGACTTCATTTTTAGAGATTCAACAATTAATTTCCATCAGTTTGAATTCTAAAAAACCCAATATTCTAGGCCAAGACAAATTCAAAACTGTGTGCACATATTTGCTAGATTTATACTCATATGCTCTGGATTAGCTGACCCATAAAATTTGTCAAACAACCACTAACAATCATGATCCAACAAGACCACCCACTGTTCAAGTTGATTAGTTTCACAAGAAGGGCATAATTGTCATTTGAAATTAACAATTTCAATTTAATAAAATAATAATATACTATCAAGGGTATTATTGTCATTTTACAACAACTTAACAGTTCTGTTACAGAAATGAGGCAACTTGATAATTTTTGTTTGTTTAGGGAATTGTTTAATAATTGAGGGGATTATATGTCGTTTTTGTAAACGATAGGGAGGTGGGGATTATGATTTTAACCTTATTTTAAATTGAAGTAGTTATATATATGGAGGACTCATAAATATATTCTGGGTGGACTAATATATTTTGGACCAAATAATTATAATGAATTGGTCAATTATACAATAAATAAGAAAGTGAAACCCTCCACTTAATTGTATTTTAAATAAACAATTGATTAAAAATTACTGGGTCGGTATAAGTATCACTACTCATTTAATCAAGTTTTTGATGATTCATTGTAAGCATGCAAGTACTCAGTTTTCTATATATATAATCTTTTAATGTATTGAAAAATAAGAAAAAGAAAGATGAAAATCCCTACCTCCAATATAAGTGAAAACAATTAAATTTGTTTTTAAAAAAATTAAAGATTGACCCAGAATGCATATCAAAATAAGTTGATAAAATGATAATTGCAAATACTTATTGTTAGATAGCGTGCAGAATGTTGTATGTAGTGAGTCTCATGTACGGCTTGTGATCATGTTATCCCTTTAATCCAACTTGGATAAGGTGGTCATCTACCACTTTTGTTAGAGTTTTGGAGAGGTACTGTTAAAGTTGTTGCTATTATGAAATTAATTTAGAATATTTTTTGTACAAGGCAAAAATTATTAGAAGTTATATTAATAGATGTAGATAATCAAAGTTTGGTATTTTAAAATTTACCGAAGACATTAACTCCACTAACGAGCCCGCTGCAAATTAATTTAGAGTTTCAGAAAGGCCTATTGTTATTCTTATTAGTCAACCTAAGTAGTTACGAAGAGGAAGTGCATGTGTTCGAATGGCCCCATTGGGAATGGACTCTACCATTTACACAATATGAGCAATACTTGTGGGTGAACGTTTTTTTAGACAAAATAAAAATCCAGTTTACAAAACTTTTAATTTTAAATTTTAAAAAATAAAAATGAGAGAAAACTCTAAATTTAAAAATAAAAATGATAGAAAATTCTGTTTACTTTTAATAAAATCATATAAAAACCGGATTTACAAAGCCTTTTTAAACTTTCTAAATGGATATTTTTAGGACAGTGGAAGAATTTCTAGGCATCGAGGGTGGAGGAATTCTTTGAATTTCGAAATAAAAATGATTTAAAACTCTAATTTTAAAAATAAAAAAATGGTCAAAAACTCTTTTATAAGTATATTATATATACGGATAAATGTAAATAGATAGATATAGATATATTACTCAACGGATAAAAGAAGAAGAAAAGATTATGATTAACGTGATAAATTGTGCTAATTAACTGTATGCAAATAATTTAGTTCATACGCTAAATTATTTACTCCTATTATATTACTGGATTTATTAGTAACTATCAAAGCAATTTGTTGTCACCCGTGAACATAGTGTCACAAGCAATTTATTTATTTATTTTATATTTTTTTAAGTGAAAAAATAATAATTAAAAAATCACACGTTTCGGACCTAATTCGTGATAAACAAGGAGGAGGACACCCGTGAACCTGGTGTAGTGTCATCTAACAAAAAGAATCCTTCAATTAGAAGGATGATTATTAAATAACGAAGTTGGAAAGAAATATATTAACATTTTTTTTTCATAAATCAGGATATCCAAAATTATAAAATACCGTCATCCTATTTGGAAAAGAAAAAGGAAACATGTTTGGCTCTGCATAAAATCCCCGTTGAAGTGAAATCTAACGGCATAAGAAATAAGTTACACATCAAAGGCAAGAATAGAGAAGTGCTGGAGCGTGAGAGCAACACAAGATATGGCTACAAAGAGGGGGAAGGGAGAGGATTTATTACAAATCATTCCGTACGATCTCGTGATGGAAATATTGTCATGGCTACCGGTCAAGTCTATTCTGCGGTTCAAGTGTGTATCCAAGTCTTGGCTAGCCATGTTAACAAATCCTCACTTTGTCAAGCTTCACCTGACAAGATCCAGCAACTCCAAACTCGTGCTTACATGTTCGTTGAACTCTATGTACTCTTTGGAACCTCCTATTCCAATGCGGAATCTCTTCGTGTCGTCTTGGACGGACATCGTTGAAGCAGCAGCGAGTGATGATGATGTAAAAGTTGAAGGAATTGAGATCGTTAATCCTTGTAATTATGAGCAGAAGGCGTTTGTGAGGATCGCCGGCTCTTGTCGTGGCTTGGTGTTATGTTATAAGCCTGGTCATCGTGGTACGCTATACTTGGTGAATCCATCAACCAGAGAAGTGAAGAGATTGCCAGATTTACCATTAATAAGTGAAAATTATGCTTTTGCAATATCACGCGGACTTGGCTATGATGCGTCCCATGATGACTATAAGGTTGTTCAAATCTTGTCCCCTTATTATTCTACTGAATTTATTACGTGTGTATATTCACTAAAATCAAAATCAAATTCCTGGAGAAGGATTTCAGATTCTCCTTTATCAATTCAGGAGGACAGTTGTGGGTTGTTTCTGAATGGAAAACTCCACTGGTTCAATCAAGATATGAGTAAAATGGGTTTTCTAAGTTTAGATGAGGAGAAATTCGGATATGTTCCATTACCTGATATAATATTAACACCACAGCTATTTACACCTGGTTTGATTGGAATTGTCAAAGGATGTCTTTATTTGGTATCAGAAGCTAGCTGTTGTGGCCTCACTTTCTGGGTGATGAAGGAATACGGCATGAGAGAGACTTGGACTAAATTTGAATTTGGCATCTCTTGTGATACCATGAAGCCTCTGGATTTCCCAAACGATGATGGTGATGTAGACTTATTTGCAATTGGTCGTACAGAGCTTGTTATGTGCAATCTAAGAGAGAAAACACATAGGCGTGTGGAGTTTTACAGTGTTCCCCTATTTTGGGATCAATGGGATGAAGCAGTAACTTGTTTGGAGACCATTGTTTCACCCAAGTCTTACAATCTGCTTTAGCAACAATATCAAACCCGAAGAATTGTGTGAAGTCGTGTAAGATTAGGGTTATTTATTTTGCCTATTGTTGGTGCCAGTAAAAATTTTCAGATTAGCATGAGCTAAAAGCAAAGTTATCATAACACGGACTAGGCATTATATTATCCAATATGAAGTTAACCATGCATTATTTCTTGGTGAAAATCTATTCAAATTATACACAGAAAGTCGATCAATTTTACAAATTTCATTTTTATTTTCTTAATTTCTTCTTTTAGGTTCAATGTTTCAAAAAGCGCATATTATTGGGTGGGAAAAAAATATTTTGAAATGAATAAATAAAATTTATTTTCTAGACTTTTTCAACTACAACAATTGTGTGAAGTCCCGTAAATGCGTTCAATGGTTATTGTTGAATTGGTTTGAGAAATCTACCCTATTTAATCTGAAAACTCTACTCTGATTACCCTATTTAGTCGTTCTCTATAACATTACTTGATCATCCACTAAATTAAAAAGCTTCATTATCAATTTATATCAAAACCGAAATTTGTGCTTAAATCAATCATGGGGTTTCTCGTATGTCTTGAGGCCTGTGAGAAGACTTGTATTGGAGGCCATCAATTTGCATTCCAACCTGAAAAGTGCATATATATATATATATATATATATATATATTACAACAATAACAAAACCAATTTTTTGTTTTTTTGTTTTTTTTTCCTTTTTCTATTTTTTATTTTTACTTGAACGTTGAGGCTAGTTTTTTTTGTTTAGTTAACAACTACCGCCTTAACAACCTAGGTTATTCCATTAATTAATTAAAATCATAACTACTTTGTAACTTTGCTTAATCAAAAGAACATTCCAAAGAAGGTGTGAGCAAGTTATTTTAATCGGCCCATCCGAGCTTTCAAATCAAAAATCATTGTCGTCAGTTATGAGAATAGACAGGCGCATAAATTATAATTTAATTTTTTAAAGTTATTTATAAAACATATTCGGTAATCTATACTATGTCAACCCTTAATAAAATTCTCTCAACGGTAAACGAATGTGTGAGGACGAGTTTATAGTTGTTGGAGCGTGTGAGGTGAAGCTTGACAAAGTGAGAATCTGCGAACATAGTGAGCCAAAACTTGGATACAAACGTAAATCGTACAATAGACTTCACAGGTAGTCTTGATAGTATTTCGACCATGACCTCGTTCGGGAGGGTTGGTGATAACTCGTCTCGCTTCACCCTCTTCGTCTTCTTAGCCATACCTCCTCAACTAGTAGATGTCTAGAGTTCGTCGCCGGGAATAACCACCAGATTGAAGCAACGGTCAGCGTCCGATCTACCGGTCTACCTTTCTCTCTCCTCCCAACACCATTTTGTGCTGCTTGCTTCAGTTTCTCTCTCTAGCGCCGACCTGATGATGATACAAAACCCTTGCTTGACTGTCTTCTGTTTTGCTTCACTAAAAGTATGTGGGCTTGGGCCCACTTGGTCAACACACGCATGGATTGGACCAACCCAACTTTCTCCCTCCCCGGCTCAACTAAGCAGCTCTGTGTCTACAAGTGTACAGTATTAAATTTCTTCTTGGTCTCATTAGTATGAATCAACACATTACGGATCCAACCATTCCTTATTTAATAAACTTGGTTTTAATAAAAAGATTTTCTTACGCCGTTTTTGGAATGGGAGGATTTCGTTGGAATTAAATTTGGAAAGAAATTTCATATGTTTGGACCGGAAGGATTCAAGGATTTGAGGGAATTTGAAAACTTACACATTTTTTTTTTTTTTTTTTTTTAAAAATTTTTTATGTATCTTAAAAAACCCTCATCTTTTCATGGTTCTTTTCTCCAATTCTCATTATCTACAGACTACAACGGACCAGTCTTTGCTTTTTTATTTGAAATTGTATTTTACTCCAACTTTGGATATTTCCTATCTATTAGTTTTATGTAATTACTCTATTAATGGCGGAATGTTTTGTGGTTTTTCTTTTTCCTTTTTTTTCTGTTTTTTTCTTCTAGGTTTGGTCAATTGGCCAGTTGATGCATATAGGCATTATTATTATACACGCGTCCATCGGTTACAAATGGTACAATTTTTTATTTTTTTAATTATATTGTAATTCCTTTTCCATTCTAATTTTAAATCCCAAAAAAATTGGTTCCAAACAAAGTGTTAGCCACTAAACAGTCCCCAAACCGATAGGAAGGCTTCAAATTTTATTTTCAACCAATAGGAAAGCTCCAAATTTTTATTTTCTTATATATTATATTTTTATGAAAAAAATCATTTCCTTCTATTATTATACAACAACCAATATAGAGATTTAATAGTGGGCATAACAGTGGATTTAAAAGACACCAATGCATGTACTAAGTTGAAATAATAACAATAAAAAGTTATATAAATTCTACTTACATGATACTCACACCGAACACTGACTTATTTTTTAATTGGTTATTTATACCAAATAACTAAATGAAGGATTCCACTTCTTTATTTGTTGTATAATTGGACAATTAAAATAAAATATTTAATAATTTATTGTAATTAATAGGTGTAAGAATCATTTTAAAAAAAATTATACGAATATTATTACCTCTATATATAAATTTGAATATATATATATATATATATATAAGAGAGAGGAGTGCGTTGAGTTCAATCCCACTAATTTTGGCCAAATATTACAGAAATATCTTTTGACCAAATATCACACTGAAGTATGTTTCGAAAATAGCTTTCACTTGTGTACAATTTTATTTTTTCGTCACTGACACAGTTAAAAACGTACAGAAAAACAACTTCATCCCTAATTTTTTAATTTCATTTATTCCGAAATATTTTATAACTTAAATGACCAATTTAGCCCTCTTTATTACTCCTACCAACTGCACTCACCCCCTCTCTCTCTTAACAATCTGCCCAAGGGGGGCTGCTAGATGGGGCCTCGCCTTTTCCATTTCCCTTCTCTCTCTCCCCTCTAAAAAAAACAAGGTTTCATTTATATACATTTACAAATGTAATAATCTCATAGCAAGCTAATTCACGAATCAAAGATATATATTTTCAAGAAAAATTCTTATCACCCATGGTCCATCTTCTTCTTTTGATACCTTCACTTCATGATAAAATGGGTTTCTTACTAACCAAAAAAAAAAAAAAACAAAGAGTAGCTAGTACACCAGGTATCTATATACTCAATAAATCATATTTACATTATTCCTTAATTAATTGATGAAATTGATATCATTCATGATCATGGGCTCGATGTATAATACGTTACTAATTCAATAATTTAGTTTACTCTTTTTTTGATAAATATAATTTAATTTGTTTTACTTTGTTCTGTTCATGCCATATAAAATAATATTTCTTACTTGATTTAACTCAGATTTGTTAGTTCTTACTTGAATATTTTCAAGTGACTTTTTTTGTTCTCTGTTGATGATGTGGTATTCAAACATGAATTGCATCAGATAATGTTAACATTAAATAAATTTTATTTTTATTTTTAAATATATATATTTAAATATATATGTTAACAATTTTTTTAATTATAATATTCAACTTCATGTTTTTAAATTTAATTATAGATTTAAATTCAAATTTATTCATTTACTTAAATAATAATATTAACATTAAACGAAAATGCATGTGAATATTAAATATATTTTAAAATTAAATAAATTATATATAAATTTTAAGTATTATATATATATGTATAATATTAGAAAAAGTTCTCCAAATTAAATATATTATGTATTATGATGAAACATGTGGCTTTCTGTGCTTGTGCTTAATATATTATGTATTAGGATGAAGCATGTAGTTGTAAAAATATGAAATGTGCATGATGTGAAGCAGTATCACATATGGAACAATGAAGGGCAGAAATGACATTTTTATTATCAAATAACACTTCACTCTGTCAAACCAAAGTCAAACGGGAACAATATTTTTTTTTTACAATGTAAAAAGTAGTTTGATACATCTGCAAAGTAATTTTTGAGATGTGATCGAAAAACATTTGTAATATGAATAAAAATTATTTCAAAAAGATATTTCCGTATAATATTTGATCAAATTTAAGGAAATGTCAATGTAATTAATCCTAATTTTAAGCCCACAAACTACATTGGACTATCCCATTATGCCATCGACGCAATTTAGGTCACACACACGTTAGCCTATTGACATATATACATAATTCCTTAAAAAAAGAAAAAACAACCTGTGTGACATTAATTTGAGAAATAGTACAATCACAAGGGTTAACATGATGGTGCTAACTCCACTACTACCACATTCAAATGATACGGTACCAGAACTAAATCTTATATACTAAAACAATAAGGCAAAAATTAAAAGGGACCACATAATAAAGAAACACACCATGTGGTGCCAACACTAGGCTGCAACATTATTCACCATCTTGATTTGGAAATCTTGTGAAAAAAATAATAATAATAATTTGGAAATATTGAATAAATACCACAAAATTGAATTAAATTTATAATCACCAAAGTTAGAAACAAACAAGTGACATTTCAAATGTCCTCATGGACCTCGTCTACATATATTCTTGTATATATTCGAATTTTGTATGTACATAGTACTTGTACTTAATTAATTGCTTCCTCCATATATGCTTTATTATTTACACGTGTAAAATGATTCTTTAACGGGACTTCAGCCAAAGTCCCGGGTAGGACCATTTACATCGAGGAAGTCCTCGGCCCATGTAGCGTAGTCTTTTACAATATTGACCTCCTGATCACCACTTGGATAGAATTACATCACATCACATGCATTAGGATTCTTGTCACTGAACATTTGAGGCGGGTACAGAGGCGGATATGATGGTGGATAGTCCACAACATGAGTTGGGTATGGAAGCGGGTATGAGGGATATTTCATTACGTAAGTCGGGTACGGAGGCGGGTATGATGGTGGATAGTCCACAACATGAGTCCGGTATGGAGGCGGGTATGAGGGATATTTCATTACGTAAGTCGGATACGGAGACGGGTATGTTGATGGATAGTCCACAACATGAGTCGGGTGTGAGGTATATTCCATGACGTAACCCTGATTGATATAGCCTTGATTAAATTGGGGTACAAGATCGCCATAACCCTCATTAATGTAACCATGATTATATGCAGGTGCAGGTGCACCATAATAAGAGTACTGAGGGTGGTACCCATGGTACTCCATTTTGTTCACCTCAACCTTGGGCTCCTCCTTCTTGCTCGCATCATCACCACCACCACCGGCAGCCTTCGCCTCGCCTTCTTTCTTTGCACCCCCACCGTTTTTTTTCTCTTTTTTGTCACCACCGCCTTCTTTTTCCTTCTTGCCTTCTGCGATCACGGACTCTACACCTGATCCATGGTACCATTTAATCACCATTAATCACCACATATGAAGACGAGTGTGAATTATTTGTTAAAAAAAAAAAAAAAATGTAAAAAGACGTCTATTATGAAAAAACAATAATATTTGACCTGACAATTCTATCGTACATGACCAAGTTGCCACACTAGTGTTGTAGGTCAGAATTAATGATGCATTATTTCAAATTAAGATGTGACGGAGGAATTGACCTTAACTAAACCATTAAATTAACATTATAATAATGATAATTATTATTAATATCAATTAAATAAGATGATTACATATGCATGTAGCATAGTTGATTAAATTAAATAAAGGTTGGGAATTTTTACCTTTGATCTTCGATATGATTCGTTTTATTTTATCCGTGCATTTGGCACAATGCAACCGAATCTTCAGAGTGACCGTACTTGTGAGAGCCTATACAACCGCCACAAATAAATAAATAATTAATTAATAAAACAAAATTGGTTGAAAATTTCATAACTAAACTAAATTAATCTATAAGCATCAACTAACAAGTAATACAAATTTGTGGCTCAAATTAATACTACCTCTGTTCATTTTTAATTGCCTGTCTCATAAACTGTGACTCACGTAAGCGGATAATTAAAAAGGGACAGAGGGAGTACTATAGTAACAGAAAATATTACACAAAAATCATACTTCAGATTGGCTAACATGCGCTGTATGCGCCAGCGCAATTTAGACAGAATCCTGTCTGCAAACCCCACACGGCTCGGGCTCATATAGCGCATGTTAGCCATGAGCATGACAACAGACACACGGGCGCAAATTAGAAGGTTACCACTTTCGGGTTCTTATAGTCTGCCAGCTTCTTGTCGTCAGATTTTTTCTCCGTTTTTTCCTCGGGCTTCTTATCTCCACCGCCACCAGCAGCAGCGGCATCCTTTTTGGGCCGAGGAGAGACGATTTCCACCTTCCTTTTGGTCTTCTCTGCCACTCTATCTCTAAGTTTGGCCGGGTCCACCTTCCCCGTCACCGTCAGTTTCTTGCCCTCAATGTCCGCCTTCACCCTCTCAACACCTGAATTGATCCACCAAGCAAAATTTCAGAAAATTGAATTTATCAAAACTACTAGGAAATATTTGAGCATCAAATTCAGAAAAGCTTGTGAAAAATGGGATTGTCATTCTTCACATTTATAACTGAAAATCAGATTTAATTTCTTGATTGATAAAAATTTAGATGATCATTTATATATATATATATATATATAGTATACTGTGTCCTTGTGTATAAATTGATACAAATATATAAAAATTGTTACCCTCAAAATGACGAACTGATCATTTGATTTTCTTGGCACAGCCTTCACAATGCATGCCAATCTTCAAGACGACGGTGGTGCCGGCGTCGGCCTTCTTCTCTCCATCACGTTTTGGTGCATCTTTCTGGAACAGAAATAAAATTAAAGAAACATTTAGCGACTAATTGTACCTGAAATTGTGATGAAAATTTAATGAAATGTAAGAGTTGGGAAACTTGTGATCAGGGACTAACCTCGCCCATTTGTGGTTGTTTGGAGTTTTATTAAGTATGGGTTTAGGGTTTGGTTTAGGTTGGAATGAAATGCAATGGTTTGGAGTAAGAAAACGGAGGCAGGGATGGGTGTCATACAGAGTGGGTTAGATGGGGGTTACGAGTCTAATGAGGACGACGATGATGATGGGCCGCCGGCGGATTAGATTAACGGTTTCCTTTGTACGACGGCGTTGTTTTACTCCGGATAATCTTGTTTTTGACGGAATGACTGAATTACCCACTCACTACTTTGAAAAAATTAGCAAATCGAGATATCCATATTTATGTATTTCAAAGAACAAGTATCTGCAACTCACCCGTCCTTTCTCTCCCAAATTCAACTCACTTTTCCTTCCTTTACAATTATCTATTTCTTTCTCTATTTCTCTATTTATAAAGTTTTCAAATTTCATTTCCTACATGGATTCCAACTATAAAGAGTTACCAAATAAATCAGAACTCTAAAATAAAGTATTCCAAACAAAAAAAAAAAACTAATTTTAATTTGAAACCACAAACTCAATTGACATCAACCTAAGCGAATTTTAATTTTAATTTTAATTTTAATTTATATATATATATTAATATACAATATATATATTTAATTATTTTAATTGTAAAAGCGTAGTTTATCTAATAATTGTCACGGTTCTAAATAAATAAATAAAAAACTTTCCTCAATTATTAGTTTGGTAAAAAAATAATAATAATACTACTTCACTGCCATTCACAATTGGGGTGTTTTATCTATTCATTCCCACATGTAAATAAAAATAAAAAGAGTAATCTTTACTTATGTTGTATGCTACTGTACAAAATTAGCACTGCAACTTGGCATGTTGCAAAGGCAGTGGATGTTTAACCTGTGATATAAAACGTAGGGATGTTCATTTGGTCCCAAATCCGTGAAATCGATTTAATCTAAATTTAATTCCTGTGGATTGAGTTGATTTTTTAATCTCGTGGTTGGATCACAAATTAATAAATAATGAAGTCGTAATTTACAAACTATGAATTAGAAGAAAAAAAACTGGTCTGATCCGTTCAAATTTATAAACACTATATTTATTTGACAATCCCAATAGACTAATCATCCAAAAGGTGATGCCATGACATCCTTTGACAATCCCAATAGACTGATTAAATTGTGATGATAAAATATTATAATTTCAGGTAATAGAACATTCCCAAATTTTTCCTCAGCTAAACTAAGAGATGCCATTTTAGACATATCTTCATTAAACCAGTGGAAATTACCATTCAAAAACACTTCTGAAACGAACAGAATTAAGAAACGAAAATCTGAAATCCTGCTCCAGGATTTTGATTTTAGTGAATATAAACTCGTCGTAATAATTTCTTTATGGTGATAGTGAGCCTTAAGCATATTGTATATGATTACAAATAAAAGCTTGGTTATATTTGTAAATATGTTAGTATGGTTTCGGAATTTTGGTTTACAATGTCTTAGGTTCAAGTCTCGGTTTGAATTTGTTTCTCTAATTCTGCTGTACTCCATCCTTGATGATGTGGAATGAATTTTCTTCATACAATAGAAGATATAAATAAATGTATACGAACCCACAATAAACTGGCTATCACCAATTGCAAATAAAATTTCATTTTCGTCATTTGAGAAATCCAAAGGCATCAAGGTAACTGTAGAGTATGGGAGGACAAACTCGGTTCTAGGGAAGTCGACTCCTTTGTATTTAGTCCAAGACTCTCTCCAGCCGTATTCCTTCTTCACCCAAAAGGTGAAGTCATCAAAGCTAGCTTCTAATAGGAGATAAAGACATCCTTTGAAAATTCCAACCAATTCAGGAATTTCAATCCAACCAGGACGTAATGGAACATCTCCGAATTTTTCCTCATCTAAACTAAGAGAAACAATTGTACTCCCATCTTCATCGAACCAGTGGAATTTGCCATTCAAAAACACTGCTGAATTAAACACACATGAAAAAGGAAAATCTGAAACCCTTCCCCATGAATTTGATCTTGGTGAATATAAACTGATTTTTTTTTCACATAATGAGACTACTACAACCTTGTAGTCATCAAGGGATGTATCATAGCCAAGTCCAAAAGATGCAACATCAACAGAATTTTTAAATGGTGAGTCTGGCAATTTAAACACTTCTCCAGTTGACGGATTCACCAAGTATAACGTGTGGTAATCGGTAAAATGGCATAACACCAAGCCACGACAAGATCCGTCTATACTCATCATCCCTGCATTCTTATGATTACCATCATAATCATAATCATAACCATCACCATCATCATCATTATCATACATATGATCATCATTTAAGATGTGAATTCCATCAACGTCAATCCTAGTACTCCCTTGGTCTTCAACCATGCCACTGCAAGACGACACACAGAGACTTGGAGGAGGAAGATATCCCAGAAAGTTAAACGAATGTGTGAGGACGAGTTTAGAGTTGTTAGACCGTGTGAGGTGAAGCTTGATAAATTGAGAATCTGCGAACATGGTGAGCCAAGACTTGCATACACACTTAAATAGTACAATAGACTTCACTGGTAGTCTTGATAGTATTTCGACTGTGAGATCGTGCGGGAGGATTGGTGATAACTCTTCTCCCTCTTCGTCTTCCTACCTATACCTCCTTAACTATCCAAGCCTAGCCTTCTTCAAAGAGAATGAATTTTACGTACACCCAAACACAGCTTCTGGATTCTCTTTTTTCCAATAAATAGTTTTTGGTACGTAAGATATCCTGATTTATGGTAACAATGTTACTACTATATTTCTTTCCAACTTCCTTATTCCTTTTAATACAAGGATTCTTTATGGTATTAGGATCAGGGGGTGTCCTCCTCCTTTTTTAACTTGAATTAGGTCTGAAATTTAGTGATTTTTTTATTTTAATTTTTTCACCTAAAACTCATGAATTGAGGGACAATTCACAATTGTTTTGATTGTTGTTAATACGGAGTAAATAAGGCTTTTTTTTTTTTTTTTGTGGTATGACAAGAACGTTAAGAGAAGGTGCAAAGGCTCCAAACTGAGCTTCCAAAGACAACATTGTGCAACCTACCACTTAGACCACGAAGGTATTAGAAGCAGTTAACCATAATATTTTCTTCTTTTTTCCGTTAAGTAATAAGTGAATAGGATATATATATATATATATATATATATATATATATATATATATATTATACATTGAAAGTACATATTGTTTTCGATCATTTTATATTTTTAGAATGATCGAAAACAACCATGTGTTATGTACCTCTTGTACGTTCTTGAGCATATTGCATATAACTACAAATAAAAGCTTAGTTTTAGATCGAGTTATAGTAATTAAATATGGTTAACATGGTCTTATTCTGCGCTCCACTTGATGATGTTTATGTTCACCAATAGTAATGAAAATTTTCACCATACAATAGAAGATATAAATAAATATATAAGCACGCAGAAATTAAAAACAGTTTGGTCGGTGTCCAAAATCCAAATGCTTGAAACATAAATTTATTTTACGGGCTGTAATGAACTAGAGGACGAATGTGAATTCAATACACAATGATACCCCTAAACAGTCACATATAAATACATTTTAACTAAGAAAAATATAGCTTATGAATTGATCTAAATGATTTTTTTTATAACAAAAAAAAAAAAAATCTCAATATCGCTACATTATATAAATAGGATACACACATTTAAATTATATATTTAGGGTCCCATTAGAACCCACCCTAGACTACAAACTTAAAAATACTGTCGACGGCCCCACACCTCAGCACCAGTGCTTTGATATCGTTGCTAAAGCATATTGTAAGACTTGGGTGAAACAATGGTCTCCAAACAAGTTACTGCCTCATTCCATTGATCCCAAAATTGGGGGGAGTATGGTGAAACTGCGCGCACCTATGTGTTTTCTCTTTTAGATTGCACATGACAAGCTCTCTGCTACCAATTGCAAATAAATATTCTTCATTGTTTGAGAAATCCAAAGGCTTCATGGTACCACAAGAGATGCGAAACTCAAATTTAGTCCAAGACGCTCTCATGCCATATTCCTTCATCAACCAAAAAGCAAGGGGAGCCAGGATTGCAAAATAGAGGGGCTAAAAATAATTAAACCCGTGATTGCTTAGTGTATCAGCCATACTCCAAATACAGAATTTTCATGCATCAGTCATTCAATTAAACCCAAAAATTTACAACCTTCTAACACATTTACACTTTCAAACTCAAACGTATTTTCCCAATCAAGAATCCCCTAAAGTCTGCTTCATACAAATATTAAAACAAACACCTGCAATAATGCAAAATATATATGTCCCTTATCAACAAATTCACATTAGAGAAAAAGACCCATGTGCTCCGCCCCTTACTAATTATTAATCCATTATATAGTAAATTACCCAATTTAACAAGAAATCATCAAGTCATCAACACAACCCTTTTTTTATTTTTTTTACAAAAATAAAAATTAATATTTCACTGGATTAACAATAATAATCCTTGATATCCATTCACTTATATCTTGGTGTTTTACACACGAAGAGTTTAGGTATTCTTCCATAAACTAACAATGCGTTTGATTTATTGGGTTGGCCTTGTTATGTTTTATTATGGTTTATTTTGTGATTTGGCATGTTCATGGTTCGTGGACTTACTCATATTTAAGGCTTAGCCTTTATAAATTTTGTAACTCCTTTTATTTATAGAAATACTATGAATTGGACTGGACTGATAGGAAGAGGAAGAGTAATATATGAACTTATAGGAACAATAATACTAAATTTTCTTTTTTCAATTGGGCCTGAATTATAGCCCAAGTTAACCCATTACTGGGCAATCAAACCACTACTAAAGAGTAGTGCTAATATATTATCGGGTAATTTAAAAAGTCATTTTACTCATATCTTAATTGAACCAATGGAGATTTCCATTCAGAAATAACCCCCAGCTGTTGTACTCAATTAAGAAAGGAAAATATGAAATCCTTCTCCATGAATTTGATTTTGACTTCACGTGCAAAATATTTTACTTGAATCTAATCATACTACCCTTTTAATCACTTAATGACTAAACTACCCCTATTTAAGTCTAAAGTTTAACTCCATATTTTTTGGCGTGTTTCAGCGGTGGCCAAACGTGAGTCTAAACAAACAACCTCAACCAAACTTCAGAGATTACTTCAGTCCAATGCACTCCTTTTTTAGATGAAACAAAGACCAAATTGCTTTAGTGTGGTGACACCTCAAGCCCTCCTTGGCAAAACCCAGCTCAATCCGGCGACGTCTCAAGCAACGTCGACCCACCCCGACGAAATCCAATTCTATCTCGTGAGCCTCAAGGTTCTTTCTACATGAAACCACAACGGTGACGATGACCAAACCAGGTAGTAATGTGACTTGCATGCTTTATCCGACAATAAACCGGCGAGCTCCAGTGAATGACCAAACTAGCTCCACTACCGCCAAGCTTTACTAGTGAGCTCTCCTTGGCGAAACCCAACAAATTGCTTCAGTTCGGCGACGCCTCAAGCTTCCTTGGTGAAAACCAGTTCAGTCCGACGACGTCTCAAGCAACTTTAATCCACCCCGGCGAAACCCAGTTCAATCCCAGTGGCCTATTCCGTCCAAGAATAAGAGAACAAAAAATCAAATATGAGCCAACTTTCCACCGGTGGTCTATTCCACAAGAATAGGCGCCTTCTGATCGGGACCTGTGTCACGGATTCTCGGAAGATGAAAAACTATAACTATCAACTACCTTCTCGTTCTTACAAGACAATTTAAATTTTTCGAGTTACCACTGTTAATTATGACGAAGCATAGTATTCAGAAGATTAAGGCAACAACATAGTTTTTAAGTCGTTTAATTTATTTACAATTTCAAGCCGTCAAGATGCTAAGAAAAACCTACCATAAGATTTTCACTAAATAATTAGGCTGCTTAGGATAAAAGTGTGTAAACAAGTATAATGCCGTACAAGTATGTGTGGAGAGAGAGAGAGAGAGAGAGAGAGAGCGTCATGAAATTTGACTTCATTTTTAGAGATTCAACAATTAATTTCCATCAGTTTGAATTCTAAAAAACCCAATATTCTAGGCCAAGACAAATTCAAAACTGTGTGCACATATTTGCTAGATTTATACTCATATGCTCTGGATTAGCTGACCCATAAAATTTGTCAAACAACCACTAACAATCATGATCCAACAAGACCACCCACTGTTCAAGTTGATTAGTTTCACAAGAAGGGCATAATTGTCATTTGAAATTAACAATTTCAATTTAATAAAATAATAATATACTATCAAGGGTATTATTGTCATTTTACAACAACTTAACAGTTCTGTTACAGAAATGAGGCAACTTGATAATTTTTGTTTGTTTAGGGAATTGTTTAATAATTGAGGGGATTATATGTCGTTTTTGTAAACGATAGGGAGGTGGGGATTATGATTTTAACCTTATTTTAAATTGAAGTAGTTATATATATGGAGGACTCATAAATATATTCTGGGTGGACTAATATATTTTGGACCAAATAATTATAATGAATTGGTCAATTATACAATAAATAAGAAAGTGAAACCCTCCACTTAATTGTATTTTAAATAAACAATTGATTAAAAATTACTGGGTCGGTATAAGTATCACTACTCATTTAATCAAGTTTTTGATGATTCATTGTAAGCATGCAAGTACTCAGTTTTCTATATATATAATCTTTTAATGTATTGAAAAATAAGAAAAAGAAAGATGAAAATCCCTACCTCCAATATAAGTGAAAACAATTAAATTTGTTTTTAAAAAAATTAAAGATTGACCCAGAATGCATATCAAAATAAGTTGATAAAATGATAATTGCAAATACTTATTGTTAGATAGCGTGCAGAATGTTGTATGTAGTGAGTCTCATGTACGGCTTGTGATCATGTTATCCCTTTAATCCAACTTGGATAAGGTGGTCATCTACCACTTTTGTTAGAGTTTTGGAGAGGTACTGTTAAAGTTGTTGCTATTATGAAATTAATTTAGAATATTTTTTGTACAAGGCAAAAATTATTAGAAGTTATATTAATAGATGTAGATAATCAAAGTTTGGTATTTTAAAATTTACCGAAGACATTAACTCCACTAACGAGCCCGCTGCAAATTAATTTAGAGTTTCAGAAAGGCCTATTGTTATTCTTATTAGTCAACCTAAGTAGTTACGAAGAGGAAGTGCATGTGTTCGAATGGCCCCATTGGGAATGGACTCTACCATTTACACAATATGAGCAATACTTGTGGGTGAACGTTTTTTTAGACAAAATAAAAATCCAGTTTACAAAACTTTTAATTTTAAATTTTAAAAAATAAAAATGAGAGAAAACTCTAAATTTAAAAATAAAAATGATAGAAAATTCTGTTTACTTTTAATAAAATCATATAAAAACCGGATTTACAAAGCCTTTTTAAACTTTCTAAATGGATATTTTTAGGACAGTGGAAGAATTTCTAGGCATCGAGGGTGGAGGAATTCTTTGAATTTCGAAATAAAAATGATTTAAAACTCTAATTTTAAAAATAAAAAAATGGTCAAAAACTCTTTTATAAGTATATTATATATACGGATAAATGTAAATAGATAGATATAGATATATTACTCAACGGATAAAAGAAGAAGAAAAGATTATGATTAACGTGATAAATTGTGCTAATTAACTGTATGCAAATAATTTAGTTCATACGCTAAATTATTTACTCCTATTATATTACTGGATTTATTAGTAACTATCAAAGCAATTTGTTGTCACCCGTGAACATAGTGTCACAAGCAATTTATTTATTTATTTTATATTTTTTTAAGTGAAAAAATAATAATTAAAAAATCACACGTTTCGGACCTAATTCGTGATAAACAAGGAGGAGGACACCCGTGAACCTGGTGTAGTGTCATCTAACAAAAAGAATCCTTCAATTAGAAGGATGATTATTAAATAACGAAGTTGGAAAGAAATATATTAACATTTTTTTTTCATAAATCAGGATATCCAAAATTATAAAATACCGTCATCCTATTTGGAAAAGAAAAAGGAAACATGTTTGGCTCTGCATAAAATCCCCGTTGAAGTGAAATCTAACGGCATAAGAAATAAGTTACACATCAAAGGCAAGAATAGAGAAGTGCTGGAGCGTGAGAGCAACACAAGATATGGCTACAAAGAGGGGGAAGGGAGAGGATTTATTACAAATCATTCCGTACGATCTCGTGATGGAAATATTGTCATGGCTACCGGTCAAGTCTATTCTGCGGTTCAAGTGTGTATCCAAGTCTTGGCTAGCCATGTTAACAAATCCTCACTTTGTCAAGCTTCACCTGACAAGATCCAGCAACTCCAAACTCGTGCTTACATGTTCGTTGAACTCTATGTACTCTTTGGAACCTCCTATTCCAATGCGGAATCTCTTCGTGTCGTCTTGGACGGACATCGTTGAAGCAGCAGCGAGTGATGATGATGTAAAAGTTGAAGGAATTGAGATCGTTAATCCTTGTAATTATGAGCAGAAGGCGTTTGTGAGGATCGCCGGCTCTTGTCGTGGCTTGGTGTTATGTTATAAGCCTGGTCATCGTGGTACGCTATACTTGGTGAATCCATCAACCAGAGAAGTGAAGAGATTGCCAGATTTACCATTAATAAGTGAAAATTATGCTTTTGCAATATCACGCGGACTTGGCTATGATGCGTCCCATGATGACTATAAGGTTGTTCAAATCTTGTCCCCTTATTATTCTACTGAATTTATTACGTGTGTATATTCACTAAAATCAAAATCAAATTCCTGGAGAAGGATTTCAGATTCTCCTTTATCAATTCAGGAGGACAGTTGTGGGTTGTTTCTGAATGGAAAACTCCACTGGTTCAATCAAGATATGAGTAAAATGGGTTTTCTAAGTTTAGATGAGGAGAAATTCGGATATGTTCCATTACCTGATATAATATTAACACCACAGCTATTTACACCTGGTTTGATTGGAATTGTCAAAGGATGTCTTTATTTGGTATCAGAAGCTAGCTGTTGTGGCCTCACTTTCTGGGTGATGAAGGAATACGGCATGAGAGAGACTTGGACTAAATTTGAATTTGGCATCTCTTGTGATACCATGAAGCCTCTGGATTTCCCAAACGATGATGGTGATGTAGACTTATTTGCAATTGGTCGTACAGAGCTTGTTATGTGCAATCTAAGAGAGAAAACACATAGGCGTGTGGAGTTTTACAGTGTTCCCCTATTTTGGGATCAATGGGATGAAGCAGTAACTTGTTTGGAGACCATTGTTTCACCCAAGTCTTACAATCTGCTTTAGCAACAATATCAAACCCGAAGAATTGTGTGAAGTCGTGTAAGATTAGGGTTATTTATTTTGCCTATTGTTGGTGCCAGTAAAAATTTTCAGATTAGCATGAGCTAAAAGCAAAGTTATCATAACACGGACTAGGCATTATATTATCCAATATGAAGTTAACCATGCATTATTTCTTGGTGAAAATCTATTCAAATTATACACAGAAAGTCGATCAATTTTACAAATTTCATTTTTATTTTCTTAATTTCTTCTTTTAAGTTCAATGTTTCAAAAAGCGCATATTATTGGGTGGGAAAAAAATATTTTGAAATGAATAAATAAAATTTATTTTCTAGACTTTTTCAACTACAACAATTGTGTGAAGTCCCGTAAATGCGTTCAATGGTTTTTGTTGAATTGGTTTGAGAAATCTACCCTATTTAATCTGAAAACTCTACTCTGATTACCCTATTTAGTCGTTCTCTATAACATTACTTGATCATCCACTAAATTAAAAAGCTTCATTATCAATTTATATCAAAACCGAAATTTGTGCTTAAATCAATCATGGGGTTTCTCGTATGTCTTGAGGCCATATATATATATATATATATATATATATATATATATATTACAACAATAACAAAACCAATTTTTTGTTTTTTTGTTTTTTTTCCCTTTTTCTATTTTTTATTTTTACTTGAACGTTGAGGCTAGTTTTTTTTGTTTAGTTAACAACTACCGCCTTAACAACCTAGGTTATTCCATTAATTAATTAAAATCATAACTACTTTGTAACTTTGCTTAATCAAAAGCACATTCCAAAGAAGGTGCG
Organism: Cornus florida; assembly: GCF_030987335.1. Lineage (NCBI taxonomy): Eukaryota > Viridiplantae > Streptophyta > Magnoliopsida > Cornales > Cornaceae > Cornus > Cornus florida. The sequence continues at coordinate 83,059,654 of NW_026775580.1, read as the reverse complement.
AGCAAGTTATTTTAATCGGCCCATCCGAGCTTTCAAATCAAAAATCATTGTTGTCAGTTATGAGAATAGACAGGCGCATAAATTATAATTTAATTTTTTAAAGTTATTTATAAAACAAATTTGGTAATCTATACTATGTCAACCCTTAATAAAATTCCCACAAGACTTAATTTCTTTTATATGTCGGATAATACCACCCTCGTGATGATGGTAGTTGATCAATTATAAATGAAAAATGATTCAGAATAGTTACAGTGAATTGTTAAATTTATTTTTTTAATTAGTTTATATAATGAATAAAAAAGTGGAACCCTCCACCTAATTGTATTTGATATAAATAACTAATTAAAAATTAAGATTAATTTTACTGACACCCCTCAGGTTTGGCCAAATATCACCCTCAAACATCTTTCGAAAATAACTATCACTCACATGACAAACTTTTACTCCGTTTCTCACTAACACCCCAACAGTTAGTTGAACAGTTTTAACACTATGTAAAATGACTTAATCGCCCTTTAAATTTGTCAAACCAACTCTTTAACTTAAAAAATTAGATTAAAAGGCTAAAAAATTATAAATTTACAAATTATATATATACATACACATAGACATATATATGTACACAGACATATATGTATACACATTACACAAAGACACACACACACACACACATATATATATATATACATACGCACACAAACATCAGCCGCCACCCACACAGCTATCTGCCATCCCCGCCGCCCACGCAATCAGGGGCGGAACCAGGATCTTGAGATTGGGGGAACCAAAATTATAAACAACAACTTAGCTAGAACTTTTGATATATATATATATATATATATATATATATATATATATATATATATATTATATAGGCAAAAAAAAATTACTATTTATTATATTCATACAAATATATATCTATCTAAACTTTTCTCAATTAATTTAAATAAAAAAATTAATTATTTAAAGAAATTTTTTTATCAAACTTTCTAAACAAACACAAGTAAGATTTATGCCAAAATTATAAATAAAAAAAAAATTCAATTAAATAACTCTCTTTATTTGTCAAAAAAAAAAAAAAAAAAAAAAAAACACAAACAAATTAATAAAATAAGAATTTAGATTCTTAAATCATCGATTTTGTAAAAATTAATTTCTTCAAGAATTCTTATAAAAGCATTCCAATAAAAATAAATAAATAAAAAGTGATGGAAAGAATCATGTATGAGATGAAATTTTAGGATAATAAGATTATGGAAAAAATCGTGCTTGAATTAAAAAGATTTAAGATAGTCACATTATAGGAAGAATGATATTTGAGTTGAAATTTTAAGATAGCCATATTAAATTTTTATCGGGTTTTATAGTCGTCAATTAAATCACGTTCTTTTAGATTATATATAAATTATCTTTTGTTAAATGCTAATTAAAAAAATAAATAGATAAATTCTTAGGAGGTCAAGTATAGATTTTATATCATATATGTTATACTATTTTATTTTTAATATATTTTTACTTATACTAAAAAAAAAATTCCAAAAAATTAGGGGCGTCATGGCCCCTGCCAGGCCCCCTTCCCTCCACCCCTGCACACAATACCCATCACCAATCGTGGCCTCCGCCTCTAAAGCCTTCTGTTTTTTATCCGCCTCCTCAAATTGGGTCTCCGCAATCCATAAGATAATGAAGTTATGATGGTTTACAGTCTTGTCTCTTAATATATCTGATGTAAAGATTGCTTGTGATTACCCGTCGACCCGTACGCTTTTGTCAGTGTCATTCAAATAAATAAAAAATTTAAGAAAAAAATGTCTATCACAATGAAAACGCCTCTATAGTTTTCATCTCTCTCACATATACATCTTCCGATCCGGCCCACCAACTGATAGTATTATCGTCATCATCATATTGAATTCATTCTTTTATATATGTATCAGGAAAAAAAAAAATAAAAAATTCGTTCTTTTATATACTACTACTACATTATTATTCTGAGGATTATAAACATGTCCATTCCATTGAAATTACAAGTCTCTCTCATCTTCCAATTATTTTCATTGCATATTGACAGGCTTGGGTTTGAGTGGGTTCCTCCTGAGGCTGAAACTCTCCTGGTCAGTGAGGGCATGGCGGAAGTGGAAGGTTTTTCAACAGCCTCATTCTCTCCAAAACCCCATGAACCAATCTGCAATCAACCCCAAAATTACTTCACAAATCAACCCCAAAACAAAAACGGTAGTTTCGGCCAAACAATAATTCCGGCGTGGTGAAAAACAGTGGTTGTCATTTCTGATGGCGGGTGTGTGGGTAGGTGTGATGATAAGGGTACATTGGTTATTTATGTAAATTTAATATTTAGAAATAAATAGGATTTAAAAATTGAAGGTAAATTTGTCTTTTTATATATACATTTAACAGAAAAATTAACGGAAAAGTGAGAGTGGATCTAAATGGTAGTTATTTTCGAAAGATACTAGAAAGTGATATTTGGTCAAATCTGAGGGGGTGTGAGTGAAATTAACCCTAACAATTATTAGGTTAGACAATTCACTGCAAATATAATAATAAATAAATAAAAGTTAAATAATAATAGTAGTACGTGTTTACCTCACTGATTTGATAATTAAAAAAAAATTGTATATTTATTATTGGTTCATATCCAAAGAGATAATTGAGTATTCTTTCACTTAAGTATTAGGCCTGATCACGGTTCGGATCAGTTCGGTTTGGGGGTAAAGATCAAACCGAACCTATCCCCACGGATTTGCAAAAATTGAAACTGAACCGATCCGTGAGGGCCTTCAATCCAAACCAAACCGATCCCTGAAGTAACGGATTGGATCGGATCGGTTTCTACAAATTGGCCTTTGTCAATCTTGTTCATTTTTTAAAAAAAATATAAATACAAAATCAATGATATCTACAGGGAAAAAGAAGAGTCCATGGCAGCAAGGAAACCCTAAAAGAAAAAAAACACAAAGAAACAAAATTTCAGAAAAAGCAAAACACTGAACATATATGAGAACCCTCCGTGATGGCGTACACAGTGGAGCCCAAAGTCACACAGTTACAGTTCAGCCACGGGATGACCGTCGGCGGCGGCGTCTTCAAGAATAAGAAGATCCATCACTGTGTTATGATGATTAACAAAAATATTGGTGTTATTTACAAAAAAAAATGTTCAGAAAAGAGGAGAAGAAGAAGATCCATGCAAAAATTTTGTGAACTCACCGAAAAAGAGGTAGATCCACTCGTAAAGGTCGTCGTTGCTTCGAATCTAGTGAACGATTGATTGAGAGGCGAGAGATTGGGAGGCAAAGAGTGATCAAAAACAGACGTGAAGAGTGAAGAATGAAGAGGGTGGAGAGAAAAGGAGAGGGAGGCGCGGCTGTAATAATGTCTAATCCGTTAATCGAACCGCGAATACCGAATTGTAAATTTTTCAAACTATGACCGAATTACGAGATCTGAAAACCGAACAGAACCACACGGATCTGATTGGTTCAGACCGGATTGACGGATTATTTGCTCACCCCTATTATGTATTGTCCTTATATATTTTTATTATTTTGTTGGCTTGGATAAAATGAAAGGAAAAAGAAAATAATGATAATTACAAAAACTATCATTAATATTTTAAATATTAAAATAATAATAAATAAATTTATATTAGATCAAACCATGCATCAAATTTGTGTTAGGTCAAATCATGCATCAATTCATTCATTGTTGACAATAATAATTTTGAATTTGTCTTAAACACTATAGTAACAAGGCACTACTCACTCAGAAGGTTTATATATTGGAATATAACGACTTTGATGAAATTAAATAGGATTGGAATTGTTCCATTAAAAATTTATAATTACCAATAGAATTTTACATATTATATTATATGACAACCAAGTTTCATTTTTAATTAAACTATAATTATATTACTATCTCACATTTTGGATTCTACTTCCTGAACCTATATTATTCCCAAATTTTAAAATCTGTTATAACTTTAATATTCAAATGCTACAAATAATTAATATGCATATACCCACATATTGTATTATATTATATAATGCTCTCAAAAAAAAATATATCCAGTGTATGTCTACATACATGTATTTGGAAGGGAAAAAATAAAATAAAGCATCAATTTTGTATGGAGGATAAAAAATTGAAAACTAAACAATATAAAAATAATTCTAAAACGAAGAACTCAACTAGCATCATGAGTTTTTTTTTTTTTTTTTTTTTTTCATAAGCGAAAGGAAACAAAGACTAAGGAGAAGAAGGGCAATCACAACTCAAAGCCCCAATCAACTTAGGAGGCAAGGAATGCCACTCTAAATCTTGATCCTGTGCTAACGAGCCATCCTGCTAACAACACGAGGAGCAACATTTTGGGTTCGAGCAACCCAAATCAGAGTAGAGATATCAGCTAACCTAACCGAGTGCCCTACCTCCTCCATGATTGGAAACAAAGCCTCTTCAGTAACTTGGAGATTTATAACTGACTTGAAGTCACCTTCTATCACAACCGCTGAAAAACCTCGATCAGCATCATGAGTTCATGTATGTCAAAAAACATGCATGGAGAAAAAGAGTAAAGAAACCATGTGCGTATAATAGGAATTTAAAAACATAGCTGCATAACTTTTGTGAGAATCGATGCAAGGGAAAATTGATCTCAACAAACGTAAAAAATAATAATAATTAATTAATTAATTTAATTTAATTTAATTTCTCTTTTCTTTTTCTTTCCTGCAGCATTCATCTAACCAAACCAACCCTTGGTTAAAAAAAAGTGGAATTAGCAAAGAGAGAATAATTAGCATTAGTAATTTCAACTTTTAAGAATTGTTTATTTCATTTTACGTTTTTTTTTTTTTTTGAGTGATGGGAATTTTAGTCTTTTCTCCTATTAGTTCATTTTAACATGACAAAAAGTAATTATATGCATTGGATTTATATGTACTAAATCAATTACATAGGTTTTTTTTTTTTCCCTACAATTTATCCCCCCTTGAATTAATACCAATTTACCAACAATGACATTATAAAGAACATGGCCTTGCCCAATCGAGAAGGTAACGTGCATTTGCACTACACGGGTTCAAATGCACTGCGTTTATTTATAAATCATCACCTCAAAAAAAAAAAAAAAAATCTTTTCAACAACATCGCCCCGGAGAAATAAAGTGGCCAGCCCAGTTCACCGACCAAAAGTAATGACCCCACTTTCACCTCTCGTGGGCTCCAAACTTGGCCAAACAAGTCTGTTAAGAACTCGTTATGACAACCCACTTTTCCTTCGGACGAGCTTCAGACTTGTCCTTTTTTGCGAGTTTCCAAAGAGTTACTCATCCAAAAGTGAAGGCCCACTTTTCCTCTGTTTAGAGAGATTGTTTTTTTTTTTTTGTCCGCACCTGCTAACTGGACTTGCCACTTTATGACTACCATAGAGCAACTGGTGTAATGGCTCCATTACCGGTTAGGAAGTCAGCATTACTATTTGCCTTGCGTGGTGTCAGGCTAGTACTTGGTGGGTCCCAGACGAAGAATCGCAAACCCGATCGTCACAGATAACATAATAGTTGCGAGGCACGCCTTACAACTGCAATGGCTCTTTTTCTTTTGATTTTTTTCATTACTATTTCCTTTTATATGTAATTTATTTTTATTGTAACAAAAAATATTTGTGATTTATAATTTTGATTATTATTTTTTATTATTTTCAAATAAATATGTATGATTTCTATTTCTTTGTCTTTTGAAATTTTTTTTTTATAAAATTTATCAACAAATATATATGATTTTTTAAAAAAAAAAAATAATATTGTTAGAGATCGTTTTTTTTCTTTACTATTTCCTTTTATATGTAATTTAATTTTATTATAAATAAAATATTTATCATTTATGATTTTGATTATTTTATTTTTTATTTTTATTTTTATTTTCAAATAAATATGTATGATTTCTAATTCTTTTTTCTTTTGAAATTTTTTTCTTTAAAATTTGTCAACAAATATATAAGAAAAAAAAATTTAAAATAATATTTTATTCATCACAAACATACAATATGAATAAATACATTTTACTTAATATTATCGTTAAATTTCTTCATTGCCAAATTTATTCCACAAATGCTGCATGAGATCTCTCTTGAAATTCCCATTGTTTTCTGCATTGCGAATCCTACTGAGGCAAGTAGAGGTGTGCTGCCAAAAATGATCGGTCTCGATTGTACTGTGGAAGGTAGACGACTCATCTGTTGGAGGTGTCCATTCTAAAATGTTAGTGTCGCCCTCGTCTTCTATGATCATATTGTGCAATATAACGCACGTTCTCATTATCTTGCTCAGATCTTCTTTCTTCCAATAATATACTGGTCCATGCGTTATAGCCCACCTTATCTGCAACATACCAAATGGCCGTTCAACATCCTCCTAACAGCTTCTTGTCTTTGAACAAACAATTTCTCTTTTCCAGTAATTGGGTGCGGATGGTTTGCATCAAAGTTAGCCAGTTAGGGTATATACCATCAGATAGGTAATACCCTAACGTACGGTGATGTCCATTCACCTTGTAATTAATTAGAGGCATTGTATCATTAATGATACGATTGAATACTGGGGAATGATCTAAGACATTCACATTATTGTGTGAACTAGCCATACCAAAGAAAACATGCCAGATCCACAGATTTTTTGATGCAACCGCCTCCAATATGAGGGTAGGCTTATGGCCTTTCCCCTTGTGTGTGCCATGCCACCCTTTAGGGCAATTCTCCTATTCCCAATGCATACAATCTATAGAGCCAAATATACCTGGGAATCCTCTTTCTTCCCCTTCTTGAAGTAAACATGCAATGTCGCTTTTGTTTGGCAAGCACAGGCACTGCTCCGCATACAATGCAATTACAACATCACAAAATCTCTTTAAGCTTTTGATCGCAGTGCGCTCTTCAACCTTTATGTACTCATCACAAAGATCCGCTGAAATTGCATAAGCGAGTGTACGTATTGCTGCTGTCATCTTCTGTATAAAGGTGAACCCCAAACGACCAATAACATCGGGCTTCTATTTGAAGAAGTTGCCATGAGTTGTAATATCGTTCAAAATGCAAAGAAACAACTGTCGTCGCATTCTAAACCGTCTATGAAAGTATTCAGGTGGAAACACAGGATTTTCAGCAAAGTATTATTTCCAAAGTTGTTGTGCTGCATCCTTCCGATCACGCTTAATATATAGTCTCTTCTTTGATTTAAGTAATGCTTTTAGATTCTCAGGCGTAAAAATACTCAGAATCGTTTTAATCCTTTTATGATGGAATTGATAAATCATCTCCCGATCAGAATCTGAAGAATTAGATTCAAAGATTTGAAAAGATTGCGATGATGATGCCATTTTTTTCTTATAAAGAAGTTGAGAATTCAAAGAAGAGAAAAAGTGGTAGAGGAATTAAAGAAGAGAAAAATGGATTTGAGGAATGAAGAAAGAGAAAATGGACTTGAGTAATTACAAAAGAGTAAATTAGTGATTTATATAGCCATTGGGAATATACCCATTGGGAATATAGCCGTTGGGTATATAACAATTTCTATAAATATTACACTCATTTCACTCAATAATCATCCTTCAACACCCTAATGAGCGCTAAAAAATGTGCATTTAACCTTTTAAGCTTGAGTATTTTAAAACCTTTATCTATCTTCTTTTCTTGTCTTAAACTAATTTCATGTTATTGCCCTTTTGAGGCGCTTATCCCCAAAATAAGTCAATTCAGCCATATTAGAGCATAAAAGAAGCTATCTCAAGCTGAATGGAAGAAATAAGCAAAAAGGAGCAAAGTAGTGGAAAAACAGCAAGCTTCGATCGATCAGACATATCTTCGATTGATCTCACAGTGATCGATCCAGCCTCATCCAGGTGGATCAAACCCCCTTGTCCTTATCCTCAAGAATTTCCATTTTCGATCGATCTCATCATTCCTTTGATCGATCGAACTTCCTTGATCTTATCCCCACCTACCACTTTTCTCCTTTTCCCAAAATATCCCAAAAATATCTCAGAGATTTGTCGTATTCCAAAAAGGTGCTGCCAAGGTTGATCGATCTGGCCATAATTCGATGGATCTGGCCAGAATTCGATCGATCGAACCTCCTCAAATTCAAAATAAAATAGAGTCCAGCTCATTAAAAGATGGCTCGTGGTGCAATCATTAAAAGGGCCCTAATGCACGAGACCTGATCATTGGGTGTGACACTTGAGCTACCTATATAAGGATTTTGAGCCATTTTTACACATAACATTGAAACATATACAATCTTAGATACAACAATAGAGAGCTTGGAGAGAAAGATTATAGGAGGCTAGAGATTAGAGACACGTTATTTGGGAGCTCTTCCATTCATCTAGGGTTTCCACCAAAGAGAAGAAGATCAATTCTACCATGAAGATAGCCCTTGGGGGTTGGTTGGCTACATCAATGAGTGGCTAAACATCTTCTTAGGGCTAAAGTTAGCCCTAAGCATGCCTTCTATTCCTTGATGCGTTTTATTTTGAGGGGATTTATGTTGTAATCATGTTTTAATATTTGATTTATATTTAAATCTTATTTTTACAATGATTTGTGTTGATTAATACTTCCAATTGATCATTTCATTCTATTCATATGTCTATGTATGCTAGAGTAGATATTCGTGTGTTTATCTCTAGGTTTTGTAATATTGATGCATGTTTATCTGTGTTGATGCTATGAATTTAGAGATTGTCAAGGCATAGTGCTTTAATGGAATACTCTTGTGGCTTATTTGATGGTTCATACTCATTTCTTAATGGATTGTGCCTCTTCCTTAGTTTAATTAGTTTAATTTTCATATCTTTAGCTTAGTTATAGTGTAGTTGCTTTAATTTCATAGATGAGAGGACAATCTATGCTTGTTGTTTGATATACCATGTTTATGAATGCAAGTAGTATAAATCTCTGGTTTGTGGATGTGTTTGATTGTGAGCTTAAAGGAAGGATCAATGGCTTAGTTTGATATATTGTGTTATTCATTAGGTTGTCTAGACAATGTATGCTCAATTTGACATCCGTGCTTAATGATTCAATCACTCACACACATTAGTGTTACAACATGTATTTCCCCTCATTCATTACACTTTGAGTGTCTAGAAAGGTAATGTTTAGTGGTGACCTCTAAGTCCCAAGACCTCTCTATCTTGTTCTCTATCCTTTATTTACTTTAATTGTTTTGTGTTGAATTTGTTTACATCATAGTTTAATTAACCAATCCAACCATCTTTTGATCACTCGACCTACTAATCCAACCTTGTTTCCATTTCAAATACGCACCCAATCCCTTGGGACGATCCCTACTCACCCTAGCTATATTTAGCAGTTAAAGTTAGTTGTGGCTTTTTATAAATTCAAAACTTGGCCACACTTGATATTGCACAAATTTGGTTGCAATGCGACGGGCACACCACACCCATTTCACTAAATCATCATCCTTTGACACTCAATGAATGAGCGACATCCATTCAACAACCCTCACTTTAACCAATATGGAAACTTTGAAATACCATCTCAATTCAATTCTGGGTGACACTTGCAAGATCCAACCCATTCTGAATATATATCTCAACCCCAATTGCAAAACCAATTTTATTCAGAATACACACCTCAATTTCAAAATCCATTTTATCCCCCTTACACATCTCAATTCAAAAATCCATCTCAACAACCCCCATACACACGTCAATTTCAAAATTCATCTCAACCTTCTCAATCACAGCCAACCTCAAAGAAAAAAGGTGGGAATTGGTCCGAAGAAGAAGTTATAGCATTGTGTAAAACATGGATCATGATTGACGAAGATCCAGTGACAAGTACAGATCAAAGTAAGGCTACATTGTGGGAACGAATTAATGCTCATTGGGTTAAGCAATTATGAGACATGATGACAAAAGAAAGAACACACGGTGCTCTGATGAACTGTTTTTTACACTTTCAACGTGAAGTAAACAAATTTTCAGGATACTACAAAAATGTCCACAATAATCCAATTAGTGTCTACAACGAGATTGATTTGGTAAGTTTTTACTTTGTACAATATTTTTTTATTCTTAATTTTAATCCAACTTATTAATTTCAATGATTATTTATTTTTTATAGTTGAATATTGTTAGAGATGTATATAAACTTCAACAGAAACAAAAATTTAAATACGAGCATTGTTAGAATGTTCTTCGAGATTCGGAAAAATGGCAGATGCATTGCAACGCTAAAGAAAATCCAATTAGACGACCAATGAAAAGAGGTGTTGATCTTGATATTAATGAGCCTAGAAATTGGTCTGAATCGACTCCAACAACACCAGGTTCATCAACTCCTGTAGTATTAACTCCAGGGTCGGTAAAACTTGGTGATGACTATACACCAGTCGATACCGAAGGTTTGAACATCTCACGCCCTGAAGGACAAAAAGTAAGAAAAATTCGTAAAAAGAAAACGTCATCTCTTGAAGCACGTATTCTTAAACAATTGGAAGTTGTAACAGCACAATGCATCATCTTTGGTGAAGTAAGTGTGGAAGGAGAGCGAATGAGACTTCAATTTTCCATGGAGAGACAACAGACTAAGCAACTGGCGATATAATCAAATTTGGAGAAGAACGGACTAAACAGTTAGAAATAAAAAAACGAGATCAAATCTTAAATAAACTAAATCAAGGGGGTGGTCATATGTAATTTATTTATATTTGTGAGAAAATATGCAATGTCTTTTTATTTTATTTATTTAATTGTGAGAAAATATGTAATATCTTTTTTATTTTATTTATGTCATTGTGAGAAAATATGTAATATCTTTTTTATTTTATTTATGTAATTGTGAGAAAATATGTAATGTATTTTTTATTTATTTAATTATGAAAAAATATGTTAATTTAAATGTATTAAAAGAATTATTCCATTCAAATATATAATAAAAAAATTTCAAGTGGTTGAAAAAGTAACCATTTTAAAAAATACAAACAAACAAAAAAATAAATATGTTTTTAATTTTTTTACTCAAAATATTAAATATATTAAAATAAATACAAAATAAATAATAAAATAATAAATAGAAATTAACCGATACCGTAGCCCAAGGATAGCAATATACTGTAGCTAACCACATCAGCACAATTGCTGATATGGCTAGCAATCTAAATAAGCATTGCTAGTCGGTATAACTAGCACTATACCAGCTGCCCTTAAGTAGAGAGTCAAAATTGACTGAAATTTTCTAGCGCTGATTGAAGGGTCAAGCTTTGTCGAATTCAAGATAATACCGCGCACTGTATTGCATGGCTCAAAATTCAAATGCCTTAATTTGGTTCTGTTTATTCATAGTTAGTGTTTATAATAATAGTCAAACAGGTTTTTTCACAATTCGGTTTGGTTAAGGTTTGAGATTCTACAAGACCGAATCGAATCGAAGCATTTTATAAATTGCATATATATTTATTTATTTTATATACTCAACTATACATTATAATATATACTCCATCTAGGGGTGGTAAATTACGACACGACACGAACACGACACGAGTTAAAAAGGTTTGGGTTTGGCATAAAAGAGTTTGGGTCACAAAATGGTCAACATGATTAAGCCATTTACTTAATCGTGTTGGGTTAGGGTTGAGGGGTTCAACTCGTGTAACCTGTTTATAATCCATATTATAATCATAAATGTGACATATGTAATATGTTACATGTTTAAATTCAATTACTATGGATATTAAAGTCATTTCAACATGAACATTGTCTATATTTTATGATTTTTCTTATGACAATTTTTTTTCTATTATTTAGTATTTGATTAAATATTAAATGTCTCATTTTAGTAAACAGGTCATTAAACAGGTTAACACGTTTAAACAAGTTAAGTTAGTGTTGAGAATTTTTAACACGACAACCCACCAATACGAATTGCCACCCCTAACTCCTTCCCACCTTCCAAAAAAATTTATCCACCTTTTTATTTTAACTATCCCAAAATAAATATTTCATTACAAAAATTAAAATATTATTTTTTGTAATATTACCAATTTAATCTTATTACAAACTTATAAAAAGTAAATTATACTACTACCAGTATATTTTAATAACTCATTCACTGTGAATACAATAAAAAAACGTACTTAAAAACTCATCCTCTTCTTCCCCAAAAAAATATCTTAGAAACGTAGAGTGGCTGAACACCCTTTCGGCGGCATCCTCCTAGTCCCTTGGACACACACATACAGTATATACGTATACATTTTAAATTGCAGAACGAAAGTCTCTGCGGTCGGATAGTTTCTCCGATGGCGGCATCAAACTAATGGCTCTCTTAGCCCTAATTCTCACATCAATTTCGGCAGTTTGAGCAACTGAAGACAACGACCTCTCCAAATTAGAGGATTAAGATTCATCTCTGAAGATCGAACTTGACCAACTCAATTCAAAGATCTCCTTTCTAGGTCTTTTCAAACTCTTTTTTTTTTTTTTAAGATTCTGTTTGGTTGCTGAGAAAACTGATTATTTTTAGAGGTTTATATTTTAACTGTTTGGGACCGGAAAATAAATACCTCCACTCTACTTAATTTATTACAGCTAGTTGGCTTCGTTGATTTAGTGTTTTTTTTTTATTATTTATTTATCTATTTATTTCTATGTTTGGCTGCCAATGAAACAGAAGAAAATAAAACTGAATTAGGAATTGCATGATTTCTTTTGGTTACTGGAACAGTTGGTATTATTGTTGAGACCACGTTAATAGGCTTATTCCATTATTCGAGTAGTTATTATACTTTTTTGTTAAAAGAATAAAAATGTTATATTTTGTAAATTGTATTCCTGTTTTATTCTTTAACATTGTAAGTTTATAGTATGTAAACCTTGTGGTTTTGATTGCCCTTTCATTTCACACATTTTCTTGGCTACCAAATGGAGCATTAATTTTATTATTGAGTTTTGTTAGTTGGGTCTGGTAATGGTTTTTCCCCTGATATGTTGGATTTTGTTGTTAATTTATGTACATGTCTATTATACATATCCTAGTGTTAGAAGTTCAATAACTTCTACAATTGTATTGTGGTTTTGGTTTTACACTTATGCTAAGCAAGTATTCAGAAAAAAGAAAAAGAAAGAATTGTGGTATATTTGATCCTTTCCTTTCAATTATGCTTTTGTACCTTGGCTAGTAAATTAAGTGTTGTGTCTCCATTTTTGCATGATTTTTACTGTCCACTTTGTTTTTTTGTGATGAAGAATCCATCATTGATGAGAGAACCCTTGAATTGAAAATCAATGATGAGAGGATCAAGCAGATGGAGAAGATTACTGAAGAAAAATCAGCTACCCATTGCATCGTTACATAGTGAGATACAATCACTCCAGGTGAGGATTTAGGACCCATTTGAACAGTCAACATCATACTGTTTTGGCTTATTTGATTTTCTCAACAGTGTTTCCCTGAATCATTAGATAATTACTTTTCCAAATGGCTTCTAGTACCGAAAGTTTCTTCCTTCAATCCTTATTTTCACTATTTTTTGTAATTTGCATGCAACAAATAACCTTTTTGACTATTGTCATTTTTCAAAGTAATTGTTGGACCAAGGTATACTCTCTCTCTCTCTATGTATTCTTAAAAGATGAATATGTTTTAAGAAGTGTATCCATATTGCAAAGAAGATGCAAGATCATTAGTTTTTTTTTTTTTTTTTTTCCTTGAATGCAAGAACATTAGTTTTGAGTCTTTTGACAAATAAACTTTAAACATCTCTGGTTGGATGAATGAAATGTGGTATGAAGTCATTCTGATTGGCCTCAAATCTTTTACTTTTTATTTTATTAGCAAAAGGGATCTTTAGATGCTAAATACAGGAGGTAGACAAGGCTCGTGTGCGCACTGTTAAACTTGAAGTACTGTTTGACTTAGCATTCAAGAATAATTTTTAAAAATGTTGCATTCATCTGATCACTTGGCAGATCGAAAAACGCAGACAAGAAAAAAGATGTTTGAGAAGCCCGAGCAAATGCAGCTAAGAAGAAAATCCTGGAAGTGAACTCAAAAATGAAGACCAGCATTGGATGTCACACTTCAAAAGGTCTTGCTTATGTTTTGTCATAGAACTCATATATCATCATTTTTGTCAATTTGGTGTAGGTATTTGTGAACATGCATATTTTGTTGTGCAGTGTAAGCTGTTGGATTCCAATGCTTTTGTAGCTCAGCCTTCAGCTCCAAAAGGAAATAAAAATGTCATTACCATTTTAGAAGCTAGAAACATCATGCATAGAGAAATATGTTGCAGTGTCATCACCCTTTGTTTGTAAATTTGATACTTATTGTTGACCTGCAGTACAGAACATACAAATTGAAGTTTTGTACATGTTTATGATGGATGGTTTAACCTACTTGAAATTGCTAGAATCTACAGGGATTGTGGGCTTCCAAGAGTGAAGAATTTAGGAATATACCATGCTTCCGCCTTTCCCTTTATGTTTGATTCACCCACCTTTTTGCAAGTGTTCTCCTGAGTATGCCATTCGTAGAGTCCCAAACGTGAGTATATCATTAGCCCTGCTTCGGTCTCCGCCCACAGACAATCATCGATGTCCAAAGTCCTCAAACTGTAACAGTTAATTGCATACTTCTTCACCCAAATGCCATTGTTGCAGTCTAACAACTTCCAGATCTCTACACTCCCAGTGGGGAACGAGTAATCGACCAAGGACAAATGTCCTCCCAACTCAATCATATGCATATCCTGTGTCTCTAACCCATGACCAACTCCTCTATTTTGCCTAGGATAATCCATGGTCTTAAAGCATTTCATGCCCAGATCCAAAGGAGGAGCTGCATCTCTGTTTGCATTCTGTAGTAACACAAGTTTTGCCAAGTCCACGGCAAAAATTTTTTTTTCCTGGAACATATTCTTTACCATCCAAAACATAAAGCCCTCTGCAGAAATTGGGACCTTGGTTGCATCCCATTTCCAGCAAAAAGGGGCATCATTATCCAAGGATAAAGGTCCTACAGCTCTCCACCAAGCCGAACTTTCCCCTCCTCCACCACATGTTATAGAATAAAACTCACAGAAGTTCTTTCCTTCGACTGAAAATAGATGAATTAAACTGTACTCGTTTCTCTGAGGGATGTAACCCATGCCAATGTCTCCTCCACCCCTCTTAAATTCGGTCTGACCTTTGGAAACCCTAATAAGTTGATGACTTATGGGGTTGCACACAAAAATAGTATTGTCTGACACGAAACAAACAAGACTAGTGCAAGAAATGATGCTGTGAACGTGGGAATCCAGATTCTTTGAAAACATGTCACGTACCTCAAGACCCTTAAGCCCTACGGAAGTGATTCGCAGACTAGAACGAACCCGGTTTTGTGCATCTCTGGTTATTCTGTTGTAGATGTACAGCAACATGGGAGTGTTTGACAAAATTGAGTGTGAAGTCAAGAGCTGCGGATTTGCAGCTACCATGATTCGGGCGTCTGTGGACACGCATCTAAAACGACAAATCTCCGGAATACAGATACGAGGGAGAATGTGATGCACTTTCAGGTCGGTAGGCAATTGATTGAAAGTAGTATGCCTGTGATCAACCAGATTATCTATCATCTTCTTGATGAATATCGACATTGTTGAAGATTTTCTTTGAATCAACAAACAGATTAGAGGAATTCCTAGAGAAACAAAAGGAATTAGAAGAGGGAGGGAGAGAGGATGAAAGTTGAGTAGGGAATGGCGATCTTTGAATAAGCTTCTTGATGTTCTTGAAGGATACTTCGAGTTCTTGATGCTTTTAGAACCAACATATAGAAAGGGAGGGAAGAGAGAGTACTTATATATAACCGTCAGTGTCGATCTCTCACACAGTCAAGGTGAATTTACGGGCATTTTGCAAATTATATTCAACGGAAATGTATATCTATATATAACTAACTTTAGTTATAATCTATTATTTATAAAGCGTTTTTAATTATTTTTATTATTTTATTCCTATATATGTATATATAATATGTAATATGATGGAGCTTTCACTAAACACACATGGTAAGGAACGGTTATAAGATATAAACCAATAAAATTGAACGAAACTAAAAAGTATCTTGTGAATAGTTTTTTTATTTTTTATTTTTTTCAAGTTTTGAAGGTCTAAAATTAAGTTGCAATTATACTTGCGGACACATAATATTGTTAAACTGGGTATTAGCTATTTGTGAATTTCAATTAACTTCGGTATAGTACCTATTAAAATCGGGTATCAGATTATGAACCGATTCTGATGTGAATTTTAATTAACTCCTGTATAATCCTCAAATAACCATCAAAATCGGGTATCAGATAATTCATTGTGAACCGGTTTTGATGTGATTTTCAATTAATTTTTGGAGTCAAGTCCGTAAAACACCCTAAAGTATATTTACAGCAAAAAGTACCTAAATTAACTAAATTATTCTTACTAAATTATTTTATAAAATATAAATAAATAATTTTTTAAAATGAGGACGCCGGCAATAAACAACTAAAGCTAAAAATAGAAAATAAAAATAAAAGTATATAAGAAAAGTAAAGATAAAAATAAAAAATAAAAACGAAAATAAAGTACAAATTATAAATAAATAAATAAAACAAATCTTCTCCAAACTCAGAAAATCAGTGCACACTGATATTGAGATTTTTTTTTCTTTTTTCGTTTAATAGTGTTAATACGAAAATAAAAGTTTCAAAAAAAAAAAAAAAAAAAAAAAAAAAAGGAGAAGAAAGAAAAAGAAAATTAGAGATATATATAGAGAAAAAAGTTTTAAAATAAATAAATAAATAAGGTAATGTGCACATAACACCTCAATACTATAAATTAGTAGCACATATACCCCCTTACCACTTGTTTAGGTTGGGATTTTTCTTTTTTTCGGTATGCAGCTCTGCGAGCAAAGCAAATTTACATAAATCCAACCTAATATCATGAATATCCTTCGCCCGTTATCTCCCCATCTTCCTATTTATAAGCCACAGCTCACTTCGACAGGACATTTTTGAAAGAGTAAAACTGTAAAATGGATATTACAATATTAATTTATGTTAGATTTCTGATTAGGGATATTTTTGCATAATGTAAAAAGATTAAGGTTATTTTTTGCCTACGTTTTTAAATAAGAGTAAAAGTGATATGCAAAGTATAATTTAGGAATGTTTTCTACACTAATCCCTTAATTTTGGTATAACACTATAACAGTTATGAACCAGCCATTTAGACGAATTATGTATGTACTTTATATATGGATTAATAGCATTGACGTCCCTTAGCATGGGTGGCCATTCGTGTTCGTGTGTCATAATCGTGTCGTGTCGATGTAAGGATATTATATTAAACGGGTAAATCCAAACCCAACCTAACTCATTTAACAATTGTATTAAGAACCCTCAACACTAACCCAACATGTTTATTAAACGGGTAAACGTGTTAACTTGTTTATCAAAACGAGACATTTAATATTTAATTAAATAATAAAAAATAGAAAAAAATTTATTATAATTAACCCAAATATTCAAAATAAGAAGAAAAATCATAAGGCATAGACAATGTTTATATATGTCAGATTTACGATTATAGCATGTTGAGTTAAATGGGTTACACGGGTTGAACCTCTCAACCCCAATCTGACACGGTTAAGTAAACGGGTTAATCGTGTCAACCCGTTTATGACCCAAACCTATTTAAGGTCAACCCAAATCCGTTTATCTCGTATCGTATTAGAATCGTGTTGACGAGTTATGTCGTAATTTGCCACCCTTATCCCTTAGGCTTTGGTCAAATTCATGGTCAACGCAGTTTTGGACAATGACATCTCTCAAGGTTTCAAATGACATAAATGCCCTCAAATTAAATTAAATGTTATTCACAAAATATCATCAATGTGAATTGACAAAAGTAACCCTACACAATTGACAACAAAAGAATTTTTTTTTTCACCTCAACACGAGAGACTATGATGAGGGAAAAAGAGAGCTCCCTTCTTTAGAAAGGGATGTCGCCACCACCAACCACCATTGCCACCTCCACTACAGTTCTACCAATTCTGCTTTCCCCCCCCCCCTCTTTAGAGAGGGTGAGAGAGGGTGTCGTGGCCACCAATCCGGTATTGTGTGTTTGTGTTTTTGTATATTGATAAGTTATCACCCTGAGGAGCATTAAACTGCAAAAGGTGGGGTAACGAAGAGGTTTCAATTATTGTGGGGTTTTTTTTTTTTTTTTTTTTTTTATGGTGACCAAAATATTTGTTACACTAACTTCTAATTTCCTTAATATAGTTGCCTACCAAAAAAAAAATTAGGGTCCTTATGGATCATCGACCAACAGTGATACAAATCGGACTGATAAGTATGAGTGTATATATAAATATGAGAATTCACTGTGTCCAAAAGTAATGTTCGATTTTATCCGGTATTTAAACTTTCAGAATAGCCATTATTGTTTGTTTTAGAAATCTTCTTTTCTAAGAAGATGGTTGATAGTTGGTGAAACTGATGACTAGGGAATTAGATCATCCTAGTCGACCAAGTTAATTGTGTAATTATTATAACACCACCTTGTGATCGTTTCAAGGTAAGAGGCAGTCAACTATACTCAACTGTTACTATAATACTGGTAACTTTTGATTGTTCCTTTTTTATTTTGATGGTACAGTATTTGCTACTGTTACAACTTTATTGTGCCACTAAATAATATTTGTTCCACTAGAATCAATATGTTTTCTTTTCAATATTTTCAAATTGTTGTCGCAACTGTTCTTCATCCTGGAGCTTTTTATTCTGAATTTGTTGTATTTATAATTTATATGAAATAATTAATCAAAAACTGAAATGGAAATGAATTCTCTGCCTCATATTATCCTAACCACATTTTTTATGAGATTGATTCCCCTCACTTTTGTAAGACTGAATCTTACACCAAGATTCCTTCCTATTAGGAACCAACAACACAAAAGCTACTACTTCATAAATCCCCATTTGAGAAAGCAGTCACAATTCACAAAGAAGAAGAAAACAGGTGAAGAACTAGAAGACATGGGCAACACAAAGCCACAGAAATAAATATGTATCTTCTTCTCCTTTGCTAGTGTATCAACCCATTGCTCAGGATTAAAATCAATGTATCGCACGTGTCGAAGCCAACTCTCTTGTTCAGAGTTGTCTGATCATCACTAACACTATGTCAAGAAGATCAATGACCCTTGAAGGACAAACCACCCAACAGCAATTCACTTCTCTTTCTTATCCTAACAAGATCATATAGCTGCACAAATGTATTGGGAAATAGAGAGCTTACCGAGCTTGATAATTGGTTATGCACCGAGAAGAAGTTTAGGGATGATTCAATTGTGGATGAATATATCAATTTGGTGGAAGGAGTGTGAGCTTACGAAACTTACACATGGAGGTTATCTACATTATCTTAATGGTGCTGCAATGGCTAGGCCATGTTGGAAAAAAACTGGTCATGCAAGTTTCGGTACCTGCAATGTTACTTGTTGAGGCTGGCTCAAGTATCCCTCCCACTGCTAAACTAACTAAATGATCGTACTAATACTATATAGTTCAAAACACTAAACACTGTGTGTGAACTTTCTTTACCTAGCATGTAATCTATGTGTCTCTCCCCAACATCATCTAAAGTTCTCAATAATTTCTCGAATCAAAGTACTAATACCATATACTAGAACACCAATTACCCCCAATATCTTAGTTTTAGGGTAATTGTTAACATGATTTCATAACATTGGTTTGCATGATCTTTAGGTTCAAGTCTCTCAGTTTGAGTTTGTTTCTCCAATTCTGAGCTCCACCTTGATAAAAAAAAAATTTCACCCACTCGTAATGAAAATTTTCACCATACAATAGAAGATATAAATAAATAAAGGCTGACAGCTAAAATTTGGAAAATATTAAATTACAAAAAGAAAGTTTATGAATACAGTTAAACCGAGCAAAACAGGAGAAAAAAAGGCAGGAAAAAAGAAGAAAAAGAGGATTCTATGACAAAATATTATTTCAAGACCTACCCCGAATATATATATTATAGACACACAAACAACAGTTTGGTCGGTGTCCAAAGACTCCAAACCCTTGAAACTAAAATTAAATTTACTGGCTGTAATTAACTAGAGTACAGGATGAACATAAATTCAATACACAAGGATAAACCCCTAAACCATCACATCTAAATACATTTTAACTAAGAAACAACTAGGTGTTGATCGCATTAACGTCACAGCTTAAAATTAAACCTTTGAGATCTGCTACAAGTCCAAATGGATCATTCTGGATACCCTGATAAAAAAATCAGCATACATATCTTTTACACACTCCTCTGTCTCTGTAGAGCTTGGCACAATAAAAATTTCCGGTTCCATGTTGACATGAACTGAAATCTAAAGCTAGTACCGCAGATCAAGTCAATCCAGATTGGTGATTTCACACACCCTAAACACAAACAGTAGAAATAGTAAGATTAACACCACTAAGAACAGTGTGATATTAAATAATACACAAAACAAATTTATTCTCCACAATTTATACTTACCCCTCATCTTGTCAAGCCAAAATTAAAGATATGATTGGCAGTTGGATCCCAATTACTCCCACTAGTACCTCATGTTTTCCTGGGATATCTATCTTAGGAAAATATGATGGATCAACTCATTGTTTTTATTTGGGTACGTTCAATTGCCTTCATATACTTTCTTCTCAATAAAAAGGACAAATTATGAATAGCACCAAGCTTGCCAATTACTATAATTTTTTACTTCCATTGTATATTGTTTTCCAGTAACTAAAAATTGGATTAGAAGATTCACTGATGGCCTCAACCGAATATGTTCAATGTCATTGCAGATATATAGCTCAAACACTTTGGGATGTTTCAGCTTATGAAAGCTAAATAAAAAATTCAAATGAGTAAGCAGCACACCACTGAAATTAAAAATTCCATTATATCTTCATCGTAATTTAAATTAAACCATTTTCTAGCAGTAACGCTTGCTATTTTCAGTTGAGTGCAAAGTAAATAGTTTTATTTAGAGTTCCATTTTACCATTGATACTAGATGTATTAAGAAGAAGAAAAAATCCATTTCAGTTAATCACACACAAGCAAAGCTTATTTTCTATGGCTGATATAACCACCACGGCAACAAGAAGAAATTATAGTGATAGATGACGGGCTTCATTAAATTGAAGTTTTAACAATTATAGCCTAAGTGGTGATATAGTGATATATTACAGTAACAAATCAAATGGCCATAATAAGACGTAATGATGGGCAACAATCATGATAAAATTAATAACCTACCTCAGATGGTGATGAAACGAGGGAATCCCTGTCAGAATTCAGATGGCCACTCAATCTCCTGCATAAATTTGTGTAATAAATTAAATCTGGAATCTGCTGAGAGAGGGAAGAAATGCAAAGGAATACCTTGGTTTTTCAGACTTTGCAAGATGTTTAGACATTATGGATGCCTGCAATTAAACCCAATATGGCATTCAATTAAACCAAAAATAGAAAGAATGAAAGAAAGAGAAAAAGGAAAGCAATAAGGATGTAACATATTGAACTTCCAAACATTTAGGGCATGCTTGGAAACAACCAGAATTGCAAAGTAAGCACATTGTTGGATTGCAAGCTATTATTGGCAACACTTATCCTATTTTAACGTTTTTTTTTACACAGAAAGCAAGTCGGACACAATTGGAAACTTGTAAAAGAGTACACCTTACCTCAAAAGTATGAGCAGAAGAATCTGAACTATGCCTTAATAATCCAGAAGTTATTACTTTCACTACATGTACACGTATTTGTCTTTTTTTGTCAATGTAAACACACCACATTAAAATTTTAAGTAGACATAATAAATTTACAAGAGCACATACATAAACCCTCTCCTTAACACCGAATATTGGCAAGTGATGGTGTCCAATACCTCTTATCCATGTTGGATATGCAACACTGATGTCTGGTTACATAAATCCTACTACTGCTACACAAGGAATTTTAGTTATTAGCTAATAAAAAACGATTACCACATGTGAAGCAGCAAGGGTGCATGGATCATGTACCTCTTAAGTACACTAATGTACAGAGCCATGCAGTGAGGAGAGAGCCAACTACTCTCTGGCCTTTTACTAAAGATGCGCTTATATTTAAGTGTTGATAGTATAAAGGCAGTGATAATTTGTACATAATTTGCTTATAACGCAAAAGATATTCAGAGTTAACTACGATGCATGCCTGTAAGATATAAAATCTTTTTAAGGAAAGCACGCCACAAACAAACAAAAACAATTATGTTTGAAGATTCAACAAATTGCAGAACAGTCAAAGATCAGAGAAGTTTCTGAATGAGCTGGCAAAGATTAGGGAGCAACCCTTAAGGTACAGAAGAACAACATGCACAAATATAGAACTAGCAGTATAGAAAATTAGAGATAGTTATTAGTTTTAGAATATATGTACATGGGAAAGGTTTGGCTAGTGCATTTGATATATAATTATCAACCTGGTCCAGATTAAATTCCATGGACATTGCATAAATCTCAAATTCAGTTTAAAGCTCTAAAAGAATAGTATAGTACCTGTTCCTGGATTATGCTCCTCGCCTCAACAAGTTGAGCTTCAAGCTCAAGTTCCCTCTCAGTTGCTTCAGAAGTGACTTCTGCTCCTTTTTGCGCATCTTGGAGCTGACCCATGCGCTCCTTTAAATTTGAGAGCAGAAAACAAACACATCAAGGTATTTCTCAACATGAAGCCAAATGAACATATATCAATTAACAGTTTGCTACCTTTATAGACGCCACCTTATTTCGGAGACTTTCTTCTATTTGGTCCCTAGCCATGTGAAAAGGCAGGTCGAAAACATCCTGCAAATTATTAACTCTTGAGACTTCTCAGTTCAGCACCCAACCTGTCACAAAATTATCCATTTGCATAATTTCCAACAATCTACCATACCGTCTTCCCACCCAGTGGGGACCGCGAGGAATCAGCATCAGGTCTATCATTGACTGAAAAAGATTGCTTGGACAAACCATTTGGAGCGTTTAAGAAATCACGCATATCCACCTGTTAGTTGGATGTACTTTAGAACACAACCACAAAACACATTTCCACAAAACAGAAAGTTCTTGCCACAATCATCACAAGTGTAAAGTCTTCAAAGTATGGATAAAATCTAGTGAAGGTGTTGAATTTGTGTTTTAATGTACAGATACCTTTTCTCCAAGGCCATGTAATCCCCACTTGAAAAGCCTCGTGTTCCAAATCAGAAAGAAATTGTAAAACATTTAAAATTGTATATTTGTACTTTCAGATGTCACGAATATTGTTTCAAGGACATTATTCATTGTCTTTCCTTTTGAGCATACTCCATAAATTGGTGCATTACCACTTCACTTGTGAAGACTATAAGGAATGGACACTTGTATATTTTATCTTCACTGGGTCACGAATATTGTTTCAAGGACATTATTCACTGTCTTGCCTTTTGAGGATTTTCCATGCATCGGTGCATTACCACTTCACTATAAAGCATGGACACTTATTTATTTTGTCTTCACTGCGTCCCAGATTAGGCAGCAATATACAAATTAACAATGCCCTGGATCCACTATAATCTGCACTCCAGAAATTACTAATCCGCTGGATTCATCATGGATCCACTCTCAATTTCCAAAATCGTGATTTAAGTGCAAGACCCACCTCAGCACATTAGGTGGCTCTAGAACCTTAATTGATGATGTTCTAAAAAATATAGATTTTAGCAGATGGTTAGACATAGCATACAGGGGTTGAAGCAATGGGACATAGTTCTGGCTCAAAAAAGAGTAAATAGAATCACATCAAATATACATTACATGCTAATAATACATGTATGATGCATGTAGGGATAAGTTGCCCCCAGACATCTGAGGTCATCAACGCTACTCTACATTGAAGCTAAAAAGTTAATCCAAATACCTCTGTAATGGAACAATTTGAGCTACCCCCCTTCCCCCAACACCGTACACAAAATAAATAAATAAATAAACACACAACAACAACAACCACCATAATGGTTTTACTTCACTGATTAACCACCAAGCTCCCTATTAGCAGAAAGGTTGTTGCAATCACAATGATAGGAGAAAGAGAGGGTGTGATATGGTAATTCAAAGATGTGCGATCTTCCTCCAAATATTCTACTTTATTTTGACATCTTCCTTTAGTACATTTCTTTTTTGATAAGTAACATCTTCCTTTAGTACCTTTGGCTGGCCAATGGACAAAGTACAGCTTAGATAAGAAGAAATACTAAATTTTAAGCTAAGCTAGATTTACCAAACTGGTCTAAACTCTAAACCTAGGCCAAGACAATATGGGAAGCCTTATTAATTTACATTTAAAACCAAAATATTTCAGCCGAAATAGTTGAGCATAAAAGCATTCACAAGCTTGGTAAGGAAGGATGATGGAGAAATCTTTTGATCCGCTGGTGTTTATTAGTGTAGGTAAAGATTGTAAGGCTAATGGTAAATTTGATAGGATCACATCACAATGATTCTAACCAAAGATGCAGGAGGCTATGATTGTAATGGGGCTGAACGATAGTTGGTGGTGTTTTAGGGGATGATAGTAGGATTTAGAGAAAGACCTAAAGGAGGTATCAAAAACAAAATGGTATAACTAGCGACAGCCTAAAATTGTTCCAGAAGTGTTATTCATAAAATTTCATGTTCTAACAATCTTAATAGATTCTATGTTGAATCTCCAATGGGTTGTTATCATCAGTCACAATTTAAAAAATGCAAATAACTCATAGCATAATGCATGAAGAAGGGCATTCCATACTGGTATAGGAATGAGACATATTTAAAATAACTCAAGCAGAGTCAATTATAATTATTGATCCTACTGTGGTTTGGTATAACTGTTAAGCTTAGAACTGCAGTCAAGTTACACTCACCAAACAAGCCTGTTGGGAATCTACCCTTTTCTGTGTATGACCTGGTGCCTACAGCACAACGGATGCTATTTTCTTGGAAAATTAGTACTTTTATGTACATAATATCAGCCATAAATCAGTACTCTTATGTACATAATATCATACATAAATCAGTACCTCTGGTTTATAAATTATTTAATCATTCCATCCTATATAAGATACAACAAGCAACAATATGCTATTTAAATGCAAACTTGACCAGCTTCTTAATTAAAAACAGAAATCTACTTCATCAGCAGTAATGAATATTAGTGATGCAACCATAAGAACAATAATAACAACGATAAAAATGCCATAACTATAAAAAGTACCTGCATTGAACGCAGCAATGCCCTCAAATCAGCGTTCTCCGCCACTAATTCTTGATTTTTTGCCTCGTAAGCATCCACCTAGAAATAGCAAGTAGTCACACATCGGATAGAAGTGATTACACAAACTAAATTAGAAAATCATGCTTCATACAATCTTTTTATAAAAGTCGTTGTCAGCCTTTTTCCCATTCCATGTCCCACGTTGCCGGCCTTCTTTCTGTTGATAAAATTGCATAGAGAGCATTAGACAAATGAGTTTTACTGCCTAAAACCACAATATCAGTAATCACCAATTTTTTTTTCCTAGTTGGTACTCACACACCCCAACTCCAAGGAATTGTTTGCATCTATCAGGTCTCAGGTCTCAGGTCTCAGTAATCACCAATTACCTGAAGTAAATTCATTATCTCCATGCCTGATCGAGATTCCTTCTTTTTCTCCATCAACACTTGATTTAACCTCTCCTGCAAGAAATATCACTCTCTATATTAATTTCTGTAAATATAATATCCAAGTAATTTAACTTCTTCTTTTTTTTCTTTTCTTTTCCCCCATTTTTTTTTTTTTTTTTTTTTTTTTTTGGATAGGAAATTCATGTAACTTATAAACATCACAGAATCCTTTTAGAGATCAGTAGTACATTAGTACACGTGAAAGGATCTTACCTGCAATTTTATATACTCCTTTTCTTTTTTCTTCATCTCATGTATCTGTTGAGTTCTCACTTGCTTTAGCAAACATTAAGAACTTGTCAGGATCAGCATTTCCACAATTAGATAGCAAAATGCAACAGAACTCTGATATACACTAAAGCGTCCTGACCTGATTACCAATAACCATCCTTTGAAATTCATCTCTCTCCTGCTGTAACTTTTCAATTTGTGCCTTAAAAGCTGCTGCAGCTTTAGCTTCCTAACCAAATGGAACTTTTAAGAAAATCAACAAAAAAGGACAAGCTAATATAGAATGACTACTGCCATATCAAAAATTATTTCAATTCATCAAATAATTAATATATCTGCTTCTAACCGTTCGAGTGATTGTGGCTATCTCTCTATCTTTAGCCGATATTTGTAATTCAAGCCTCTCTACTTTGGCTTCTAATCTTGATATATCTGACAAGAGTCTAAAATAGAAAAACAGGATGTGTTAATACGATTACTTGAATCTAAAATGAATGATTGTATATCTACAATTGTATCAACACAAACTTAGGACCCATATGATAGCTTGTTGCCCTCCAACTTTCTTTACCATTTCAAAACTCATTTCATCACCATTTCACAAAATATATTATTGATAAATTTATTGATGTGAACTTCAGATGGCAATAATTTAACATGGTAGCATTTATATCCTACAACTCTACTATATATTAGAGCATATAATGCGTACAGCATTGCAATTTAGTATAGATCAACCAAAGAACACTGACGGAAGGAAAGAAAATCAAAATGGTTTACTGAATTTAAAAGAATATATAGATCTTCTCCCAACTCCCAAATATGAAATACAAACAGAAACGTAGGCGAAAATATAATTACCGCTGTCTCTGTTCATTAGCCGACTCTCTGAATTCAATATCACGTTGTCTCTGCTGCAACAGAGAGTATACGCAATTGCAAGTGCGTGCTATCGAAACCTACCAAATACTCAAAATTGCCATCAAATTAAGCATTAAAAGCACAGATACGGCAAACCATAAATACCAAAAATATAATAATATTAAAAAAATTCAATTAAAAAAAAAAAAAAAAATTCAACTAACCGGATCGTTGGCGAACAGATCAAGCGATGCCGGAAATCCAAAGGTAACGAGCGTCTGATTCAGATACTTAGCACAGTGATCCAAGTTTCCGATATCGGCAAATGTGTACTCACTTAACAACAAATCAAAATCTTAGTCAACAGAATCTCAACTTATGTAATAGTCGAGGCCTTAAATGAAGAGAAAGAAGAAGATCTCACCTCATTCCGAAGTTGGACTGAGTAGATGACTGCAGAAAGTAGAGAGAGAAATGATTTAAGAGAGAGAATGTGAAAGGGATTTTGTGGAATTTGAAGAACTTTGCTAGGGTTTCAAGAAATCATACTCTGAGATCGATGTCTGTGTCAGTAAAAGACATTCCTAAGAACTTGTTCAGTACTGATAATGGCGGATTCAGAATGTGTGAGAGGTTTTTTTGTCTCTAAAGATAGATCTATAAATGGTGGGGAAATTTGAAATTGAAATTAAAGAAAATCAAAGTGGAGTCGTAAAGTATGTATCAGTTTGATAATTTAGATCTTACGCTCCGAGCCCAAAAGCATAAACTCTCTTATTGGCCCGAACTGCGAAGGGCCCTAGGAGCTTTGGGCCTAAAGGCCCTAAACGGGCTGGGTATATAGCAACTGAAAAGTACTTTTCTATATTTTTTTCTTTTCTTTTTTTTTTTTTGGACAAATTTTCTATAATCACCTAACCTTCTTCATAAATTTTTATTTCAAATATTTTTATGCATAATTTTTTTAAAGAATAGTATAGTGATTTATATTTATGTAAATGTTCTAAACATTATTTATTTAGATTTTCATGTTACTTTTATTTTTTAAAAGACAAAAAATATCTTAATTGGAGATGAATGTATTTAGATTTTTTATTTCACTTCATATAAATAAGGACAATTTAGGTCAATTTTAATATTTTATTGTAAATTTTATGCTATCCAAATCATGAAATTGAAATATTTTTCAAAATTTTCATTCTAATCAAACACATGTTGAAAAAATGATATATATTTCTCTTTATTTTCTATTAGGTTTGGTTTGATTAGATGAAAACAACAATAAAAGAAATAAAATGTTTAAACACCTAACTTGTCATAAAAATTCATTATAAAAAACCATATTAAAAAAAATGACAGAACCTTTATAAAATTACAACAATGTCATTTATTTTCTTGTGGTTTTATGCATCAAAAACCATGAAATGCTAATTTATTTGCTTGTGGTTTTAGTTTCCAGTATGTTTTTCTTTGCAGGCTTCATTTGTTTGAATTATTTTATTTAATTGTGGTAAAATATTTACAAAGAAAAAAATATTAAAACTTAACAAAAATAACTTATCTTTTAATTTTAGATAGGTTATTTTAAACGTCTCACCCCTTACACTTTTGTCAATTACTGAAAAATAAAAATATATACTTTTACTTAAAAATAATACTTAGGTCGAAACAAATGGTACTATTTCTTTGCAACTTGTAGTCATTTTCAGCATATTTAAGTCATGTTTCAATAAATTTGTTCTGGATTTTAGCACTAAAAAAATTTATAATATTTAAAACAAATGTATTAATATAAAATTTAAATGTGCTGAAAAATGCGACAGCTTTTACAACACATTATTGCCAAGATGTGTTACTAGGAATGACAATGAAGGGGAGCGGGTAATTGCAAATCTAAAGAAAGCGGATGATGAAACAAATTTTCAACCATGGGAACATCAAAGAAGTATCACCGATGGAGAAGATCCAATTCCAATTTGCAAGATGATCGAAAGTGGAATTTGTTTAATGGGTCGGTTTTATTTTATTATTTTTTGAATAATGTTTTTTTCGCCATTGAAAAACCCAAACCAAGGCATCAGAGCAAAGCGTGTTTGGAAGCCACTTGATGGACTTGACATTGACAGAAATAAAAAAAAATAAAAAAGGAAAGAAAATATATTGGTGTATCTTAATTATAATTATGAGGTCGATGTCAACAGTTGCATTGTGTACTGTAGCACTAAAAAATGAAAATGAGATGTGGTGTGTGTTCATTTTATAATTGAAGATTTCCGACCAGATGAAAAGGCACCAGTAAGTGGTGATTGAGTGGTGGTGACAGGTGGTGTCATGTGGCCCAGTGGTGGATCCTCAAAGATCGTCCACGTATCCGAGAAATAAAATTATTAAAAGGGTTTTTAGTAGATTCCGGAAAAGGATGATGGTGGCTCTTTGTTAAAGAGTAGTAAATATGGGATTGGTGGTAGTTGGATGGTAACTGCTAGAACAATTATTAAAACCAATTTACAATTTTGCCCATCTTTCTATTGACGTTTTCCTTTTTCTTTTTTCTTTTTTTCTAAATGGAAAAAGGAAAACGTAAATAGAAAGATGGGCAAAATTGTAAATTGGTTTTAACAATTGTTCTAGCAGTTACCATCTATACACACACATATATATATATATATTTATTTATTTGTTAAATTACACTAAGTCCACTGAGGTTTGGACAAATCATACATAAATACGTCCTTTAGGGTTCTAAATTCATTGATTGAACGGCACGAAAGTGAATTTGAGAACAAAAAGTTAGTAATATCCTTATTTCACAATAATATATTATATTACATTTTTTTATAAAAGAAGGACAAAATTATTATTTTATAAAATTTGATCGTTAAGTTTATAGGAAATAAAACACTCAAAGTGTTGTTGAGCATAAATTTTACAAAATGCCAAAAGTGATAAACACATAATAGTCTATGTCTAATTTATTCAAATTTCAAAAAAAGTGGGTATAATTTACCAAAATTTTGATCACTTTTGTTTTCTAAACGGGTCTTAAACTAACGGCTTTCTATTGTTTAAAAGGAAATATATTACTAAGTGTCCGTTTGAATTGCTTTTGTTAGTTTTGTAGGCTAAAAACTGCGTTGATTTTAAAAATGAATTAAATGTGTTTTGTGATATGTTTAGGGGTAAAGATTTCATAATATAAGTTCGTTACTTAAACCAGAGAACGTAATTTTTAAAATTGCATTCTACGCAAATGTAGTTAATTATTATTTTTAACAATTTAATATTTTTTTTTATAAATATAATTTTATTCTTTATTGACCTATTCTCGTTATATCTCATAAGCAATACATACACTATAACCTTCATAGTGTGAAATTTTCAAATCATTAATAATATTTTATATTTAAATAAGTTTTATAACCTATAATTATACCCTGTTAACAAGCAATCATGCTATGTTAATGAATCATAGTCATATTCATATCATGTAACATTGTTATTCGTGTATGTTTATAAAAAAATATTTTAAATAACACTATTATCAAATAAATTTTAAAATATATTTAAATATAACAAATACTTTATAAAATACATCATCAAACAGTAACATATTTTCTTTATCGACATGCCCATTTTAAAAAGTCTTCACCCTCGTAATGCTGAAGTTTGACACCCCATATCTGCCAACTCCTATCGTCATTTAGCGGTGTGGTAGCTGGAATACTTGTACGCTACTCCGTATATATCATTTTTACTAGTGTTTGAGTTGATGCAAAAAACCACTTTGACGTTACTTTATTCACTTAAAATGACCAACAAACCCCATAAATTATATATATGTGTGTGTGTGTTTAATTATTTTATTTAAATGTATTTTGTTAGGAATTTATATTTAATTTAAATATAATATTCGCACACCTCAAGTTTAAAATTTGCAAAAGCACACCAACAATTACTTACATTTGAACTTAAATTTCACAAATATTTAGTATATGCATATTACATTTAAACTTACTATATTTCAACATTAATTACGAAATACATAGTAATACTATATTATATATCAATTAATAACTGAAATTGCAATTAGACACTCACAAATTTTCTTGATAACAGAAAATAATTACTCATTATTGGTCAGAGAGTACCATATTTGAAATTCAGATTTGGGATTTAAGTGAGTGAGAATAGCCTTCATAACCAAAAAGTAAATAAATAAAATTGAGCAGTTTAGGGATCAACAAAACGCAAACTTGAAACACAAATTTTTTAATCCAAATTTACCCAATCTGATATCAACTTGACTAGTCAAATTTGAATTAATCAGTTATTAGGCTCGAATTAACTATGCTATTTGTTTAAAAGTTCTATTTTATTTTACAAAGGACAAGTTAACGTTGATTTTGGAGTTCGCATTGCACAATAATTGGACTAAAATTAACAAGCTTCTTTAATAGCATATAAAACTATATAGTTGGTAACTCCAAAGTCCAAAGTCGACCAAGAATTTGGTGTTCTTAATTGGACTAAAGTTTGTTATTAATAAGTATACTGTGGGCTTGTTTTTAATATGGTACTTAGATTTGACCATTAATGCGATTCTTACATGATGCCATTGACATTGGTGATTGGTGACGAAAATCAAGAAAAAAAATTTTTTTAAGAGAAATGATTCGCTTTTGAAAAGTAAAGTGCTGGATTTGTGTCTGAAAGTATCAATGCCGATGATGTTTTTAGGTGAAACTCACATGATATTATATTCAGACATTTACCTTCGAACTACCTATCACAACTCTTTCTCAAATTCATCGAGTGATTGAGTACATTGTTAATTAAAAATTCAATATATTACAACATTCATGCAATACTAATATAATATATTTATTACAATGATACAACATTTGCAAAATTGTAAAAAATTTTACATTGTCAATCCACATTCGATTTAATAATGATGTTACATATTTAATTCACAGAGGTGTGCCAAAGTGATTCTAATAATTGAACCTAATGAATTCCACTAAGATGGCGTTATTTAAGCAACCAAACTTCATTCTACTTTTTGTCAACAAAGAAAGTCACAAGTTTACAAAATTTTATTTTTTTAACCGCAGGGTTGGATACAAGTTTACAACTTCGTTAACTCCAAATATCTCCCACCTCATTGGTATTATTTTTTCCTCATTTGTCAGCTCATTTCTTCCTTTTTGCAATACATTATTTTCTTCGATGAAAATTTAGAAGTATTTCCGTCGTTTATAATAATAATAATAAAATATACTTAAAAAGGGAAGTGTGAATTGTCCTAATTAAAAAATATCATGTTTATAGGTTTACTTAATTATTTTTTATTCTTTTTATATTTAACTAAATTATATTTAAACACGAATTAAATGTCAAGTATATACCAAGACTTTGTTGTCTTTCTCTCCATTCAACCCAAAAGGTAAAGAGTTAAAATCACTTCGAATATATTATCGTGTCTTTTCTTCTAACTAATTTTATTCCTAACATTCAATTAAAATTTAATTAAAAAAGTAATCACATTAGTTACATTACATGAGAGAATTTTAAAATGCGACTAAGTCGGCATAATCTCAATATTTATGTTAATCAAACAGCAACGAAAAACGTATGATGTGCATGATACGGTGGGCGGCTGGTGATCAAAATGAATTAAACCCTAAAAGATGATTTCCTTCCACAACTGGGAAAGCGGGGACCTTGACTTGTGTGCAGCAGGCCTATGTTGACCTTTAAAAAATGCTTTACTTTTGGTCAATTTGAGTATCCTACTGTACAGGAACACGAATGTATAATGTAGTTATTGGTCGGTCAAAAGTCAAAGCCATGTAGATGGTAAAACTGGTCCATTGACCTTTCAAACTATAATAAATCTCCAATGTGGTCTTTTGTAGGTTAGTGGTACACTGAATGCTATCTGATTATGATCTTGACCATAATAATTTTATATATTACAAAATTACCTCACCAATGATCTGTACCGTCCCAATTTTCATCTAAGTAAGGTTCATTGGGAAATAAATTACCCATTCTTAACTCTCTCTCTTTGGTCAGGAAAATTATTGAATACCCGGGGTAGATACCTCCAGGCATACCAATCCTTTGGATGTGGTGATGGGCCCACCACATTCATAATCCAATGACCCTCGCTACCCTGGGTACCATACTCCAGAATATTCAATAACTACTCCTCTGGTTATAACTACTTGGATGGAAATTGGAAAAGAAAATAGCCTTCAATTAGGTCGAAACACCTCTTTCTTCTCTGTGCTTTTGCTCTGTTCATTGCTAAAGCAATGTTGACATGTTTCTCATCGCTGGTGGTGACAAAGTGGGAAGTCAACATTCGTCAAGTATTAATAAAATAACTTTGAATTCACAAAATTTTTAAAGAAAGAAGAGAAATTTGATCTATTTTAAATATTACAAAATTACCCCACCAATCATTTGGAGGCTTAAAGGTGGAATTAATTTCAAGGCCAATTTTGAACATGACATTGTTCTAAAAGTTAAAATGTTAAATTTCGATTCTACCGAGCATAAGAGCATTGTTACAAGACACCATGGGTCTTCTTACCTTCAAATAGATTCAAATAAATAGGCTCATTATTCTTCTTTTAGTCAAAGCCAGCAACTAAATATTTTCTTGCGAGTTTGTTATCCTATTATAAATTAGATCCTTTCCAATACATATTCTTATTTTATACTCTTTTTTTTTTAAGTACAAATAAATTGAGGGTGGTGTAAAACTATTTAATTAAATATCCAACATTATTAAATGGAAAATATAATAACAATATAGATGTGTTACGTAATGGATTTAATACAATGTTGTATTTTGATATTACATGTTACACGAGTATTGTATGAGTGTCTATACTGATACTGTATGAATGTAATCTACTTGGAAATTCGAATCCTTACCAACCATTTTAAGAGGTAGGAAAGGTACCATTAAATCATAAGATATTTGGTGTATCTGGTATATATCGGATATGTTAAATACTCTGAAAAAAAATAGATGGAAGAGAGAGAATAATAGATGAATGAGACGTTCCTAGAGAAGAGATTATGTATTTCTTTCTTTTTGCTCGGTTAGATAGAAGACACGAGAGATGAATAAACTAATAATTTACTATGTTTGTTAAAAGGAAGGAAATAGAAAATTTTAAATATTTTTACCATCATATCCAATAATATTTATAATATTATAATTTATAGAGAATAATGTTTTAATTTAAAACTTGTATAATTTAGGATATCATTTTATTTAAATTTTTTATAATAATGCATTTGTCTTCCTTTCTTTCTATCTTTCTATCTTCTGCTCATTTTTTGACGGACAAATATTTATAAAGAAGGGAGGATATATCATCCTTCATCCTTCTTATTCTTTTTTTTATTTAATTTAATTTAATTTTTTTTTTTATCATTTCTACCAAGCAAAGGAAATTCATTCTTTCCATTCTATTTTCTCTCCACCCGTCTTCTTTCCTTCCTACCGAACACAACATTGGTCAACTTAATTAAATTTTCAAAAAATTATTCTCATGAACTAAAAAAAAATGAATAAAAAAAACTATTTTAAAAGAACCAGAAAGTTCTTTAAAAACAGCTATACTTTCCGAATTTTTCTCTCTTCATAGAAATAAGAGGGCTAAACCATCAATTGCACCTCTCTTGCGCACCTGTGCTTTAGTCACATGTTAAAAGGAGAGACTACCACACAGCCAACTAAGCCACTATCTCTTCGTTAAAAAGTTAGAATAAACATTAATATTTAACTACTTCCAGCACTTAATTAATTAATTAACTCACTTATATACTTACATATTTGAACATGCATTCAAATAGATATTCTATATTCAACGGTGAACAGAATTAAAAAAATGTAAAGCACTTAGGCTTTCACTTTATACCTGACTTAAATCTGAGTACACCTGTTCCTCGTATAGTCTAGTAATGCAAGTATAGTCGTGCTTTGGTGCTATGAGTACAGTTGCAGTCTTGAGCTCCATGAAAAAAACATATGCTGTACAACCCAAATCTTGTATCCCAATTACACTTGGTGTCCAAACAATTAGGAGCAGCCTTTAACAAAATATTATTGGCACAATAGTGAAGATTTTCTGTATTTTGAGTGAGACTAATTTTAAAATTTTATAAGTATATAATTTAAAAAATATAAATAATAAGTATATAATATAAAAAATAGAATAGAATAAAAAATTAACGAGGACGATTGCTCTCACCAAACCCTCAACAAGTCCTTAAGAAGATAAATCAGACTTGATTGTTATTGTCAAATGCATTTCATATAATAAATAATTTTGGTCCGCCTTCAATATAATTCACAACGTACATCTTTGGGACATGTTTGGTCCAATCACTTGACAACATTTTTTTTGAAGTACCAAAATCTATAGAAAAAAAAAAAAAAAAAACCATTTTAAGAGAGTAAATCTTTTATAATTTCTTAGAATTATTTTTAATGTTAAAATTATTAATACTCATTTTGAGATAATTGAACAAAATATGAATTCATTTATTAAGTAATTTTATCAAGAGTGCTCATGTTAAGAGAACAAATTATTTATTTATTAATCACGGACTTGAAAGATTTATTTAATTTTTTACCGACCTTAAAAAGCTGTTTATTTATTTTTTATGTGGTGTGTCTTGACATCATTAAGCTTCATTTTTCTTGTACTACGTAGTAATTTGAGCAAAACACCCGCTTGCTGCTACTTATTTATCGCATGAAAGCTAATACTTACACCAAATGTGGCAGCAATTTATTCACTTAACCACACTGGGGAACCACAGTGGGAAGCATCATCCATGGCCATGATCACTGATCAAGTGAGAGACTACACGCACGAGACACACGAGGGCATTTATCACCCATTATTCTTTCGAAAGTAGAAGACAAAAAAGGGCACTTAGGAGATTTGGAAGTAAAAAATACTACATATATAATTACAAAAAAACAGCACTATTACTCAAATCGAGTCAAAGTCTCCTTAACCATGGTTAAGCCGGGTTAGGTGGGTTTCATTGGTGAGTTTGGTTGGGTAGGCGTGCGTTCGTTCTCGGCTGCCAATAAAACCCACCCCTTCCCTCTTTTTATCTCTCCTCTCAAGGCAAGGCAAGGCAAGGCGAGGCAAGTGAGAGTCTCTCCAACCACACCAACAAATCATACCAAGAAACCAGACGAACACAAAGAGTCTGAAACGGAGAGACTCTCTTCCTCTTTCTCTCACTACAATTGTGAATCCATTCTCTCTCTATAAAGAGCCAACTAACCGATCAATTTTCTCGCCGGCCGGCCAAAGGTCTTTGGTTTCATTGATCCAGAACAACAACAACAACAACATGCAATCGAACTCGGTCAAGGTGTCGCCGTTCGATTTGATGACCGCTATTCTGAAGGGAAAGGGAATGGACCAGGCCAACGTGTCGTCAGATTCCGGCGAGTGGCCGGCGCTTGCGATGTTGATCGAGAACCGAGAGCTGATGGTGATACTGACGACGTCCGTGGCGGTGTTGATCGGGTGCTTCGTGGTGTTGGTTTGGCGTAGATCTTCCGGTCAGAAGTCGGTGAAAGCAGTCGAAGCTCCGAAGCAGTTGTCGGTGAAGACCGAGCCGGAGCCGGAAGTAGATGACGGTAAGAAGAAGGTCACGATCTTCTTCGGCACACAGACAGGCACGGCCGAAGGTTTTGCGAAGGTTGGTGACAGTTCGGCCTCATCTGAGTTGTTGATTGATTTTGTTCTTTTTTGATCGTTGAATCATCCAATTGTCATTATTCAGGCACTAGCTGAGGAGGCAAAAGCTAGATACGAAAAGGCGACGTTTAAAGTGATTGATATGGTAAAGTTTGACTTTTTCTGTCTGATTGGTCAAATATTTTTTCTTCTGTCCCACTTGAAATTGCGATTTTGATGAATGGAATGATTTGTAGGATGATTACGCTGCTGATGATGATGAATATGAGGAGAAGTTGAAGAAAGAAACTATAGCATTTTTCTTTCTGGCTACGTGAGTTTTAATTCCCACTATCTGTAGTATTAAATTAAATACACGGTATATAATATATATATATATATATATATACGTATTAAATGTGATTCACTGTTGGTGGATTAGATATGGAGATGGTGAGCCAACTGACAATGCAGCAAGATTTTATAAATGGTTTATGGAGGTAAATTTGATTAATTTCAGACATTGTTATTATGTATTATTTAATAAATTAAGATTTTGGGGCTAATTTTGGATTAATACAATTGTTTATAGGGAAAAGAGAGAGGACAGTGGCTTCAGAAACTTCATTTTGGAGTGTTTGGCCTCGGCAACAGGCAGTATGAGCATTTCAACAAGGTTAGAAATGAATGTTGTTTCAGCTTTTAATCCGCTTAAATTTTTATGGTGTGCTTGTTAGCTAAAAAGCCAGCAAGCCACTTTGCCATTATACATTGTGCTTGTTGCTAAAGTTTAATGTTATTTTCAGATTGCAGTTGTGGTGGATGAGATCCTTGACGAGCAGGGTATGTTTTCCTTTTCCTGTTTTAGCCTCCTTTAGTGATTGTCTCTTGGAATTTTATGGAATTCGTAATGTTTAGGTAGGCATATTGATGCTTTATCAATGGGATGTGATTGCAAATGATTTATTTAGAAATTTCCTAAATGTTATTCTAGTGCTCGGCGTCTGGTTGTGCTGGTAAATTTTGCTGAGTTGTTAAATCTTGCCATTTACATGGCCATGTCTTAATGTTAGGATTTTTTCGGATCCAAGTAAAGCTATCAACTATCACTACCAATTTTTACTTTGATTTTTTTGGCTTCAAGTATATATGTTTAATGTTAGGATTTTTTCGGATCCAAGTATATATGTTTAATTGCATTAATGGTTATTGTCAATAGAGTCAGTGAGTTAGTTGAAGTGGGCATCTCTTAATTTGCAATAAAGAGATACAAAATGATACAACAAAACAATTATGTATAGAGAAATTTTATTTTGTGTATAATGCCATGATGAAATCGCTGAAATTGTATTCTTGCTACCTTCAAAGCAGTTCTTGTTTCAGTGAGCATGATTTTTTTAACCAATTACAGGTGGGAAGCGCCTTGTTCCAGTTGGTCTTGGAGATGATGATCAATGCATTGAAGATGACTTCACTGCATGGTATAAAGAAACTTAAAATCATTATCTTGAACCCGTAACATTCTATATTTTTTTCTTTTTCCATATAAGAATTTGTGTAAAATGACTGTGTTAATGGTTGTTATTAACTGATGCTAATCTAGGAGAGAATTAGTGTGGCCCGAGTTGGATCAGTTGCTCCGGGGGGATGATGATACAACTGTTGCTACTCCATACACTGCTGCTGTATTGGAATATCGGGTTGTTTACCATGATCACACAGAGACATCAGTTTTGGACAGTAGCTGGAGTAAATCAAATGGGCACGCTGTTTTTGATGCTCAACATCCATGCAGGTACCCAAGAGAAAAGTTCCAATTCCTGGTTTTTACTTAATAATATACTTTCCCCATCCCTTATAACCTAACACATGCACGTTGTTCTGTGAACGAAGATCTAATGTTGCTGTGAAAAAGGAGCTCCACTCTCCTGCGTCTGATCGTTCTTGCACTCATCTGGAATTCGACATTTCTGGCACTGGGCTTGAGTAAGTTGCTCTTGTGAATTACAGATCTGGATGTGTAGTTATAGTAGAAAATGACCTTTTTTTTTTTGTTTTTTTGTTGACTATTCTATTCTATTTGTCTATTGAGAATGCCTTTCAGATGAATGCCCATGAAATTGGGTAAAATGGGGATATTGTAAGTTAATGATGTATCAATCCTGTTATTTATCCTTTGCTACTTTGTTTGTCGACAGCTATGAAACTGGTGACCATGTTGGCGTCTACTGTGAGAATCTGATGGAAACTGTAGAGGAGGCTGAAAAGTTATTTGATTTGTCGCCAGATACTTATTTCTCCATTCACACTGATAACGAGGATGGGACACCGCTTAGTGGAAGCTCCTTGCAACCTCCTTTCCCACCCTGCAATTTAAGAACAGCGCTGACTCAATATGCGGATCTTTTGAGTTCTCCCAAAAAGGTTGGCCTGTTTCTCATGTCAATTCATTGATCATCATAATATCTATGTGAATCTTATCAAAAAAAAAAAATTGTTGAATAATTAATTAGTTTGACTGCATATGTTTTCCAGTCAGCTTTACTTGCTCTAGCAGCTCATTCTTCTGATCCCAGTGAAGCAGATCGATTGAGACATCTTGCATCTCCTGCTGGAAAGGTTTTGAATCTTCTTCTGGAGCTTTCATATTAAACTATTCTTGTCTCATACTTCTTATGGTAATTTATCTTTTTCCTTCTACAGGATGAATATGCACAATGGGTTGTTGCAAGTCAGAGAAGCCTTCTTGAGGTCATGGCAGCATTCCCATCAGCGAAGCCCCCCATAGGAGTTTTCTTTGCGTCTGTTGCCCCACGCTTGCAGCCCAGATACTATTCAATTTCTTCCTCCCCAAAGTACTTCCTACTTCTTTCCTCATTCTTCATTGTACTTTCCCAGCAATATCTTGGAGCAAGAGGGGGTAAACCTCATTGTTCTTTTTCTACAATTTTGTTGTTCTTACTACCTGCAACTATGTTTGACAGGATGGCACCATCTAGAATTCATGTTACTTGTGCATTAGT
Organism: Cornus florida; assembly: GCF_030987335.1. NCBI lineage: Eukaryota > Viridiplantae > Streptophyta > Magnoliopsida > Cornales > Cornaceae > Cornus > Cornus florida. The sequence goes on along the minus strand of NW_026775580.1, from coordinate 83,019,953 downwards.
TTATGAAAAAACACCAACGGGACGAATTCATAAAGGGGTGTGTTCAACTTGGATGAAGGTACTACTATATATGTATATTTATTCTTTTTCTAAATCTCGGTAATAAGGTCATATACTAAGAGGTAGGAAAATGCTGTGCTGTGGTCTTGGCATTATGGCAAAGAAATTGCACATTAGAAATAGAAAGTATTCCAGGACACTATTAGATACCCATTATTCCTGGAATTGCCATGATACATGGGTCATTTAGATTTTCTAATTCTATCTTGACTTCCTACATTAGATGAATGAGAAGGCCTTTTCTGCCTTTATATTCACATTTAATATTACCAGATTGTTATGAAGTTTCCATTGCTGTAGCTTGCACAACCTCTTATGTGTCGCGTGTTTCTTTGGTCATATTTCAGAGTGCTGTGCCATTAGAGGAAAGCCGTGATTGCAGCTGGGCACCCATTTTTGTCAGGCAATCTAACTTCAAACTTCCTGCTGATACTAAGGTGCCTATTATCATGATTGGCCCTGGTACCGGATTGGCTCCTTTTAGGGGTTTCCTGCAGGTTTGAACTGCATACTGTATTGTTCAAGGACTTGGTCATTGCCACACTTAATATTGTGTCAAGGACGTCAAATACCAAGCTAATAAATGTATATATCGTATTTCAGGAAAGATTAGCTCTGAAAGAAGCAGGAGCAGAACTGGGTACTGCTGTATTATTCTTTGGATGCAGGAACCGTAATATGGTAAGTGATTCACTAATCAGTGATCTTCTTTTTTTTTTTTTCCTTATCAGCGATCAGTTTATTTGAATTTTCTGTAAATATTATTATTCTTAAATGATAAACTATTTCATCAACGTGTTTTATATTTGTAGGATTTTATCTATGAGGATGAGCTTAACCACTTCGTTCAAACTGGTGCACTTTCTGAGCTGATTATTGCTTTCTCACGTGAGGGGCCCACGAAGGAATATGTGCAACACAAAATGACGGAGAAAGTATGGAACCCATTGCACAAACCACCATTTGTAGAAAATGAGGTTTTCTTTATAAGAAATTACTACATATTTCGGGATGCTAATCCTTTTTTCTTTATTTTATTGGTGCATCCAGGCTTCGGATATATGGAACATGATATCTCAAGGAGCATACCTATACGTTTGTGGTGATGCCAAAGGCATGGCCAGGGATGTCCACCGAACTCTCCACACCATTGCGCAGGAACAGGTATTGTTCATTGGTATTGGATCTGTGGCTAGAATCATTGAAACGTGCATGCAATGTCTGTGTCCACCTTACCTAATTACAAAACACAAGTGCAACCACCAATCACACCCTTTTTGTGATTTTGAATCAACCACGTAGGCCAGATTGCTTCCTGAACCAAGAGCTGTGCCAGTTAGGCTTGGCATTTGCATGTCCGCAACTTTTCTATGATTGTGATGTTGAACATAATGACAAAACATTATGGAATTGTCAACCTGTTAGGGCCACATTCCTAAACTAGAACTGTCAATTTCTTTTTAGTTGAGAAGAATTAGAAGCTATGTATTGAATGAAAATTTGGGAGACTTAACTAATGAAGTGCATCGACGTATTTTCAGGGATCTCTCGACAGCTCAAAAGCAGAGAGCATGGTGAAGAATCTGCAAATGACCAATAGGTACTTGCGGGACGTGTGGTGATCATTCTTTCAGTTTAGCCCTTGGTAAATACGAGAAGGAAGAAACTTATAATTATACTTTGCTGAGGCCAACTTTTTGGGATAAAAAAGTGGGAAGGCAAAGTGGGAAGACGGCCTTCCACTGCTAATCGTAAGAAGGGAAGTGTGAGTGTTGTCATTGTAATTGTTGGTTGTGTACTCGTGTAATTCTTTTTACTTGTCCTATTTAAAGGATTTTTTGGTCATGTAATTTTTATCTACACAATATTTAGAAATAATAGCGCAATAAGGTGAAATTGTTCTAATGAATTATTTTTATTGATTTATTTGTATGTGCGTGTGGATTAGCCGTGTCATGGACTCTTTCTTGTAAACTTACGCCGTGAACTTACTATGTTGATGTTTGCTTGGTGGTACAACTTTCTCTGCAGCGGACGCTACCAAATTTGAAGTTTCGTGCAGGTTTAATTAAATTTTTAAAGGTTGATCAACGGTTTTGGTGTGAATAAACGAACGTACTTAACCATTTTATTACGTAAGCAATTGGAGTGATCGCATCACTGCCATCCATTTGAAAGTGAAAATTGGTTATTGGAGTGATAACTGTTGCTGAAGTACCATTTGAAAGTGAAAAATGGTTGAACAATTGACTCATCTAATCTGTGTTTTGATTTGAACTTCAGATAACGAAAGAGCCTTCAATGAGGTACGAGGAAATAAGAAATTTCCAGAGTGAAAGCTTGACACGGTAAATCAGGGTTATATTTATATTTGGAGATTAGATGAGTACTAATTAAAAAAAAATTATCATTAATTGAGGGTACAGTTCAATCTATTGATAACTAATTCACTTTTCAACTCGATCTATGTAGGACAAAACTCATTTATAACATTCTCTTTTACCTAAACTTACAACGCCCTCCCCTCCCTATGAGACCAATGTTTCATTTAAATTGGAAATGAAAAAAAGTAAAGAAAATGTCTCTGTCTATGTGTAGTGTTTTTATTTATTTTTATTATTTATTTATTATTTATATATTTTTTATCGTAATCAATGAAAATTTAGTGTAGGTTGTCTCCTACATCACGCAGCTCATATAATATTTTTCTATGACTCGTGTATTGCATGCTTTTCTATTTTATTTTTAAAAAAGTAATAAAAAACGGAATGAGTAGCATAATTAACCAAAAAAAGATTGTCTAGGAATTCAAGATCTTAGTTGAAAACATTCTATAAAAATTAATTTGTAGATTATGGTAGGGTGGGTCACTTTTAAAAAAAAAAAAAAACAAAAATGGTTGTAGACTTGTATTTCTTTGCTTGAAGCAAGTAACAATTTCGTGAACCATCAAAAACAAGAAAACAGAAAAAAGGAAAGTCGCAGAGGTTGAGAGGTGGTTTTAATCTGTTACTGTCTGGAAAAGACACTGCAAATTTTCACATTCACTCATAAGACTTAATGAGGGAAAATTATGAAACAAACAACAAAGGAAGTTAATGTTCTTCAAAGACATTTAAAGCCAAAAAAAAAAAAAAAAACTATTACAGAACTTAGAACTTTCCATTGATGGGGTAGGAATAAATCACATTCACTTCTTATATAAGCAATTTGACACCACTACTCTGTGTTATGTTATTGTTGTTGTTGGATTTCATAGAACACCGCTAAAGTGGTTGAACAAAAGTTTCACACCAACCCGAATTCTTAACAGATTGACTTTTTGCTTCTCCACTCACTACCTATAATGTATACTTTCATTAAAATCAAACAACAAAGTAAGTTATTGCTGAAATAGTTGGGGGAATGTTTAAGGGCTCACAATTTTAGAAGCTTGGTTGGAATTGGGTTGGAAATTCTCAACCTGAGCCCAATTCGGGTTGGCCATGGATTAGAACTGTTTTAACCTGATCCCAACCCTTCCAATCCGAATTTAATTTTTAAACTCTTTTTTTTTTTTTTTTACAGTAGATTTGCAACCAAAAAAAAAAATCATTATGTTCAAACAAAAAGCCGTCACCAGTCCACCGTTGCCGCCTACCAAGTACCACCTCTGGCGCCGCCTTCCTCCATTGTTGCCGTTTTCTTCCTCCTCCATCTCTGCCTCCTGATGTGTTTGGGAGTGGGTGTTGGAAAAAAAAATGATGTAGAGAAACGGTGTTGTTTGGTTGTGATATATATTTTTTTAATTTAATTTTTCATTTTTTTATAACAGATCTTTAAATTGATTGATGCCGACGATAATTGAACGATGCAGAGAAGTGGTTGTGTTGTTTGGGGGTGGGTGGTGAAAAAATAAAAATTTTGATTTGGTCAATTGTTTTTGAAACCCAAATTGAAGATTTCAAGTCTTTTTATTTTTTTGGGAGAGAAGAAAGAGGGGCTTAATGTTTCTAGGGTTTGATGAGAACCTTTAGATGTTAGACTGGACAGTTAGGATTAAGCTATAATTTTATTTGAATGATCAATTGTGGTGGATAGGTAAATCTGCCAATATATATATATATATATAACACTGCCTTTCAATATTTAAAAAATATTAGTAATATATACATATTCAGCATTTGATGATATTTTAAAAATCTTTTTGAAATTAAATTCAAATAGTAAAAAAAGAAAAAAAAAAAAAATAGACCTATTGTTTTGAAAAAAAAAAAAAAAGAAAGAAAAAAAAACAACAAAGAAAGAAAGAAAACGGGTTGATCTGGATAATTCATCCAACCCGTGAATATTCGGGTTGAAATCCAAATTTGTGTTACTCGAGTAGGCCCAACCCAACCCGAAATCGGATTGAGGTTGAATTCGGTCTGGGTTTGGGCTAAGCCGGGCAGACCCAAGTTGCACCCCTAACTCTATTGACCCTCTCTTCAAACAAACACTAGAAGTACGTGTGAATTTGTCAAACCATATACAGTTCTGCATAAATACAATGGTAATATCTAACTTTGATTTTGCTATAAAAATATGGGAAAATATGCCCTGAGACTCACGTCTAACTTTGATTTTGCCTGGACAAATTTGGTATTGATAAAATTTTATTAAAAATATTAGTTTTTCCTTTCATTTCCTCCCATTTTTGGGAGGATAAAAAAATCAACTCATCAAATTTTTTTAATCTATCCTCCAAATCCTTCCATTTCCTTTCTTATAGTTCCAAAATTTTATACATCACTCCATTTCCTTTCTTTTCTTTTCCTTCCACTTCTTTCCAGCCAAACTGGGCCTAACAGAGAAATTCTCTTCAGGTTGTCTTTGCCATAAATAGTCTGAAGCTTGTATCCACCTTGGATGGAAATGAAACTTCTCCTCCTGCATCACCCAACGGGATTTCACCCTTCCACTGTCTGTAGACACCACATGAGTAACTGATGGATCGAGCTCTGTGCTGCATGTGGCTCCCAACTGCTCTGCCATCTTCCATAGGGGGTGATTTTCAGCTTGAAATTTAGTTGGGAAAAGCCAGGTGAAGACAACTTTACACCCCCCTAGAACTTCCTTCCGTAATGTTTTCAACACCTGCCAGGAATCATCAAACAATTTATGTGGTAAGATCACACAATTAGTTGGTCCTCAGCTTGATCACCAAGTCTTATATTTGAAGATTCACCATGCAAAAGATAATACTCACTTGTCAAAAGACAATTTGGCTCCATATCATGATAATTTTTGGCATACAACAAATTATCACCACGAACCATCAGAAAATTGGCTTTGCTCCATCTATTAGTGAACAGTAAGAAAACCTTCTGATATAAAAAATAAAACTTAAAACATTTCAAAAAAGCCAATAAATTTTGCGGAACTCCAACGGCGAATGGTGGGAATAGCTGAGAGAAACGGTTGGTGGAATACTGTGCCATGAAGGATAACAAATTTTCATTGAATTACAGTCTTATCCTATGGTCATATCACGTATGAAGTTCCAATACCTTCAAAGTGACCACAAAAATGGATGGTGAAGCAAGAGGAGCAAGAGACACATAGATAGTGCTTTGACTCTATGATACATGTATGTATCTATGTATCCATTCATGCAAACCATTAACAACCCAACCCTCAATGAATGGCAACACTGAAACTCAAACCTGCTCCCAACCAGATAAGCACCAAAAAATAAAAAAATTATGAAACTCTTGAACCAAAAGAAAAATGAAATAAAATAATAATAATAAAAATAAATAATGCAAGAGAGCAATTCTAGTTGTTGTAAGAAACATTTACCTGCCTTGCGTCTCTGTTCTCGAGATTGTCCCCAAGTTCCTACTAAGGGCTCCATCAGCCTCACTTTCATCCCTTTAGTCCCTTAAGCTCAGAAAGAGAATTATAATTGAGGCCAAATTGTCGAAAACTCGAAGCAAAGAAATGATATCTGTCCACCAGTTTCAGATTCTCCTTATGCTTCACCCAAACCTAAAATAAAGGACAGTGGCCAATATTTTTAGCTTTGTAATTGGTATAGATCAACTCCAAATGTGGGTCACTACCCACTGTAGTCCCCAATAATTGAGGACAGACCAAACATTTGGCATTATTTGCAAAAAAAGGCTGCTTTCAGGGTTTTGAACTCATATTCATATGCTTGAGAGCCTCAGTATTTACCAGTGAGTATGCAACGTATTTATATAATACTAACTACATGCATTGATACAGATTAAGAAGTCTGCGGATACTGGGGAAAGGAAATGTATATTTTGGATATATTCAACCAAAGTTCAGGCCATTTAAAGAGGTTAAAATGGACCATTACCCAGTAGTCCCCATTAATTGAGAGCACTGGGAGGGTGGACTGGGGTACAGACAGACATTGGTTTTATTTGTACAAAATGGCTGTTCTTAGAGTCAAACCCACAATTCTCATACTTACAGCCCAAGCTTTTATCACTCTCTAAGAAATCAGCCCTACTTATTTAAGGAGGTAAACGTCCACAACGAGTTGAAAAAACAGGAAATGATCTCCATAAAAACAGATATGACCTCCAAGTGATATGGAACGATGACAAACTACTAGATGAATCCTGTAGTGTACTGAATACCACTCAAAATGGCTAGTACTGAATGCCACTCAAAGGTTAATTGACGCAATAATGAACCAGACAAGTGTCGCATGTCATCTTGTTTAAAGCATTCCGTAGCATCCTTGCCAGGAAGTACAATTGCAGGCAAAGATAATAAACAATCAAAAATTCAAACACGGGGAAAAAGGAACAACTGACACAAGTGAATAATAGGATTCCAACTCAACATTCTTTGCTAATAACTACAAATGCATGAATATGAACCACATGATACAGGTACACAAGCCAACAACTAAATATTTAAGCATATATGAAGTTTAGCTGATAACAGATTTACTTACTGGCTCTGTATCATCAAGGATCAGCACAACGCTTTCTGGACCCAACACCACATCAAGACTTTTCTGATGTATCTGTGTGCAATCATCTTTTGCAATGACTCTAGAATGGAAGTACACATTTTCAGGGTCAAGCAGCTTTGCCATTTCCATTGCATAGGACCGGTCACCCATTGTGTATATGTACATCTCAAACAAGTTGCTTGCTTCTTTTAGGAAGGTGCGAACGAAATGCCGCAACTTGGTCAACATGTGCATGGAGTCTAATCTGAACAGGCTACCTTTTGAAACACCACCTGTTCCACATTTTGAATTCCATAAAGTAACATGTACACAGTCAAAATTGTGAGATTACAAGTGCTTACCATGAACACGACCAGATAAAATAAAAAAGAACCAGAACTCATTAGGCATTTCCCATATTAGCATGACAACACCAAGATAAAAGCTTAAACAAACTGATACGTAACTAATCATATGAAAACCCATAATAAGTACCAAAGATTCTCCAGGAAAAAAGAACTGCACTGAAAAGAACTACCCAAAAAAGAAATGAAAAAAATTACACATTTTCCATACTGGCGCAGCACCACGCAGATAAAAGTTTAAACAAATTGGTGGGAAATCAATCCATTGATAAAAAATTCGAACATGTAAATGGAGTCCCAATTCAATGGCATAGCTTTTACAACTCGCAATGAGGCAAATAATGCAGATCTAGCTCTATGAAGAGAGCCCAAAATACAGGTGTAGCATCTTATTAATTAAAAAAATTTGTCTCGGAAAGACATAGCCACTTATTATTCTTTTCTTAATTTTGTTGGGCGTCCATGGTTAGGAAGAGGGGAGAACACCAGCTACCAGCATTGAACGAGTGATGAATGCTCTACACAGCATATGCATCACTCCTTGCCTACTATCTTTTCCATTTAGCACTAATCAAGAAAACAAATGATTCCAAGTTTCACAATATACATTATGCCAATAATATATACACGACTCTAGCACAATGACATTCTACATTTTTTTCACTTCTGCCTAAATTTTGTTAAACCCAAATGCTATAAAGCAAAGGAGAAGGATTATCCAAGAATATTCCAAAAAGTTTCCATTCGCAGAAGATTATAAATATTTTTCACAAAACCATGCCTTGGTAGACGGTTTATAACATCTATAAAAGATTATGAAGATACCAGAATTTATCTCGTTTACAGCAGAGGTACTGTGCCTCACAAAATTTTCAACTTAAGCAAAAGCACATAACACATAAACATATCATACCTTGCAAAGGTACCATCTGGCTCTTTAAATATTCTTCTTCTGGTGTTACAGCAACAAATTGCAGAGGTACTGTGCCTCACAAAATTTTCAACTAAAGCAAAAGCACATAACACATGAACATATCATACCTTGCAAAGATACCATCTGGCTCTTCAAATATTCTTCTTCTGGTGTTACAGCAACGAATTGAGTTGAATTAAGTAGTGTGTGATCTAAATCAAGCACCAAACATAGCTTCTTACGACGTAATAAATTCTTCAGATATCTGCTGCGTAATCGAGCAATTTCATCATAATCGAGCATTAAACACTGCAAATACAAATGCACTTATAAAAAGTACAAATTAAATCAATAGGGAGTAGCTACGGAGAATATACTACTTATGCCCAGAGTAGTCACATTCTTGTGAAATACATTGTATTTTTAGATGATGTCCTGAAATCTCTAAAAGCTGATTTGAAACTCTCCTTTTTAACTAAAGAGTGTGTTCCAAAACTGGGTGGCACTATATAACTCAAATCCATTATTGGGTTATTGGAGGATTATTTCAATTTTACAATAAACTCTGAGATAGAGGAGACTTTAGGATATTTTGCCAGACAACATCCATGCATGTCTCCATTAAACACTGTTTTCAAAAAATTTGACATCCATGTTATTGTGCAAGCAAGCAAATTAAACTGTCTTAACCTTAGATTGTATTTAAAAATTATCTTGGTTTCTTTCATTAGTAAATTTTTTGTTTCAGAATTATAAATTTAGGTTCTATAAGCATAAGCAAATGGAAATGCCTGATTCAAACCTTGAACACCTCATGTACAAACTTGCAAACTGAAATGTTGAGCTACATACTCGAATTATCTGGGTGAAATTGTGGATACATACATGTTCCATATGTTAGTGATAATATCTCAACATTTTTATGTATTTTAAGCTCTTTGTCTACTTTAAAGAATTCTTTATTTATACATATACCTTCTTTATTTCTTCTTCCCTCATTTGTAGAATCCTATGATCCTCAAAACAATCATTTGTACCTTGCCCTGATTCTAGCAACTTTGGTTCAAGCCTAAATAGAGGAATAGGTATTTAGAGGAGCCCAGTCTATTGAAAAACTGTCCAGAAGAAATGAGATTTACATATTTAACAACATACACTATCATGTTAGTTCATTTATGATGCATGTTAGATCAATAGGACTCAAGTTGGCTAATTTAGTTACAAAAGCTTGTCTATAATTTTATTTAACTTTTAGATAGTTTTTAAAAGTTAGTTAAAATTAGTTGTGTTGTCCAAGGGCGTATTCAGTGGTTAAAGCTACAATCAAGAGCAAAATGGAAAATTCAATAATCATCCATGCACTCACCATTAGGTTTCATTTTTCAAGCATTAATTCAATAAGGGCTTAACATAAATCATATATTTTTTTTTTGGAATCATTTTATTAACCAAAAAAGAGCTGCAGCCCAAACCCAACAGCCCACAAGCCCAAAGGCAAACACAAACCCGAAGACAAAACAATGCCCAACAAACAACTCAAAATGTCACATGCATCAACAGAAATTCAGAAAGAACTGTTGAGGCAGCGGACATTAAGAACAGGGACGAGTTACTCATCTACTAATACTGTGCTTGGAAGACTCCAAGCAGCAGCGGTTGTTCTAGTATCCTCACAGTCACGAAGCTTACACGACATCAACCTACTACGAACACAATTGTAGATGATCTTCTTAACCGTAGCTGGGGAAGCTTGCTTGTTGGAAAAATGGAGCCTGTTTCTTTTACTCCACAGAAAGTATAAGCAACTAGCAGGGCAAAATTTGTACACATATGCCTATCGCTAGAAAGACAGGACATTTCAACTGATCAACAGGTCCATCAAAAACTATTGACCATGTGTCGATTGATACACACTTGGCTCAATCGATCATGAAAAATTCAATCCTAAATAGAATTGAATCTCTTTTTAATCTAGTCTCTATAAGCTTCTAAACTCTATTGAAAGACCAAGACCACCCATGTTTAGAAAACCTAACCATACATGTTTAGAGATTGCTTGCAATTATAGAGAATGTCAGAGTGCAATCTAACAATTCTCTGCTAGAATTTTTTTCTTTCATACTTCATCATTGCATAAGATGGCGAGCATATGTTCTTGGAGTGATGGTCATCAACCATCATTGTGCTAAAAGAAAATTCAACACCAAAATGTTTCTACACAAAAACACGTGGTCTGGATGTTACTTGTCATACGGATCAATGTGCTTATGGAGAAACAGATCGCGTGAGCAGATATATCGAATGCAGAATTTGGCGTTAGTCTGTGCCAAAAGGTAACTAAGAATTTTTTAGGATTTGAGAAACTGGTCAACCTAGTTGTGGTACCACTTTCTCATAATGGATTTGATCTGCTTGTACTAGGCCCAGTTGTGTTTACCATTGGGTTTTCCACATAAAAATTTGCATGTTCATCGAATCATCGCGTGATAGCTTATTTTATTTTACTTGTTTTTATATGCTTTTAAACATAATGAAAGATTCGATTTACATACTATTTAGTTAGTTTATTTTTTAATTTTTATTCATCATCAGCATTATCATCCTTGCCTTATTCCTATAAGAACAGTGTTGGCCACATGAATTTTCTATCTCCATTCTTTTTTATTAGCCGCCATTTCACCTAAAATGCTTAGCCTTTTAAAATCTTTTCTAATAAGTTCATCCCACGTTTGAATTTTCATTCTCTGTTAAAATTCAAAAATTAGTTACAATCAGTTAATTGGGAAATCAAAACCTATTCAAACCAATCTAGGGCTAGATTATGACCTCGCGCCTAGGATTACGGTCTGAATCACTCATCGCACAGAAATATAAACCAATAACCAAAAAAATTGAAAACAAGGAAAAAAAAATGATGTATTAACCAAAAGCAACATGGTCAAGTGGTCAACAACCAGAATACGGTATCTATCAACAGCCTGAAGTTATTATGCCGTCAAAATGAACTTAAAATTTTCATGGTAAATCTACAAGGCAATATTGAAGGAACAAGTACCCACCAGGCATGATGAGTGTAGTACCTCCTTCCTCAGCTGATGTGTCAAAAGTAGAATCTAACTCTGCATCAAGAAATGCAGGAAAGTCGTCATTGTCGTCCGAAAAATAGGCCACAAGACTCATCTGAAATGCCATCCATGCAATAAAAAACACACACCATATTACATATCAACGACCATGCACCAAATAAGATATACACTAAGGAGGTTGGGATAGAGTGCAGAAGGAAAGAAAAATACTATAATCACAGATTAACCAGATAAAAGAAGCATTTTCAACTCTCTTTTTTTTTTTTTTACTAAGAATTGACAAGAAAAGCAGCTGAGTTGCACCAATTTTTTTCGAATACTACCAAACTGACCATGGTAAAATCCCCGAGTTTTCATGGAGTTACTAATCCACGGTTACACCATGTTTAATTTTAAACGATCTAGTATCAATTTGGCCACACCCAAAACCTAATTGTTAAACAAGGCCACATGTGTATGAGAGAGAGCAATGACCGAGCCAGAATTTCATTTCAGGGGCACAGTGAACATCATTAAAAAACAAAAAAATATGAACTAACATGACAAACATAGGTTGTTCTGTCCACAAAACAAAAGGCAAACAAAAGATAACAAAATGCTAATCAAGGAGTAGTATAAGAAAAAACAATTAAACAAATGAAGACAAAAGAAATTAAAAAGTCGGGAAGAATGGGGATAGTATACTTAATTTAATTTCATATCAATACCCATCTACAGTAGAACAAAGAATTACCAATCCCTACTGAGATATTTATAAAAACAATGACTCCTGCTAAAGCAAGCATACTCTCTCAGAGAGCTTAGTGAATCTTGACAGCCAAAGCAAACAAGTATTTTTATTATTTCTATCTTAAACTGATAACTAAAAATAAAATCAACACCATATTTCACAGCCTTATAGAGTCACCATTCTCCTTCCTTTTCTATTATATGATATGAAAAATAAAATGTACTGTAGTAGAGTAGCTTGAAAAGGGTCCTCAAAAATCAAAGGATATAAGAAAAGTGAAAAAAACAGAAGAAAGTAGAGTGGACTAGAACACTTCCTCTTCTGCAACCATAGTTGAAGGCTTCTTATCCGTTGCTTGAAAAGAAAGAGGAAGGTTACTAACAATCTTTCAAGTTTTTAACAAGTTGTAGTCCTGCTACTTTGTTCTGATTTTCACTTTTGTCATAATGCTTAATTGGGTTAAACCAAACACAACTTTACTTAACAGGCCTCATTTATACAAAATTTTCAAATTATTAAAGCCAATTTGTTCAATTTTGAAAATTCACCAATTCTGTGCTATAAGCCATTGAATCTGTCCTTTTAGTTTCTGTTTGTAGCCCCAAATAAATAAATAAATAAATTACTTAAATTCGAAGCATGAAACCCAGCCAATTAATGCAATTTTACTTGACAGGCCACAATAATACCAAAGCACCTTGAAAACTACCCAATTCTGAAAATCTAATTTAGCGATATTACATAAACCGGAGAAAGAGGGGCTAAGTTCATACATACGATTAGGGTTTACATCATGTCTGACATTTTATTAAATCCTAGATCAATTAGAATGATAGAGAATTAGATGAAAGGAAGAACATTATCAGTTCGCAAGCAGAACCTTCACGTTTACGATCGCAAGCACAACCTTGGTAGCTTCTGATGTGGTGTGGTGGTTGAGTGAAAGAGAAGTAGAAGAGTGAGTGTCTGAGTAGAACGAGTGAGAGTCTGAGTGAGGGACACAAGAGGAAATCGATAATCTTAAAGGAGTCGGAGAGGGCGGGCCCCGAGCCAAACCCAAGGTTGTAAAAACAATTTGCATTGTAATCGTCCGGTCGATTTAAAAATATTTTATAAAATAATTCATTCAAATACAACTCATTTAATAATAATATCAAAATCGTCAATATTAACCCGATTTATTTACTAAACGAGTTACACAAGTAGCCCGTTTAATAACCTGTTTAATAAAATTAAATATTTTATTATTTAAATTATTAATAATACTCAATCAAACATTAAATACTAGAAAAATATAACTTTCATTCTAACTAAATTACTAAATAATCTCTAATTTACAAAAGAATAAATTATAAGATACAAATTTAGATAATTATTTTGAAACTTAAATAGAAATTTGCTCATGACACGTATAGCTAAACGGATATAAATGAGTTACTCAACTTGAACCCTTCAACTCAAACACGACACAGTTAACTAAATGGGTTAATCGTGTCGACACTTTTATAATCTGAACCCGTTTAAAGTCAATCCAAACCTGTTTAACTCGTGCCGTGTTCAAGTCGTATTGACAAATCATATCAAATTTTGCCACTCCTAGTAAAATGTACTAAGTTTTTTTTGGATATCTCCATAAGTCACATCATTCAAATGTCGATCTCACGCTTAAAGGTGCTTCAATTTTTATTTTGTGTAACTTCAAATTTATCGTTTTCATGCTTATATTCTCAAATTTGGTCTCACTCGCCCTTTGTGTGATTTAAATTTATCCACTCCTTTAAATTTTTAATAACTTAGTAATTAATAAACATCACAAAAAATAAAATGTAAAATATATAACTACATTCACTTTCACTTGAGAATCTATATCTATATATCTATATATTTATATATACTATTCTAAAAGTGTGGAGAATTTCTTAACATTTTTTATTTTTTTTCTCACATAAAAAAGTTCATTAAAGCATAATAATTCATGCCTCATTAGTAATATAGATTATATTAAAAGGATATTAAAAGTATTTTTAAATCAAATTAATTATACTTTTTATTCTTCATATTCTTCGGTATAAAAAGTAAAAAAACTTAAAATCTATTCAATACTGTTCTAAAAGTGTAAAGAGTTTCTTAACAATTTTTTTTTTTTTCTCACATAAAAAGTTCATTAAAGCATAATAATTCATGCCTCATTAATAATATAGATTATATTAAAAGGATATTAAAAGTATTTTAAAATCAAATTAATTATACTTTTTATTCTTCATATTCTTCGGCATAAAAAAGGAAAAAAAAAAACTTAAAAGGAAAACAAATTATAATATTCCCACTATTTAAAAGTAAACCCGTCCCTTTCCAAAAAATTTCTCCCCAAAAATTGTAGAGCCTAATTCACATTATTTCAAACAGGAAAAAAAATAAATAAATAAATTGTAAAAGGCAAAAAAAATCATACCAACTTTGTTTTAAAAAAAAAAACGCACACACACACACAACAAACAAAAAAAGTAAAAGTAAAAGGAAAAAGAAAAAATGTACCATTTTTTTGTTTTTAAAACACAAATCCAGCTAACTTAAGTCATTTTCTTTATTTCCAAATATTTTTTCTTATTTTAAATTTAGAAATTTTATTTACATAAACATTTTTTCTTATTTTAAATTCCTTTAGTTTTTTGTTATTAGTGTAATGATTATGTCTCTTTAAATGTTACGGTACAATGGTTCTTATCTAATATCTATAAAAAGTGTAATGACATCTCATTAAATTACATTATTTAACTCTCACAAATAAAATAAAAAGAAAAGTAAAGTAAAGAAAAAAAATAATACTATTTAAAAAGGAACGGTTCCTTCCGAAAATGTTTCTCCCTAAAAATTCTAGAGCTTAATTCACATTATTCCAAACAAATAAAAAAAATGTAAAAAGAAAAAAAAGAGTACTATTTTTGTTTAAAAATATTACTAATAGTATTTTTAAATTACGTGACTGTTCATTGTTCACAAAGTTTCTTAATAGATATTTTTAAATTATGTGATGGCCCATTGTCACAAGGTATGTCTTGTGAGCTACCCTAAATCTAAATAGTTATTTCAGCCCTTACTAAGGTGATGAAACACATCTATTTAATCCGATTAAAAGTGCAATGGTACCCTTGAAATTTTCAACCTTAAATTTTATTAAAACTGTATTATTTTTATTTTGATTCTTGAAATCTCCAACCAAGGTATTTCATAACTCTTTTTTTTTTCTCACTTTAAATTAAATCCAATTTCATTAAAAGTATTGGTGGACATTAATTACTTGAATTTCATTTCCTTTTTTTTTAATAGTAGACAACCTTTGGGATTTTCAATCTAAAAAAATGTCATTAAAAGTGGACTACAAAACGTATATAACCACTTAGAATTCTAAACCTTAAAATTTCATTAAAAGTTTATTATTTTTATGTTTAATACAAAACTTTTGTAAGTCTTGAAATTTCCAACCTTTAATAGTATTTGATGTTTCTTAAAATTTTGAAAAATAACATAAAGATCTATTATATAAAATAGAGATAAAAATTATAAGATCAAGCACCAATATTGAGGGAGCAGAAAGATTAGAGGTCAACAAGAGCATTACAAGTAGGGATCCCAGGAAGAAGTAGTATCAAGGAGCATTTTTCATCAATTGGCTTTGGTAGTGAGGATAAGAATTCATGTGCAACAAGTCAGGAGCATCAATTAGCTTTATTAAGTTATTTGCTTGTTTTGAATCCTCTACTCAGTTTAACTCATAGTGATGAATTCATATTAAATTGTTTTAATATTAGGTGTAGTAAAGATTGTTAGATTTCATTCAACAAATTAATAATTATTGAGTTTTCTTGTACTCATATTGAAGTACTTATTTGAACAAGTATTTTGTTGTATTCTTCCTTTGAATTAACCACTATTTATTTTTTTTTATTTTTATTTTTCCTAATGAGGACTTGAGTTTGGTTGTTTATGTTATCCAGCCTTTAGTTATTTTGGTTTTCATTTGATTTGCATTTGTTAATTCAATTTTTTAAACTTTTTTGCTTAATTTTCCTTGGTTCCGTTTCTTGAAAAATTTAGATGGTATTTGTATGTCAACTTGTTTATATGAGTTTTGGATTGTTATTTTTTCTTTTTTCTTTCTCCATTGTATTTATTTTTTGAAAGTTTGGATATCTCGAGAAACTTGAGTCCATGAAAGAAAAGTCTTAATAAAATTTTTATAATGCTATAGAAAGAGGAAGTGTCTTCCTTCTTACAATGCAAAATGCTAGAAGATTATTCCTTTTGTGTTTGATCCATGTGAGTTACAAATGATAATTATATATATGATTGAATAGAATCTATATTTTAGAATATATCTTAATATACATGGTTTTGAGTTTAAAGTTTAAGAAGCGAAATAAAATATCTTTTGTTTGGCATGATGATCACTTAAAATATTTGAAAGTGAAAATATATGAGAATTGCTCTACTAAGATATTGAGAGTTATCTATATAGAATGATTATAGATAGAAGTGTGATAAAACTAAAAAAATATTTAATCCAAGTAACAAAAACGCAAATTAAAAATAGAAGCTCTTTGTGAAATAGATGACATATGAAAATATATTTTCATATTCCTTGCTTCACATTGAAAAGTATCAAATCAAATAAATTACAATTTATCAAAGTTTTCTTAATTACTGATCAAATAAATTTTTTTTTTTTTATAATTTATTATAATCTTATTAATCTCTTGGATTTACTTTTTTTTTATAATTTATTATAATCTTATTAATCTCTTGGATTTACACCACGTGCATTTGCACGTGCTCTTTTGCTAGTAAATAAAAAAAACACCTATAATTTTTTATTTAATTTTTTTAAAAGAAGCTAGTTTGTTCAAGTTAGAATAATACCTAGGTCAAAAAAAAAAAAACAAAAACAAAAAATACTAGAAAACATCTGATTTTAAGTTTGTTTTAGGTAAACAACGTATAATATTTAAAAATAATATAAAAAATACGTACAAAAATTACAATTTTTTCTTCCATTTTGGGTTGCTTGGGTTAGTAAAGCTTTGCCCAAATTCCACCCAAAATAAATTTGGACTCAAAAATTTAAATTTAGCCATAGTCTCACGGTCTCAAATACCTTGTTCAAGCTTGTAAAATTTTCGGACGTGACTTGGGTTGTTTCGGCTAGACCCACCCAAGTCCCATCCCTATATGAAGTCGGTTTTTGGATTAAATTACTATTTTGTCCTTTAGAATTGAGGGATGATCCAACAATTGTGATGCGTTCATTCAGTGTCCATATCATTAGTGGAGAGGCTATGGACACTAAATCCTATCTTTTTGAAGGTTCTGTATAATGACATGACATGCGTGACCCTAGTGTGCTAGTATTTTTTTGTTTTTTTGGGTAAAATGTGCTAGTATTTTTTTTTTTTTTTTTGGGTAAAATTTATTTAAACCTTTGAAGTTTGTCTATAACACTATAACACCACGCTAGCTCACGTATCTTGTATCTTCAGTCAGACCATTTGTTAGAGGTTGTGTGTTAACAAAAAGAATGAAATGACTAATCTAAACTCAATGAACAGTTAGGGTTGTTTTACTCATATGAACAGTCTACACTCTCTTTTGTCACATCAACCGAACAACTTAGGGTTGTTTAGAGTGCAACACATAAAACAGAGAAATTGAGCTAGACCACAAACCCTACACAAAAAATCCAAACAGACCAAGCTAATCAAGTGTATCTTCAAGTTAATTGTCACATGCCCGGGCATCACGCAACGCTCCATTAGTAACCTCAATCTTGACATATAACCCCAACTCCTACCAGGTGTTGCCTCCACTGCCTTCTCCTTCATTTTTCTTCTCATTCTCTGGGCTTCTAATGGAGTAACAATGATTTTTTTAATCAAATTTAAAGCCGCTATGCCTACGCTTGAGGATAGCAAAGCAAGAAATGTATTCAGCTTGAATCCCAAATCTTGGAAATAGGTGTATGATGCTTTCCACCATTGCTTGTGCTTTTAGCCTTAAAAGACCCATCTTCCATTTCCGATAAACAGCCAATAATTGAATAAAATGTTAGATGTGTTTGGTGTCCTAACATTGATACATTCAAACAACTGCAAAGCCTTGGACAAATCATTAGAATGGGTGTAAAGCGAAGACAAGGAACTCCACACAACATCATTTCTCTCAGGCATTTCATCGAACTGTTTGTGTGCCAGTGAAAGCAAGCTGCATTTACCAAACATGTCAACAAGAGCACAGACGACAAATGGATTTGAGAGCAGAGAATCTTTGGTTGCGTGTTCATGAATGGCTGTGCCGAGTTGAAGGCGGTGGCAAGACTTGAGAGCGAGAGGGAAACCCATGGTAGCTTTTGGCCGTTGGAGTTCAAAGGATCATTATTTAATGGTACCATCTACAACCTTGATAAGGCTTGCGATCTGGGTCTCCTCGTCTTTGGTGGTTACCACCATTGATTTTGCAAGAAAATGCCAGTGGATGACATGGAAAAACAACGTACTCTTATATTCCATTCAATCTATGTATGTGCATACTTATTGGGTAAATAAACACGAGATAGTCCCACGAAACCATCTTTTTCAAACATTTGATCAGGTAAAAACATGATTATCCCAACATCAATTTTTTACCCCACCAAAATAGTTGGTTAGGGTAGTTTTGCATATTTTTTGAGATCCTGGTAGCTTCTGCTCATAAAACTGCAACGGCCTCATATCCACAGTCCACACACTAATTTTGAATGAATTTTTTTATCTCCGTGTTCACAATAAGACACACACACACACATGCATGTACATAGTTTTATAGGATGTGAAGCAGAATCTTACTGGCTTACTGCACCAAAGCTACTTCGAGCGTGCAACTCGAGTGTGTGTGTGGGCGCGCGCGCGCGAGCGAGAGACAGAGAGAGAGAGTTTTACGCCAAACCCATGTCTCTGGTGTACAATCTCTGTTTCTCCTCCCTCGCCCTCCTACTAGCATTCATAAAAAGCTTTAGGAAAATGTCAAGCTGGCTATCTACCCATTATATCCTCCTTTCTATAGGCTTTGAATCAAACCATGTAAAGATAAGACTATTAGCAAGGCAAGGCAGATTTATTGCAATCTAATAAATCTATCATAATCTAAAATCATGCTAGAAGAGAAAAAAACACATTTGATCACTAATCATTAAAATGAAATTCCAGCCTGCAATAGAAAAAGGATTTCCAGGTACCATATAAATCCCCAAAATTTTAGTTAAACAATGGAACCTCCAGAAGACTACTTCAAGATTTTACCAACACAAAGCAGGGCAAAGTTGAAGATTACTTGATTCTAATTCAACAGGAAAAAGGTTTATCAGTGGCACTTCAAAAGAAAATCAGCTGCATCTCTTTAACTGTAAAACATCATTGTAGCCTATAGAGAAACAGAAAGCAGCAAGAAAACACAATAATTGAGAGATAAAATCCGAGACTAGTCAAGCAATTTCATATATAGCAGAGCATCATGACCAGCATTATCCTTCAAAAGAAAATCAGCCGCACCTCTTTAAAGGTAAAACATCATTCTAGCCTATAGAGAAACAAAAAGCAATTTCATAAATAGCATAGCAGCAAGAAAACACAATAATTGAGGGAAAAATCTGAGACTAGTCAAGCAATTTCATAAATAGCATAGCATCATGACCAGCATTATTCTGGAGCTTTAAAGATGAAGTGGGAGTATAACTATACTACGTCAACCAAAAAAAAAAAATTGGCATGCACACGCACTACCACCAGTTATCGCTCTTATAACTACGACATGTCTACCACACTCTATTGGATAACATAAGAGCAACTGTGAAAACTTGATGCAAATTTGACCTTGACATCTACTCAAAAGTTCCAACTGGGAGCCGCAATGTTGAGGTTTAGGAGTGCGAATTACACTCAGTACCTATAAAATTTTATGCAGAAATGTATGGTAATACTCAGACGAAAATGCCACAATATGCAAAAACAAGTGATGGAATATTCATCGAAATTAAAACAAGGTGATAACTTTAAACACATAGGGCAACAATGGCAGGAAGTTTCACTACATATATGATGGTAACTTGAAAAATAATAATAATAGAAAGAAAAAAAATTGACACAATCATTAAAAGTTCTATTCTGTCATGTTGGTTAAGATCAGTGCTACTACACTAAATTGGATATCAAATATCCACTGTTACATAAATGGGCAAGTAGTAATATAAAGAAAATGCAAAATGTAATCCTCCAGGAAACCATCAGAAACCGTCCACGATTTATCCAACTAATTTACGTTATAAATTAAAGTAATTATTAAATAGATAGAGATCCTAATCTAATAATTAAATTATAGTCATAGAATTATCAATCAAAAGAATAGTAACAGAATCATAATTTTTGACACAGAGAAATATATTGGGGTAACACTACAAATTTTCTGTCATCTATGTCTCATTTATGTGCTTGGCAACATTTATTGGCATCAACAACAAGTATCAAAATTTGATTTGACACTTGAGAGTTGAGACAAGTCATACGGAATTCTTTGCATCTTAAATCTGGATCTAGCCCTGCACCAGTACGTGTAGCGTCCAGCAATAAATCTGAGCATCAAATAATGATGGAATTGAGGTGCCAAATTTGGTGATTGAAAATATCTGCGTTCAGCCCTCTCTACCCCCGCAACAAACCCCCTCCCCTCCCTTCTTTTTTTACCTTTGATAATGAACTACCAAAAGAAGTTAAACTAACCAAAAAAGTAGAAAATTTGCAACCAAACAAACTGAACACATTACTTAAATGCCTCAACAGAGAATGAAATGATATACAACAATACCTTCCCAATTCACAATATAAAAAGAACTTGCCATTTGATTATTGACGAATAATTTTTCAGATTTCCAAAATTATATTAAATTTTGTTAAGGGAAGAAGCCTTGAGAAAAGAACCAAAAAACCAAAAAAAAAACAGAGTAAGATCTTAACAGTTAGCGGCCCATTCATATTCATTTATGGAATTATTTTGAGTAGCATTGATCACATTTGCAACTTTTACAGGTTTGATACAATGGCCCTTCAACTATTGTACTCTCAATTTATCACATGAAGCACAAAATATACTTATTTTTTTTCCCTTTTCTCCAAGCTATGAAGCACAGAATGTAAAGTTTAAAAGATAATGACCCGAGCAGAATTGCATTTTCACTAAAAGTTAACAGAACAATGAATCCAAGTTGAAAGCCGCAGTACAAGAATGCTATAAGCATTTCCAAACACATCATCCATTGAAAAGAAAGAGAACAAAAAACAAACACAAGCTGTAACCAGTGGATCATATTTATCATGGTCAATTGCACATATAAACCCCACTTTCATACCTGTGGTTAACCTCATAAAAGTCTGTCTTACCCTCAGAAGCAGGCAATAATGAAACCCCAGATAATGATTTAGTCCCTTGGGCAGAAAATTTCACATAGCAGACAACATCAATTTCTTCCCCGTCTTCTTCATTTCTATCCACAGGCATCCTTGCCCTCAACCGACCCGGATTTCCCATGAGAGGAATCTCTTGAACATGCCATTTTAATTCTTTCTCAGACCTGTTCAAGATGGCTTTGGGCGAAACCTTCAACAAAGATGGGTCAACAGGCAGTTTCAGAACAAATGTCACATCGTTCAAGGGTGCAGGCAAATCTGGGTTTGAAACATATTGTATCATCACAGAAAGTAAAGTCCCACTGTGACGTTTAATCAGGCGAACCCTCAGAGGCAGTGGAGTTACACGGGGTAACAAACTGTACTTTAAAATTGGTATAGGCTCTTCCGAGGATGAAGTCCTCACATGAAACATCCCATTTCCAAGGCTGCTAACACGAGAGCTTTGCATAACCACTCTCTTAATGCCATTTGTACCTTCAATTCTGAAGGAAAACTCAGTTTCTTTATCACCAGAAGATTTCGGGGGTAATGTTTTTAAGTAGACCATGCCCTGTAAGCCAGCTCTAGCAAGCAAAGATTCCCTGAATTCTGCCCTAATCTCTTCTAAAATGAACATCTCAGGGCCCTTCATTTCAGTTTTCTGCACCAAAAGGTTTTCAAGAGGAGTGCCAGCTCCCTTAGCAGCAGTTGGCGGAGGCTCACTTGTCTGTAACAATTCAAGCCCACCAAGCCCTTGGGATTTCGGAACTTTCTTTGAACCCACAAACTCTGATGCATCCAACCCCCCACCCCAAGCTTGATTGAGCCCTTCAAAATCTTCAGGCAAAGTAGACCCATCATTACTAAACTCTATACCACCATAGTCCCCTTCGAACCCCTCAACCCCAATGTGTGTTGATTCTGTAGCTGCCGCAGGTGGTAGAGTAGTAACCTCAAGACCTGCTAATGCCTTTGTCAAATCATTAGAAGAACCCTTATCTTTCTTAAATCCGCCCACAAGCTCCTCAGGCTTGTTAATGGCGTCACTTGCTGCAAATGGATCCTTCTCCACCTCTTCCTCTCCTGGCTTTTGCTGATCCTGTTGTTCACTCAACGAGCCCTGCCCCGTGGGGACAAGCGTTACAGCAACCTCATCACCTGCCTGCAATGCCTCCGCAGGCATCTCAAAAGTGGCATTCGAAAATGCCACCACACCAGCCTGGTGCTCAAGTGAATTAATTTCTACATTTTTCCAACTATCAGCTCCCCTAATCTTATTCTCCGTAGCAATTGCTGAATGCACCATCTTGGCAATTCCATCACCATGCATCGAAGCAAGCATTGCCGCAAGCCTAATATTGCTAATGCCCCTTAAAACTATATCCAACGCCATGTATATCTCAGCATACTTCCTACCTAACTTCTCCGGTGTGACGTCAACACCCCGGCACGCAGTGACAACTACACTGACGGCCTGATTAACAATACTAATACATTCAAACACATTGTTGACACCATCATCTTGGTCCACTGTGGTGATCCCCAGAACATAAATCGAATTTACCAAACGGTACACAACACGGTATCGGCTCTCAACGCCGACAATGACTTGCCCGCTCGACGCAGCAAGTGGATCGTCACCGAGCGACGTATCGCCGTCCTCGGCGGATTGATGTTTGCCGGAGGCAAAAGCGAGACGGGTTTGTCGAAAAGCTGAGAGCGCCACGAGGGCTCGAGCAGGAGGGAACCATTCACGGGTCTGGAGCAGAATGTCGGATCCATTGGCGGGTTGAAGAGATAGAGCTAAACAAGACATAGTTGCGAATTTCTGGATCTGAAGTTTGGTGTCTTCAGATCTTTACTTCTGGGTTTCTTTGATCTTGAGTTTAATTGTGAATTGTGATATGTAAGAGTGTCAAGGAGGTCTAATTCTTTGTCCTAGGGTTTGTTTTGAAGTGATGATGCAGATTGTGAGAATTTGAATTATGAAGGAATTTATAGGAACATGAGAGTGACTACTTAATTGTTAAACATCGATGAAGATATGTAGAGAGAAAGAGGGATTACTTACTTCTGCATATGCGATCTTCGTGGAGGAAGCTCAATTCTTGCTTGAATTTCGTTGTTGCCCAGACGAAATCTTGAGGGAGAGAGAGAAGGTGAAGGAGATTGGTAAATTGCAGACTATGATGAATAATAAGGTAGCTATTGGGACGGGCTGGGCCAGGCTCTATCTCCTCAAGGCCCAGTTCGAGAAGCAAATGCCCAAACTGGGTTCACTTTAAATTCAGTTTGTGGACTCTAGGATTAACCCACCAAAGCCTCTACTGTGCCAGAGACAGAGTATCGATACGGATATTGATTATTGCGTAGAGTATTGAATGACTGAAAATTTGAACACACATTATAGGATCTCAACTCCTTCTTAGTCTAATTGACTAGGATTAGTTCAACTCTATTCGACCTCCTTCATTAAATGAACAAATCATGTTTGAACTCGATACCAGCTCGAATGAATTTATTATTAAATAAGTCTGAGACCAAATTTCATGGTGAAGGAATTAAAGTGTTGTTTAATACTTGTTTGAATGAATTTCGTTATTAAACAAGTCAGACCAAAGTTTTTAAAATGATATAAGTTAAGACCGAGTTCATCACCTCAACCTTAGCTTTTGAAATTTTTTACAATTCCGAGTTGAGTACACAGTAAAGAACCCAAGATTAAATATTTGGAAACTTCGATTCTCGGTGTGTTTAGAAATATTGAATTTGAATCCAAATTTTCTATATATATATGTCGCCAAACATGCCATACTCATTTTTACTAAGGATGGTACCGGAGTCAACCCAACTCAAGTTAGCGTGGAGTGGCCAAGATAGTTAAAATAATAAAATTGAAATTGATTAAAATTATTATAATTCAAATTTATTTTGGATGAGATTTGGACAAAAAAAATTTATTCGAAATAAAAGAAAAAATTATAATTTTATATTTTTAAGGCGTTATTTATATAAAATAAGATTAAAGTCGAATGACTTCTTATGTTTTACAGTATTTTTTATTTTTGTAAGTTGCTTTAGAATGTTTGAAGTAATAGTAATTGAAATTAAAAAATAAAGCTTTTGAGTCCTTTCCAAAATTCGAATATGAAAAATATTCTTGCTTCCTGCAAATTTGAAAAAAAAAAAAAAAAAAAGGAGTCACTAAGTGAAAGCCAAATTGTTACCCATTTTTTGAGTCTATATTAGGGTTTGCAAAAAAATAGAGAACAATCCAAACACCCACTAAAACTTGAAAGAAGAAAATTGAATTTGCATAAATCTCAATAGTCCTCTTCATTTCTTTCCATTCATGAAATTAATTACATCATTGAAAAGGAAAAATTTCGATTCGAGCTAAACATCAAACCCTAGCCCTAACTAACCACCGAAACCGTAGAGGGTACGGCCCTGCCTCTTGAGAGCATAAACGACGTCCATGGCGGTGACAGTCTTGCGACGGGCGTGCTCTGTGTAGGTGACAGCATCACGAATGACGTTCTCGAGGAAGATCTTGAGTACGCCTCTGGTCTCCTCGTAGATCAGACCGCTGATACGCTTGACTCCACCACGCCTCGCCAGCCGTCTGATTGCAGGCTTCGTGATCCCCTGGATGTTGTCTCTCAACACCTTCCGATGTCTCTTCGCTCCTCCTTTGCCCAGCCCTTTCCCTCCCTTTCCTCTTCCCGACATCTTATCTTCTGCTTCTTCTTCAACACCTCTCTCTATCTCTAACCTTTCAACGCTTTGAATGAGGTGATTGAATGATATACATACGTATATATATATTATTTACACACACACAGCACAGTTTTGCGCGGTGGCCGTCGGATTGTTGGCGATCCGTATTTGGTTTTCACATCTCGTTTTAACCGTTGGATTTGGAGGTGCGAAACTATTGGTGGAAATGAAGTGTTTCGGATTGATGACATGTCAGGTTCTTGTATTTGTCTTTCCATATCTCTAATAAATAAAAATTAAAAATTAAAGACGACACCAAAGCTTCGAGTGCCACACTAGTCAGGCCCTTGCGGGAATGGCCTGTTACGGGGTTCGAGTTGCGGTATCGTAAAACCCCCAATACTCTTCTTCCTCTATCTAAAAGAGGTATTTTTAAATACCTCTCTTTTTCGGTAATATACATTATAATTTTAGAATCTCTTTCGTGAAAATTTCAAACTCTTTACAAATTATTATTAATTTTTCTTATATTTTTCATCGACAAGAATTTAAAGCATCTATTTGATTTTAACTTTTACCATTAGACCACCACCTTTGAAAGATATTATTTAATGGAGTGATGTCAATAATTTTGAGACAACTTGTTATGGTGTAAGAGAGATCAAAGAAGGTTCTTTTCTATCACACTATCTCTTTCACCATTAACAAATATGTATTATCATTTGGAAAATGCTGAACACTGGTGATGTTTTATACAACTTCGAGGCAAATGGGGCAGAAGAGGGGTATCTCATAATCAAAATCCACAAAAGGTCAAGGTAATTGTCAGCATTCCAACCCGAATTTTTTAAAAGAAAAGAAGAAAAACAACCATAAATGGTAATTGAAGACCTCGCAAGATGCATAACTTGTGTAATTTAGAATTCAGAATATTTGTGTCCAGTGCTCATATGAAGCTTTTTTTTGGTACTTGTCTTTCGTATTCAATAAATTACAATTCAAAGTGCAATTTGATACCATGGTTACGAGTGCCGCAGTTGGCAGGGTCTTTGTCGATCTTTGTCGGTTGTGCGGGTTCGAACTTTGGTATCAGCAAACCCAACCAAACCAAACCTCTCTCTTCTCTCTATAAGAGGTATTCTAAAATACCTCTCTTTTTATATTAAAAGAAAAACATCACAAGATAAGGTTCTTATAACTTGTCATTAGCAATATAATATAAAACTTACATTAATTGGAATCTAATAAATGAAATCCAAAGACCACCAACCATTCCCATTAGCAATTGATTCATACTAATTAAAATCTCTCCATTCCCTGCACCTTAAAATTTCTCTCCGTTTCCTACACCTTAAAATTTATTTATTTTGTAGCTTGGCCAGAATAATATCAGACTTCAACTTTGTCCCTACCTATAGGGACTTAGCATTCGACCATCTACTTAAGTACATTTTCATTTTAACTTATCATTGTGATTGATTAGAATCATGTAAATATTTTTTAATTCAAGAAATTATTAGATAATTTTGGGCCACTAGACACTTGGTGGTCCAATTCAATCTAAATTCTTTGGTGTAAAAACTTGAAAGATATATAATATATTATAAAGAAATCTTATCATTGGTTTTGATTGGACTAAACTACTAAGTATCAAGGGTCTCTAATAATTTAGAATTCAAGTACTTCTAAAAATTGCTTCATTTTGTGGTTTGTTGTGCACGGTAAATTATAAGTCAAGGTTAATCCTGCTCTGATTTTCTTGTCTCAACTTAGTGTTTGTCTTCTGCGCCTTAGGGTCGTAGCCCAGTTGTTTTTTCTCGCCTTTCAAAGTAGAAGATCTAAGAGTTCAGTCCCCGCGGGACATATAGGTGAGTAGGTGTAGAGTAAAAAAATATATATATATATACACTTCCAATTTTAATTGGTCTCATTTTTTTTTTCAATAACTGGGATTTCCGGGATTTTGTCTGGACTAATCCACGAAACCCGTGCAAGGCGACCCTTCCACACAAATCGGGTAAAATTCGAACTATTTCCGTGATCGTGGCCCCTAAGAATTGATCGCACTTGAAAAGATTCGAATATGAAACTTAATCCTTGATAAGGTATTTAAGTCCTATAACTTCACCATTGGAGCTAATCAGTTGGGGTCTAATTGGTGTCATTTTCTCATTTGGACATCCTCCAACTTGAGCTATGCAGCCTATGCTATACAAACTTATTATCTCAAGTTGTATTTACCATCATTGGAGGGAATGAAATTGTAGGATCTTTGAAAAATAGTAGTTCAACCCCATCACGTGCGTTATTAATTCCATTAGAAACATAGCCTAAATTCTCTATAATTAAAGTTAGCCAGAATAACAGTCCCCACAGTGCTCATATGAAGCTTTTTAGTACTTGTCTTTCTTTATTCAATAAATTAAAATTCAAAGCACAACTTGTCACCATGGTTCCGAGTACCGCAGTTGGCAGAGTCCTTATGAATCTTTGTTTGTTGTATGGGTTCGAACCATGGTATCAACAAACCAAACCTTTTCTTCTCTATAAGAGGTATTCTAAAATACCTCTCTTTTTATATTATTTATTTCTTTAAAAAAGAACAGTTATAGCATATGTGTTCCTTCTCTCACCATTTTCTACTTTCAAGTTTTAAAATGCTATGCATTTCATGAATAGTGCAAATATAAATAAGTTACATTATTTATAGTGAAAAAGTTGAATTGACATGTTATGATATTTAAATGAGTTTAAATTTATTGACTATCAGAAATCGTGTTGTTTAATTATATTGTGTCGAGTTTGTAACATCACTCTTATCATTTTTAATAATTAATAACAATTATAATATAATTTAAATAGTTAAATATAATATTATGATCCAATTCCAACCTCAAAAGATAAAGTTCTTATAACTTGTCATTAGTAATATTATATAAATTTACATTAATTGGAAATCTAATAAATGAAATCCAAAGACCACCTACAATTCCCATAGCAATTGATTAATACTAATTAGAATCTCTCCATTCGGTGCACCCATCAATTTTTTAAATTTTTATTTATTTATTTGGGCAAGAATAATTTCACATACGCACCCACTTTGTCTTTATCTATAGGGATGTGTGAACATTTGACTATCTACTTTTAGTACACCTTCATTTTAACTTTGTTAAATATTTCAAAATTGAAGAGTTTTCTGAGAAATAATTAGATCCATGACCAATGCAGCAATATCTCATGCATATAATTATTCCCATCATTGTACCTTAGTGATTTCTCCTCAATCTCCAAAGTAAATGATGAGAGTTCAAGTTCTAGTAACCACAAAATGAGTGAATGACTGAATTTCTTGTTAGAAAAAATAAAAAATAAAAAAAATAAAATTATTCCCATCAGGCCTTTAATGGACCGACCATTACCCAAACCGAAAATTAACAAATTTGGCTGGGCTGAACATGCTGGGATGGGCTGGGCTAGCAACTCTTTGCCTGTAAGCATTCTTCTGTGTGACTGTGTGTCATCTCGAAGTGTTGGTAATTGCATGATTTTTTTTTTTTAGTTCTTTTCGATTCTTGGTTGTAGCAAGTGTGACCCACGAGAATCTCCTGCGGCTCACACCTTTCCTATGATAAAAACTTAAAAGCTTTCGACATAGCAATCACATTGTATCACGCACTAATTAAATAAACAATGACATACAAATAAAAATGTATCTATTTTTGTAGACATGTGTCTGTGTTTAAATAGTACATGTTACTATGTAACCATTAAACCCTCTCTTGCCTCCTCACAATCGCTTGACAATCGTCACGTCGAGACCTTCCTCTGTCTGGCCACTCCAAGGGATATGTTTCTATCCACACCCCCAAGTTCGGGCAAGAACTTTGGCACGTCCAAGAACCCCATGCTAACCCAGAAAATGTAGGAACAAATATATGCACCAAATTCATCAATTTCCTAATTTAAGTACAAACTGTAAATATATTGAGCTACATCTATTTAGCTGTGGTATTCACTCTCTCATGTAGATTCCTAAACATTGGGTTAGGATGGCCTTTAGTTCTAGTCCCCTTACTCAAATGGGTTTTTGTAGTTTAATTTGGGCTGTGAGTGAATCCCAGGCCTAGTTGCATCAAGGATATACAAAATGCTGTTCAAGACATGTTCCATTCACGTAATTTCACACATTCTACACACACAAATACATATATATATATATATAGAGAGAGAGAGAGAGAGAGACATGCACATTATTGCCATTGTTAGGGCAATGCAGAATCTTTCAACCTGATGGAACCAAGCAAAGGTTAGATATGCGCCAAGATGCTGTCTAGTTCAATCCTTTTCTTTTGGTGGCCAAATGATTCAATCTTTGACAATCAAGCCTAACTAATGGGCAAGTGGAGATTTTGAATTACCATGAACTTAAAACTCATATGGTAGATCCAAAATATGCTAGAAATCTTAATAAAATTTTTTATTTTTTATTTTATTTAAAAAATAAGTGGTATTTAGAAGTTTGTGATATCTTTCTTCATAAATATGAAAAAGTACTTGAGAACTAGTAGAAGAAAAGTTTGTTATTGCACCAACAATGACTAGCCTTACTATTTATGCTTTTCCTAATTGTTATCTTTGCATATGCGAACAGAAATATATCTCCTTTGTAAATAAGAAATTTATATATACAAAGTATGATAATTTGAATATGCATTGTTATTATTATTATTTTTTGATAATTACCTTTTTTATACTTATAAAAAAAAATTGTTTATTAGTAGGGCGCTTGTCCATTTACCCAAAAGTAAGCTTATGCTAGACTCTCATTATATTTTCTCCCACCAAAACTTGCAATGCGGTCGGGTCACCCTGTCTACCCGAACGCCTTCCGGGGGTCGGACTCTTGGTATGACATCGGATTAAGGTTTGAGTTTGACTCTGATATCAACTGTAATGGTTGACGCTTGTCCATTTACTCAAAAGTTTAAACTATTGGATAGTATTGTATACTCATTTATTTATACTCTATCACTTTCCTATTCAGATTCGATGCGGGACAAATGACCCTTATTACACTAAGTGAACAAGAAAAGATCATTACTTCATATATATATATATATATATATATATATATATATATATTGCACATAGACATATTTGTTTTCTCCTTCATAAGTCAAGCTAATATGCGAACGCCTTCGTAAAGCAATAGTTAGGTTGCTTTTCATTATCATCGAGAGTCCGATTTTGAATCTTCGTAACCCTAACTTCTAATTTAATATATATAATATTTTTATTAAAATAACAATTTAAGAATTGAATTTGATAATTACTGAGGTTAATTTATGTGAGCATAGTAATGAATTCCATCACATCATATTATGTAACTGTAAATTTGGCCTCTGAATAACTACTCTTATAATTAATCAAGTGTTTCGTGATCTTTTGTATCTTGAAATGAAAAGGGCCGTGGATTAATGTAGACTCATTCAACGGCTGAAAGAAGAAAGCATAGAATGGATTAAAAGATGAGAATCTTAGAACTTTTTAAATTGGACAATATTTTGCATAGAATTGAATGAGCACCATCTGTTTAGCTTTACTAAATTTTAATTTTCAGAACTTTTTTTCATATTCACAAAAGAAAAACATTGTTGTTGACAATTAGGGTCGGTCCATTAGCCACCATTTGTTCTTTATTTTAACACGTCTCAAGATTATCATCTTTAGAAAGTACTGTAATTACTATATTATTATTATTATTGTTGTTGTTGTTCATGTTGGATGGTTTAAAGCAGCGACATTTTGTTTTCTTCTTGTTGTAAATATGAGAATTCAAAATTGAAAACAACTACTCCATCCAAATAATGTCAAAAGTCTTTGCATTTGTTGTGCACGATTCTTAACATGCCAATTTTGTGAAACAAACATGGCATGCCATAGAGAAAATTCTACTAGCACGGAAGTCAATAATACCACCTACAAGAAAGTGACATGATGTTACTTACCCTATATATATATATATATATATATATATATATATATATATATATAGGCATATGATTTAACTTGAAATAAAATGACAAAATGATATCTCCACCGTATCTGCGTGGGTGATATTTTTTTTGGTTTGTGTTAGCTTACTATAACAAAACAAAAACACGAATGTTTGAAATTTTTGTTCCCAGTTGAATAATATTGAAATACATTTAAAAAAAAGATGTCAAAACTAGAAACACTAAATTGATATTTCTTTTCACTCCTGCAATATATATAAAAAAACTATTCACAAAAAAAAAATAAAAACTTTAACTAATCATTTAAATTTACAAACTTACAGAACTTTTTCATCAAATATGTTTTTATATTTTTACTTTTAAAATTTCTACTATATTTTACCGAAAAGACTTCCAAATAATATAAGAAAACATTTCAAAGCAGATACCTGTACAAAGCAATGTCAAACCGCCCTACCTGCGTCAAAACTTTGAAATTGATAGCTTGTGTTTAGCGGCACCAACTACCAAATTACGAAATTGGGCAGCATAAATGAAAGTGAAATACCATTTTTCACTTCACACCAGATGAAAAAGGTTTGAAAGACATGTTTTACATGGACAAAATAAAAATGATATATTTATGTGAAAGGTTGTGTAGACCACGTAGGTCAAAATCCACTCCAGGCTTGAGATGAAAAAAAAACGCGAGTTTGCCTTTCCAACTCAGGAACAAAATCATAAACAAAAGGTGTCAACTTTTCTCATCATAGGAGGGGACTTTTCCTTCTCAATCTTCCTTTCCCCAACATAAAATCTTGGGATTTGTTCACATGTTTTCTATCTTTCTCCAAATTGCCCCTCTAAATCTTATCCACAACTTCTTTGCGGAAAGCATTAGTGGACCAACCCATCTAACTTGGTTTTTGTTTTCCTAGCTACTCTCATTACACCTAAACGATTAAGAAAACTTTTCACAAAAAAAAAATAATTAATTACTATTTTGTGGGACTAAATTGGCTTTAGTGCTAATTCAAACAAGCTTGATAAAGACATACTCATTTAAAAACAATTCAGTTTGTAAGAAAAAACAAAGTTATGTATGACAAGAGATTACAATACCATAAGAATGACACATATAGCTCTTTCCTTCAACCCTATTGTTTCTTATTACACCAATGTGACTCATCTTTATACCCATTGTGGAAACCCTCAACCACCCATTTTTTTTTTTTTTTTTTTTTTTTTTATTTTATAATAAAAAACTCTCTCTTATTAGTATTATATGATTATGAGAAACATTGCACATAAGTAAAAAAATGTTAAATAAAGCTGAACAAGTTATTATGTGATAGATAAGTAATTGTAAAGAAAATATGTAAGTTTTATTTAAATTTTTTTAATTTACGTGTCTAATGGTAATTGGCAGCGACTAATAACAACCCTTGAACAATTTAACCCGGCCATAGAATGAGTTGAATGCTAATGTTCCTAATACCCATGTCTCTGTCTTTTGTTAATATTAATTTGGAATTGTTGCCAATAGCCACAACCATATATATATATATATATATATATGCTACAAAAAAATTGAAGATGATGTGCTTTCGAAATTGTCCCTACTTTAATAATTGCAAAATGTTAGCCCAACTTATATGTAGTAAATTCCCAACATATTCCATCAAGAAATATAGGTGCCCATGTGCGGTTTGTGTAATCCATCGCCGAGCCAGCTAACAATGTGTGTTACAAACTTGTATATTCCGTAATAGGAACTTGTGATCAGGTAAGAGGTAACATGTGAAGGAGATATGATATGATCATCATCACATGAAACCAAATATACTCTAACATCACATTACAAATGCATATAGCCCGACACATCCACATGAACTTCGGTTTTTGTTTTCTTTGACAAAATGAATGCCCTACCCATTTGGATGTGACTAATATCATCATCCTCCAAAACTTATGAAAACCACTTTTATTTCTTTATTATTTTTTATTTTTTTAACTTTTTGAACTCTTACGCTAGCAAATAAAAAAAAAAAATGGAATTAGAAACCTCTAATCAATCCAGACGATATAATCTCTTCTTACCCAATGGGAAGTGTAGATACTATTTCACGAGGGACGTGGTTAATGGGTATATGTTTGATTTAATGTGGCGACACACGTCGGGTCCGGAGTGGTGACATGGTACCAACCCAATAATTTCTCTTTATCCGTGGGGGAGTGGGTAAAATCAGCATCTGTATGGGTCATATCATGTTTGATTTTCATTATTTGAGCTAAAACAAGACACCTAAATAATTAAACATGATAAAAATGAAGAGCATGGTTGAGCCTTACAGTTTTCCTTTTCCCAATTCGCAGTGTCCATTTCCTCCCTACTACACAAATTCTCATTCTGTCCTCTCTCTCCCTCTTCCTCTCCCTCTCCCTCTCCCTCCCAAAAACATGCAAGAAAAATAACCCATTTCCCATTTCCCATTTCTGTACCATCGATCAGTCAGTTAAGCTTCTTCTCATCATCATCTTCCTCTTTTTCTCCTTTCTTGCAACTTTCATCCTCCACCATCTGATCACCACGCCCCTCTTTTGGACTCTCCAAAGCCCTCTTCTCTTGCTCTTCTTCCTCTTCCACCTCTGTCAATTTCCTTTCCCTCGAACCCCCATTCACTCTATTCCTCTCCGCTTTCCCCTTCAATGCCTCCAACAATTCCCTCACTGCCTTCTCCCTATCTCGCCGGTTCTTGATCAAAACCTCACTGATATCCGCCGGAGTCATCTCCGCCTCATCAATCACCTCCTCAAATTTGTTCAACATTTGCTCATCCAAATCACCAACATCATAGCCCAAGTAATTCTTCAGCAGAATCTTCAATGCCGGGAACGAACAGTAACTCATATATATGTGCATGTCCATCCGACCACTTCTCAGCAATGCCGGATCAAGCTTCTCAATGTGGTTCGTCGTAAACACGAATATCCTCTCACTCCCACAACACGACCACAATCCATCTGTGAAATTCAGCAACCCAGATAGCGTAATCGTATTCCCACCCTCCTCGTCGCCGCCACTTCCACCGCCCGGCAACGCCGCAGAATCATACGATGATCTTCCCTGGGAGTTGCTATTCTTCTTCCGGTTAGTCAAATTGATTGAGCAATCAATGTCCTCAATCACAATGATCGACTTCGAGCTCGTCTTCATCAACAGCTTCCTCAGTTCAGAATTGGTGTGCACTTCTGTCAATTCCAAATCATATATATCATATCCCAAGTAATTCGCCATGGCCGCGATCATACTGGACTTTCCGGTCCCCGGAGGTCCGTACAGAAGATAGCCTCTCTTCCAAGCCCTCCCAGTCTTCTGATAAAACGATTGCCCATTTGCGAAGTCGAGAAGATCCTCCATGATTTCCGACTTCTTGAGAGGATCCATCGCCAGAGTATCGAACGTGCTCGGATGCTTGAACGGAACAGACTCCCATGGATGACCTCTGGAATCCAGAGACCCACCTCGCGAATTTGTGTATAGAAATCTATCTTGATTTTTTCTTCTGATTTCGTTGGCTCTGTCCATGATGTAATCGAGATAGGATTCGAGAATGAGTGTTTTGTGTTTCTTGTTGATGCGTAGTGTGAACCCTCTCTTCTCTTCCGGCAATGGACGCCACGAGAAGGTCTGGGATTGGCGTTGCGTGACGATGTGTTCCCAGAGGACGGAGACGCCGTTGTAGACGTCGATGAGGCGGTCGTTGTTGGAGAGGCCGAAGGTGACGGCGCTGGAGTTGAGGCCGCGGGTGAGGCTGAGGCGGCTGCCGGCGATGGAGGCGGAGCTGCTAAGGTAGAGCTGGACGGCGTTGTAGAGCTCGTTGGTGTTGACGCCGTCGATCTCGGTGATGTCGAAGTAGCAGTAGGAGGAGAACCAGCTGAAGAAGCGGCCGAAGAGCTTGACGAATGCGAAGCGGAACTCCGGAGGGAAGACTGTGTGGAGGAGGCTTTGGCAGAAGGCCCAGACGCCCATGACTGAAGCCATGGTAGTCCAGAACTCCTTCATCTTCAATGTGTTAAAAGAGATAGAAACTAGAGAGAGAAAAGTGGGCAAGGAAGGATTTTGAGGGGAGAAGAAGAGAATTGTTGGGGTTGTGTGAAATGGGTATCGGTTGATTTATAGTGGAGCTGAATGGGTTTTTGTAATTTGTCAGTGGGAAATTGAGAAGTTTAGAGAGAGAAAGTAAGGGGAGAATAAAGCAAAGCAAAAAGCTCAGAAAGGAGGGTAAAAGGGGTTTTGGGTTTGTGGGAGTTTGGCTGGCCATGGGATATAAGTACAAGGAAAACAGCAAATGGTTTGGCTAAAAGACAAAAAGGTTTTTTGGATTGTTGAGTTGGGAAAGAGAGAAAGGGGTCTATCCCCTATTTTGGGTGATTTACAGTGGTAAAACACTGTCATTTACTTTTACATGGGGTACCTTATTATGAGTGATTTGAATGAGTTTGCTACCATGAAGGAAGGAACTGGACTGTGAATTGAAAGGCCTGATGTATCCAAGATTTGGGAAAGAGATGTTGACAGAGACTTCAAAAAAATATACTAATCTATAAAATTTGTTTGGTTGGTAACTCTAAATTAGTTACGAAAAAAAAAAAATTTATTTTTATAATTAAGTTTTTAAAAATTAATTTTAAAAAAATTAAATCAATTTTTTTTTTCTTTTCTTCTTGTTGTATAGTAACTAAAAATATAAATCTTTTTCCAGAGTTACAAATTAAAACAAGACCTATCATTTTTAAAATAATAGTCATGCCTAATAGACTCACTTGGTTTTCTATTTCATGAGAAGGGAACTTCTTTTTTTTTCATTTTTTTTTAGTACATTTTTTTGATAATCTTTTCAACTAGAAGTAGTAAAAGATATATAAAATATTCACATCCAAACACACTATTTGATCTTTTAAAAACAATATATTTTGTAAATAATAATGTGATTAAGAGAGTTTTCTCATTAGAATAAATTATGAACTCTTTACATTTAATCATTGAATGAAAATTCTTTTTATAATATATAAAAAGTCAAATAAATAATTTAATATACTTTTCAATCTATTAATTAAATAAAAAGAGCTCCTAAGAGTGTTATTATTTTTAATGTTTTTACATTATAAAAGCGAAAAACAAGTACATGTCTCCTCTCTGATAACACTGTTAAATTGAGAATGTAAACTAGCAATATAAAAATCTCCATTCTCCATTAAATGGATTGGTGTGTATTTTACAATGTTACCCTCGCACTTGTTTCTCTGGCTTTGTTTATTTTCTCTCAGAATTGTATAGAATGCAAAACTTTGATTTGTTTTCTTCTCCACTTTCTCTCAGTAACCAACCAAACAACAAGAAACAAGTTGCACCAATGCAGTGGACGAATCCAGATATATTACTGATCCAAATTATAATTTGAAAAAAACGTATCATACTCCTATTATCTCATATCATTATATAAGGAAAAAAAACATAAAATCTTAAAAACAGAACCAAAAAAGATTTTAAAAAAATTAAATACTTTCCAAAATAATGTCTAGATTCTTTTTTTTGGCAGATGACTTTAGCATAAAGTCTAAACTCTTGAGAGGCTTCCAATGACTTTAGATACATGGGACAACTTTGTCAAAATAAAATATTGGTATTCAATGAACCTAATCTACCTATAGTTACAATCTACACAATCTGCACGTAAAATTAATTTTCATAAAATTGGGGTTTTAAATTTGAAGATTGAATTCATTCCATGACACTGAAACAATTTATTGAACTTGGATTGGATTAGAATCAGTCAATTGAACAAAGATCAACCATACACCAGAGTTGAGTTTTGAAAAACATTCATTAGACCATTGACATATGGGACATGATTGAGTTCAAGTCAACACAACCCAATTAAACCAAACAAAATAAAATCTTACCCAGGGTCCATTATTGAAAATCAATTTAAATCTTTTTTAATAATTTTAAGATCCAATTACACACTTTTATGATTAAATTGATTATATCGATTTATATTAATATTCGTCTGAAGCTGTTATTGCAATTATCAATTTATCTAAGTATGTACCTAAAGAAGATTAATAGTCGGTTATGATGGGCTGCACAGGGCTGTGTGCAGAGGCATATGTAAACACTAGTCACTGGATAATGATATTTTAACAGGGTAGGTATTTATGTCTATTAAATATTAAGTTTCAACCACTACTGTTTATCATGGACAACATATAAACTCACGTGCTCTTATCACACGTACGTGGATAACATTCCCAAACCCAACAGACAAAGGCCAATCAAACTAGTTGTTTTTTGGCATATCCCCAATTTGTAGACCTAATTTTTTTAAATACATTTCAACAAATGATCAAATTTGAATAGTAGTAAATTGTTTTTGAGCCAATCAGCTTCAGTGCCATCAGGTTCCACCATGGAACCGTGTGGATTCCACCACAAGACTCTGCTCGGACAGCTTACAGCCAGATCCGCTTGACAACATCGTCTGATTTGAAATTATTCGTGACTATAGCTAGTATTTCTTGCAACGGTGAAATTTCATTTATTTATATTTCACTGTTATAATGATGAAATATATTAATAAGAAATGAAATTGGCACGCATTCCCTGTATGGTTAATTGTGGATTAAAAAATGTCAAATGTAGGTATATATCAATCAGTGAATGTTTTTGCATGATTAAAATTGAGAACCAGTTTTGACAAGTTAGTAGTGTACTTGAGTGTTAAGTGGAGCAAGATCAGAAGAAAATAAAATGGAACATGTGAAAGACGAAAAGCAAAAAAGTGTAACGAGACATGAGTTGAGAAAGTGGGGCTCGTGTTTTCTGTAGCCCAATGTGATGGTATGTTTATGTGACACGGAAGAGATATAGGACCAGACCAGACACGGATGTGATAAGAAGTGATATGAATCGATCTCTCTGTTTCTCTCTCTCTCTCTCACTATATATGCATATATATATATATATATATATATATATATTTCTGCTTTGGTTTTGGAAGTGACCACAAAGCAACACCAATCCCTTTGCGTCGGTTTTACTTACGGTGAAGAGAATCCTTTTGGGTTTTGTTCCTCTGTCTGATCTCTTTTTTCATCATTTCATCTTCTGCCATGCAAACAGCTCTCCCCCACAACACACACTTGCAAGTTAAGCTCTCCCACCAAGCAACCCCACAACTCTCTCTCTCTCTCTCTATATGTATATATCTGTATCTATATATATTCTGTTTCGGTCCGGCCGTACAAATTACGTAAACCAAACATTGGGTTACAGTAGTACACTGTGTGGATCAGAGGTGCCTGACTTTACAAATTCGGGCTTACGTTAACCAAACATTTGTTACAATATTAAGCACTAAACACCCAGCTAATTGGCCCACCAACAGAGTTGGCATATAAAAATATTAATTATTTTATGTGGTTAAGAAAAAGACTAGTCATTATCCACAAGCATGATGGTCTTTTCAGATGAGGCAGAAAAAACTTTCGTGGATTCAGTTTGATGTTCTGTATTCTTCCATGTCTACCTCCTAATGCGTTATCTATGTTAAAATTGTCTAATTGTAGAATAAAATAGAAAAAGAAAATCATATCAAAATATCGAAAAATTCAACTTCATTTAATTGGTCAAGAGTCAGAAGATAGAAGGCTCTTGAACTTGAGACATTCTAGGATTAAAATATACCTCGACAAATGATGGCAGTTCATAGTCCCAATTTTTTCAATTTAAAAAAATAAAAAATTACTATTTAGATCTATTTCTCAAATCGATGTGTGAAAAGTGCCATCCCCTACTACTAAAACCGATTTATAATTATAAATTATTCATTTGATGAACTTTTAACTTGGTATTTTACTTCAATATATTCAACGACCAAAATGGTCTGATATTTGGGCTTCAAACTGGATGTTATATCATATGTGACCCTCCACAAGTAAGTACGGCCTGTAACTAAAAAGAACATCAGAGACGTACAAAACAGCTACAACACACTAAGACAATCTTTTGTGCAATTTGAGTTTGCACTTTGCAGATGATTTAGCTTAAATTATTGTTTGGTAGCTTAGGGAGGAAAGAGGAGGAATCACTTCCCTTCCCCTCATTTGCTCTACCCCTTTTTTTTATTATTATTATTTTTTTTCCCCCCACCTCTTAAAAGTTCCAAACTAGAGATGAACTACTCTTCATCAAATCTTTTCCCTTCCTTTCCTTCCACCTCCTTTCAACCAAACTATGTGTCAACATCAAGAGTTCAACTTCAAAATTTCTGACTTTTTTTTTAGTTTAAATAAATAATTTTTCCTTGAAACGAACTATCTCATACAACTAACACTGATCAAAACGTAATAAAAATACCAAGAAAAAATTTAAGCTGAAACAATCTAACAGTCCAATCCTGCATAAGATGGCCAAAAAAGTGGTCAGCATATACTTACTAGAGGTAAAAAATAAAATGCCAATGATTCATGAACTGGTTAGCATATGCAAAGGCCTTTACTTGTAACATCCTTAATAAGAATCACAACTCTGTGGAAAACAAAAGAAAATGTCCGACATATTTGCTGTCCTCCAGTAAGAGCAACAAGTACAGGAGGCAAAGATTACTCTGCAATTACTACTACCATACAAATGATTCTTTTGACTGCACATATTCTACAATTACGTAAATTAAAGTCTATTGCATTAGAACCATAAGCTCTTAAAAAGTAGGGGAGCAGGAATTTGCAGTGGGCATATATTATCTAATAGATACTGATTAAAGCAAGACTAACGCATTTCAAAGTGTAACTAACGGTCAAAATTTAAAAAGAATCATAGGCATTGAAAAGAACATTTATTCAAAAGTAACATATTCTTTGGGTTGAATATCCCAACCTTCAAAAGAAGAACTAGTAAGAACCCGAAAATCTAATGGTACACATCTCACACAGTTAATATCACATCAAAATATGGTGTACAGCTAAGTTTATATGCTGTGCTATTATATTCTGATACTACTGCAGTGACCAGCTAAAGTCTGTTGAAAATAAATCTTACCTGTACTACCTTCAAGACAAATTATCAGATTTGAGAGAGATCCAATTCTTGGAAGCAAGTGTTGCTTAAACATCAAAAACAAAATTCAAATTCGGATCCCAATGTCAGTAAACCCTCCGGAAAATTGACAGATTGAGTTATATTTATGTTGGATATAGTAGTTTCATGTAAAAATATTCATACGAAAACCCTCCAGAAAATTGGGACAGATTTGAGTAACATTAATGTTGGATAGGGTTTCATGTAAAAATTTCATACAACTAGCATAGAATATTGGCAGACCGAGTTCCACATGTACTAAATCAGAACCAGAGCAGGGAAAAAATTTAAGGAAATCCCACAAGAACCAAAACGACCACCACACAAAACTTGCCTATACTAATGGCTTGCGAGTTTGATCAGCCTATAAGAATTTCTGTAATAATCACTGCTGATGCCTTAATCAATGGCAATGATGAGAAAACCAACAGAGACATACATGAGTAACACAGGGTAGAGTGCGAGGGCTTTTCTTCTTGGGTTGACAGCTGTACTCATGAATGGATATGCAGCCCAGGAGCTCCAAGCCAATGTCACACACACCACAACCAGCTTCACTATCACATTGTCCTTTAACATGCAAATTAGGGCACCAACATCCAGAGGGAATAGACAGTAACCCAGGAGACTGAGACTTTGGAAGAAGATTATGTGACCGCCCTGAAACACAATACATGGAAAACTTGTCAGTCCAAAGCGAACAATTGAATTATGGAAGTAGTTATCAAATTCAAAAATTTCCTGGGAGACCTAAGGTTTCTCTCTCTATACAGAACAGTATCAACAAAACTGGAACATTCTAACTTCCAGCAGAAATTGATTTCTAAATTATAATCTGAAACCTCGAGAGAGGGTGATTACCAGTAGTAGTACATTCAATGTCAGAATCACAGCACCAGCTGCCAGCAGTGCAAATGCAACAGCAAAGACTTCAGACTGGAAGATAAGCAAAGGCACAAAAGGCTGTTAGTAGTGAACTCATTCCAATAACTAGCTCCATTTTTAACAAATGAAAAGTAACGAGAATAATATGATGTCTAAGGAAAGAAAACCAGCCTCTTCAGGAAGAGAATTAATATAAAGTGAAGATTCTGGATCTCTTATATCAAATAATGATGGTCCTTGCATACAAAAGATTTACAGTATTCAATCATGTAGCTTCTGTCTCTATAGAAAACGCCATGTCTATAGCAGAATTATCAAACAAGTTATTCAAAACATTGGAAAAAAAAAAAAAAGGACATGGACAATAAAAATTGGATGGCCAACCACAAACTCCTCCTCCTCCTGCTGAAAATGGAATGGAAGTATATATAATTGAAAACCGACAAATAAAATTTCTTGACAATCATTTCATCTTATAATTTCCACCTTAGTGGTATCATAAAGTCGTAATTTTACTAGCATATAGAATGAATCCCTGGTATGGTTAGAAAAATAAAGAATAAGTATGATTCAAATGTGTTTCACTTAAAATGTGAAGTAAATTTTTTTTCAACTATATAAAAATACGAAATCAGTTTTCAGTCATTCAATGAATGATTAATCATCATAAAAGATGGAAATACACAATTCAAAGGGTATATTGCAAACCACCCCACGCCCCGCCCCTCCTATCCCCACACCAAAACCCCTAAACACATTTTTGACACAGAACACTTAAAACTATAGCGATTTTTGCAAACGCCCCCTTGCCATTGTTGTGCCGTTGAAAAACTAATGTTATTGCATGACCATGTCACCTGACCCATAATATTATTTAATTCTAAACTTACCCTTATCAACCAGAATGTATGTATGTTCAGGTGTATGTAAATGTGTGTATACACACACGCGCGCACAAAAAGCCCACATAGTCCACGTTCTCTCTCATCATTTGGCATCCCATCTTCCTTCCTCTTTCACCTCAAAATGAATCTCCTCTCTAACACTTCTCCTCCTCATTCTTTATCTTCCTCTTCTACATTTATTTTCTATTTCAGCTATGAATCCATCATATGATTGTATTTCTCCAGATTTTCTCTAAAACCACTGTATATGCAAACAAATCAAACGGAACTCTTGTATACACACAAACATAAGCATTTGACCAGATTCATTATGTTTTTGTATGGGTATGCTGCAGTTCAAGTGGGTTATTAGCTAATCACTGATGGTTTGAGAGGGGTTTATTGCGATTAACCCCAATTTAAATGATAGAAATTCCAACAAAAAATTGTATCTAAAATGACAGGGAAAGTGTAAAAAGGACAAAATAACATACGAATGTTAAAATTTAAAAACAATCAAAAACTTCGTAGACACATCACTGATTACCAACAATGTGGGGCAAAAGAAATCCAATACATAGATTAGTTAATGTAGAATTGAAAAAGATTGTATTATCTAAATTAAGTTATATAGGAATTCCTAAGTCCAAAAGTTAAGAGTTATATAGGAACGCCATCGTCAGTGGAGAAGAGTTGTCTCGTGTCGTTTTGGTGAGGAGAGTGGGGGCTGGTCCCCTCTCCCAGTCACTATTTTGGGAGGCGTGGTGTGTGGAAATTCATTCGGAAGGGCTGGGATGTTTTCTCCTCACACATTAGATTCAAAGTTTGTGATGGCAGACATGTTCGTTTTTGGGAGGACCTTTGGTGCGGAGATCAATTGCTGTCTCACTCCTTTCCTAGACTCTACAGTATTGCAGTCAATAAGCATGTCTACGTAATTGATTGTTTTCAACTTGATAACAATGGAGTTACGTGGGATGTG
This sequence comes from Cornus florida, assembly GCF_030987335.1. Classification (NCBI taxonomy): domain Eukaryota; kingdom Viridiplantae; phylum Streptophyta; class Magnoliopsida; order Cornales; family Cornaceae; genus Cornus; species Cornus florida. The sequence goes on along the minus strand of NW_026775580.1, from coordinate 82,976,765 downwards.
CGTTTTAGGCGCCCCTTTCAGGATTGGGAAATGGAGGAAGCTTGTGTTTTTTTGGATGCATTGTATAGGCGGAACGATATTGGCAGAGGGTGAGATGATATTTTGTGGGTTCCTTTAGCTCATGGTAGGTATGGTGTCCGATACATGTTCTTGTGTTTGTCCAATTTCATTGGTCACGAGTTCCTATGGAAGTCTGTTTGGCATTTCAAAGCTCCTCTTCGAATCGGATTCTTTGTTCGGACTGCCACATTGGGAAAGATTTTGACATTGGACAATTTGAGAAAGAGAGACAACATCATTGTTAATTGGTGTTGTTTATGTAAAGCAGATAGTGAATCAGTGGATCATATTCTTTTACATTGTCCTGTGGCATATGATTGTTGGAGTTTTATTTTTTACATGTTTGGCCTTTTTTGGGTAATGCCTAAGCACTCCTCACAATTGATTAACGCTTGGAGAAGTTGTCCTGTTAAAAAAACAAGCTTGTGATTATTGGAGGATTGTTCCACATTGTGTTTGGTGGTGTTTATGGCGTGAGAGAAATAACAGATCCTTTAAAGGAAAAGAATCGTCTTTAGCTAATTTAAAAATTCATATTCTTCGTTCTTTGTTCTGTTATGTAAGAGGAAACGCATGCTCCTCGATTGATGATTTCTTTGATCTCTTGGATCCTATTGGTCCACAGATCGTTTTTTCTTCTTGCATTAGGGATGTGTTCCCCTTTTGAACGTTTTTCTAATATATTTTTACTTATAAAAATAAAAAATAAAAAAAAAGTTAAGAGATAAAATAGCAAGTAGAATGACAACTAAAAATAATGAAACAAACTACATATGTTGAAAAGTGTGGAATTGTAAAACGAGATTGTCATTCTTGATCATAATTGTTCTTTGTGGATTCTTAAATGGAGTTTGTGTAGATATGTTTAAAAGTACTCCTTTATTATTTCCTCCAAGAGGAGTTCTTTTAATTCTATGAATTTTTCGAATATCCTTTTTCTTTAAGTATCATCAAAAAAGTTTTAGATTGCCCAGCACTCCACCAATTTGTAACTCAAAGCTTAGGATTTATATTAAATAAAATAAAAATCAACAAGGGGAAAAATACTATATAGATTCAAGATATAATAAAAGAGTGAATGATTTTTATTTATTTTTATTTTATTTTCATTTTCCACCTACAAATTATTAATGAACACCTTTTTGTTGACTCTATGAGATTTAATATTTCTACAAAGCATGAGTTCAATTACAAGTAACTGAATGTAAGAATCTACAGAATTTTGTGTATAAATATTGAGTCTGTCCCTCCACCCGCATTATCTCTCTCTCACTAGTCTTACTCCACTTACCCTTACAAAGAGACAATTAATAAATTTTCCACCACAAAAGTACCAATTCTAGTTGCCACTCCCATATATATATATATATATAGATTTATAAGTAACTGAAGTGGGAGGTCATAAAAAAAATGTGAATCATATTTTACCTAATTTCCCCTTCTTTTTTTTTTTTTTTTGGCAGGTGAATTGATTTCTCCTCGAGAACCACTATTTTAATTCAGGAATCCATCATATATTTTCGGGTAAAGTGCATAAAACCCCCCTGAACTATACTCTATTTTCCTAAAAGCCCACCTAAACTTCTATTTTTACAGTTAACCCCCTAAACTATTAAAAGTTTTGCAAAAAGCATCCACCGGTGAGGTTCTGTTTGATTTCTCCGGCTAAATAGGCGCGTGATGATCACATGCCATGGCTATAATTTTAAAATGACAAACATACCCTTATAAAGTATTAATTAATAAAAACCAATATTCTCAACCCATCTTTTCTCTCTCCTTGGAATCCAGACCATCAATCTCTCTATTTGTATATATATATTTGTGTGTGTCATATATATATATATATATCTGTCATTGCACTCTAAACTGTCGCCCTACGCTCAAGCTGATATGGATTGCGAGAGTTTTAAGTCTGTTCCAATCGAATCGGCCCCAATTTGTTGGCCGAATGTGGTCAAGAATTGTCAACAAAACATGGGTCTAAAAGAGCGAAAAGCGACCGGCGATGGCAAGATGAGAATGAGAATGGGTTGTGGGGAATGTCTTCACCTTCGTTGAATGGTATCACTATAAATGGTGACGGGGTTTCAATTTGGGGGTTAGGGTTGAATGAGGAAGTTTGGGTTTCAAGCTGGTGTTCTGAGGAAGTTTGGGTTTCGACAAATTGAGAAGCCGATGGGATTCAGTAAAACAAAACAATCTGATGGGAAGCGTGGGCGTGGAAGGTAAAAGCGAGACGGTGGATCTACCTCGCGTTGAATGATTTTGTGGCTCTTTTTGAAAAGATTTTTCACCTATTCTTCGTTCACTGATCTTAGTTGCTGGAGTTGGAGGTCGAGAAAGAAAAAAAAAATTGAGACAAAGAGAGAGGGAGGTAGATCGGAGGGTGTCGGCCGTGAATGGTAGAGGTGGTTGGGTGGAGAACAATGGTGGCGGCCATGGACGAACGTGGAAGGAGTTGGGCAAAGATGAATCAGAGTTGTTGAGGAGTTATTGACAATGCGGTGGTCATCGTCCTCGCCGCCGATGCTACACGACTGTTCCTAGAGGAAGACATCAAATAGACATCGTGTTTGGCGGTGCTAAAATGAGGTGGGTGTTTCGCGTTACAGTGAGGTGGGGTAGGTGATGTGTTGTCCAATTCTTATTGGTTATTGAGGTTTTGCTAACACATCAGCAGCACAAGTGTATAAAGCATTAAAACGGCGGGTTTCACTGAAGGATAATTTCATAATCTTCTTTTTCCGGTACCAGAAAACTCACTAGTTTAGGGGGACACTTGTTAATTCAGAGGGGTTTTGTTCAAATGCCTTATAGTTTATGGGGGTTTTATGCACTTTACCCTATATTTTCACCACAACAAAGATTGTAAGGAATTTGTCTCTTGCCTTCAGACCCCTTCACAGCATGCATCTCAAGGGTAAGGAATAGCCTCAAAGAAATATCTGTTATCAAAATCCAAACTAGTCTTCAAAATTATATCCCGTCATACTCGTAACCTCATCTATCCTCGAAGTAATATCTGTGGTCAAAATCCAAACCAGTCTTCAAAATTATATCTCATCATAATCCTAACCTCATTATAAATAATAAGAATTTATGTTCTTTTATTGATAAGGAAAAAATATTCAATCCAGTGGTGACTGGCTGTGTTACTTAGATTCTCCCTCAACTGAACATACTTGTGTCGACATAACACGACACGACTTGGGTATGGGTATGGGTATGTAGTATGTCCCTTACAAATGTACCTAAATAGGACACCTAGATCCTCTAATTGTGAAGAACTCAAATCTGATAGCCAAGAAGATTTTCCTAATTCTGAGATAGGTGGAATCTCTCCCTTTTTCACCATTTCCATTTAATATAAATTAATATTGAGTATATTTTGAAGAATAATAGTACGATCTTATACTTTTATGTATCGTATAATGTTAAGTGTGCAAGAAGTGTTCATGCACCCGTATGCAGGTTTTGGACACATTCAAACTGAATCCCCATATCCTAAATTGACAAGTCTGACATTTGCACTAGATTTCACAGAATCATTCATTCATAATTTCATCTTTCTCTTAATCTTGTCATACATCCATCACAACAGTTGCAATTCCTGCTACACTCATCTTATGAATATGTTACTTCTTAAATACCCAACATTCTCTCATGTAGAATATGGTTGGTCAACCCCAAGGGTATAGCTTATGGTCTATGTTACATGGACTCGGGTACGTGTGTCATGTACGGATATGTATCCATGCATCGGACGTGTCAAATCTCTAAACCAAAGGACACGTGCACACTACTAAATATTCATTTTATTTAGTTAATTTATTTTATTTTCTACAAGAAAGTAATGTTTTTATCTAATATAGTGTTCAATATAGGTTTTAAACTAATTTTAAAGTAATAATACAATATAATTGAATGATTGGATATGTTTTTTAGGTACATGTCCAACCAAAAGTGTCGGACACATCATATGCCCATGTCTAAGCAATATGTGTCCAACACGGGTGTTTTACTACATTTGAAGAGTCCATGTAACATAGTTTATGGTAAGGCTCTTACTTCACAGTTCACATCCTAGAGGTTGGGGGTTCGAATCCCCTTGGGGCCCGGCCACCCCCAAGAAATTTTCTCAACAATTGCCAGAGCATATAGGATTGGGGAACTGCATGTGGCCGGTGGTGGATTATGAGGTGCTTGAAGAAGCACGACACCACCAATGTCGACCAAAAATAAAGAAAATAATATATATAAAAAAAAATGGTTGGTCAAGTGGTTATATGTTTTATAAGATTAAGAATTACTTTTCAAGTTTAGATGTATATGCAGCATTCCTCCATTACATATCTTGCTTCAAGTCTACGATTAACATTGTCTGTAATTTCTCCCTCTATATACACAATTGAGCTTAGGTAACAAAAATCTTTGCTTTTTGGTATGTATTGACCTTGATCTTCACTACATTCCTTCTTGTGTATCTAGTTTTACTAAAGTTACATTTTACATATTCACTTTTAGTCATACTTATCTTAAACCCTCTTCATTCTAGTATTTCTTGTCAAACCTTTAATTTAGCATCATTCTGAAAGTATTCTATTAGTTCATCTATGACGAGGATAAAAAGATATCTGTTTAATATCTATTCATATTGAGAAATTACATAATATCTACCCGCTGATCAAGCAGAGACGCTGCTAGTGAACCCCCTTTTCAGAAATTCCCTCGTCACCTACTAGTGAGCCGGAAAGTTTAGGGAAGCCTCTTGGAAGCTCAGCTCATTAGTGCATTATTGCCAAAAGCAACAAGTTCAGTAATGAGCATAATGGCCCCTTCTCTTCGCAACAGAAGCGCTAGAAGCAAAGCCCCTTTTTTGCTCCTCTATTGGATAGCTATGGCTTATTATGACAGGGCGATAACTTCACCCGGATCGGGAGAAAAAAAAGATGAATGATATTCAAAGAAGATGAAGGTAAGTCAGATTAAATCTAAAAATTAAAAAAATACGAACTATGTCTAAATACTGAGAACAAAATGGAAGCAAACGAATGAGATCTTAATCTAGGGATTTTAGTCTTCAAATGATTGATAAAAAAACAGCCACATGGGTAGCAGACTTCTTAGTTATAATCTATTCTAGTGTGTGTAGCTTACATGTTATTTGTTATTAGACGAATGATCTGATGTCCTTTTATCACTATTCACAATGAGTTGGATATAGTGTGTGCTTTAAACATCAAGAAAGCCCCAGCTTATTATAATCAAAGTGCCTAATTGTCAGGCCATGAAACGAAGAGCTAGGTCCCAGCTGCATTTCAGTTCCGAACCTCTAAAAGGTTCGCAAGAAGCACTGAACCTAAGCACTTGTAGAAAGCCATTGCTATAATTTGACATCACTAATAGATAGTCTTAGAAGTCTAGTCTACTAACTCATACCCAACAATTTCTTTCTGTTAAAGAACAAAAGTGAAACTTAAATGCTTATTGGGAGATGTAATAGCTCAATTGCTCCTGTATTTTGACTGTGGTACTTTGATGGATTTATTGTTGTTCAGTTGGTTTAGTGATGTCATTTGCTGTTTGTTTGTTTTGTAGGGCTCAGCTCTCTGTTTTAGGGTTTGTTCTCCCCTTGTCTTGTACTATATTTTTGTATCAATATGATTATTTTGTTTAGCAAAAAATAAATAAGAAATAAATAGCTCAATTGGATAACATGTTGATGGAAGAACTGTGATTGGTATTCAATATATTATTTCTAATCATCCTATCAGTTTTAACATTTTCTTTTTGCTTGGTAAACTATCAGTTTGACATTTCTATTCATGGATGACACAAACATATAGTGATTAAAAAAGAACCGTTACAATTACCTACCTCATCAGCTATTATTTTAGCATTTATTGCATATTTTAGCCACACCTCTAAGCTCTGAAACATTATGTACCATATGTAACCCTAAAATACATTGTGTATTAGTTTGCTTCTTGTCTTGCTTAGTGCACCTATCCCGCTAGTTAAGAACTTAAAAATCCCATGTCTTTCATAATCAAACCTCTATCCTTGACTAGAGTAGGTTAGGACAACACCTCTCACTTGATCAATCGAATATTGACTGCATTATGAACCAGGACTATTGAGTATCCAACAAGGGACCACTACAAACACAATCTTCCGTCTTAAACATGCTTGTAATTCTTAAAAATGAAGCTCCTAACACAGATCCCCTACCAATCTATATTGAACAAATGTGTGATTCTTAAATCATCCAGCTGCAATATTTCAAATTTACCTTAAACCAAAATTGGTACTAACATGTAAAATACAAACGAAGTTTACCTGACAATCCCAAAAAATAATAATAATAATAATAAACCTACAATATGAACTAGTCATCCAATATAACAAAAAACATTTGCCCATATTCTTAGAAGTATGCAGATCCATCAATGCAATTATCAGCAATTGTCGTATAATGAATAAAGGTTAACAATAAGCACGATACCCAAAAGGAAATGCGTAAATACATAGAATAATGGGTTTGTAAGATTTAGTTATAACCTACCTAAGAACGTAAGTGTATGAATCAATACATGTATACAAAATTTCTAGGGCTCACCTTCTTGACGGAAGCTGACCATGACAAGGTGAGACCGAGGAACACAATGAAGAAGAATGGCCCCCAAAGATCCCAATCCCTCAACGCTTTCCCCGGGTCATCACGATACGGGTTCGGAAACACCACAAGCTTCAAGTTGCTGACAATCCTGGACAGATCCCTCTTCACCGTGTCCCACACCGGCTCCGTCAGCGTGTTCGGGGGCGACCCGAACCCGGTGGGACCATTGTTCTGCCGAGAATTGGATTGACCGCCGGTGGAGCTCGGCAGCGGCGGTGGGGCAGGGACAGCTGCCGGCTTGGTTGGCAGTGGAGGCAGATTGGAGGACATGAACGGTGATGGCGAGACCGGGATTGAGGCTCTAGGAGGGCTGGGAGGACGCGCGGGTAGGACAGTGGCGGGGCCCGCTTGGACGCTGGCATTGATGAGGTTCTCGATCTCGTCGATATCGGATTGGGAAGAGGGGTGGAGCGGTACGGTGTCGCCGTGTGACATTTTTTTTTCCCGGAAAGTGAATTGCGATTTTCTTGAGAAAACTACTGAGATCTGACGGAAATTGTAGAGATCTGAGGGAAATAAAGGGTGGACGAGAGAGGAGTGAGAGAGTTCTATGGAGAATTGACAGAGAGAACGGAGGTAGGTGTCGGTGGAGAGAGATAGTGATCGGACAACGAGCACATCTTCCTGGGCTTGGGATTAGTTTGTTTTTGTGCAATGCTTTTTTTGCCAAGACGTCGCTGCTAAAAGTAATGTTACAACTTACAGGTAAACGGTCTGCAAATCAACAAATTAATTAATTAATACAAAGCTCGGATCCTTTGGACTTGGATCCTATTCGAATTTATCTATCCGACCCTTTAAGAGAAAAAATATAAATGCAAGATATTTTCGTGAGTTAAATAATTTAACACTATACTTCTAAATTGCATTCTCCAAATAAATGTGCTGCCAATTTAATACTTTAGAATTTAACATGTGGTTCTAAATCGCATTCCCTGAAATAAATCTGCTACATGGACATCAAAATGGTAAAAGTTCTAAATTACTAAGATTCAGAAAGATTCTAATGTAATTAATCTCTTTAGTGGACTTGAATTTATTTTATTTTATTTTTTTGAGGGGTTCATGCCAACCTATATTTAGATTTCATTATTATTTAAAAAAAAAAAAAAAAACAAAGACTTGAAGAAGATCTTTTCTTAATTAAAGAGGATAATATCCCTAACCCTTTTCTTAATTGGTGAATATTTCAAGATGGTATATAAGGGTACAATTTGGGCAAGTCAATTCAATTTGGATTCATTTATTTATATTTTATAATAAGAATCTTACACACTTATTTTATCATACAAGGTCTTAAGAAATTCAGCGCTCAAGTTTAGTTTGTCATTAAAATTTTAATCCAACCAAAACTCAAATTGAGCTTGAATCGTTTAATCTCAATCCAAACTTTGTGTTAAAACGTTAATAACAAGAGCGAAACCTAGCTGAGTTGACTAATCCAGCCAATCAACCCAATCTAACCGGACCAACAAAGTTTAATTTGAAAATAAAAAAATACATTCAACTTGAACTCGACCACACATTTTAGTTTGAGAATTATATTCCGGGAGTTGACTCAGATTTGGGTTAAGCCCTCAACTTACCGCTCAAGTTCCACTGTTCCACCTAGTGATGCACAAGAATCTTCTCCTCTTTCAATACCAATAATCCAACTCCATTGTTACTTTTAAGAAGTACACATCTTATAAATTCTTACCTATACTTTAAAACAAAAAAGAAAAAATCGGACGTTCTCAATCCTTCTACTTTCTCTTTGTAATTTAGTGGGCCCGTGCACGGGGCCATCAAAGCAGAGCCGTCCGTGTTTCCATGTGTGCCCGGTGCAGTCCATTCTCATGTGTGCACCGAGCACAACGAATATACTCTTCTTGACCCTCAGGAGATTACACAATTGGACCGACATTAGTAAGCATTATTAAGGCATCGAAGCATGCTTAGATGTGACTTATCTCATACAGTTAAATGTAACTGAACCCCAGTTAACTAAGGCAATCCACCATTCAGCAAATTAAAAGATTAAATGATTTCTAAACAACAAATATAAAAAATCAAATGAATGGTCAAATTAAATTATCCCATTATGATCTCACATAATCATAAACCTAGACAAAACTTGAAAAAAGATCGATCATTAAGCCAAAAAAAACTGCGATATCTTCAAACTCCAGTAACAATGATAGGATTTCAAATTCCAGTAACAATGTCACGATCATTATCATCTTTGCCTCAGTAAATATCTTCAAAACTGGGTTCAATTTCCCAATCAGTGCTCCGGAACAAATTCATCAATGAACCAGCTACATCCTACATCTTAGTTTTACAAAGACATGGGTAACACGTAAACCTCCTTGGGGTTTTAAAAAATGTAGATAAAACTATTACATCCAAGATATTAAGATTTGTAAATGATAAGAGGCATCTGCATTTTTTTTTTTTCATAAGTGATGAAGGCATCTGCATTTTAGGGCGCAAGAGCAAGAGCAAGACCCAACTTTGCCGGTGCCGCGTTGTTGGCCTTTGAGTCATACTCTGCTGAAAAAGTTAAGAAGGACTTGGTCCTCCATTCCCTCTGGCACAGCATAGCAACCTTTCCATCATCAGAAAACCTTGCTTTTAGTTTGGTGTAAGGATCGACTGCATGGGAGCTTCCAATGGTATAACTGTTCCTGTAAGTGGAAAACCTGTGTGTCATTTCAGCAGCAACCTCAGTTCCATTTAAGGGATTCACAGTGTGGATGTACGATGCCTTCAGCGTCTGTCCCTTGTCCGCCCTACACAGACGAGTCCAGTTGTTTTATTAGAAATGAATTGATAAAGCAAAACAAATCACATGTAACAGGGTGAACAATGAAATGACTATTATAAGCACAACTTTATATATCTTATGCTTTCTTTCTAGGACTGCTACAGTGCCCAATCAAGTCCAATGCAACAGAAAGTGAATCATGGATTGCCTAGGGGAGCCCAATCATGTCAAATTGGAAGCTAATTTAACTTTTGCTTCTAATAATAACATATGCAGGAGCCCTTGTGAAGGTATAGTTTCACAACTTTTTAATCTAAAATATTAGTCAAGTACCAAATGATCATGAGTTCCCCCATCAAAGTAACAAAATAGTAGCTAATTAAGGATAAAATTTTAATTTTGGACGCATTACCAAAACGTCCAAGGCACTTTTAGAATGGAGGGGGAAAAAAATTATAGGAAAAAAACTAATTAAAGGTCAGTATAAAATTTACAAAGTTTGATCATATAAACAAGAGATATAGAATGGTTAAGTAGAGAATTGACCATGAGAGTAGGAGAGTAATCAAATTGTGTATAGATAGCTATCTATATACATACACAAACAGGCTTATCATTGGTACATATTTGCCTATATAAAAGGCTGATTGTCATAATATAGTTTGTATAATTTAAATTTATTAAATTGCATACTATCAAAAATAACACACCCCCACCATGTCTGTATCCTACCTTTGGAAGATTTTCATCTCATTTGTGAAAAATATGGACTAATTAGGAGGAGGGGAGTGTGTCAAAGTATCTTTTTCTTCGTGACCATACTTTTATTCACACCCCCCATCCCCAACCCCCCCCCCCCCCCCCCCCCCACACCAAAATTGAGTCTATAGAGAAACTATTTTTGTAAACCACTCTAAAACTTTTGGATGTCACGGTATTCAGCCAGGCATGACTGCTCAAGAAAACACCCTAGTTTTTGACAATTGAAGGAAATGATGGATTTTTTTTTTCGATAAATTGAAGGATGGATAAAAGCCAATACCCAATATTTTGGAAGTGGTGGGAGGGGCATACCAGATACATTATAACTTTTAGCAGTATTTGCACAACTGATGGCCCCAAACTTCAGTCCACGTTCTCAGGCTGGTAACCCTAACTTCTACCACCACACCAAGAAATAGGTCAACAGATTTATAAGAAAAGACAGAGATAGAAAAGCAGAGTGAGAGGACTGAAGAGGGGTGTGGTGTTGGAGTCTGGAGATCTTCCTGCAAATAATTCAATGCTAGTCTAGTTGAATATTTTAAAGCGCACGTAGTGTACAGCTATGCATACTCTGAATAAAGTAAAGCACCTTAAGGCCATAAGGTCTTCTATAAAGGGCATTAAAGGCACGATGGCGACCCAAGCTTCTATCACTACACCAAGAAATAGGTCAAAGAAAAACCTCAACAGATTCATCAAAGAAAAAAGAAAAGAAAAGAAAGAAATATGGAGTGCCGGGGGGGAGGGGGGTGGGGTGTTGGAGTCTGGAGATATCCCCAAAAATAATTCAAAGCTAATCTAATTGAATATTTTGAGACACAGTTAGTGTACAGCTATGCATACTCCGATTTAACGTAAAAGCAGCTAAAGGCACCATAAAGGTCTTCTATAACAGGTAGAGGCCGCCTTTGGTTTGACAGTGGCTCTTGGGAATGCTGGACAATTTGAGGAAGAGTTGACAGATTGTTATTAATTGGTGTTGTATGTGTAAGAGGGATAGGGAGTCAGTGAGTCATCTTCTCTTACATTGGCCAGTGGTGAGGAATGTATAGGCTATGTTTTTTAGATTGCTGAAGTGCATTGGGTTTTGCTGAAGTCCACGATCTGTGTGCCCGAGGCTTGGAGGGGGTGCACAGTGAGAAGTCAAGTTCGAGACACATGGAGGGTCAAGCCCCTTTGAATTTGATGGGAGCTTTGGCAATAAAGACATAGGTCTTTTGATGGTGTTAAGACTCTGATATGGTTGTTAAAGCACCATATCCTGAGCTATCTCTTCTTTTGGGTTACAGGGAGGGTTTGTAAATCCTTGGAGGACTAGCTTCACAGTTAGAAAAGGACCAATAACACCACTGAGAATCAGATGACCCTCAGAGCCCTCCGCATAACATGTACAAGTTTATTAATAATTATGTGGTAAAGCGCACTGCAACACCGATTACAAAACACAGGTATCTGAGGACCTCAACAACCCGAACCATAAAGATCCCAAACCAGGCAACATAAGCACTCCTATTTTGTAATTCTGTCACATCAACCTCACTGACACATGCATGTTGGACATATTTGATTATTGGCATTGATAAAAGGTCATTCCTTTATGTGATATTCGTGATGGACATCTCTTATGTGTTGCCGGGTTGGACAGCAGTAGATTTCCTTCCAGAGGTTTTAATCAGGCTATGATTGCAGAAAAGTTCATTATTTCCACATGCACGTGCTAGACATCAAACATACCCATTATATATACATATATATGTTTGTAGACATGTTGTACAGTTAATTTCATACTCTTTCCTGAGGCAGACACTAGTAAACGTCCTTGTAGAGGTCTCAATCATGCTTTAGTACCAGAATAGTCACTTAACTATTGCACATGCATATTAACATACATCAAACATATTTTATATGTATGCATTTGAAAATTGAAAATTGAAAATAGAAAAAGGATATCCTTTCCAAGGAAAATAATTAAGATTTGGTGATACATACAGCATAAGCGCCACTGAAAAATCTGTCTTGTTAAAGCTGATACCAGTATTGTACTTGGTGAATGAAGAAGAAGCAGTATCAAATCCAACCTCGCCACCAAAAGTTAGATCCTTGGTCCCAAGTGCCGCAGAAAGCTCCAAAAGAGGGGCAGGATTCAAGCCAATACTGGAACTGATGGCTGCATGGTGATGAAGGTATTGCACATCCAGCTGAGAGGATACACAATAATCAGAAATTCGTCTAATAAGACTTCAAGAAATATTGATTCCCGCCTTAATATTCAAAACTTACACCGAAAATAAAAATTATTCCTGGCTTGCAAGCATTTTACACTATTAAACAAAATGAAAACCCAGGAAACTTTTTTAGTTCAATCTTTCATTTCATTATCATAAAAGAAAAGCCGACTTCCAAAGATCAAGCCCCATTGGTAACTTCCTTTTCTCAAGGAGACCATTTGATGACCTATGGCCAACATAGCTAAACCAACTGAGCTGCAATGCGTTATCACCTCAAAAGTTGTTGGACTTGATTATTATCCTGAAAAATCAAGTTCAACGAGTACAAACTGATAAGAATACACCCATGTAGAGCTGCAATGGATTTAGCTGTTTGTGAACAGCTTGAATTTGGCTCAAATTCAACCTTGTTCATTTAACAAATGAGTTGAGCTAATCCTGGTTTTAAGTCTCGTTTAGTTAATTAACTGTGTCCAAACAAGTCCAAGTCCTTTCATGGGGCTTGCGAACATGGGGCAGAGGCAACCATGGTAATTTACACATTAAATGTAGCTAGTTGTAAGTGAATATATATTATGTCCATTTATCATATCTAAAGCTATGGTAATTTTAATTGCAACGATCAGCTGAAGAATCAGATTAGAACATGTTATCCTGTGTAAAAATAATGCGGAAAATCTAGGCTAATATGCACAGGTTATGGTATCAAACATAAATATGTCATATGTAAGCTATCCCAATTACAACTTTGACTCATTGCATTTTGTATTAGGGTACATCACATTTATATCCCCTGATGTTCGTCAAAATAATATAGACCTATCTTCACCATATTTTATTTTGTAATAGGGTAAATTACATTTATATCCAATGATGTTCGTAAAAATCATATAGACCTATCCTTTTGTTTGAAAAATCACACTAACTTCACTAATCAGACATATTTACTTTGTAACAGATTCTCATATCAGTTAACAGTTAACATCAGTCAAAAACGATTTTTATTGACGTCAATACACACAAAATTTGCACTTATAAAACCAATCTCATGTAAATTTGTATTAAAAAATATTAAAATAATTTAATGGCAAAATAGAGAAATAAAATCTCACCCAGCAAGATTTAACAAAAGTTTCTGACAAGAGAATAAGTGTAATTTTTCAAAAAAAAATGGGGAAGACGATGTAATTTCGATAGAACTCAGATAGGTCAGCGTAATTTGCCCTTTGTATTAAAATTAACAAATGGTAGAATATGAAGCTACAAATGGTCAATTGAAATTCCCTCAATTCTGAATATATTTAAACATGAGCCAAGCTAGATCAGTAGCTTGTTGAGCACACACAGCTGGGATCAAGCAGCCAAATACTTGGCTCAGTACTTTTGCAACTTTAAACACATGTTCCCAGCTGGTTTGAACCTGATTTTACACCAGTCCAACCCTCCAAGATCACACAGCACCGATCAACCAAATTTCTAAGAATTAACATGATAATTCAAGATACTGGCCAATCCATTCATATATGCTAGGTTAGGTCAAATCTGCACTCAAATATAGGACAACATTCTTCCCAACCTCCATTAGAAGTTACCAAAAACCTAGTGAAACCGAGTGAATATGCTGGACAAATAAAAAAGACTTCAAAAATGAGATCTGCAGGGGACCTGAACTCCCAGTTGTTTTCATAAATTTTAAAATAATGTGCCATGTAAATGCTAGCATAGTAAAATACACACAAATGCAGACGAATTCGGTGTTGGACTACCACCAATTACATTCAACCTAAAGGTCCTTGTGGTGAACGGGATCTATTACAAGGTTCTTAGTAATTTTTCCTCCACAATACCGCTCCATCTGTCAGCAATATGATATTATCAGTATCATAGATCTTATCCAACCAGGGGAGAGCAAGGAACCACTCATTTTCTGAGTTTAGTTTCCTCTTCTCTTCATCTTCTCAATTTCTCCCTCCCACCTAAAATAATAATTTGCAATAGATATAAACATGCATTTATATGTCTTTTTCCAACTTAAGAGCCATTGTGGGCTGCATGGAATAGGAGATTAATAAATTTCGGCTGTCAAATCACATTGTGATAACTATACTGATATTCTTTTTCAAGGAAAAAGATGTATAGAACATATGCATATCCCTATGGTTCACACGCAGCAGACCATCATCAAAATTTCCCACTATAAGTTGTGAAGCACTGACCTTACTAGACTTGTCATCAGGTATGCTGAAGCTGAATGCTGTTTTGGTAAGTGGTAACATATCATTTACAGTCACTTTTGTAGAGACCTGCAATAAGTAAAAGAAAATGTAGTGATGCAGTTTGGGTCCTTTAATACATAAAGAGGATGCACAAAAATGTACTTGGAAAAACAAAAATTGTTGGTTTTAATGTAGAACTACTCTCTTCTTACATTACTATAGGTATCAACTTTCAAATCCACAGTAGCATTTCCACTCTTGTACTGGGTGCTTATGTCACCAACAAAAATTTGATCCCTCTTCAAACCAGTAGCCGTAAGTCCCTGCAATACAGAATTATTGTCCAAACAGGAAAATTATACAACTCCATGATATAGTTTGTAAAATCAACAGGAAAACAAATATCACAACTTTGTTTCATACGGCATAATTTATAAGCATCTTTCCTGTACACTAATGCAGTCCCAGGGCTGCTGTCAAAAACCCTGTTACAACAAGAAATAGAAAAAGATATATTTCCTTTTCAAATATTTAACTTTTCCTTTTGCTTCTTTAGTAAATAGAGGGCCTTCATTACAAAAAAATAACACATCTGCGGACATATGCTCAATCTAGATTGCCCCTACTAAATTGGTCATTTTTCTTTATTTTTGAAAATTCTGTTGCATTTGACTATATTTTGTACCAACTCTTCATGGAAATGAAAATGGAGTCAGAGGGTACACCTGTTATTAATCAAACTAAATTTTATTAAAAATGCATTATGCTTAAAATGTCAAATAATTTCATGCACATAAACCAAAAACAAATAATAAATAAATAAATATAAAATCCTTTCCTTTCAACCAAAGGCCTCGTAACATGAACATATTTGATTGATTCTTTTATAGAATGTTTGAAAGAGACGAGGGTATTACTTTTGTACACATAGACTATTGTATACATGTATTAGATATGTTGGTCCTCTATAGTGCCTTCAAAGTTCTAGCATTGACCACTTATCTATCAAATGTTTATAGATATAGAAATGCGCATATATATTTATAATAAGAATATAAAATTCATTAACACTTCACCTAGAACCTTTCATGAAAATGCCCCAATAGCAGAAACCTTCCTCATAAATTTTCTATACAAAATGATTAGTGACACAAATTCTTCTTCCATGAACAAACATAATAGTGAGTTATTTGTGTCCAAAAGGCAGGTACTTCACAACGCCTAAGAGTCAAATTCTAGACATGTCTGTAGAACTACACTTGTAATATATGCCAATGTACCAACTCTTCAACCAGAGGTGGATTTAAGTGCAAAATTTACCATATATTATCCTTTGAGATGTATGGCAGTAGCACACTATCATTTATTTATTTATTTATTTTTGATAAGTATCGCACACTATCATTTATAATATCCATACATGTAGTAAAAAGCCAGCATAAGTGATTATAATGTGGAACTAACTACTATCTGGGACAGGCAAGCACTGAGGGGGGGGAGGGGGAGGGGGAGGGCGCTAAGGTTTGTTTAAGCTCTCCAAAAAACTCAAACCTAATCATGTAGCATCACCATCTACACAGTACAGCTAAGCTATATGGCATCTCCAATGTGACGCTAACTATTCCTAGCGCATCTTCATAAATGGTTTAAAAAAAAAAAAGTGCAACAATTAAGGGGGAATAAAGGTGGTAATAAATTGATTTTTTTTTTTTTTTTTTTTTTTTTTTACAGTTATGTGACACCAAAATTGTTCTGGTGAAGATTGTGTCATATTTATCAATTTCATTATATGGTAATGTTCTTTAGTCATCAAAAAATGCATAGACTGAACTGACAACAGATAGTGGTCTGTTCTCCAATCATCAAGATGAAATGGGACAATGAACCAAAAATCTTTCAATGTTTTAGGGACCAAAACTTCTAGCAGTTCTAAGAAAACATGCCACCAATTTTTCTTTTTTTAAATTCAAATATTCAATATGATTGTATTCAGTCAACACTATAGTTTTTCTACTACATATACAATTAACATTGTAAACATATGGACCATTTGTTTTGATCTCATTTCATCAGAGAGCCTACTATTACGAGATCTTCAATTTGACCATGTAAATGTATTTGGTAGGAGGATTTGAGGTCCAATTCATAATATTGAGCAGAAAATCCATCACATTGGATTATTATTATTCCTAGTTCAATTTGTTATAATCCAGCATTTTTTGGAGGAATCTAACTACTGTAGTAACAGTATTATCCTAGAATAAATTTCAAAAACATTGCCTCTTAAAAACTTTGAAAGTGATAGTTTAAACCAACTCCAAAAAATTTTGAGTCCCAACTAATTGTGATTGGTAACAAAATATAATTTCTCAACATTTATCTATATCAAGAGCCAAATCCTCATTCTCGCATTCTTTTGGCATTTCTCTTTTCCTTGCAGGATATTCAACTAGTCGTACTATTTTGTAGGTGCAGTCATTACTCTTCATTGCAGATAATTTAACATATTGGCCAACTTTGACTCGTTGTATCCTTGATTAATGCCACCCCTGGCTTCTCACAACTGCGTTTATTTCTTATTCAATCTTTTTCTCATATTGACAATCATGCATCCAAAATTTCACATCTAACACACAATATTGTTTTTTATAATTGTTTCTTAATTGCTTAACGCTCTGAACCAAGCACACCCTTTCTTTTCTTTCTATGACTTGATTGTTACACTTTTTATTTTTTTATTTTGATAAATATGGCTTGATTGTTTCACTTAATTATACAGAACTCCAAAAGCATTAATCCGCTCCTAGTTTTACTCAAGTTACACCTATTTGAAGCTTCAGTTGTTTTAGGGATGAAAACTAAAGCCTTACATCTTACCCATTACCATATTGGATATTATGATATGTTAAAGGGCATCACCATTACCATGTTGGATATGATATGTCAAAGGGCGTCACCATTTGTTTCTAGGGTTTAAACCTATGAAAAGGCCTTATGGATGTAAAATAGAGTTCACCCTCCTCCCAACAAGACGGATGAATTTTTTTCAGAAATTCACCTTGTGTAGACAGTTCTCTTTCCTCTTTTATAATCTCTCTCTCTCTCTCTCTCTCTCTCTCTCTCTCTCTCATATGTGTCTCTTATATATCCTTCATCTTTCTCCACATAATACGTCTTTTGCTTAGTTTTTCATTGACCTTCACTTTCTTAATCTCCCATCCTCTTTCCTATAACTCCCTCCTTTCCTTCTTTTCTCTCCTTTCATGTTTTAAAGAGCCCATAAAGAATTTACCTCAGATTTATAAAAAAGTGGGGTGGTAGGTGATGTTCACTTCCATTGGCAACCTTCAAAAGGGGCATCAAAAAGCTTCCTAAAGATTTTGATACCTGAGGTAAATTCTTTATGGGCACTTTTTTATAAATCTAAGTAAAGTTGCCACAATAGCCAGCTTGACAACTACAATCTCGAGAAGACCAGGAAAGGTACCAAAGAGAAGGCCTTCACCACTCCAATGATCGATCAGAAACCGAAACAGAAGCACATCCACAGCAAACCTTTAACAACTCTTCTGACTCCTAGATCCCTTTCCATACACACAGCACCATTCGTGATCCATACCTCATTAATATACCAATTATTTTCGGGAATGTTAATCAATATGGTATAGACGAAGTCGATGACTAAATACCCAAAAATTTCAATGGCAGGAATCTACCCCATGGAACAATAAATTGGATGTAAAAGTAAATCAGCAGAAAATATATTAGCTCCAAAGTATATCAGATGAATTTTCTGGTGGGCTGCATGCTTGGACAATTCAAAATTTTCTTTTGAGAAGTGACAAATAAAGCAAAATGGCAAATGAATAGAAATTAGATCATACCAATCCAGTAGAGCTTGGAACTGACAAAGTAAACTTGTTATCAAAATTGTAATCTTTGGTCAAGAGGTCTGCAAGAATGCAAACAAAATTTTATGAATTCTGACACTTAGTAGCCACTAGGGCGTAGAATAGAAAAGCTTCTGGTCTATGGAATTTCAAATTCAATAACAAAATAATTGAAGAAATTTAATGACTAAAATTATTTGTAATTGTATATGGAAAACATTACTTCATGGTAATAAAATCTCAGATTCTATGGCTGTCACAAGGTTCTTGTACACAGTAATCATATCAATAATAACAATTACTTCTATCATGTTGAGGAAGACATAAAAAGGACACAACATATATGAGCGTAGAAGTTTTTATGTGTGTGTGAGTGTTTATATGGTATGTAAATGCATAATTTTGACTCTTTCCTATTCTAATATCCACTATAAACCATTATTTTGATTTTTTTTCCTTACAATTATATTTATTTCGTGATTAAAAGAAGTCTTACTCAATGAAAAAGGGTCATTGGTTACACAACCATGAAGCGTTGGCCATGTGTGCGCAATTAAGAAATTTATTTCAAATTATAGACACATCTTCAGAAGTGTCCAGTAAGTATCATGTGCAACACAACCATAGCTCCTCCCTAGGAGTGTCCGTGCTTCTTTAGAATAAATCTAATAATCTCTCAAACTTATATTTGGAACCCTTGGGAGAAAAAATTTCAAAATAAGAAATACCTTTCGCTCGTTTACCAATATCTGAAAATGGTGCCGGGCCGTTGCCCATCTCTAATCAAAATGATAAAGGTATTCCACCACACCCTAAGGATAAATTATTAGAATAGCATAGATTAGCGTTTACACAATAAGCATCTGACTTTAAAGGAAATGCAAAGATAAGTAAAAACATTCTTCAAGATATAAGAGCACAATATATTAACAAGTATAATACTGTGAATGCACTAACATACATGGAAGTGGGGGAATAAGGAGTCACACAATCTTTATAAGCATTTACGCCTCCTAAAAATTTGAGATACTCTGGTGACTTTAAGATAGAAAGCGGCGTCTTAGCAATTTATGCTGTTTAGATGCATTCCCTATTTTGTTTTCCCCACTACATGACTCCTAAGCAACTTGATGGCCAGATGCATTCAAGTTGTTAGTTGAATTAGCACGTACTTGTAAAGTCTTGATATTAAGATAATGGTAATTTGTTTTCTTTCCTGAAACAAGGAGGAAGAAAAAAAAAAAAATTTGACAACAACCAACCGATGAATAGTTAGTTGGATTAGCAAATATGCCATATATTTTGCCGTTCTCCAACAATACATTGCTAACTTACCATACCACCATTAAGAAACTTCACAACTATTAGCATATGATTAGTGTTATTCAAGCCAAAAAACTAGGACAAGTAAATAATGCAAGAGGCAAATAACCGATTGCTACATCCATGTGGATCCCACATAATTTCATTTCGTAGATTTTTTTTTTGTTGTTTTCCTTTCTTGTTGATTTGCCGGCTTCTGTTTTCATATTGAAAAGCATTTCCTTAATACACTTATCTATTCTTGAAAAAGCCCTTCCGTTTTTTTTCCTTGAACTATATTTTTCTATAACTTTTTCCTTTTATAAAAGAAAGTCCTCTCACCAAGATATAGGATAATGTAGGAAAGGTTACAGTGAATGTGGCATCCAAATAGTATATTTTTGTGAGCAAAACTAACTCTTCTTCACTCAAGACAGCCAAAATTTTGGGAAAAGAAAAAAAAAAAAGGCTTATTGAAGAGGATGTGTCTAATTTAATTTTTGGTACAGTGTGTCTAATATTATGGACAGACATTTCAAGGTAATCTGTGTATAAAAGTCACCTTCACTATTCTCAACACAAACTCCCAAAGCACCAAAAAATTAAGAAGACAAGTAATCAACGAATAAAACCACTTTATAGCCACCGCAAGAAGTATTTCACTATCTCCAATCCATATTTGAACCACCAAATCAATCGGTTAATAGAAATGCACAGATTCACTATAATCATATCAATCAACCAATTAAAACATATTACATCAAACTATGATTCTTATTGTTTCCAAGTAAGAACTGCAAAGAATCAAACGCGGCGTTCAAGTCGCTACTAAGCTTAAAGGTAGAAAATAAAATCTAAACCTTAATCTATAGAGAGAGAAAAATGTAGCACTATACAAACATATAGAGATATTTATCGAGAAGTTCTTACAGAGGATAGCGAAGAAGACGATGATCGCCGAGACACCTTGGAGATGCCTCTGCGACGGCTTCAGGAGAGGCCTATATGTTACTGTGTTCGTGTTTTTATGGAAAAAGCGAGAGGGGGGGAGGAAGAGAGAGAGAGTCCTATAAAGAAAGCAGAGGTAGCAAGACGAGCTGATCGAGGATTGATAAAATACCCTGTAGGTGAGTTCATTGTTTCGCTCTTGAGCCAAGGAGAGTGGAAAGGTAAGACAAAAGGCAACTCTCTATTGGCCGGTGAAATGATTGTGTCACGAGCAGGTGACGAGATTGTCTTAGTTAAAATGACATTTGTACCCAGGAGTTGATGGATCATAGAATGATTCTAAAATGGACCAAATCCAGAGTGTTGATGTTCGTATCTTTGGTGTCATGGTTCATATTTGGATTGTGAGGCTTATTTGATTATGTGGCCCAATTTATATCAACCTATATAAATTACGAAATTACTTACAATTAAGACAATTCTTTTTAAAGGAAATTCATACTCATTCTACTTTTAAAATTTATAGACTCAAGCATTAATCATTGTAGATTCAAAATTGTATTTCAAATAGGACCAATGGGTTAAACCTATTTCATACCCCATTCTGTATTTGCCGTTTGAGTTTAAGGACAAAATGACAAATACTTGGGGGCAAATGAGGTGAAAAATCAGGTAATTTTAATTAATTAATCACTCATACACTGGTGTCATCGACACTAAAAACTGATGTTTCAAGGTATTAACCCACTAAAGTTTTGATAATACTTCGTTGTGTATACACTCATGCCTACTAAATTTTAGGTGTAATTTGGTTGGCAAGAGAGAAGAATATTCTAATCCAATTAAACCCATTTGATAATAACTTTCTTATGATTTTTGCCATAATTTGAGACATAAATCAAATAATTCACGACTTATTCATCAAGGTGATTGGGGGAACTCATATACAGAATTGTTTTTTATTTTATTTATTTATTTTATCAAATTAGGGGAAGGAGACAAGAAATAATTGTCAAAATTGAACCCACTTCAAATTTTTAAATTTTTTTTTTTTTTTTTTTGGTCATAACCCACTTCAACTTCTAAAAGTCAAAGAGACAAGTAATGTATTTTTCTCCAGACAGTAAAATATCTTAAATTCTGGTTTTGTAGGTATCAATCTTCAAAAGAAGTCCAAATGTGTCCATGATCTTACGAAAATGAAAATTATTTCAATATGTTCCTTTTTTTCTCTTTTTCTTTTTGCCCTTTTTTCTCAACACTTTAAACTCAAGGAGTTCCATCTCTTAAAACAAGTCACTGCCAGAAATGGTCTCCCTAAAACCCATATGAGACCCTTTTAAATTAAAGAAGTGAATAAAATGCAAGTTTGTAAAAACTCAGTCTTCAATCGAGATCAAATGTAGTATCGATTCTCATTAATATAAAGAGAATATAATAAGTCAACTATGTTACAATTGGAAGCACCCTACCAAAAAAAGAAAAAAGTGACAATTCAAAGAACTTATGTCAAATGCAATGAAATTATCCTGTATAATTGTAAAATTTATTTGAATACTCCATCCAAAAGAATAATCATACCATAAAATATTACCTAAGGTATATGATACAATTTAGACGGTTTCAAATCCCGAGTAACATTGAAATACTGGAGTGTATGAATCCACTTCTCCTGAGTCTTCAACAGATGCACTGCAATGGTGTCCGGCCAAAGCTCATGCGTACACCTCGTCGGCGGCTCCGGATAATTATACATAGACCACTTAGCATTAAACCTGTTCTTAGCTCGGTGCCCGTTCCGAATCCAATCCCCGAAAACCTTATCCTCAGGCCCTTCCAAATGCTCTTTCGGAATCTCCGAAACCCTAATCCATTCCACAATGTCCCACGAAATCAAGTACCCCATGCCAGACATGTAATGAACAAAAGGGTCCATACTAGGGCATGGAATAACATAACCGAAGTACAAGTCCTCTCTAGGCAAAGGCCTCAAGGACTCGACCAACTTGTCCAACCTAAAATAAGCATCATCATCACCTTTCATCACATAATGGTAGGGCGGGTATGGTCCACTTCCATCATCAGTGTCGTTGAATATCTCCGGTAAGCTCGAAAAGTAAGTGTAGGTCTTACCCTTGTTCATGTTCTCTTTGCAGTTGAGAATTATGATATCATTGTAACGCATTATCTCGAGTGCTACCAACACTTTCTGGTCCTCCTTTGTGAGGTTGCAGAAGACGAACCTGACGTCCACTTTGGCGCCCACCGGAGACTGTGTGCCGTAGATGAGGCGGAGGAAGTGGCGGCGGCTGTATTGGTCCGGGAGTGTTAGAATGCCGAGGAGAATTCGGATTTCGTCGGGAGAGGTTGAATTTGAAACAAGGACATTGTTTGAAGATGATGAGTTAGAGAGAGCACATCCACCGAACTTTAAGAGAGCTTCGAATCGGACTTCGTTGATGGATGCTAAGATGCAAAGGAAGAGGATGAAGAAGAAACAGATGACGATGAAACGCCGGCCGTCCGGTTTCGAGGTCTTCATGGCATAAAATTGTTGAGAATGAGGTTGAGATTTAAGAATTTGGTTATGGCGAGGAAGAGAATTTGAATATAAGTGAGCCAAAATAAATTGTAATGTTTCTTAGATGTAAAGTTTTTGGCTGGCCATATCGTGCCATTGAATCTACCATTTTTGACTGACTTTTGATCCTTGAAGAAAGGCAAGTAGTGGAAAAAGCACTAAGTGGATGATTAGACGAATTTGCCCTTAACTCGGCTGAGTCTTTCTTTTTATTTATAACATACAAGAATGGGACACAAAATGGTTTCGTGGTGTAGTTGGTTATCACGTCAGTCTAACACACTGAAGGTCTCCGGTTCGAACCCGGGCGAAGCCATCTGTCTTAACCTTTTTTGTGCTTAATTTTTTTATCACCCAAAAAAAACAATCACAATATGTGAATCATTTTGTGATTGAGGGGGTTTTTGGTCTTTTCAGTACATGGACGGTTCTACAGCTCTCGCATGTTACATATATGCTTGTTTCTTTCTGTAATTCGTGAAATAAGGGCGGAAAAAGGTGGTGGAATTGAGCCTAAAAGTAGGCTTTTTCTTAATTGAGACTTTGAATGGGAACATTGCTTAGGAAGTGTCAATCGGTCAACTTTTTGTGATTAGGTATTTATGCAACAACATGTATTGCTTCCAGTGACGTAGTATTCACCACACTTCAATTAAAAGCCTTTGACCAAAGGAAAGTGCTTTAGAGGAGATTCCACAAGAAGACTCTCGTATATTTTATGCAAGCAGAGATATATTGAATGACAGACACGTGTATATATATATATACGTATGTATATATAGAGTAGTGTTCAATTGTTTCCTAATAAGGAAAAAGCAATATTCATAGATCTAATCCTGCTACCACGGGAGAATAATTATTTTAGAAAATTAATATTATTTTAATTAGTCATTAATTATTAAATAATTATATTAAGAAAAAAAATAATAATAATTTAACTATGAACTGCCATCACCCACCATCACAGTCACCTCTACCCCACCACCACCACCACCACCACCACCACCACCACCTACACCACACCACCTCTACCCAGACAGATTTGATGGCTACTTTTGATTAAGAATTACTAAATCTACAAATTAATTCTCGTCCTTATAATTATTGGTGTATGTGGTGGTGGTGAGTGGCAGTATGGTGGTGATGGAGGTGGCAATGTTGTGGTGCGGTTGGGAGAGGTGGTCGTGGCAGTGGGGGAGGAGGTGGGTGGTGGTGACGGACGGACAGTGGTAGTAAGGGGCGTAGTTAAAAAAATATCCAATATAATCATTTCATAATTAATAATTAATTAAAAGAAAGACAATTACCTAAAATATTGTTCCTTACTTATTGGGAAGCAATTGAACACTAATGTGTGTGTGTGTATATATATATATGCATGCATATATACATATAATATTCATAGAGCAAGGTTATTTGGATCGAATAGTAAAATCAAGAATGGAAGCGGATGAAATTTTCATCCCTTAAATACATTCTACCTGAACATTTTTGGTTTTAACTTTTGATTTTAGAATGGTAGAAAAATAATATATTCTTCAAAGTTGAAAGATTTTTACTCATCTAAATTATCATTTAGTATTCTCGGAATTCGAATAATATATAATTGCTGTTATTGATAATACATAAAGCAAGAAAACAGGGTTTGAAACACCAAATTCAGCTGTCATCCCTCTCATACAATATCGAGGCTACATTCTGGACCCTATAAATTAATCATCTTGGACTGATGAATTATATTGGCCCACTACCTTCTTTCATTATGGGAATAATCATTTTTTAAGTCTCGTTCGTCTGGACGTAAAATATTTTTTAAAAAATATTTTTTTGTTTTTTTTAGTGTTAGGTTGTTGTAAAATATTTACAAAACAAAAATAATTTATTCATTAATTTTCGACAAGTTATTTTACATATCCCGCCGATGGATTCGATCTTAACCTTGACGTTGACTTTTGTCAAACACTGACAAAGTAAATGTAAAAGAATATTATACTTGAAATTTTTTTTTTTTTAAAAATATTTTACGTCGAAACAAACGGAGCTTAAGTACCGTTACTTTAAAACGCAACTGTTCCACAAAAATATGTAATTCAAAAGGGAGCCCTGTATAGTTTTTTTTTTTTTTTTTTTTTTTTTTTTTTATGGTTGTGGACCTTGTCAGTAAGATTGAACCACTACCTGAGGCCCAAAGACCCATAATCTTTAATGGGCCTCTTCTATAAAAGAGAATATATATATTTTTTTGCTTCTTAGCATGCATTATTTGGAACGAAATTGTAATAGCTGAGTTGGGCTTCAAAAGGGAGCCCCGTATAGGTTTTTTTATGGTTGTGGACCTTGTGACTAAGATTGAACCACCCAAAGGCCCATAATCTTTAATGGGCCTCTTCTATAAAACAGAATATATATATATATATATATATGCTACATTTTCTTCGCATGCATTTTTCCCTATTATCCCTTGCAGACTTGTAGTTAAAACTTAAAACATATTTTTATCTTATAATATTAATATAGTATCCAAATTTTAAAACAGAGCTAAACACAATTACAACCTAATCTGCAATACTTCAAAAACTCTGTACATATATCTGTTTACTCCCGAAAATGTCACCCACGTGCATTATAAAATAGTTCGTTGGTAAATATTGACATTGTATACACATAATACACCCAAGTATATGTAAACCAGAAACATCAAATTGTCATTTAAATATTGAGGTAAATCCGTGGGATATATAGCCAAAGGATCTATACCTACTCGACTTTTCAACATTTCATTTGATCGCAACATATTATGAATTTTTAAATAGTTTGCAACAACTTCATATATATTATATATACACATAGATTTAAATTTGATTTATAATATATAGATTTAAAATGATAATTTAAAGATAACAAAGTGAAGAATTCATGTCGGAAGCAATGACATATCTAGTCAACTTTTTCTTTTCGCCATCGTCATAATTACAATAGAGTTTTACTTCCGCCTTACATTGAGAGGCTATTTTTCTTTTTGTTTCGACCGTCGATCTTCAATTCTCAATAAAAACAACTTTGATCTTCAGTTTAATGAATCACAAATTGACAAATAAATAAATAAAAAGTTACAGCATATAGAATTGACACATTCATTTGCGTGTTGAAAAAAATAATAGAATCCAGAATAATATATGGAGTAATAATTTTTCCAATTTTAGGGTCTATTCCTACGTCAGCTCCATGGGTCTAGCTGACGCAACATTAGTAGTGTCCAATAGATAATCTTCTTGATAAAGCAGCACATCCTGTATTCCTCTGGAGCAAGAGGAATATAATGGTGGAATTCGCTTATTGACTTGACTTGTGCCAAATACTTGCAGGCCAAGTCTATATAATGCAATTATGAATGTAAATTGTTGCGGTTAACATTCGAATTGACCACGTGGTCAGCTCTAATTTGGCAGGGTAAGTAGTTTCCAACACTCAATAAAAAGGCGGTGTGATTGGGTCAAGAAAAGGATTATGGAATAAGATTTAGAGAATAACTAGGTAAACAATCTTTATCAAATGTCAATTTGGAGAATATAAACTGTCGCGCAATTCTTTTTATTTTATGAACAAGCTTGGATGCTAGCTAGTGAACTCATCTACCAACCAAACCATAACAAATCTTGGGGCAGGTGAAGTGCAAGATAAGCCTGCCGGGAATTAATTTTGTCAACTCTACCTAATGCCCCCCTTTACTCCCTTCATCTTTCTTCTTGATTGTCATGTTGAGGCTGCGGGGGAGCGCACGAAAGCCAAAATTTAACAAAATTCAACGACAATTAATAAAACAATCACACACAAAACACAATACATTAACCTACATTGACAGTTAAAGATAATTAATTCAATTATTTAAATATGAAATAAAAAAAATAATCGTTTACTTGATAATGATTTGAATCTAATAACATGTTATCTTAATAAATCGAATAGATTAAAGGTGATCTGATTTGATCGGACCAATATATATATAATCTATTCGATTTATTAAGATAACATGTTATTAGATTATATATATATTGGTCCGATCAAATCAGATCACCTTTAATCTATTCGATTTATTAAGATAACATATTATTAGATTCAAATCATTATCAAGTAATCGATTATTTTTTTTTTATATAATACAGGCTCTCATGCAGTTTAAAATAATGGACTTTTCAACGGACCAAAACTCAATTAGTCAATTGTACTTTATTACTTTATCAGACTTAATCATAGTTAATAATGTTAACTTTAATAGTCAATTTACCATATTCAATCAATACCTTTATTCAATCTCTTTCCTTTTTAAACTCTTCCATCTCTCTTACAATCTCAATAACTACCGTCATATCCACACCATCACAGCCACCATCTTCACCATTACAGCCACAACACAACTACCATATATATATATATATAGAGAGAGAGAGAGAAAGAGAGCTCACGAGAAAGCAGACAAGTTCTTGTCCCACAATAATTCATCCCACACATAGAAATACCTTAATTTTCTTAAACCAACCATAAGTTAGCTAGCTATATTAATTTATCAGAAAAAATAAAAAAACCATAGTACCATTCCAAGAATTTGTCATCAACTTGAAAGTAGAAATATGAAAAGTTTTAATATCCCATAATCAATTGAATTCTAAAATCCACGCCATTCCAAACATCAAAATGTACAAAATTTTTGCAACCTTGTAAAATTATCACTAAATATATATACTCTATATAAATAAATTGTAATACCTGAATTTTTAAATTAGGTCTTTTTATGCTTAGGTGGATGTATTAGCCTTGCATTTATTTAATTCCTTCTATGTGAATTTTATTTCGTCTTTGATAAAAATGCTCTGCTATATCATTTTATGTTTTATGAATTAAATTTGCTTTCATTTATATAACTGTTTTGTTTTTCTTAATCTATGTTGGGTGCCTCTTTATATTAGGTAGACATGTGGGACCGTCATACATGGAGTTTTTGTGTGATTAGAGTTGTTAGTGTAGAAAAATGAAATTACATCAAAGTTTCCTATTACATCAAAGTGACGGTGTGGATATGACGGTAATGGTTGTGATTGCAAGAAAGATGGAAGAAATTAAGGAGGAGAGAGATTGAATAAAGGTATTGGCTAACTATGACAAATTGACTATTAAAGTTAACATTATTAATTATGGTTAAGTCTGATAAAATAATAAAGTGTAATTGAGAGTTTTGGTCCGTTGAAAAGTCTGTTGTTTTAGACCGCATGAGAGCCTTCCTGTATTATAATAGGGGTTAAGTACAAGAAACACCCCTACTATATACAAAAGGTGCAGAAAACACCATGCTGTTTCAATTTGTGCAACAATGACATTTCAATTGAAATATTTGAAATACCATCATAATTTTTTCTCCTCCTCTCTTCATATTCTCTCCTCTATCTCTTTCTCTCGCCGCCACAACCACCACCTTCATCACCACTCCACTGCCGCTACCCCCACCGACTCACCGTATAGAGCTCGGTTGATATTTCTATGAGCTTGTTCGGCCTGATCTTGAGCTTCGCCGACACTCGAGTAAGTAGAGGTGGAGCCAGGATTTTGTGGTTGGGGGGCAAACTTTGAAGCAACCATAAGACTAATTCAAACACCAAAAAAAAAAAAAAAAAAAAAAAAAAAAAAAAAAAGCCTATTCATTATATTCATACAAATATATATCTAGGCAAATTTTTGCCAATTTATTAAAAAAAAAAAAAAATTTTAAAGAAAGGTATTTTTTTTCAAAATTTACAGAAGTTTCAAGTAAACAATTAGACTTTAATTTATAAACAAATACAAATTTGATGTAATAATAATACAAATTAATAATCTAACAAAAATTAAAACACATAATATGTAATATATATATTAAACTATCTATCTTTCATTATATTCAATTATCAAATAATAGTACAATTGTATAAAGAGAATAATTCAAAAGTGATGCGTCTAATTTAGAGGTCCTTTACACCAATCTTTGCCAAATATGAGCAAGACTCCGTTTGAACTAGTTATTAGTCTCATACTTCGAGCTATCTAAAAATAAGTATGAATTGCAACATTAAAAAGTAAATGTAGATTTTTTTTTAATTTTTTTATTTTTTATAAAAAATACATATATTATGTGCATAAAAAAAATATGATTATATACTCCCTCCGTCCCAAAATAGCAAAGTTTCAAACGTAGACAACTATTTTGGGATAGATGGAGTAATTTGTATGGTATTCGAGAATCTGACATATTCATTACTCACTTCTGATCTCAACTCAAAAGTGAGAGAGATTTTTTTGATTTTGCAAGTTGAATCGAATATTTGAATCAATTAATAAAATTTAGTGTAAAATATATAATGAAAAAATGAGATTTTTGTTTAATTGATTGATAATATTATATCCTCTAAGTTATATATATACACACACTACCTTTTTAACTATCTAATGGAATCTAATTGTTAATAGTTGAAGTGTATATACATTTTCTTGCACAACAGGAAGCACGTGAACAATTCTCTCTCTCTCTCTCTCTATATATATATATAGTCCACTGGTTTAAAAAAAATGTACAGAAGAGTATTTAAAAAAATAAGAGGGTTTTTTATTTATAATATTGACAGAAGTTTCAAACTGAAAAGCAAAACAGAAAATAAAAAGAAAAAAGAAAGAGAACTTACATATTCACATCCGTTTGACCTTATTATAAAAAATAAAGTTAAAATTCTTATTTATGCATCAGTTTAAAGGCCCATTAGAAAAAAAATAATTTTGGGAGGCCAAGTATAGACCATCATATACAAAAATAAATAAAAAAATTTCCCTATACTAAAAAAATATTCAAATTTTTTTTCTTCAATTAGGAAAAATATATATATATATATTCAAAAATTTTGGGGAGGCCATGACCCTCTAGTGAGTCTTCGCCTTTGCTTGGGCACTTGATGGTGTGAATTGGTTTTTGTTCCTTTAAGCTCGCCGGAAGTGATGGAAGTTTTTGTTGGGCACGTGACGGTGTGAATTGGTTTTTCCTTCTTTGAGCTTGTCGGTTTAGATGGGCACTTGAATATATATACTATATATGTTTATAGTTATTTATTCTTAAATTTATATATATTAATTAATTATCTACCATTAGATTTATTTGGTGGCATAATTATGTGTAGGGGTGGCAAAATGGGTTACAACCCATCAACCCGTCCATATTTGTCCGTTTTTTTAATGGTTTTGGATGAATTGTATTTAAGATGGGTCAAAAATGGGTTGGGTAATTTTTAACCACTTAATTTGACGGTCAAAATGAGTTGAATATGGTTTACATAATAAACATATAATACGCATTTATTCTATATTGCACTCAATTCATTTCTCTCTCTAAAATTGTCTCACTTGTGATTAAGGCTGCAAGTTGGGCTGGCCCAACCCAGCGAAGTCCCAACCTATCCTCAACCTGAAATCAGGTTGTGTTGAGCCAGCTTGAATTCTACCCAAAATGGGTTATGCTCATAACCTAGCCCGAATATTTTGGGCGGGTTGGACGGGTTTCACGGGTCTTTTTTTTTTCCCAAATATGCAAAATTACATTTTCCTTTTCCGTGTTTGTAAATATCAAAATTTTTAAGAAAAAATTATTTTTAAAACATCAATATTTTAAGCAGATCAGTCGGGTTTCATGGGTCATTTTTTATTTTTTTTACAAATATACAAATTACATGTTCCTTTTCCATATTTGTAGATATCAAATATATATATATATATATATATGCAAATTACATTTTTCTTTTCCATATTTGTAAATATCAAAATTTTTAAGAAAATTAGTATTTTGGGCGGGTCGGGCGGGTTTCACGAGTCAAAGTTTTATTTTTTTTACAAATATACAAATTACATTTTTCTTTTCCATATTTGTAAATATCAAAATTTTTAAGAAAATTTTATTTTTTAAACATCAATATTTTAGGTGGGTCGGGCGGGTTTCACTGATCAATTTTTTTTTTTTAAATTACATTTTCCTTTTCAATGTTTGTAAACATCAAAATTTTAAAGAATATTTTATCGTTTAAACATCAATATTTTGGACAGGTAGGTCGAGTTTCACAGGTAAATTTTTTTTACTTTTTTTTTTTACAAATACACAAATTATATTTTCTTTTTCCATGTTTGTAAACATTTAAAATTTTTAAGAAAATTTTATTTTTTAAATATCAATATTTTGGGCGGGTCGGTCAGGTTTCACCGGTCAAATATATATATATATATTTTCAAATATGCAAATTACATTTTCTTTTTCCATATTTGTAAACATCAATATTTTTAAAACATTAATATTTATTTTCTTTCCTTCACTTCTCTCTCTCTAAAACGAGTCGATAAATATTGCTGAGTTTGAAATTATTTTTTTAATTTGTTATAATTAAAATTTTAAAACCCTCTCGGAAAAAAATAATTGAAAATAAAAAATTATAATAATTAATGAGTTCACGGGTCATAACGGGTTGACCTTATACAATTTTGACCCGCCCATTTTTAACACGTTTCGAAAGGGTTGAAAATGGGTCTTGACCCCCATATTTGACCCGTTCATTTTCAACCCAACCAAAACCCACTCAAACCCGCCCATTTGCCATTCCTAGTTATATTAATAATTCTCCATTCCACCTAATCTTATAACTAAAGATATTAAAGAATTTGATTTTAATCCGAATCCAATATAATCATGATCCATATGAATTGAAACATTCAATTCAATAATTGGTTAGTAATTCAAATTTAATAATTCGTTAGCTAAAGAAATTTGATATAAATTATGCATTCATTCAATCTGAATCTGATTAATTGATAAGTCGAAACCTAGTCTATTTAAAAACAAATTAATACATGAGTATTTTTATCTTGAAAATAATAATAATGCTAGTTAGGCCATTGAATAACTCCTAGAACTGCCTTCCAAACTCTTTTTTTTTTTTTTTTTTCTTTTTTGTGTCTTCCATGTTGCCATTAGTAACTAGTAATATAATTTTCCTAGTAGCAACATGTTTTTACATCAAGTGCTAAAGAATTGATCAACTTTTGACTTTCCATCTAGTAGACTAGTGCTACTCTTCTACCGTAAGACTTAACATACGTGTTGCTGTCACCAGAACACGGTTTTCCTTTTCGCTACGTTTACCTGCCTTCACAGCAACTTCCTTGTGCCAAATACCATATATTATTTTATTTATACTTTCTCTCTCTACCTACTATATATATATATATATAATTGCCATCAGACACCATTTCTCCATTAATTTCAAAATTGAACTTTCAAGTTGCAAAACATTCATTGTCATAGCTATTCACTCTCTATTGTAGCATGGGCTTAGACAATTGGTTATTGATCGGCCGACTTAGGAGGGTGGTGAAGAAGATTAGATTCTTGATGAATTTCAATCTAGATCGGTGGAAACTTGCTTCAGCGATCGGTGGTTCATCGAGCAAGCGCCGCCTGAGCTTCAATGACCGGCCAGGCTTGATGGCTTGCACGGAGGACACGGAGTCGAATGAATCGGGCTCTTCCCACGGACTTCAAAGGACCATAAGTTATCCCTCCGAAGATGATATTGACAAGAGAGCTGATATGTTCATAGCTAACTTCCATCGCCAACTTCTGCTCGAAAGACAAATCTCGTTGCAGCTCAGGTACTGCAGGGCCAATAGCTTCGAATTAGCATCTCCGTGATCGTGATCATATTTGCTTCTGTGAATAATATTATTATACGAATTTACGTATACGATGTCACGGAGATCGATCAAAATGTTTTATTGGATGATCGGGTCTGTGTTTTATTGGGGGGAATTCGATCCATTATTGCTTGGGTTGATTGCAGAGACGACGATTGGGAATTTTGAAAGAGTCCAAGTTTTCAGTTTGTTATGGTCTTTTTGGCGGTCAAGCTAAGCCAACATTCTTTGATTTGAATGTAATTTAATTTTGTTTGGTTTGGAGTGTTTTATTTCTTTTTTTCTTTCTTGATTCTGTGTGTCAGGAGTGGAATTTTTGTTTTTCGAATTGGGTTGTTTGGTACCACATTTTTTTGATTCTGTATATATGGATTTGTATATATGAAAATAATTGAATAAAAGGAGAATGAAATGAAATTCTTGGTTTTGTTATTCAGTGAAGCCTATGATAAATGTACAGTCATATATATATATATATATATTTAGCACAGTGTACAGTCATATTGGTTATGTTCTGTATTGGAAGTAGCTTAATTTTCTCTTTGGACTAATAACACAAGATACAATTGTCAAATAAAACAGCTGTCATATAAAGAGTAGCACTAGAAGAAAATAGATTATTTGCAAATCATAAATACATGTGCAATTTTATTAATTACAAATAATTTATTTCTAATTGGGAATTAACCTGCGAAGCGTGACAGATTTGGTAATTAATTGTTTTTTGGGGAAACGAGTTTGACACTAGCTGGGACATTGTACCCTAACCAACCATTTACCCATGAGCATTGTTAGTGGATTCTCAACTTTGTGACAAAATTAAAGAAAAATGAATAATCCAGTGAAAGAAAAATACTCATGGACTTCAAGTATAAGCCCAACAGTGTAAGCCCAATCGGACCGGATCACAGCCCAAACAAGTTACCTTGGCTTGAGAATCTTTAAAAGGAGGTTAGGAATTCAAATTCTATATAAATATTTACGAATGTGTGTGAATATTTACTTAAAAAAACAAATACATAAACCTCAAGGACGCTTTAATTATTCACATTTTGAATGGATTAAACCTACTTCAAATGGATTGGGGTAGAACAGGGATCAAATATTGCATTCATTATTGTGCTTAGTTATTATCCCCAATCCATAAGCTAAATGGTTATTCTATTAGGGAGTATTAGTTTTGCTTTACTAGTAACTATAATCTCAATGTGTGATTCTTTTTTATTTTTATTTTTTTTGTTACATAATTTCAATCAGTATTCATTAGAATTTGGTGAGTGCTTTTTTCTTTTGTTAAAATATTATATAACATGTGTTGTATTATATTATGAGTCATCCGTTTTTGCTTTGTGTTTTCAATGTTATATGAAGTGGAAGCAATATTTTTGTTATGTATGTTCTGATTTATTCTCAAAATAGAAATATGTTTGGTAAGTTGTATAATATTTTAAAGAAAAAATTTGAAAAAAAATATATATATATTTGGATGATCGTAAATAAAATGGTTTTTACAATTTCAATGTATTTTTTTTTTTTTAAAAAAAATCTACTTACAGTTAAAAAACAATAATTATTTTTTTGGGCCTTTTAAATATATATATATATATATAGTCATGTTTGGGGAGTGAGACTTTCCAAGGGACATGCAATTATTGTCTCCTTTTAAAATGACTAAATTATCCTTTCAAGTTTGAATAAGTATATGTTATTAATTTATACTCAGTATTTTTTTTATAGATATATATGAAACGATTAATTTATCTTTTTTTAACTTTTTAAATGGTACAATTATTTTAAAACGGCCAAAAAATAAAATGTGACCAAACATGTGTTTTGACACTTGTTCCGGCTTTAACAATTTGACAACAAAAATAGTTTTCAAATACACCCTAATATACAAAACACTTGTGTATTTAGTTTGTATGAGAAAACACTTGACTGAACAACCCGAGGGCATGGGTCTCACTTTAGAGTTATGATAGATGTAATTCATTGAAATTCCACCCAATAAATTGAAAGCATTATAAATCTTCAAAATAATACTCCATCTGTTTCAAAAAAATATATCTTTTGAAAAATTATGACTCAAATAGTTTCTCAAAAAAGATATTTTTTTTTAGAGCAGAGAGAATAGATAGAAAGTAGAGCCACTATAACACTCACGACCCATCAAATGAGTTGTTCCCCATTTAACCTATGAGCCTACCAAAAAAGAAAATTCGAAATAGGATCCTATCGGATTTCTCCCTCGAATGTGAAAGTTCCATTTCACTGGACTCAAGTAGGTAGTGGGACTTCATGTCCTTTCTCCCTCGTTCGTGTTGAAAAAAGCGAGTGTTTTTCTGGATCTAATTCATTAAAATTGCATCCAATAAAATGGAAGAATTATAAATCTCCAAAAATATGTACACCCATCAGAGTTGTTCCACATCCAAGATGCTACTTTACCATATTCCGAATTAAAAATGTATCGAAGTCAAGAGTGAAAAATGTGAAATGTTGTATGACCTAGTAATCCTAAGAAAGTGATTTTTTTTTTAGCTATGAGCCTAGCTAAAAAAGCAACCTATCTGGTTCAAGTCTGTATTGAGGTTCATGCCCCCCTTCCCCCTCTGTCTCTCTCTCTCTCTCTCTCTCTCTCCTATCCTTCCGATTTCGGTCGGCAAATCATTACTCATTTTTATATAGACGTGTTTTAGCTATTAGTCTAGCAAAAGAAAATTTTGAATAAAATCCTATCAGATCTCCCCTTAAAATCGGATGTGAAGGTTCAAGTAGGTAGGTAGTGGGGATTCATGCCCTATCGTTCTTCCTCTCTCACTCGAAATTTCAGTCCGTAAATCATTGCCTATATATATATATATATATAGATATATATAAGTGTGCATGTACATGTGGATTAATTTGTGTGTCAAAATGACAACACAAATCACTTTAAAGTAAGTCTGGACATCTCTTTTCTATCCGAAACCCCGCGAAAAGCGGAAAACTGTGTAGTCCACACACAATCGATACGTATAGATAAGGATATATACCATACATATAATTTCACATGCCAACGTGATTTCTGTTGGAGAAAGACACTTCATAAGATCGATGACCTCTTCCCACTCGATCTACTTCAAATGTTTTTATATAAAGAGAGGGCTTCAGTGCCGACACGTCAGCTTCCAATAGCCGACGTGTCAATTTATCGGGTCAACTTGTGTTGTTCATTTGTCTGCCACCTATCCTAAAACTCCACCGTACCTTTTCACGTAAGCAACAATCTCTCCTCTTTGCCACCATTTCTTGTCCTATATATCCTTAGTTCGAAGACAACCGAGACACAGAGAAGTGACTCCCACATAGTCCACAGTATATTTTAACATGAACAGAACTCAATATTTAGAAACCCTATCCAGAATCGCCAGGGGGGGTAAATTTATAAATAACATTACTTGGCTAAAATTACATTCATACAAAAATATATCTATCTAAACTTTTCCTAATTCATTTAAATAAATAAAAAATTAGTTATTTAAAGAAATTTTTTATCAAACTTTATGAACAAACACAAATAAGATTTATGCCAAAATTATAAAAAAAAAATTCAATTACATAACTCTCTTTATTTACTAAAAAGAAAAAAAAAACAAAAATAATTTTTTTTTAAAAAAAAAAGTAAAAAATTGAAAATTTAACAAAACAATAACAATGATAAAAAAAAACAAACAAATTAATAAAATAAGAATTTAGATTGTTGATATTCAAAACTTCAAATGAATTTTTTGTTCTAGATTTTGTAAAAATTAATTTATTATAGAATTCTTATAAAAACATTCTAATAAAAAGAAAAAAAAGTGATGGAAAGAATAATGTATGAGATGGAATTTTAAGATAATAAGATTATGGAAGAATCATGCTTGAATTGGAAGGATTTTAAGATAGTCACATTAAAAGAATGGTGTTTGAGTTAAAATTTTAAGATAGCCAAGTTGAATTTTTATTGGGTTCTATAATCGTCAATTAAATCACTTTCTTTTAGATTATATATAAACTATCTTTTGTTAAATGCTAATTAAAGGAAAAATTTATTTATTTATTTATTTATTTTCTTAGGGGGGCCAAATATAGATTTTATATCATATACACTATATATATATATTTTTTACCTATACTAAAAAAAATTCCCAAAAATTAGGAGGGGCCATGGACTTCCCAATAAAAGCAAAATGCACTTCTTGTCTCACAATTAGCTTTGAAGTCTGGGTGTGTGTGTGTGTGAGTGTGTGTGTGTGTGAGAGAGAGAGAGAGAGAGAGAGAGAGATAACATATAGGAGGATGGGGAGAATGTTTGATCATTGATAGGGTATTTAATTATTATTTATTATTATTATTATTATTTTGAAATAAAGCTGTTCTAGAAAAGAGTTTGTTTTATTTAGAATAATCACTAACGTTGTTTTGACCTTATTCAATACATTTAAGTATCAAAAAAAAAAAAAAATACATTTAAGTAATAAAAATCATTAGACTAACATTTTTGGTTAGACTATTAAATTTAAAAATCATTATCTAAATTTTATTATAACAGTGTTATTTTATGGCAACTCATTGAGTAAAATAACATCTTGGTACTTCTTACATCAAAATATATGAATCATATATATATATATATACACTGCTGCATGATCAAGTTGTGCTATATCTGTACAAATTTGTGCATGTAACTAGGTGCGCGCCACCATGTGGTCCTCCGTTGCATAAAGGAGATAGTGTAGTGGAGGTGACCACAATTGTGGCGCAACTGTTCTGGAATTTTTCTCAAACTTTTTGTCTTTTTCTAATTCTATTTCAAGGACATGGCTTCAATCAATGAGCATGCTAACATATCTTTTTTTTTTATTTTTTATTTTTTTATGCGCTAACTTTGCTCTTCCTCTTCTCTTGATGTTACTATTAATGTGAATTATGTCACTTAAAAACATTTGTTGCATTTTTGTGTGTCAGAATGAGTTGCACAAAATGTAATGCCTTTTGCACATACAAAGTTACACACACACACACATATCTTCTAACTCCCAACATATATAAACAGGGAGTGGAGATACAAAATTGCAAACAAGGACATGCCTAGCTAGCTAGATTCCTCTTTTCATGTGAAGCATTTCTCTAATCCAAAATTTTGCTTAAACATTTGAATTTAAACCCTTAGTAACTGGTTGGTAGTTATCATAACTTTATCATCAAGGTAGAAAGGATCATCTCGATACGGGTTGAGAACTTTTTTTTTTTTTTTTTTTTTTTTTTCAGGTGGAGAACTTGTGGTCTAAGCAAAAAATATAAATGAAACATTTTTTTTTTTAATATTTGATTTAAATAATATTAATTAGTTTTTCTTTTAGTTTTTACTTTAAATTCCTTGATTTTCTCCAATTTATATAAGTTGTACTTATAAAGTTACTATGGGGTGCAACACACCATAACTGAGACCCACATTAAAGAAATTATTGGGACCTTCTTCTAAAAGGTATTGGAATGGGGAAAAAAAAGATTATACATATTGGGCCCAAGTTAAGTGGTATTTTCTTTACTTCTAAAAGGAAATTATGGTATTTTCTTTATCTCTAAAAGACAATGACGGTTTGAGTCTCGATTGAAATAAATAAATGAGTATTATCATTATCCCGAGACACTTAATAATTTATCAATAAAATGGATCTAATTATAGGATATGTAGAAATTTGTCTCCTCGATTCTTTTGGCTTTTTTTTGTTAATTTTTTTTTTTTTTAATGGTAAAACAAACGCACATACTTTTGTCTACATGAGCTCGAACCTTTCCCTCTTCTTCGAGGATAGGGAACTTGTACTGTTGGCCCAAAGACGATTCCTTATATACATTCAACAAAAAGTTAAAATTTCTATTTAGTTGGCATAGCTATTTCTTTTCAGAGTTCAAGTCCGATTTGGTATAAATCTTATTCTTATATATATAATAAGAACACTGTATTGGAGCATATATATATATATATATATATATATATATATATCTCTGGAAGATATATAAACATAAAGATTTGAAATATAAAGGTAACAAATTGTACAGCTTGAAGTCTTGAAAGAAGGGTACTAGTTCCTTCAATAATTAATAAATCTGGTGGCAATTTTGTTGCAAATCTACAACTAACCCAATATTAATTATGGAGAACCATATCACGTGGTTTGTTTAGGTACAACAAAAACCATGGACAGTGATAGGAATGGAATTTTGGGGTGCATGTCATGAAATTTTTTTAAAAAGCGAATCAAAGGACCACCACAATGCTTTTATTTACTATGAATACAAAATACATATTATCACAATAAGTTTCACCTCAAGCTAGTAAATGGTTAAGTCGAGTCCGGATTGTATGCCTCTAATTAGGCAAGAAGGTACACAAATTTTTTGGCTTGATAGGGTTCTGGTTCAATATAGTCCATGATCATGTATCTATTGGGAACCAAGCGTACACTAAATCTATTGTAATTATATATCTATATATATGTACTAAACCCTCCCGTCTTGCATGCAGTACATGATTCAACAATTTTGACCGGCCTCTTCATTTAACCAAAAAAATCCAAATTTCGGCCTCTTGATAACCAATTTCCACATTCAATTTTTTCTTCTTTGGGTAAAGAGTCAAGGAATTTTGGGTCCCACCACCACTAAAGTGGCGAGACCCCATGGGCCATTACACTCGTGAGGGAGTGGGTGTGGCCCAAATTATCCCGAGGGTATTTTTGTTTGAGCACATAATGTTCTCACACTTGTTTTTTAAATTAGGCAAAAGAGCAAAAAAATTTCCTATATTATATTATTGTTGTATAATGTTTTCTTACTATTTTTTTGGAGCAACTCAGCCTCTCAACTATAGAAATGTTATATATTGCTCCCTTGACAACATTTTTATGCTACCGGAGGCTAATTTTCGACCAATAGAGGGACACAATCACTAATTTATCCCTTACTTATTAATTTATTATAAAAGATATAAAATATCATGGGTGTAAAATTTCGATAATACCATCAGTTTTTATTTTTATTTTTTTCTTCTTCATCTTCCCCGTGACTGTTCGGTGTGGTTTGTAGAGAGCCGAAGACCATTTGCTACCAGTGATGGGGTTTGAAAACCCGTAAACACAAATAATGAAATTAACCTAGGGCTTGGAGGGGTTTCACGATTCCGGAAATCGATCAAAATGGTCCATGCTGGTGACGAAAGTGTGTAGTCAGATCTAGGCGAAGAGAAGACATCGGAAGAAAATAAATATGGACATATATATATAAAAGTTTGTTTGACGTCTTCTTTTCTTGCCCATCGCCGAAATCTCGCACCATGCTATACACGCGCTGAACGTTCTATGTATCAGACTATATTGACATGCAACCTGCAACTTCCGATCATTTCACGCTCGTTCTGTTTTCTGCCATTATCAGTCCTTGTCGCTGACCACCAATTAACTTTGCTGTCGCCACGACCATCTCGCAGCCTTCTTATATTGTCGGCATTCTTCGAGCACAACCTTGCTCGCCATTGGCCTCGTTTAATCTTCCGTGGTGATCAGTTCATCAAGGTTGAATTTAACAGCAGATCGATCACCAAACAGCAGATCGATCATCGGTAAGCTTCTCCACCATACGACGTCGACAACTACGCCTCCAACAACTCATGACCTCTAGCCGTGGATGGTCCAAACATAGAGTTTTGCAGATATGTGTGTGAGAGAGAGAGAGGATGTAACGACCCACTCCACCACATAGTATGATATTATCCATTTTGGACTTGAGCCCGCATGGTTTTACTCTTAAGCTTTACCCCAAGAGGCCTCATACCACCAATTGGAGATAATTCACCACCACATATAAGCACTCTAACTTTCCCTTGCCCAGACGGTGTGGGATTGTACACCCATAACTCGCCTAGTGTAGTAGCCTGCTAGTGTCTTGCACCCGCCCATAAGGTCATCACAAAGGATGTGAGAAGAGTGGGAGGGTTATGCGCAAATAAACAACAGACACGTGTAGAGGATCGGCCAATAGGAAGATGATGAAGAAAATTATAAAAACTTGAGGGCATTATCAGAATTTTACACCCACAATATTTTATATCTTTTATAATAAATTAATAAGTAATGGATAAATTAGTAATTGTTTCGTTCTGTAGGTCAGAAATTAGCCTCCGGTGGCCAAAAAGTGTTGTGGAGGGGGCGATATGCAACGTTTCTATAATTGAGGGACTGAGTTGCTTTAAAAAATAATTTAGAAGGGCATTATGCAACAATGGTATAGCATAGAGGGATTTTTTGCTCTTTTGCCTTTAAATTATCTGGACTTTTCTAGTAGATAGATTTGTAATTACGTTTATATCCTTATCTATATTGTATTTTATGATAATAAATATGTCTTTTTAGGGTAAAATTAGAATTTAAAAGTTACAAAACTGCTAACATTAATATTTTTTGTAGTTGACTGTGGGGGAAGAGGTAAGTATAATTTGATAAATAAAAAAGGTGATTAGTGTATATTGATGAAACCTCAAGAAATATCGGTGTAATTTATCCAAAATTTAAACTTTTAAATCTGAGAATATTAGCTAAAGGATTTCTATCCTTAGACTGCTTAAGATTGAGAAACATTCAATTCTGAATCATTTATTTTTGAACCTAAACATTTTTATAAACAAACTATCATCGATCCCAATTTGGGTTGGTTAAAATTAATTCAAATAATCTCAAGGTTTATGAGGAGGCCCGAGATGACATGGGCCAGATATGACTTGCAAACGCGACATCCGGTCCGTACAGATGGGTCAGGCCCATAGAGAGACACTGCCATATGGGCCGAACGCGAATAAGCCCATCAAAGATGACCAGAACTCATGGAGGAACGGGCCTAGATCCAGCAGTCCATCAACATTTGTAAATATCTATAAATAGGAGAAGTAATGGAAAAAGGGAGGAGATATTTTTTTGGTTGAAATGCAAGAATTCTAGAGAGAGAAAGGGAGGAGGGATTTCTTGTATCTTCAATTGGCGCCGTCTGTGGGAATCGTGGAAGATTGGTTGATCAATGATTAATATCGCGTGGATTCAGACCAATCCGGGGGATCGAGACTCGATCTTTGGGAGTTGGATCCAGATCTGAGCGATTGTGACCTACTCTGGAGGAATTTTAGTTCCTGTTGCTTTGGCAGAAGTGGCTTCAGATCTACGCAACAACGAGTTGTTCGATTGTGGCAGGATCTGATGGATTTAGAATTCGGACAATTCAGATCTCGTCAACCGTGAGCATAATTCGGAGAATTCGAAACCAGATCTGAAAAATTCCCACTCACGAAGCTCGGATCTACTCACGAACTTGAGATTAATGCCTTTACTCCGTTCAGGAATAATGTTAGGTGAAAGCTCCAATCCGATGGAGGTTGTCCAGCAAACGAAGCTTGAGGAGTTGATGAACTTGATCGAGGCTCTCAAAAAGCAACATCAGCAAATGCCCGCGGTTTCGTGTCCACCTCCGGCCGATGAAGGAGGTGTTCAATCTAATATCGCGCATCAAGGCGAGCAGGACGAGAACAGTCAGTCAGCTCTCCACCGTGATGAAAGGAGGATGGATGATTTGCCGCCAAATGCTTGCCGAGTTGAGGATCACGAAGGATCGACTCACGTTGATCCGCGACATGAGCAGATCAGACAGAACGAGGCCATGACCTTCGATCCGCATCGGGAAAGGTTCAACCGAGAGGAGGTGATAGAGGTTGATCGCCGCCAAGTTGCGTCGCCTTGGCAAAGAGAACTCATAGAGGAATGGTCGTTCGATCCGTCCTACCGGCCCTCCATGGCAACAATCACTCATCGTTGTTTGGAGAGCAGAACCGTAGCTCACAGAGCTACCACTGGGCGCCAAAGAGAGAATGAAGCACTCCGATCCGCGGCTCGAACGGTTGATTCACCATTCACTGACGAGATCCTGAATGCCCCGCATCCAAGGAAGTTTGCTATGCCAGTATTTATTCTGTTTGACGGAACAACCGATCCGATCGATCATGTGTACCATATCCAGTTGAAGATGGCCCTGAATACGGAAAACGACGCTTTAATGTGCAAATGTTTCCCTACAAGCCTAGCTGGACCAGCGCTCAGCTGGTTCAAGAACTTGCCTAGGAGCTCCATTGGTAGCTTCCGAGACCTGTGCGATCAGTTCATAAGCCAGTACTATGGGAACAAGCGTCCGCCAAAGGACATCTCAAGCCTATTCACAATGAGACAGCACAAAGATGAACGTCTCCAGGCTTTTCTCACCAGGTTTAATCTCACTAAGAGTATGGTGATCGAATGCCACCATTCTACAGCGGTTCAAGCCTTCAAGTTAGCCATGACACGTGGCACTCCGTTCCATACCAGTCTGGTAGTGAATACGCCGATGACTATGGATGAACTCAATGAAAGAGTCGATGACTTTGTGCGCCTAGAAGAAGAGGAGGCAGCCAATGCTCGGACAGCGTCGCTCGTGTCGACCGAGGAAAAGTCCAAGGCAAAGATTAGGCAGAAGCAGGCTCAGCCGCAGCGTCAGACCTCCTGGAAGGCAGAAAAGAGGTCCAGGGAGGAAGAGCTGATCACTCCGCTGAAGGTCACTCTGGCGAGGCTATATCAGGAGAACAAAGATAAGTTTCATCCACCACTGCCAATTAGGCAACCCCTCGAACAGAGG
This sequence comes from Cornus florida, assembly GCF_030987335.1. Taxonomy (NCBI): domain Eukaryota; kingdom Viridiplantae; phylum Streptophyta; class Magnoliopsida; order Cornales; family Cornaceae; genus Cornus; species Cornus florida. The sequence goes on along the minus strand of NW_026775580.1, from coordinate 82,932,863 downwards.
GATCAGACTAAACATTGTGCTTTCCATTCCGATTTCGGTCATCAGACTAATGAATGCAGGAATTTGAGAAGGCAAGTGGAGATGTTGATAGCTAGAGGGGAATTCGCGAGTTATGTTCAAGGCTCGGCGACAGAGCAGAATCGACCGATGGAACAAGTAAAAAGGAGCCATAAACAAAGCTCCCACAATTCACAACCAGTTCGTATAATCAATGCTATCCACGGTCGACTCGAGCCCAGCGAAGATTCAGATGAGCTGCTCCGAGCGCGCCTACGGCAGGCGCAGATGAAAAAAAGGGTCAGCAGTGTGAATACTCTACACCAGCAGATCACATCGATACAGATAAAGTTCGACAGGACGGACCTGCAGCGTGTTCAAATCCCCCATGAAGACCCGTTGGTAGTCAGTTTGACAGTGGCGGACTGCCTGGTGCGCAGAGTTCTGATCGATCCCGGGAGCAGTGCGAATGTCATGCAGAGGGACACATTTGATCGGCTCGAGATTAAACCAGAGAGGCTCAAGCCCACTGGGAATCCCCTGTTAGGATTCGATGACAAGAGGGTGGAGCCCGTCGGAATGGTGGAAGTAGAAGTTCAAGCTGCAGAACGAGTTCTTATGGAAACTTTTGTGGTTGTAGAGATTCACCCCTCGTACAATCTCCTGATGGGAAGAGGATGGATTCACAGAGTCCAAGGAGTACCCTCAACTTTGCATCAGGTCATGAGGTGCCTCGGACCCGATGGAAATAAGGTGATAGACATTCGTGGGGATCAGGTTGCAGCCAAAGAGTGTTATTCTGTCACACTAAAGTATGCTGGGAAAGGGAAGGCGCCCGTCCGACCGGCAAGCCCCAGATAGCAATTACAGGAACCTCCGCCCAAGCAGAACAGGGTGGATGAGTTAGTTGACTTGACCGAAGAGCCCCTTCTGGAAGTGCAGATCGATCAGTCCAGGCCAGAACGAACTACCAGAGTAGGAATAAGACTGACCAGGGAAGAGCGGCAAGAGCTAGCTGACTTCTTGTCTCACAATGCCGATGTATTTGCATGGAGTCACCTAGACATGCCTGGAATTAATCCCTCCGTATCCTGTCATTCCTTGAATGTCAATCCCAATTTCAAACCAGTAAAACAAAAGCAACGAAGATTTGCTCCAGAACGCAACCAAATCATAGCCGAGGAAGTTGATAGGCTGCTTGATGCGGGATTTATCAGAGAAGTGCACTACCGTGATTGGTTGTCCAACGTCGTTGTCGTGCAGAAGAAGAATGGGAAATTGTGATACCCCCTAATTTCGGAACACGGGTTGATCAAGTCCGCGCACAAAACCAGAGGATATCAAAACAATTAAAGTATTTAACAAGCACAGAATACAAAGATGAATAGTAAAGAATAAATAAACCGCTGAAGAAAACTAATAAATAAATATTACTTAATGATTCTCCAACAATTACAATTCGGAAATCCCATAACTCAAGGACCCCTTAAAACATTATCCAATAATCCAATACTATTTAAAAGTACACAAGATGAATAGACGAATGACAGTCTCCCAGCTGCGGATCCTCAACCTCGAGACTGGAACCTCTAATAACCTGAAGGTTTCGAAACGAAACCGACGCTTTAAGCTTTAATTATCTCTTCCAATTCCGACGTCCTCCTTTTCAGATCCGACCTCCTCCTTGTCAGCCCTTCTTCTTCCTCTCTCTCTGTCTGTTTTATTTTTCTAACGTGTAAAACCTTTAACCCTAAAGCCTTATGTGTATTTTTATACACCTTAAATTCCAAATCCTATTCCAACTAGTATTATGAATTAAAATAATAATCTTTAAATAATTTATATCTATAAACATATATATATATAAATATATATTCCTTCCATAATTAACTCATTAGTTAATTAAATCATATATACTTATAAATATCAATAAATATATATCTATATATATATCTTTCCATAACAATTATTAATTAATTATATATATATATATATATATATATATATATATATAATTGATACAAAAGTGATCATTTAAATAATGAAATAACCACGGACCTTCATTAATTAACCCAATAAGGTTTCATACAAACCCAAGACCACATCTTTTGGTCCAACTTTCCTTAAGCCCAATCTAATTAATTTAAATAAATAAGATAATTAATTAAATACAGAAATTAAAATAACTAATTACATGAAGCACATAAACAAACAAGAATTTACAATTAAGTCATATAATACCAATAAAATCAACACACCAATAATTCAATCAATAATCAACCACACAAACAATCAATCATCATACATAATCACGAAATATAACTTAATTAAAATAAGATAATTAATCTCGCACTCAATAAAATAAAATAAATCATTGAAAAATAAAATAAAATAATTAATCCTAATTAATAAATCTTTTAAAATTATCGGGGTATTACATTCTTCCCCCCTAACAAACGGAATTCCGTCCTCGGAATTCACAAATCCATGAAATAAAAACTTTGATTATTTAATTTCAAATTTCATTATTCTTTTTATCCGTGTGGAAATTAACCCATCCACACATATTCATTATTAGCAGACACATCACGTAATTAGCTAATTCCATATTTATATAATTGATAAATATAAGTACACACTAGAGACTCTCACTGGACTAAAGCAGTTTCAACCGGATAGTGGGTATCTCATGTAAAACGCACACAAAGGTGGTTACGAGTCCTCCTTCTACCAGAGCCCACACATCCTTAAACCCAGCTACCCATCTCAATCGGCAATATACGCCTCCATCCTAACCACTGATCCTGAGACTCAAGCTTATATCATGGCCCATATATGTGTGTGTGTATGTATATATATATATATATATATATATATATATATATATATATATAATCCATTATATCCACATAAAAGTAAACTATCCAACCATATTATTTCAATGGCATACCATCCAACTATTCCGTTGACCTGACACGAATAAGTAGGACTTAACGCTATGGTTAATCCGTTCCCTTATAAATATATAGGTAGGACTTAACTTCTTTGGTTAATCCGTCCCTGAAATACCACCGTCCCATACCGGTGTATTAAACCATACAATTCATAAATAAATAGGTAGGACTTAACTATTCCGTTAATCCGTCCCTAAAATACCTCCATATTATTTTATTGGTGCATAAATCCATAAAACCCATACTTCAAAATTAGGGGAAGACTCAACGATTTACCAATACCTTCTAAATCGGTGTCTTACCATTTTCCTGATAAGACTCAATGATTTACCATTAGGACACACTAACGGACCGAATATAGAATACAATGAATCCTAAACTTAAGCTCTAAGTAAAAGAGTACACAACGCGGAAGTCACACAACGAAAGACACCCTAGGGACACTTGAACCTGGAGTGCTCTGATACCAACTGTGATACCCCCTAATTTCGGAACACGGGTTGATCAAGTCCGCGCACAAAACCAGAGGATATCAAAACAATTAAAGTATTTAACAAGCACAGAATACAAAGATGAATAGTAAAGAATAAATAAACCGCTGAAGAAAACTAATAAATAAATATTACTTAATGATTCTCCAACAATTACAATTCGGAAATCCCATAACTCAAGGACCCCTTAAAACATTATCCAATAATCCAATACTATTTAAAAGTACACAAGATGAATAGACGAATGACAGTCTCCCAGCTGCGGATCCTCAACCTCGAGACTGGAACCTCTAATAACCTGAAGGTTTCGAAACGAAACCGACGCTTTAAGCTTTAATTATCTCTTCCAATTCCGACGTCCTCCTTTTCAGATCCGACCTCCTCCTTGTCAGCCCTTCTTCTTCCTCTCTCTCTGTCTGTTTTATTTTTCTAACGTGTAAAACCTTTAACCCTAAAGCCTTATGTGTATTTTTATACACCTTAAATTCCAAATCCTATTCCAACTAGTATTATGAATTAAAATAATAATCTTTAAATAATTTATATCTATAAACATATATATATATAAATATATATTCCTTCCATAATTAACTCATTAGTTAATTAAATCATATATACTTATAAATATCAATAAATATATATCTATATATATATCTTTCCATAACAATTATTAATTAATTATATATATATATATATATATATATATATATATATATATATAATTGATACAAAAGTGATCATTTAAATAATGAAAGAACCACGGACCTTCATTAATTAACCCAATAAGGTTTCATACAAACCCAAGACCACATCTTTTGGTCCAACTTTCCTTAAGCCCAATCTAATTAATTTAAATAAATAAGATAATTAATTAAATACAGAAATTAAAATAACTAATTACATGAAGCACATAAACAAATAAGAATTTACAATTAAGTCATATAATACCAATAAAATTAACACACCAATAATTCAATCAATAATCAACCACACAAATAATCAATCATCATACATAATCACGAAATATAACTTAATTAAAATAAGATAATTAATCTCGCACTCAATAAAATAAAATAAATCATTGAAAAATAAAATAAAATAATTAATCCTAATTAATAAATCTTTTAAAATTATCGGGGTATTACAGAAATGGCGAGTATGCATTGATTTCACCAATTTGAACAAAGCCTGTCCGAAGGATAGTTTCCCGCTGCCAAAGATTGATCAAATGGTGGATGCTACCTCCGGGTATGAACGCTTAACCTTTCTGGATGCTTATTCAGGTTATAATCAGATCCCTATGGACCCGGCAGATGAAGAAAAAACTTCTTTTGTAACCGAGCGAGGGACATACTGCTACAAAGTTATGTTTTTCGGACTAAAGAACGCGGGAGCAACTTATCAAAGACTTGTTAGCAAAATTTTCAAGGATCAAATAGGAAAGATTGTGGAAGCCTATATTGATGATATGGTGGTAAAGAGTAGGAAGAAGAATGATCATCTAAAACATCTGCAAGATATATTTGATGTGCTGAGGCGATATGGGATGAGGCTCAATCCAACCAAGTGCTCGTTTGGTGTGAGTTCCGGTCAGTTCTTGGGACACGTGGTCAACCGCAGAGGCATCGAAGTTAGCCCCGCTCAAACAGAGGCTTTGATTAAGAATGCCGAGCCAAAGACGATCAGAGAGGTGCAAGCCCTCACAGGACGAATAGCTGCATTAAGTCGATTCATTTCAAAATTGTCAGACCGCTGCAAGCCGTTCTTTGACACGATTCGGAGTTATGGAAGACAGGTCTGGGGAGATGAGCAACGACAAGCATTGACCCATTTGAAGGAATATATGCAGAATCCACCAGTCCTGTCAGCCCCGGATCCAGAAGAAAAGTTATTTTTGTATCTTGGAGTATCTAGTATTGCGACAAGTGCCGTTCTAATTCGTTGCAAGGAAGGCGTGCAACACCCGGTATTTTATGTCAGTAAAACAATGACCGAGGCAGAACGAAAATACTCGAAGGCCGAACGGGTGATACTTGCACTTGTAAACGCAAAAAGAAAGTTAAGGCATTATTTCGAATCCCACCCTATAGCTGTTCTAACAACTTTTCCAATCAGAGTGCTTATGCACAAGCCAGAACTCTCGGGCAGAATGACAAAGTGGGCCATAGAGTTAAGTTCATTTGACATAACATATGAGCCGAGAACAGTTGTCAAAGGACAAGCGGTAGCCGATTTCCTGCTAGAATGTGACTCTGAAGATACGGAAGAAGACCTTAGGTGCGGCTCTTGGAAACTTTATGTGGATGGCTCATCTAACCAGATGGGGGCCGGAATTGGGGTTAAACTGCAAACCCCAGAGGGTACTTCTTTGAGTCAAGCACTCAGACTTGAGTTCCGAGCCACCAATAACGAAGCGGAATACGAGGCGTTGCTGAATGGGTTAAAGTTGGCCAAAGAGCTACAGGTCAGAAGTTTGACTGTTTATAGTGACTCACAGTTGATTGTTCGGCAGGTAAATGGTGAGTACGCGACCAAGGATGACACGATGGGGGCATATCGTTCTGCCGTTCTGCATAAAGCCAAGGACTTTGCAAAGATTGAATTCATACAGTTACCGAGGGAACAGAATGCAGATGCGGACCGGTTAGCATATAGTGCTTCGAGTTCTAGTGAAACATTGGCGAGGGTGATTCCAATAGGAATATTGACTCAGCCATCTATTTTCGAAGAACCTTTGGACTCTGACCCTTGGCAAGTCAACGTCATACCGTATGAACCGAGTTGGATTGACCCCATCATTACTTATATTCGAGATGGCGTTTTGCTTATGCAAAGGGATGAAGCTAGGAAACTCAAAAAGAATGTTGCAAAATACGCCATCGTGCATAACCAGCTGTACAGAAGATCCTACTCTGGCCCATACTTGAAGTGTGTCACCACCGTAGAGTCGCAGCAGGTATTGCGAGCTATTCATGAAGGTGTGTGTGGCAATCATTCTGGGGGAAGGTCGTTAGCGCATAAAGCAATGACACAAGGGTATTTCTGGCCGAACATGTCAAGAGATGCGGAGGAGTTCTCTCGAAGGTGCGATAAATGCCAACGATATGTACCATTGATCCACCAACCACCTGAGGAATTGCACGTAATGGCCTCGCCGTGGCCTTTCGTGCAATAGGGGATGGATGTGGTCGGTCCTCTGCCAACGGCAAGAGCTCAGAACAAGTATGTGTTACTGGCCACGGATTACTTCACTAAGTGGGTGGAAGCAGAACCATATCCTAGCGTGACTCAGACTCATGTGAGACGATTTATTTGGAACAATATTATCTGCCGTTTCGGCATTCCAAGGTCAATAGTTATGGATAATGGCACAAACCTCGACAGCAAGCAAGTAAGAGAGCTGCTGGAGGAGTATGGAATTAATCAGAAGTTGGCTGCAGTAAGTCATCCTCAGGCCAATGGGCAAGCAGAAATTACAAACAGAATAATTTTCGCCTGCATTAAGAAGAAGTTGGAGGACCATAAAGGGAAGTAGTTGGATGAGCTCCCGAACGTCCTATGGGCTTACAGAACCACCCCAAGGCGGCCGACTGGGGAGAGCCCGTTTGCAATGGCATATGGTACCGAGGCGGTTATACCGGTTGAGCACTTGGTCACAACTATCAGAAGCTTAGCATGGAGTCGAGATCAGAACGACAAGATGTTAAGATTGAACCTCGATATGATAGACGAAAGGAGGGACGCTGCAGCAATAAGGTTAGCATCATACCAGCAAGTATTGGCGAATAGTCACAACAAAAGAGTGAAACACAGAGATTTTGCCCCTAGCGATCTGGTTCTGAAAAGAAAGGTGGGGATAGTCAAAAAAATGATGCCACCCTGGGAAGGCCCATACAGAATTGCAGAAGTCATAGGCAAGGGAGCATATACGTTAGAAACCATGGCGGAAAGGTTGGTCAGCAAGCCCTGGATGCCACGTCTCTGAAGAGGTACTACCAATAAAAGCTAAGTTTCGGCTTTATTGGGTGTTGTTTGTTGTCAATCAAGTACGTATGAATGTGCAAATTCCTGAAATTTATAAAAATAACTTTCCTCTTCAATGGGTTGCTAAAAATATAAAAAAAAATGAAAAGCCAAGTGGCAAGTGGCATTCTAGCCAAGCGCCAGGCACTTAAGCAAGATAAGTGGCAGCTGGCACCATAAGCTGAACGCCAGACACTTGCTAAAAAATGAAAAGCCAAGTGGCATGTGGCATTCTAGCCGAGTGCCAGGCACTTAAGCAAGATAAGTGGCAGCTGGCACCATAAGCCGAACGCCAGACACTTGCTAAAAAATGAAAAGCCAAGTGGCAAGTGGCATTCTAGCCGAGCGCCAGGCACTTAAGCAAAATAAGTGGCAGCTGGCACCATAAGTCGAACGCCAGACACTTGCTAAAAAATGAAAAGCCAAGTGGCAAGTGGCATTCTAGCCGAGCGCCAGGCACTTAAGCAAGATAAGTGGCAGCTGGCACCATAAGCCGAACGCCAGACACTTGCTAAAAAATGAAAAGCCAAGTGGCAAGTGGCATTCTAGCCGAGCGCCAGGCACTTAAGCAAGATAAGTGGCAGCTGGCACCATAAGCCGAACGCCAGACACTTGCTAAAAAATGAAAAGCCAAGTGGCAAGTGGCATTCTAGCCGAGCGCCAGGCACTTAAGCAAGATAAGTGGCAGCTGGCACCATAAGTCGAACGCCAGACACTTGCTAAAAAATGAAAAGCCAAGTGGCAAGTGGCATTCTAGCCGAGCGCCAGGCACTTGAGCAAGATAAGTGGCAGCTGGCACAGCAAGCCGAACGCCAAGCACTTGCCATAAACAAGCACACGTTTAAGTTAATACAAAAAAAAAAGAGAGAAAAGGTATATATATATTGAAAATGGGTTTGAACGGAGCGCAACACAAAGGAAAAAGAGAAAAAGAGTTCTGTCATCTCATTCATAATAAGCATTGGATTTACAAAAAATGAAATATTCAAGTCACATTGTTACAAAAAAGTATGGAATCGAAGAGTCCGGAGGAGTCCTAGCTAGCTGCCTCAGTACCGACAGCCTCCTGGTTGTGCCGACCCGCCTCCTCGGTCCCATCAGCCATCTCACCCTCACGAGGAAGGGAATCAAGATGAATAACAGAGTCATTCTGCTGGGGGCCAACGTCAGCAGTGGCTATGGGAGGTACCACAGTTGACGATTGAGGAGCGGTTAGAGGCAGAGCGGTAGGAGGAGCTGTAGTGATCTTAGAGGAAGCAATGTCCTGGCACTCATCAAATATGTGCTCCGCTTCGGTAGGTTCTGGGTCAACATAGATCCCCAGAGGGTCAATCCCTAAATCCTTATCGACCTCATCTGGAGTTGAGTTGGTCTGTCCCTCATCCGGAACTCGGTCAGAGAAACCTTCTCGGAATCCTTGAGCATATCTAAGAGCGCCGACCCTTGAGAACCGAGCATGAAGAGCCAGCATCCCACCGTTCACTCTGCTGATGGTATCAATCAGAGCAGTACGCTCGTCCAGAGCTCTCTTCTCAAAAGCCATCCGAGCAGACTGTTCATCAGCCAGAAGGCGCTGGAGCTCTGCCTTTTCATCTCTGATTGAATCACGCTCAGTCTGCCAGACACTCTTTTCAAGCTGGAGGGCATCCTTCTCATCCTGAAGAGAGTCGTTTTCTTTATTCAAGACATCTCTTTCTTGTTCGGTTTTTTCAAGCCGAGCCAATACCTCGGTATTCTTGCTGGCGAGAAGGTCGTTTTCCTTATTGGCCACCTCCAGGTTATCAGAGAACTTACGGGCCCTGGCGTTCCCTATTTCGACCTGTTTCTGCATAGCCATCATACCGAACAAAGTCTGCATAGATATACATTAATAATGGTTAAACTGATAGTCTGGTCGGACGAAGGTAAAACCAAATAGTATGAGAGGATTCATGAGTTGGGAAATAAAAGTCACCTCCATGGTAGATTGGGGGAAGCGGCTGAACACATCCTTTTGGGATAGACCTTTCGCCGCCTCAAGGTCTTTCGGAGTCCACATGCTCCTGTAATACGCCATGGCGGTCTGGCCATCCTTTAGCATGGTCTCGTTCGGCTTCACGAACGTCCCATCCGTTCGGGTGTACCGAGGAGCCCACGGTGGTAAAGTGGGAAGAGAAGGAGAAGCTGAAGCAGAAGCAGAGGCACCAGCTGCGACAGGCCCGGAGGGGGCAGGAGTTCTGACTGGGCGATGCAAGAGAGCACTCGGCCCAGAGACCCGAGTCCTTCTTATAAGAGGTTCCTCCTTGGGGTCGACTCCGCCGTCAGAATGAGGCCTTTTGCCTCGTTCTTTGTCCCGAGCGCCCCCAGCGGCAGCAGGGGCAGTAGTGATTTGTGGAGACGCGCTCGGGTTGGTAGCAGGGGTGCTGACAACAGAATCAATAGCCACCGTGCTCGGGATGGTGTCAGAGATGGTGGCTGAGGAAGAGGCTGATGCAGGAGAGGAGGTTGCTCCAGCAGCAGAAGTGGGTAGGGGAGTATTTTTCCTCCTACCAAAGGATGGAATCTGAAGCCTGCTCATGGTATAGCCGAGGGATGAGAGCGCTAGAAGGTTGTCTGAAGTGAGGAGGTCTGAGCAAGAAGGAATATCGTTCAGAACGTATTTCTTCAAGTAATTACTCCTATCCCTGCAAACACTGTAGCTCAAGTCATCACAAGGTATGCCTAAGGAGCGACATAAGAAAGTACAAAAGCGAGGAACGCATGTTTCGCAGGGACAATCGTTTTTATGAGATTTGAATTTCTTATATGAGGAAACAGAACAGACGCCAAAGGCGCTCGGGATTGGGTAATCCTCTGCAGCCGGTGAAGACCAGGCCCCACTAATGCCCACAATGTTATCCCTCCAACCCTTTTCAGATTTGATTGTGTCCGTACATATGGACATCTTGTCGATCGGGTAGAGGTGGTAGAAGGGCTCGTTAGTTCGGATCTTACTGACCTTATAACACAGAAGAAGATCTATGAGGTCAAGGTCCAGGCTTCTGTCACGAATCAACAGTAGCATAACGGATATGATTCTAAAGAAATTGGGGTTTACCTGCAGGGGGGATATCCCCAGTCTATTGAAGACATAATTAAAAAAGGGATGCAGAGGGAACATAACGACATTCAGTTGAAGGTTTGAAAATAAAACTTCGCCGGGAAGGAGGCCGGCACCGGTCATAATATTAACATCCTTAGGGCAAACCCTAACTTGGATGTTGTCAGGAAGTCTAAGTCTCATACGAAGAACATCTAGATCTACAACCATGGTGGAAGTGATTGAAGGATCTAAAAGGGTAAAAAGAAGCCTGCCGAAAGTAAAAAGGAATAAAACTAACCTCTGAGGTAGAAAGCAACAAAGAGCACTGCGAGACCGCTGGAAGAATGACTCTTGAAGGATTTCACCGGAAGAAGCTTAGCACTGTTCTAAAGAGAGAGAGATTTGACTGATGATGGAGACGGTAAAAAGGCATGAAGTGGTATTCTAGAGCCTTATAAAGGCGAGGGGGACCCGAGGGCCGAAGCGTCAGGAAGGCGAGAAATTCATCGAGCCCCGGAACATTGATTCTGGATCTGACTGTCCGTTCCCCCATGTGGTTTTCTCGAGCCGTCAACGTCATGATGAGACGCCTTCAATAATTACCCCTTTATTAAACAAGGGGTAATTATGGGGGCAGTTGAGGAGGCCCGAGATGACATGGGCCAGATATGACTTGCAAACGCGACATTCGGTCCGTACAGATGGGTCAGGCCCATAGAGAGACACTGCCATATGGGCCGAACGCGAATAAGCCCATCAAAGATGACCAGAACTCATGGAGGAACGGGCCTAGATCCAGTAGTCCATCAACATTTGTAAATATCTATAAATAGGAGAAGTAATGGAAAAAGGGAGGAGATATTTTTTGGGTTGAAATGCAAGAATTCTAGAGAGAGAAAAGGAGGAGGGATTTCTTGTATCTTCAGTTTAAACACAGAAGAAGTGCGAATCACCTAAATCATTAATCCCTTTTGGACTTGGGACCAAGTGGACAAAGACAGGACGAACAAAATTTTATTTTGCTCATGAAAGCAAAATTGAAACAGAAAAAAGTGCACATGTTTGTGCTTCTAATGGGGGACCCCGATTCCATCAACTCATGGCAGCAAAACAACACAAAGGAACATGAAAGAAAATAAAAAGCTGAGTTTCAACATCAGGAGTGTGGATTGGCACAAAATTAAGAGCCACCACTTCATGAGATGAGGTATTATATCCATTGAATACCTAATAAGTCTTACTGCAGCCACACTCCACACACACACACACACAGAATTGGTGATCATGAACCATATGTGTATATGTTGATGAGTTAAACACAGTAAAAGTCATTATCCACGTGTAGGCACAAAAGAGATCCAAAAGTCATCATTCTAAGCTCCCTCCATGACCCCATAAATGTTTATAAAATCCGACAAAACACAAACATGTCCACAATACCATTCCCAACCTCACTTTCTGCTTCTTAGGAAATTAATTTTCATATCTATATGGCAAAACCAGTGGCTCATCCCCATCTTCACTGCTCTTACCTAAACCCTGGTACTCTCTGTCTCTCTCTTCTTTAATTTATTTGTTTAATTTGTATCAAACTTTGTAGTCTGAGAGTCGAATTAATCGGACTGTTTTTAAGTGAGAACGCTAATGTCATGGTGAGGTTAATATTACGAGGACGTCAATTTCTCTTTACATAAAAATAGTCGGAGTTATCCAACTTTAGAACTCCGACTCAACCAAAATGCAATATATCAAATGGTTAGCTTTTATTTTCTTAAAAACTAAAAAAAAATAATAAAAAAAATAAATAGGGTTTGAGTTCATGTGCTGTGGATTTGTTTAAATAGTAAAGAGAGACATAAATTATGATTTGGTGTTTACAAAAAGGAATTAATGTTCCATGGAATCTTATGAGTGATTATACTTCAACAGTACGTAGCTTCCTGGATTGTGTTGTGCTTGTTTATGAGAGACAAAACTCAATCACCCTAATTATAGCCGACCTGTAAGATTTTGATCTCTCAATTATCATAAAAAATATACACACATATATATATATATATATTATTGTCCATGTTAATGATCAAGGAAGCCCATTCTCTCTTGTATAAATTATTATAGTAACCATTAGGAGGCTTAATTATTAACTATAGTGTATTTAATTTTGTCTGCTTTTCTCAAGTTTTGAAACACATCCCCATGTGCTTGCCTCAGTTCTCTGCATAGCTAGTGGAATGGGTTTGGTAACGTAAAAAAATTTGGGAGAGAGAGAGAGAGATTGAGAACATTTGTTGTGATATAATGTAAGGACATGTCTTGATGGCATACATGGACATAACTTATTAGGTCCCACCACATACTTCATGTTACCATGATGATATGTCCATATGGTCTCTCCATTTTCCAACACATTCTCTAGTACATATATGTTGCTATACAGGTCCCAAGGGTGTTGTACAACCTAGCTTACACTTTTAGGACAGTTCTTTTGTAAAATTGTGCCTTAATTTATCTTGCTCAATATGAAAAATTATTACATTGATCGCATATTCTCAACTAATTATAATTCGACACATCTAGAGTTGTATTGGTAGAGATCATATAATAATTTTTTTCTTAATATTTTTTTCTCATTATTGTAGTGACTTTGATAATGAAATATATGCATGTACATGAGAAGTTATGATCTTCCATAGAGTCAGACTAAATTAATTATGCTTCATTTACAAACATGTTTGATTATGTCTTAAGATGCTTCCTGGTAACAACCTCCAAAAATACAAGTTGAATTATGTGAACTCTGAACTTGGACATTATAAGCATGATCATGGGCCATCCGATTAGTATTCAATTAATCAGGGTTAGAAAAATCAAATAGGTAGATATGATGTCTCTAGTCAAATCCAAAATTTTGAACATCAAGTGTTCTACGAACATCGTAGTAGTAGTACGTACGATGTACCAAAGAAAATTAATGATTGTGATACAAGTAGTTTTATATAAAATAATGTTGTTATTGGTTAGGTGCACTCTGGGATATCGAGGAAGCATGTAAAAAACATAAAAAAAAAAAAAAAAAAAAGGTGGGTATTATTATAGTGCGGTTTAAGTCTAGTCAAGAAGGCTTGTTTATCTACTTCATCACCCACATCTTGTACTTGTATTGGGAAATCAGTGCAAGATCTCTCAACCCCCTATTTCCGACCGGTGATAAAGTAGTATGTAACGCCAAAACAAAGTGGTGATTAGACCTATGAGGGTAGAGGACAAATTAAATAGTCTAATGAGACTTAAAAAAAAAAAGAAAATAAAAAATACTAATTTTGTCCTATAATAAATGTCTCCTCAAATTATTTAAGGGAATAAACATTAAATACATGTCCTCTAATTGTTTTGAGAAAACAATTTTAAATTTTAATTCAGTGTAATTATGAAAAGCTAAAAAAATTCTACACATTTAATTTCAAATGAAACAGAATTATTATTATTATTATTATTTTTTTGGATAAAAATATTAAAATCAAATTAGTGATTAAGGATTTAAAGGCTGGGCTCCCAAAAACAACGGATGTACTTAATTAACTCTATAATTTTAGTCTTATTTATTTCTAACCAAAAACGTAGAGTTGCGTGGGATCCACAATTGTAGTGGTGGGCCCACACCACCTGTCTCTTGAGTAGAATTCGGCGTAAGTAGCATAAACATTTTTGTTTTTTTTTGTTTTTTGACATCAGATGGAAACTAATGCGATGGATTTTTTTTTTTTCATGGACCGACAAGAGGCTCGAATGCTGCCATTGATGGAGGCGACAAGCCTTTGATACCTCACTGATCCTTGCAGGTATCTGTCTCTCTCTCTCTCTCTCTCTCTCACACACACACACACAAACAAAAGCCCCATCTCTTTTTCTTACTAACTTCATTACTATTTGTGGTTGCAGCAATAGTAAACCTATGCACCTCAGATAATGCAAACCAAGCCTCTCTTTTCCTACTACTTTATATATCCTCTCATCTCTTCTCTCTTCCTTTCAAGCACTTCCTTGATTTGTTACCACAATCTCTCCCTCTCTCTCCTATTTAACCTCCACCACCCCAACTAACTCATTTCACTTGACTCAATCCTATCTCTTCCTCCACAATTTCTTGATTGATCAAACATTAACATCATCATAACCCTCTTGACTAGTTTGTTCATCTTTCTTGATTTTGTTACCTACCCCCATAGTCATGAATTTTGGACCCAACACATCTCTTAATCTCAGCCTCCCAACAAACAATGAGCTCAACCTAGAACTTGTTCTCGACCCAACATCATCTTCTTCTTCTTCATCACCCTTAAGCCCAGCCGAACCTCGCGTCTTCTCCTGCAACTACTGCAACAGGAGGTTCTACAGCTCGCAAGCCCTCGGAGGTCACCAAAACGCTCACAAGCTCGAGCGAACCCTAGCCAAGAAAAGCAGAGAAGCACATGCAGGATACAAACATCATCCCGGTTCTAGCTCCGGTAGTGGCTCAAGCCACGTTCGACGTGTGCAGTCTCCGGTCAGCGGGTTAGAGCACCAAGGATATGGTGGAAGGTTTAGTACTACTGGTGGTGAGTTGAGGTATGGTAGGAGAGAGATGAATTATGGTAATTCTAGAGACGGTGGATACAAGCCTGATAGTGTTCAAGAGGAGTTTAGTCAGCTTGACTTGTCTTTGAGGCTTTGATTTATTGAATTGAATCATAATATATATACATATAGTTTGAGATCTATGTAATTTTGTATTTCTATGCTTAGTTAACTTTCTCAAGTCTAGTAAAAGAAGTGGAGAGAGTATAATAATAATGATCGCAAGCCCTCAGATTGGTGCTTGGGAAAGGAGAAACGTAGTGGTGATCGATCATTTGGTGCCGATTGTCGTGGTTGATTATATTATATGGTCTGTTGAATTTTATGTGGGCACATTGTTCTATACATAATTATATCATAATTCATGGTGCAGACCAACATTAATTATATATATCAATTTTGGGGTTAATGCATGTTGTCAGGATTTAATGTTCCTATTTCAGTCCAGTTGATTTTAATTCACTGTAGTTTTTTTTTTTTTTCACCAATTCACTGTAGTTAAAGTTGATGAGTATGGTGCATACCATCCATTGTAGTAGTTAAAGTTGATTAGTATGGTGCATACCATCCATTGTAGTTAAGACTAGATCAGTAAAACTGCATTTGGATTGCAGTACTAAGAGACCATATATTGATTATAATTCGCACTTCAGTTTAGTTCTCATTATTCATCAGCTTTTTTTTAATGATGTTCAATTTTTTGAAAATTGTTTCTGGTTAGGAATTAAGTGAATTCGCATTGGTTTTCAGTGTACAACTTCGGCTGTGTGATCTGTAGCAGGGAGTCAGGGACTATGACCCTCATGATTTCTGAAAATTGTTAGGAAACTTTGAGTTTACTTGGTTTGTAATTCTGAAAACAGTTCTCAAGAATTCAGATAATAGAAAACTGAAAATAATCTTTTATAATTATCTAAAAATAGACATTTTTATAACTGAGTTTTCAAAAAACAGTTTTCTGAAAACTGAACTAAATAGAGATTTTTTTACTGTTTTCTGATAATAGAAAATTATTTTCATAGTTACAAATCAAGTAAGTCCTTCTCTTTTTACATAATAAACTGTTATATAATTTCAGAACCGGTTGTCACCCAATTTTTTTTGTCTTTCAAACTATGGTCCACATGAATGAACTAATTTCTTGTATGACTGTATGAGTCTTTTCATAATAATAAAATCAGAATGTTATTAACTTTTTATTTTCAACTTTATAATAACATAACATATATGCATGTCTTCGCGCCCATTGGATGTGAAGACAATATATATATATACATATCTATGTACATATCTATGTAGTGTTACATTCTCTGGTATATTTGTACTATGGTTCAACTTATAATTAATTACTAATAGATCTATGGTCCCCAACATCCATTCATCATGAACATTGATCATCTATGGTCCTTCAGATGGATCTTTATGAGTCTTTTCATAATAATAAAATCAGAATGTTATCAACTTTTTATTTTCAACTTTATAATAACATAACATATATGCATGTCTTCGCGCCCATTGGATGTGAAGACAATATATATATATATATATGTACATATCTATGTAGTGTTACATCCTCTGTTATATTTGTACTATGGTTCAACTTATAATTAATTACTAATAGATCTATGGTCCCCAACATCCACTCATCATGAACATGGATTATCTATGGTCCTTCCGATGGAATTTTGCTTTGTAGAACCACTTATCCACATCGCCCCTCATTTCAACGTGACAAATTTTCCTCAGTTTAATCATTCTAGATGGTTATTGGCAAAGTACAAATATATATATATATATATATATATATATATATATATATATATATATACATATTTCAAAAGAGCAATAATTCGGAGACACTACCAAACTGAAAGCCAAACACAACTCTCCCTTAAATACACTCAAATGAAATTCAGTTCCATTTTAAAAAAGAAAGAAATAATCAAATTCAACCTCAAAATAAATTGTTTAAAGAAAGAAATCATAAAATTTGCCAAAAAAATTTTGATACCAAATTTTAATAATTTGTACTTCACTGTAGCTTTTTCGTACAAACAATGAGTTGCAAATATGATCTATCAGATCAAAGCGTCACACCCTTTATAATTTGGAAGTACACCACATTTTAAATTTCTAAGGGACCTGATTTCATCGATCTATTGGAAGCATAGCACATCATGTATTGAACATATATATATATATATATATATATATATATATATTAATATAATATGGCAGATATTTATTGATCTATGCGCCACATTCAATACAAATTTGGTTAGGATGAGTGAAAAGCCCAAGTCATATATATGTGCTAGTATCGTAACAAATGTGATTCATCCAAAAAAAAAAAAAAAAAGGAAAAGAAAAAGAAAAAGAAAAAGAAAAAGTTGGTGACATTTAATGCATTAAGATGTTGTGGTTGGCACGTTTCTAGTTTTGGGTTGAAATGAGCTAGAGTATGAATTCTTCATCTTCTACAATATGATTATGAAAACAAAACTTGTTTATAATTGACAATGAATTTGAACTTAATTTTTGTTCCGTCACAGTCCCAACTTACTACTAGATTAAGGTATGCTAATTAAGACTGACAATGGTTGCTCTCAACTTTTATAATTTTTACAGAAAATCTATAGTGAGATTGGGATTTTGAGCCTCATATAGCCTACAATTTAAAATATGTAACCTACAATTAGTTTTAGGTCTTATAGGACTTAATTTAAATGTCTCATCAATTCCAGATACAATGTCTGCAAACTAGCTTACTCGAGGAAGTGAATACTACCTAATTTAGAGGTTATGTACTCAAATTAATTTCTTAGCTACCTAATATTAGCTCAAACATAAGCTATTTTTTTTTCCAATTCAATCTTTTCCATTGATCATTTTGTATGCACGAGTAGTTGCATCATAGATCAATATTTGTACCTTTGCAACCATTCATGCTAGCTATTGTCTTGGCAACAAATTTCAATATTCTTAAAGCAACTTTATGTGAGTAATTATTTTTAAGTTGTACTAGTTTTACATGCAATTACTAGCTTAATTTATTCAATATTAGATCCCTTTATTACACATAAAGCATATAGTGGTAGGAATTTTTTTTTTTCCCAAAGCTTTTTAAGTAATTAATAAGAAATATGACCTAAAAGTCACGAGGTTGAAAACAGAAACAATCTCTTCATATAGAAATAAGACCGTGTCTGATCTTCTTAAATCTCATAACAAAGAGAGTCTCGTTGCACTAAGCTAATCCTATAATATTACAAAACTTTGCATTGACAAGACATACATTGGATACCCTTTTTATTCTTTCATCAAGATTTGCAAGTATTTACTTTGCTCAACTTTGTTTACAAGATAATAAAAATGGAAATGAAAGAAAATACTTCTAGAATGCAAACAATCAAACTATTCCAAGACGAAACATTCAATGCATGTATGAAGATGGGAATTCACCATCACTATCCATTTCAGGCAAATCAGTGTGAGACCTCAGTTCCGATAATGTCTCACTTCAACATCATCCCCACCTTAACCATAATTTTCTTCTATTGATTTGATGCTTTGAACCAAAACTAAGGGAACTCAATTTAGCTTAATGACATATCAATTAGGCAATTCTACACGCAATTAAGGGCTGGTGGTCCCAAAAAGTCATGTCAATGTGTTTGGGTTTAAGCCAATAATGCTTCAAATCATCCTATCACAAGCTGTGTTTAAGCCAATAATGCTTCAAATCATCCTATCACAAGCTGTGTTTAAGCCTGTCTAAATCAATATAATGACAGTACTTTGATGCTAGTCTATGATGCTACGTTGTGTTCTAAACCTATCATTATGAGTTTTCCATGTGAACTAAGAATCTTAATTAAAGCTGTCCCTCGAGTTTGAATTAGACAACTTTCGTATGAGATGGAGTAATTTTTTGTGATTAATTACCATGTTGTTGAAAGATGGTGAGACAGTTTAGCATTGCCAGGTGCGATTGGATGACTAAGATTCTTCTTGCTCAGGAAAAGTTGTAATTTCATGCAAGATAAAGTTACACGAATATCAATAAATATGACAATGAAGGATATGTTTGGCAGCATTGAATTCACTCTATGAATTTGGATTGAAAAAATTTTAATATAAATTTTGAACTAAACTTCCTCCAATTTTAAATTTAAGGCACCGATTCGATGCTCTCAAATATAATATTAGTGTCGTTTCATAACTTATAAAACGCTGAGAAAAATATATCTAAGGGTCTTGATATTTGAGAAATTACTATTAGATAGTTCTCGACAATAAGGTTCAATATAATCAAAACTCTCCAATTTAAGCTATAAAATAAATTGATAAGTATTTTATGAGATATTACATAAAAACTTGAATATGGATTTTGATTGTACTAAACCATAAAGTGGCCTATATCAAGGACTACACAATATTTTTTTTCTTATACTCAAATGTACTCAGAATGTGGAAAGAGTCCCTTAATCAAACCCTAGCATAGTGTATTATGTGTTATTTAGGCTCCTAAAACATATGCAGTCTTTATCTTAGTACTCTTTTAAGTACTGAAACTCATTCTATTCAAATTGCATTGTCAAATACAGGAGTAGATATTCGGTGAGTCAATTGTACTTGTATACTCAATCAACAAAACAAATAATGAAAATTCATTTTCATTAGTATTTCTGGCTCACCTAATATCTTTTCCAAACGAAACGGCACATAGATCTCTCCGAACGCACACATACTAAGGGTTTAAAACGCACACAGATTTGTGGTTTATTGATAGGGTTGATTGCCCACTTAATACCTACCATGTAAAGTCTTTACTATTCTACAATGAAAGATCATTGAAAACCAAAATATAGCAACTTTTTACAACTACTTGTAGCAATTATATACAATAGCCACCCGTGGTCATTTGTTGGGCATGTTATTCAGATGTGTATTAATTGAGTACCTTGTCTACTTTGATACTGTTTTTAGAGATTGTTATGTAGATTTAGTACTATTTATATAGTCCAACAGGATAAGGGATACCTATCAACAAGACAACTTGATTAGGTGATTGAATAAATATCTCCCAGGAATATTGAACAGTGACAACTGACACTATATATGACTGGTCCATTTGGCCTTTATTTCATTTCCATCACACCATCCAAGCAACATAATCTTGTATGGCACAAAAAATTTCCCATTGAAAAGCCAAATAAAAAGCACAAAATGGATTGTAAAGGGATGGTTCTTTACTTCCATATTCTACTAGGTTGTGACACAGAATATATAGAGGATTTATGAACAATGAACATCAAAAAAAGTCTGGAGAAGGAAAAGTAGAATAAAAATTGGTACATCACCAATCTTTCTTCAGAACTATCAATCGGCTTTCAACATAAATAAATAAATCAACCAATCATAAGGGCTCACGATGTGTGAGCAGATCTGACGACTTACGAAGAGATCATTTGCATTCTTGCGATCGAGTTACTAATGAATTTGTCTTGTGCAATATGAATATTAATCCAAAGTTTGTAATGGGCAACTGCTTGATTATAGTTCAGGAGCTGAGTGGTTGCCAAACTGCAATGCAGAAGCCTCTAAATCAACTGGGAGCATAATAAGGACATAAAAAACAACTACAAGGACATTAAGCCAGAAAAAAAAAATAATAATAAAAAAAAAAAAAAAAATTATGTATAATTCCTTCTTTAAACATATAAATTTAAAGATCAGCCAACTACAAGGACAATCTACCAACTAGGCCACTAGGTAATGCCCGGTTTTAAGACATTTGAGCAGGTGGAAATTTAAAAGGCATGAGGTCTGCTAGTTTGTAGAAGGGTAAGAGACCTGAATTAGTCTGCTAGGATCACTATAGCCACCATGAGAAGTAGAAATTTGTTATTAAAATGTCCACACTAAAACAGGAATTGAATGTTCTGAAGGAAATCGGTGTAGTGGCACAAAATCACCCTAAGATACTCAAGTTCTGCTTAAAATCACAGCTAAGTTTGGCAGGGTAATTGTGAGGCCTGAACGGGTGCTGTAAAATCGTTATAGCAACGGCATGAAATAATCACTGACAATGATGAAAAAATAGCACAGTAGATGATGTGAAAAAGAAATGCTAGTAGGGTAGTTTGATATGAATAAGGACTAATTCATCGACAACCAATTAAACCAAAACACAGACTTGATCATCAAAATATAACGAGAATAATCAACTGCAATTGAAAATCAGTAATCATTTTAGAATTGGGCACAACAATGAATTTGTATAGTAGTTTTGCCCTTGTTTAGTCAGTTCATTTTAGTTTCAAAATACAGGAATCAAAGTTCAAAGATCCCTCACCTCTTTTACCATAACACTGAGGTCATCATCCGTGGGACTGAAACTATTATGGGGACCATTGCTTTCTCTTTCTGAAGTCTCTGGAGGAGCCAGCACAGACCTAATTTGGCCATTTCCTGTTAAGTCATCTGTAGATGGACTACAGTTGCTAAATTGAAAACTACCTGTTCGCCCTCTAAGATCCAAAGATCCTCTTCCATTGAAATTTACCAAATTTCTTCCCTGGTCATTTTGGCCTAAATTTATATAATAAAAAAATGGAACAATCAAAGATCAGCAGCAAGAAACTACAAGAATCATTTGATATATGAGCAGCTGACTCGATTTTCATAAAGTAGACAGGATATGAGAATTAAGTACCAGGAAAGGAACTTCGAACTGGCCCAACAAGAGAATTAGTTTGAGAATTTGGAGTCATCTGACTAGGAGCTTCTCCGCGCATTTGTAAAGAAGTACCAGCATAGTTGAAGGCACCAGGAGAACTGGAATATGGTGCATAGCCAACCAATGGCATAGTGCTTGGACCAGGTTGGCCGGCACCAAAGCTAGGAGCGTGTGAAGGTATCTCCGCATAGCCATCAACCACCTTTCTCCAAGGACAAACAGAAGGAAGTTTCGTCCCATTGTATTCGTGCTGGGGTTGAGGATTTGCCACTGATATTGGAGCTGGCTGGACATTTCTAATCGCTTGAATAGGCATGGCTGGAATCGCTTGAATAGGCATGGCTGGCCGCAATTGATCATCAATATTAGGAGGTAGCAGATTTTGTTGGAGTGACATTTCTTGGGGGTTCGGGGTAAGGAACGGAGGTCTCTGGTTCGCAAAAGGAGCACCAAACATCTCAGTTTTAGGAAAATGGTGATCACGAAACGACATCATTTCAGCATTGCTTCCAAGATGATCTCCAACAACTCGATTTATGGCATGCAGACCTTGGTTGTTAGAAGGCACAGTGGTAGTATCAGAAACATGTTCATGTCTCCTGATCAAATTAACATTACTATTGCTTTCTTGGATTGTGCTAGCTTTGTTCTTTTCCCTCCTCAACATATTTCTGTACTTCTGCAATGGAGAAAACAAAAAAATAACAAATTGAGTATTACATTTTTGTTCTACAACTATGTGATAACAAGTCTAAAGCCTATATTAGAGTTATCCATTGCCTGCAAAATCAAATGTAGAATAGGACCTAACTCACCTGGAGATGACTAGCTACATTTTCTCGAGTAAGCCTTGGCTCATTCATGAGTTCAAGTATCCTCTTTGGAACTGCTTCTGTAAGGTACAAATACTAGGTTAGAAAATGTTGGATTAGACTATATCAGGAAAAAAAAGAAAAAAAAGAATAGGGCACAATAACTTTATTATTTTATCGAGTTCACTGGCACCTGTGGCTTCTCTAAGTTGAAGATCAAGACTTACTATCTACTCCCAGACGATGAACCACAGCTACAAACTTTTGATGCAACTCTGCTGTCCAAGCAATCCTCTGTTTCTTCTGAGCACACGATTCACCATCGGATTGAGTGTTAGTTTCGTCTTCTTTTTCCACGCTTTTTTCCCTTTGTCTTTTCACTTGCATTGAGTCTTGATCTGCCTCCTTCATGATATTGGATTTGCTGGGATCAAGTAGAGTTTTCCTAATCACATGCTGCCAAATGTTCTTGAGTTCCTCCATTCGAACTGGTTTTACCAGGTAGTCTCGCGCTCCATGCATTACACCCTTCATCACAGACTCCGTATCATCATTTGCAGACATCACTGCAGTTCCATGTATACAAGGACAATAATCAAAATAAATTTAAGTAAATCTAATAACATAGTAAAAATAATCAAAATGACACTAGGATAAGTTTCATGTTCATACTTATAACTGGTATATCCATTTCAAGGCCTATAATCTCCACAAGCTCGAAACCATCCATGTCAAGCATTTTAACATCAGTAATCACAATGTCATAGTTTTCTTTGTTCATCCTCAGCATCTTAAGAGCTTCAGTTGCTTTTGTCGTCGTTGTAACTGCAAATCAAATTCATACCAGTTGAAGAACTAAAACCGATTTATACAGATATAAAAGACAACAAATTTAATGCTGATTGTGTTAGAAAAAGGGAAACCTTTGAATTTCAACAATCTAATCCAACAATAAGTAAGTTTTTAAATACATTTATACACTGCCACATTATGCATACAATTCCATTAGTTTCCGAGTTCAAGTACCATGTAGATCACAATCAGAATTTTTTAAGGAACAGAAAAACATAAGCTTAAGCATCATTAATAGCTCCGAAATCCAACTATTGTGGAAATTTCTCTGAGGTACAACTTCTTGGAAGTGAAAAATAAGGTGAAATCCAGTAACTTATCTTAACTAGTAAATAATATGAACTCGAAAATAAGCTTAATGTGAAATCCAGTAAATTTTTTATTTTTTATTTTTATTTTTTTATTTTTTATGTTTGGGATTCACTGAAAGCGTAATTTGGATCTTCCTGTTCTTCACTATTATCTTTTAGCTTTAAGATTTTTCACTTCTAAAATATATAAATATGTATAAATGCATGCTTATATTATGACAGAGTATTTATATAACATTCAACAACATTGCTATGAGATACATGCCATTTTTCTTCAAAATATGCAATAAATTGTATATATTGTATTATTCATTGAACATAACATCAGAAACTCACAAAAATCACATTAATAAGATTCGACATTAATTTTTGCCCTTAATTGTTAAATAAATAATCAATATAAGCAGAATATATAAAACATAAAATTCAGAAACTAAATTTGGGAAAGATTAATTTTTATCCTAGAAGTTCCATAAGGAGAAATAGAGTATCTTGATTCTGTGATTCAATCTTATTGCAAAGTTCTTACTCCTATACTATTAATTTTATTTTAGATTCTGCAAATATTAACAGCAATAAAATGATAAATCATAATCATAATCTATAACATTTTATTCTCTCTTCATATGGGTGTGTGTATATCTATATATATATATATAAGTAATATAAGAAACCTTGGTAGCGACATTTGTGAAGTAGAGTAGCAATCAGTTTGAGACAGACAATGCTGTCATCAACGGCGAGTACTCTAAGGCCCTCCGGAAAGTGGGGTTTTACGAAGTGTTCCGGGTTCACACCCTCATCACTTCTTGACATGCTAGAAAGATCTTATCAAGATCTTTTCTTGAGAATCAAAAGAATTTTCTCGGGAAAATCAAGCGGAATCGAGCAAAAGGGAATTGGATCATAATTGCAACATGAAAGTTTAAAGAAGAGAAGAAATAATAAGAGTAACTCTAACTATTCCCATAATTAAATTAAAAATATATTATTTTTAGTAAAATTGGTCTACTTAAAAGAGGTAATTCAAAAGTATCCATGTTGGTGTTTTATGGTACAATTCTGGTACTGTTTTCGTACGGAAGAGATGAAGGGATCGATAATGTTCTTCTTTTTATTTATTTATTTATTAATAATTAGGAATGATGATATTATACTTTAAAATTTATATAACAATCTTTCATCTTTTCTGCATCATAAGAAAACTAAAGAATTTAAAATTTTGTTAGTTTTGTCAACTCTTGTCCATTATTTCTCTCTCTAAAGAAAAAAATTTAATTGATAAGGAAAAAAAAAAAAAAACAACCTATTGAATTATGTATGGTGTTTCCTTGTCAAATAATTATAAGCCTTTATTTACATAAAATTTATTTTACATGCTCAAACACTGAAAATATAAGCCAAAAATACCTACTAGCAAACAAAGAGGGAAAAATATGTTATATGTAACAGATTTTACATGTAAAAGAAAAAAATTCATTGTAAAACATTTTACATCTAAACAAACAAACAGATTTTAATTCCAATATACTTATTCTTAAAAATCAAATGAAAGAATTTCAATTTTGAAACCTCAATTCTATTCCAAACACAACACCCTTGTGGTATTTTTTATTTTATTTTTTATTTTATAAATTCATTTTTCCATGGCGAATGCCCCATGACTCTCTCCTGTACATTATTCTTTCTTTTGAATGAATCTTTATAATTCCATAATTTACTCCATAATTTACTACAATAATATCTAGGAAAAAAAATTTGGGAGAAGCTATTCGCACTCTACTTCTCTATACCCTTTTCTTTTTTCTTTAAAGTAAATGACAAAAAAGTTCTTAAACTAATTAAGACATCATCTCTTATTAGGCATTATCTCTTATTTCGTTATACCCTAACTACCCTTTGTACTACAAATTTTCTTTTTTTACCTTCTTTACTTACTCTAATGTTTTTATTTTAATTTTTTAAGAAAAATTATACTTAATTGACTAGTTTTGTTTTTTTTTTTTTTAAGGAGCCTAAAACCAATTGTAATCCTCCATTACAAGCCTCTCTCTTGCCACTCTCTACCATTTACAACAACAAAATCTCTCTTTAATATTAGGAGTTTGATTGTAAATAGGGTTTCAACTTCCACTGTTCCTTCAATAGGGTTCAATCCAGGTCAAAAACCTTCGGCATCTCCAGTGCTAGTTTTTAATGCGTGGTTGCTGATCTTGATGATGGGTTGGCATCCAAACACAACTAAGCAACCCCTTATTTCACTGGGATGCACATGTGCTCTCTCTGTATTCTTCTTTATTTTATTTTTGTATAATTAATAGTAGAGCCAAGAATCACAATTTAGGGGCTGAACAAAAAAAAAAAAAAGTTGAAGTTTAATCCGGTGCTTGAGACTCTTCTCATTACAGAGTTCTTATTGAACTAATACTATATAATTTAAAATTGAAAATTTTATAAATCAATTTTAATACAATTGTTTATATTGTATTATTCTTATTATTATATATTGAGAAAAAAATACAGTTCTAAATATGAGAAAAATGAACCTAAATAAGTAATTATGAAAACTAATATGAAAATAAATAAATAAATAAAGAAGAGGAAGAGATGAATTATAGGTAAATTTTTTTTTGTAAACTCAATGACAAAATAGTGAATAATTATTGAACAAAAAAAGACTATAAGATCGTGTGCGCGTGTAGAGACTAATAAGAGAGTAAAAAAAAAAAAAATGTTTACACAACATTCCAATTCAATGGAAACATCTATTTCTTTCACACTTCATATGCACTTTATTAATTGAAATTTATTTTTTCTATGTCATTTAGATTCTTATTATAAGTTTTTTTTTTTTTTTTTTTTTTTTTTTTTTTTTTTTTTTTTTTTCTAAAATTGATATTTAGTCCTTAGCTATGTAGCTAACATAATTTTAGAATGCCTAAATTGAATGACGAAGATGGAAAAATCTTTCACCATGTAACTTTTATATATAATAGAATATTGCTTCTAGTATTTTTTTTACATTTCTTATATTTTTTAAATATACTAACAAATAACATATTCTATTAAACTTTGTAATCTCATTTGCTTATATATACTAAGAATACCAATCGGAAATCTTGAAGATATCACACACGCGAATTGTGGTGGGAGAGAGAGGGAGAGAAAAAGGGTGATGGTGGTATTTGAAAAAAAATTATTATTTATTTATAAAATTAGGGATAAAAGTGTTATGTTTTTTTTAGAAGTGTATTATAAGTGTAAAGAAGTAAAGTGCAAATATTGCCCCCAAAAGATTTTGCCAATATCAAATTATGCATTACCTTATAAATTAATTAGGTTAATTTTCCACTATTTGGGGGTAAAAAGAGAGAACTAAAGTACCTGTATTTATAAATTAATTAGCTTAATGTTCCACTATTTGGGGTAAAAAGAAAGAACTAAAGTACCTGTACACAACCAAGAAAACTTCACCAAAATTGGCCTTCCTAGACCATTTTTTTAATTTGTTTCTACTGCTATTTGATTAGGGATAGAAAATAGAGTAGGTTTAACTGAAAATCAATCCGATCCTATACTATTTTAAAGGTTTAATATTTTAATTTTCAATTCGAATTCTAAATGGGTGAAATATGAATCCTCATGGAAAAACTGAAAAAATCATCACATGCCCATACAAAATGAATTTGGGTAACAAATGGATTCTGTTTTTCCTCGAGATGCAATTCAAATCAAGTATATATTTACTCTACTTTAATTGTGTTTAAATTATATAATTTGAATAGGAATCATGTTCGTAACCTCAGCCTCGACCACTGGACGTCATGATATCATATCTACTATGAACGGAGGAGAACAATTTTGTTTCCGATGGCTATATGCATCATTGTTATTTTAAGGTTCATTGCCCTAGGTTAGGTGGTTTGACTACTTGTATCCATCGGGTTTGTTGTTTCTGGGTCGGGTCAATCCTTAGGTCTGGGCCTGTTGTGTTTTTGTGCCTTGGGCCTGCTTGTTGGCTATTGTAGCCCAATTTTGTAATTATTTTATACTTATATACATTGTTTGAATTTTCAAATATATATATATATATATATATATATATATATATTCTTAGGATCCGATTCGTTCTCAAATCTGAATATGGACTAAGTATTACATTAAAATATGAATTCACATGAATTTGCTCCATTTCAAGCTTACTACTGATTATTTGTTAATTCCATAACTATCCAGAGTACTAAACTTCCAATTCAATCATCAATCTATTTTTCTCTTTGGTAGGTTTTTTTTTTCCCCTTTGTGTCTCATCTTTTATCTTATGCAATCTAATCTTCAATATATTTATCAAAGCATTTAGTTTATACATGTATAAGTTTGGTGTTTTTTAAAAAAATACATTTATATGCCACCAAAACTTGCATTTATGTCTCAATGTTGAGCTACTGATTTTAGTTATTTGTGATGAACATTATCAGCTTTTGGTTTAGGAGTTAAAACAAGAAAACTATAAGTGAAGCAACGCAATGATCCCAGCAATTGCAATATTTTTATTTATTTATTATTATTATTATTATTTGTCATATGCAAAAACTCACACTCAATACATACATCCACTTTACTCTTTCAGATACTCAAATTCTCGCAATTCATTTTTAAAGATAAAAGGAGACACTACTGAACCACCCTTGATCAACAATTACAATATTAACCGACCCAACTTTGCAGCCCGGCCCGTCACAATCGGATTGAAAAGACCCACACCAAACTGTTATGGCTGATTGGCAATGTGTAAGTCACTCTGATTGTAAAAATTGCATCATCAGCTATGCTTGTGTAGCAAGGCAAATTTGTACACATGTTTCGAAACATTTTTATTTAGGGTTCATTCGACTGTATGTGTCGAATCATTTCTTTTTAGAGTGTATTCGACTACATGAAATTGAAATATTGAAATTGAAATTTGTGAAATTTAAGAAAAATGATTAAGAAAATTGAACCAATTTTTTTTAAAAATTTCACAAATTTCAATTCTATACAACCGAACATACCCTTAATTAAATTTTTTTCACTTGAAGGAATCAAAGTGCTTAATAAAAGAGATAATTTTATATTATTCATTGGTTAATTTTACAACGAAGTGATAAAATTTATCTTATGTAATAAGTGCTACAGTAACAATGATTCTGTATAAATATTTACTTTGTAATGTTACAGTAAAAATTGGTAAGAAAAAAAATTGATTTAGATAAAACAATTTGGTAACTTTAATTTCTGGCAAATGGGTGTGTTCCCTACGGATGGGCATGTAATTTTCTTGCCAATTGAAATAAACAAACAAACAAAACTTAAACTGAAATTTTTAAATGTGGAATTATATATAATTGTAAGCGAAAAAAAGAAAGGCTGGTAATGCTTGTTCCAAAGTCTTTGTAACTTGTAATACGATCATAATAGTAGTTCAGTTTATAACTTGTAAGATACAAATAATTTTTCGTTGCTGGATTTGTATGATTATTTAAATAAGAAATTCAAATAAAGTTTTTATATAAAGAGCCAACCATATGAAAATTTAAGGGAAAAATAGGAAAAATAGGAAAAATTGTGATTAAACTTGAAAAAACTGAACTGTGAAATTTTAACAAGTGTGTGTGAATAAAGGGAAGCATCCTAGTGTTTTTTAGTCATTTAGGATTAAAATAATTTTTGTTAAAATATGTTTTAGTATTTTTGAAACTATTCCATATGATAGAGTTTACAATGATTATGAATGTTACAGTGGCAAGTGTTACGAGGGTAACTTGTCTCACATCGAATCTAGATGAGAAAATGAATGGTTATAAATAGGTGAGTATGTATCACTATCCAATAGCTTAGGTTTTTTAAGTAAATGGACAATCGTCCACCCGTTACAGTTGGTATCAAAGCCAAATTCAATCCTCGATCCGGTGTCATTCAAAGCAATCGGCCAGGAAGACGTTCGGGTCTTCACCTCAAGTAGGTAGGATGGCTCGACTCGCAACAATAGTGCGTTGCGAATTCAGGTGATGGAGAATGTTACAAGGCGCTGGTGGTATTGTATATACCCTTTTCTTCGCTTGCTCCTTTCTGAAGTTGAAGGAGAAGTTAAAGGAGACAGTCAGTCAGTTTACCCCCTTCCATTTGCGCTCCCCACTTAGCCTTAAGTCCGAAAACTTGCTCGCTCCCTTGAGCGCACTTGCTTTCCCGCCTAAGGGATTGGTTAGTCTACTAAAGAGCGGAAAAATAAATAGGTATAAATTAGTGAGTATCTAGCACTATTTAATAATTTAAGCTTTTGAATAAATGAGCAAGCACCCACCCGTTATACCTAATTAATATTCCCTCTGTTTCAAAAAAGATGTCCGGTTTATGAGTTACAATTCCCCAAATAAGACATCTTTTTTAGGACAGAGATAATACTTAGTAGTTAGTAGAGTGTCCAACTATGTGACCGTGTTTGAGTTCATTCTCTCCTCTTTTGTAAGAAATAAATAAATCCTCTTTTGTAAGAAATAAATAAATAAATAAATTGACATTGGCGTTGGAGAGAAAAAGAAAAAGAAAAAATAAAGGACTGAATACATACAAAGAACATTGTATATTATACAATATATATATAACTATATTTGTACAATATTGGTGACTCCTAGGAAAACAAAAGAAACAAAAACCTAAAAAAGGAAAAGAGACAAAACAGATTTTGTACATTACACTATGGATAAACTATTGTATATTTCATTTGTTTCTCTTAGGATATTTGTATGGCTTTGCATTCTGGAGGAAAGCCCAAAGGAAATCGTTTGGTGTCAGTACAATAATTGTAGATCATGTACTTCCTCTTCACCCATTTCATTCTCTCTTTACTGCTCAAATCCATTTCTTGTGTGAACCATTTACTGTTGCTACTGTGTAAATAACTTGGGCCACAAGTAGTAGATGCTCCCGAGTCTGTCCATATGCAACCATTCACATTAAAATTCCTGTAGCAGGCCGTGAATGGAGCTTTGGTCCAGTCCGTCTTCACAAGCCCACCTCTCGTAGCCCAATCCTCTGCATCCCAAAGACTATTGTATAGTCTCATCCTCTGCTTCTTTGGGAATGGAACACCCATTGATTCCATGTTCTTGAACTCTCTTATTGGAATTCCATCCACAGAGAAACTGATCAAAACACAAGAGATGAGTTAGTGGGATCTGGCTTCAAAAAAATCTCTCAAACTCCACAATTTTAAAACTATTTTTCAATTAAAATTATTCATTGGAAATAGAGTTTAAAAAAATGAAATGTTTTAGAATATTGAAAATTAATTTCAGAAGAATAAAAAACGAAAAGAGTTGTATTGCTTACATAATGCATTTAGGGTTCCAAAGGATGGAATAGGTGTGAAAATCAGCAGTGGGGTCGAACCAAGGATAGAATTGCTGCTCTCTCTCTCCCTTGCCTTGGGTGTACACATTGGTGTGTATAATATAAGGATCGCCACTCAAATTTCCCAAGAATTCATAGTCTATCTCATCATGGGTTGGTCCTTGTGATGACAACTGCAATGCAGACAACTAAAAATTAATCAAATCCGACTCGTCGTAGATCACAATGAAACAATCTTACCTACCGTTAGATTTATTTAAATCTTACATAGTAGGATGCGACAGTGCCAGCGGAGTTTCCGGGGACGAGTTTGAGCTGCATATCAATCTTTGCGAAGAGGTATTCATTTTTGGACTGAAAGCCGGAGCCGGAGATTTTGTCAAGAGAGAGAGTGAGAAGGTCGCCGTTGTTGAGCAGCTTACCACGACCATCGCCCCAAGTGATGTCAAAGTCTTTGTTGAAGTTGTTAGCAGCAAAACAAACCATTGAAGTGGCAATTAGAAACAGAGCCAACAGCGAACTTCGTGCAAGAGTTGAAGCCATTGATTGATATTGTTTCTTGATCACGGTGGTGATGGGGCAATTGGAGAAAGTGCCAGTCCAGGTTTTATGTGTGTGTGTGTGTGTGTTTATATAGGAGTGAAGAAGGCAGGAGAGTAGTGGATGAGAAGAGGCAAAGGAGTGTTTGATGGTGTTCACTTCACTGCCAAATGGCAAGAGAAAGAGTGAGGTTGAAGTTGAGTTGGGAACAGCTAGCAGAGACAAGTATAACAAGTCCTAGAATGATCTAAGCTAAGCTATTGGCGTTGTGTGTGTGTGTGTGTGTGTGTGTGTGTGAAACTAGAGTGTTCTCCAAACACCACCTTCCTTGCTTGAGCCTACCCTCTGTTTTCAGAGCATGTTAGACTCGCATTTTATCAATTTTTTTTTTTTTTTTTTTTTTCCTTTCTTAAATTCAAATAGAATATTATGAACAATATTTACACCCTAAGTTACATAAAGCGAGAGCGAGAATGAAAGTAAATTCGAGAGCAAGAACGACAGAATTTTGTCATAAATAGGGAGAATTTGAGCGAGAGCATGCGCAAAACGTGAAAGTAACACCCGTTGAGAAGAAATGTGTGACTTAATTCACACCTGACCTATATATTTAAACATGATCCAAATACAGTACAACATATTTCATTTGGACGCTGTTTGTTTCAATGTAAAATAATTTTTGTTAGGTTTTAAATTTTTTTTCTTCGTAAATATTTTATTATAACCAAACATAAAAAATAAAAAATAAAAAAATAACATCCAAACAAGCTAGCATTAGCTTGGATCTCCGTAAAATTTAATACATTCAAAATCTTTTAGTTGAGATTTATGCCCAACTCAATTACTTTCTTAAAACTCTAATACAAAACTAAAATTCAAAATTGTTAAAAAGAATTTTTGATGAAATCAGATCTCGGGTTAAACCCATTACAAGCTCAGGTGTGAAAACACGTCTATGTATATTAATTAAATGGATAAATGGGGAGTTATTTATTATTTAATATATTTCAACTATGAAGTTTAATTAAATAAAAGAAAGATAAAATTTTAAATGTTTAATTAAATATAAAATTAATAGTTTAAAATTTTATTTGTTGCCAAAAATTAATTTGGTCAGTAATAGTAGCTTATAAAAGAAGATGCGCCCGACATGATTTAAAGGCTTTAGTAGTCCACGTTCGTGTCAGTAGCGATTATGATCTATGGATATTGTTTTTATATATTAAAGGGCCCAACAAACGTGTTACTCCGTATTTATAACTGTATAAAAAAAATTAAGAAGTTGAATTAAATGAAAGACAGATAAAATTGATACATAAAATTTTAAGTAGTTGAGAAAAATAAATATTTTATTTATGAAAGACAGCGATTGTGGATATCGTTTTTCTATATTAAAGGAAGCGACAAATGTGTTATTCATCACTGCACCTTTATATATTTCAATTAATAAGTTAGGTAGAAAAAAAAAATGTTGAATTAAATGAAAGACATAAAATTGATATAAAATTTTAATTTGGTGAGAAAAATAAATAATGCCATTTAAGAAAGAAAAGAAATCTCACATTATGTAATGGTTCACGTCTATAACCGCATCAGCCTGTGTGGACGGGGCTTCTTCCCCTTCCTTTTTTTTCTTTTTCTTTTTTTTTTTTTTTTTCATATTAAGAGCATATTTGTTTGGGATTACCTATTAATGCTTTAAAATATTTTTATTTAAAAAAATTATATTTAAATGTGATAGGTAACCACTAAAACACTTTTAGTAATTATTAAGTAAAACTTGAAGTTAAAATTTTTAACTTTTAAAATAAAATTTGAGTAGATGTTTTATATTTTAGATAACTGTTTTTCTTAGACATAATTGTATTTTTTATAAAAATTTCACCTCTTCTTTTATAAAGTTTTTATTAACAAATACGGTAACATTCTATCAAAGAATATTATTGTAATTAATAATAGAAGTGTTTTAAAATATATTGTTACCAATCACATTAAAACGTATTATCATCAAATATTTAGATACTCAATATATATCAAATAACAGACATCATCAAAAGTAGTACTGTTACATTTGAAGGAGTAGAAATAGTTACGTGTGTTTATATGTGTGTGTGTGTGTGTGTGTGTGTGTGTGTGTGTGTGTGGGAGCGTGGCTTTGAAAGGTAATGGACTAGAAGAATGTTAATATTGCAATGTGGTTGGTGGAGCGCGGAGATGTGAAAAAAACATAGTGCCCTAAAGATTGCCACTGCACAAGTTTTTTTATATAAGTTTTTTTCCCCTATCTTTGGGTATGAAAATAGGAAAACCCAAGCAACTTCTTGTTTCTTCTAATAAAGTTCTTATTTACCAATAAAAAAATTGCTGTAATTAACATCAATTCAAATTGCGATAGTTTAATAAATGACAAATTATTTACGTGGTATTACAAATACCACCATGTTCAAAAAGAATGTATGAAAAATGCCACTTTGACAAAATGTATTACAAAATATAACAACTTTATACTAGTAGTTCCAAATTACCCCTCACCAATAATTTTGTTTTTTATTTTTTTAATCTTAATTTATTAAAAAATACCTAAAATTCACTTAAGGGTATTTTTGTTTTTTTTTTTTTGTTTTATATAAAAAAACAAGGGTCAAAATTGACAACAAGGGAGCAATTTGCTACAAATTTTCAAAATACAAGGATTTATATGCACTTTATAAAAAGGCAAAATTTTTTATATAGTAGGGGTTTTTCGCACTTTTACCCTAATAATAATAAAATAGCACAATTACCTATGAAGAGAACAAAATTGAATACCTAAATGACTCATCCACTATGTAACAAGAAGTAGAAGTTTTGCAAAAAAATTGTAGTCAGAATTCACTTTTGTTGTCAAAAAGAAAAAAGAGGAGGATCAGATAAACCTTAAAAAGAAATCATTCTTACCTTAAATCATATGCATGTTAACCCACGCTTGATTGCTAATGCAAAGGCCTTGAACATTTTCGTACATAGAAAAAATGTAGCTGGTGTTTTCATCGCACTACCCATCTTCCTGTTGCTTGGTAACAGATAGAAATGAAACT
This sequence comes from Cornus florida, assembly GCF_030987335.1. NCBI lineage: Eukaryota > Viridiplantae > Streptophyta > Magnoliopsida > Cornales > Cornaceae > Cornus > Cornus florida. The sequence goes on along the minus strand of NW_026775580.1, from coordinate 82,898,000 downwards.
CGTTATTACCAGGCGTCAAGAAGTGGAATATATGGTAACGTCGTTCATGCAATAAAGCAGGCCATCCCCATTCAATAAATCTAGACATTGCCCACCTTTTCTCATTTTCTTTGTAAGTAATCGGACGCTGCACAAAACAAGTCATGGCTTAGTCACATTTATATGCAGCCAAATAACGAGAAATTAGAAGAACAAAAAACATCTACATCACTACTTTGCTTTAGTGTCTAACATACTTGAAGAAACCTAAAATCAAGCTTCTACATTTTGCTTATAGAAGAGCACTCATGCTGCATGAGAGATTCCCTTGCAGTGGTAAATTAGTCGTCTAAATTTTTTATGCTAAAAAACTAACTATAAGAATTAAACAGCTCTATTACATAAGATGCTGGCATATACATTTACACTTACGATGTGGACACGAGTACAGGCACGAGACATCCCACCTCAGAAATCGAGACACAAAAAAAAAATAAACGGAATCCATGTACTCATATATACACGAACTACCCCTGCATATGTTCTATGTTAATGATTGCCTTCAAGTAATTTGACAAAACTACATTATTCTCAAGGCCATAGTTGTTAAAGATGAGCCTAGAACACTCAAGCTTGCGCTTTTTAGTAGCCTCCAAGATCAAAAGAAGTGCCTTTATTTTAAAATTATTTAGTTCATATCATTTTCTTTTTATTAAATGACTATTAAATTCAAATATTCTATACTATATATTTAAGGGATTATATTGTTCAACCTAATTAAATATTTGAAAAATTCATAAATTTATGGTTTAATACTTACATTTATTGCATTAGTGTTTGTTTAAATTTTTTTGTCATATGTTTAAAGGTTGGGTATATTATGATGAGAATTGTGGAGCTTGATAAATAGTGGACACCTTGGACACCTTAGCCCAGGTTCGCAGATCGATCCAACATAGTGAATTACAGGGGGTGGGGGGGTATTTTAGTATTTTTGCTCTTGTTATGTTGCCCTATTGCCCTAGTGAGAGGGTGATGGTATTTATTTATTTTGAACTCTCAATATTTTGTCGTCTCCATATGGTGAAATCCCTGCAACCCGCAAACATACCCTAATTTTGGGTGAAACAAGTAAAATTTGTGTGTTCTTGATTTATTTTCTGTTGACTTTCACAACAAATTATTCTAACCTCCCCTAAGGTTTGGCTTAATCATTTTCACATTAAACTTTTTGGTAGAGTTACTCTAACACCTGTTAGACTAACAATTTGTTACATAAACTTACATTTTGTGTGCTTTTACTAATATGCTCTCAACTCATCAGTGGTTAATTACTAAAAAAAAATATTAAAATGACACATATATCCCTCTCTTTCTATGACACTAGAAAAATGAGATTAATAACATCTATAGGCGATGGAAATACAGATTATCAGACTTTAAAGTTAAGAATCCTTGGACCACACCAACCAATAACTCTGAATTAGGGGTCAATTACAGATCTGAGTCTCTGACCGTATTTGAAATTATAAAAATCATAAACCATGAAAAACAAATGGTTAGCCTTTATATTCTCAAAGACTATAAAATCATTGACAAAACCAATCAATGACAAAACCAGAAAAAGAATGCCTTGAATCACCAATACCAGCAAGTTCATAGAAGAAAGAGACGAGATCATGGGAGAGTAGAAAGAGGTATAGGCTTATGGCAATTACCTTATGATTTTTCCACAAAAAAAATAAAAATAAATAAATAAACCGTTATACGTTGCAAATGGTTCCCCGTAGGCCATAGCTTACAAGTCAATATTCTCTTACATAACATTGAGGCACTATATAACAGTATTTCCCATAAGTAAGCCTTTCAACACTCCAAAAAAGAAAAAGCTATATGAGAAATACCCAATATAATAGCATCACTTGTGGATCTAGTATGGCATTAGATTGTTCATATCAAACTTTATTTAGGCTTATTCAAATATCATCAATTTCAACCAACAGACGAGCATTTGCTTGTTGAGTTGAGTAAGTGAGGATGAGCGAGAGCTAAGCAAATTATAATGTAATCCCTGTAATCAAAATTTATAATGCTTAAAATTATATAGAAAATTTGTTTCTTCCAAACAAACTAACTTTTTTTTATCGTTGCAAGGGCATGTTTATTCTACAAGTAATCAAACATGAGATTTCCTTGTCATGAAATATTTAAGAAAGAATTTATGTTGTTAAAAAGTTTTTCCCTGCATTATCATGGGTGTGGCAATACCATATCACAAGGAGAGAAAAATTAACAATGACATTTACTGGCTACATTTCTCACCTTTTATTGGCAAAAACTGCGCGGCACAGAGTGGAGTGGCATGCAGAGATCCTGTAATTGAGACCTAAATGATGTTCTCTTTTCTGTGTAAAAGAAAAGATGATGTAATCAGACAAGTGAAATGGAATTCTGTTGTAAATATGCTTTCCTTTGTATCTCTGAAGCAAGGAAGACTTTTAGTGAAGAAAAATCAACAAATCACCTAACACTTCTGTTGCCAGCTTGATATCTTCACTTTCACTATTCACTATCAGAATGTCACAAGCAAATAAATGTGAATTAGAGTACTCCAGCTTATTCCAAAGCAGCTAAACTAAAGACGGGAAAAAATAGCATAAAATTTTCAAATTCATTAATTTAACAAATTAACAATGCATCGAACCAGTTTTTGTCACTCAAGTCTATGTCTTTGTCCTTCAAAACAAAACCCGATTCCTTAAGCAGAGCCTTGAGGTCTTTCACCACCTTTTCTTTTGAAATCTGTAAGGGGACAAATAGACCTAACTTCACGGAAGTGTGACGTCAAAATCAAAAGGACTCGAAGAAAAATAATTTCTGACGATGATTATTTATTTTTTATTTTTTGTTTTGCAGGGCGTGGGCACTTTCAACAAATAACCAACTCTCAAAATCAGTGGTAAATGAGGATTGAAGTGCAACGTAAGAAAAATCACAAAGATCCAAAAACAAGTACACGAACAGCTTACATAATATCGAACGGACCGCCTATATGTTTCAATAGCATCACCAGCCTTATCAAAAACTTCAAGCAACAGCAGGGCAATTGTCATCAATGCCTTCTTATTCTTAAGCCTCTGATTAGAATAGCTACCAATGCACGTTAATTTGACCTCCTCATTGGTTAGTGATGCCATCTCTTCAAGGATGCATTGGCGGATCATCATGCCGCCTCCTAAACCACAAAAATCTTTGCTCTGCATCGTGCTTGGAGCCATAATCTTTTCTCGAGCCACCATCAGCAGAGTAGCCACTGGAATAAGTTTTCCCTCCATAGCGTAATGGTAAAATATATTGCTGACATCCTTTGTATTCCATGCAAGCAACCTATTGGTTTCTAATGGTACTTTCTGCATAAGAATTATTTAAATATAATAAGCAACCAACGAAAACAGTTCATATACTCTTCCTAATCACAAGCATTTATAAACTAAAATATTCTTTCAAGCCAAATTAAATATGTAGCAAAAACAAACCATTTGTGGCAGGGAAAGAATAACAATCAACTTGAAAATAGACTGCTTTGGAGTCCAGTCAGACAGGTATCGATGATAACAGCTCCAGCCAAACAATAAGTTCAATCAACCAACATGGAAAAAAGAAGGTATGGTGCAAAGATCAAATGGCTTATTTAACGGGCTCTATCAAACAATTCTGGAATAAATTACAACATGACATCTTGTACCTTAACATTTCGAGTGCTATATTCAGAGGCAGCAAGTCACCCCTGAATTCACCTTCTATGGTTCTGACATCAGTCTGAGCCCCATGGCGGAGTAATAAGTCAATCATGTCATATGAGAAAGCTTCAGCAGCAATATGCAATGGACATAATCCAAATTCAATGGGAACATTAAGATCTACAACGAAAAGGTCTCCTTCAAGTAAAGCTTTTGTGCAATCTACTGCGTCATAGGTACAAATCAATCTAAAAACACCGTGTGGACAATATCTAGCTTCAATAGATTTATTTATTTTTCGTAATCAATATCCATATAGGCGTTTCACAATGGCAACAAATCCAGCCCTGTCATCCACATCAACGTAATCTATGATTTCATCTTCAGACTCAAACTCTTTATCTTTACATAAACATAAATCTGAAAAATACATCTGTCAATGTTGAGAGGTAGAATCAGTACACATGAACAAAAACAAACAAACAAACAAAAAGTGGCATAGAGGTAGCAAACTTTTAAATGGAATTTGCAAGTACAAATACAGCTTAAAGAGAAAATAAAGTAAACTGGAAGCACGAGAATAATTTCAAGGGAGCAGAAAAGGCTACAAGTTGCGGAAGTTATGTATTGAAGCTGCATCAGAGGCATGTGAACCAAATGCATAGCTTAATTACATGATAAGGAGAGGATATAACATTTAAGATTGAATGCACACCTAATAGATAATTATGACTTAAAAAGATAAAAATAAAAATAAATAAATAAAACTACTTAAACAAGAAAGACTGCAGTGCATACACAAAAAAAGTTCACATTCGGTATGTATAAATAGAGGATTGTGTTCTAACCTATTTTACATAAACTTTAGTATGTGTCCAAGCATCAGAGTTATCAAATCAGGCACAACGATATAGGGCCATGGCACATCTTCATAATCTTCCATTTTCAAGAGTAAAATAAAGCTTTTATGCAACAAAAAATGTTCACCATAGACACATTTACTCATTTTGAAACAATAATGTAAGCAAAAGGAACATAATAATATAGTTTTATGCACAACCATATAACAAACTTGAATCGTTGGATATGCTTATTAGGTACATGTCCGTGTATCCACATGCACACACCCATAAATGCATGATGCATATGCACACAAACTTATATATGAAACTTTCATTTATTTTTAATTTTTTTATGCGCTCGAGTCCTAACAGGAGATCAACGATAAATCCATCTATTTGGGCAGTGCTTCATACATTGAATGCCCTAAAAGAAGAAATTTTTTTCCATATTCATCTGGTAAAGTTAGCAAAAGAACTACACTAAATGTTGCACTTACATTACATAAAAAATAAAAAAGAAAGAAAGAAATCCAGATTTGGTGAACAAAGTTAACAAAAGAATCAAAGGATTTACATGGCATATTATCCTCCTAATAGCAGGATAAAACTGTGGTGGCATTTTCATCCCCAATTGTTATATTACAATATTGAATCTCTGGTAACATGGCTTCAAAGAGTCAAGGCACATGCCCACCACCTATACTTATGGATTTGTTAAAAATACAAATGAAACAATAAAAAAAAGGAATAACTCAGGCATCTGCTTGTTCATTAAGTCAATGAGTTGAGTTCAAAGCCCAATTTTCAAGCTTGTTAAGCAAATAAACTAAGCCCGCGTAGAACCACATGAACTAGGAACATTGCCCTTTCTCTCATGAAAACAAACGGAGGACACAGGTGGAAGGCAACTATGATACTTCACATGTCCGAACATGTAGAAAAAATAAGAAGACGAGGATAAGAATGGGAAAAGGGAAAACATAAAACAATTATTGCTAACCGATGAAGCCAAATCACTCTGTTGAGGTCTGATTCTGGTCACAGATATAGCCTATATTTCTTCTCTTTTGCTGGCACCAGTTGTCCATATAATAAGAAGCAAAGGTACACTAAATATGGGTAAGACATAAGAGTAGGATATGCATGGCAAAGATAAAGTGTACGATACTAAGATATCATATATAAAATAAAGAAAAAAATTCCATGGATATGACTACTAATTTCAACATACCAGCAAACAAGCATTTCCATTTCAGCACTGTACCTTATTTTGTATTATCTTACTGCTATTTTTCATCTTATTTGACAATATTATTAATGAAGAATTTTTGTTCTTACATGGTTTATAAATGATCCATGTTACAATACCAGAGATATGACAAAATTCAGAGAGATGCAGATTTTATACATCAAGAACTTGAAAAGCAATCTTTACATTTACATTTTACAGGTGATATACAACAGAGAGAGGTAAGACTTCCGCCTATGGAGGTCGGAATTTGTTGAACCACCACCCACAATTCCAGAACCTCTTGTTTGAATTTAGTTTCCCCCACAACATTCCATAATGCAATGTAGAGCCCTAACCTAGAGGGTTAAAATTCACCCAAAAAATTCCAGAATTCAGTGGTGTAGTAGAAAAGATGGTGTATATATATTAATATATATATAAGGGATGCATATGGGATTCAAATCAACGGCCAGTATTTTGACAACAAATTGAAAAATAATCTGGAATGAGGAGAAAATACACAGTAGAGAAAGTAAACCCTAACCTTGGCACCGGTTTGAGCAGGGGAAGAACAGAAAGCTGAGGGACTATACACCGGCACTTGGGAGAAAGTATTCGGTGTGCCAGGTGCACCGGACACCGGCTACACCAAATACTTTCTCGCAACGGGGCTGCTCAAGCCGGTTCAATCCGAACCCGGCATCAATCCGACTTCGGGTTGGTCCGGACCTGAGGTAACCCGAATTCAATTTCAACCCGTAGAGAGTTTCGGCTCGTCTATATCCATATATTCATATAATGTATAAGGAATTCTTTAACATTTTTTAAAAATTTTAAAAATACAAAATAATTTTTGTTTAAATACTTTAAATTAAATGTAATAATTATAATTTTTAAGTTTAAAATTGTAAAAAGTATCAAATTAGTCATATTAAAAACCACCAAATTATTATAATTGTTAACAAATTTTTATCTATATCTATATCTACATCTAATTATTAACTCCTGTTTAATTTGGAATTCTAACACATTTATTATTTTATTGATTATTAATTGCTTTTTTTATCCTTTTAAATATCTATTTTTCCATATCACTAAAAGTGTAAATTATTTATTAATGTTTTTTATTTTTGTATATCACATAAAAAACCACATTAAGCGCATAATGATTCCTTTTAGCATATTTCTTTATAATAATTGAATTCTTAGAGCATTTTGAACCATTGTGTATTTTTTTTTTTTTTTTGGTATAAAATCTGATGTGTCATAATAAATTTAGACAAAAAGAATTGGATTATTTTATATGTTTTGTGTAAAAATATCTCCCCCAACAACAACCACTCAGTATTATGCCTAAACCTCACATATTTTTTACAAACCCACAATTTTACATATTGGTAACATGACAGTATATTTTAACACGCTGCTAGACATTAAAAAAAATTTAGACTGCTAGAGATGCTCTTATCCGTTCTTTTATGATAGAATGGCACCGGTAATTGATGAAATTTCAAAATTATAATGGATTTGTTTTATCGAATTGATTAACAACAAGAAGAAGAAAGAATGTATACGAATTGGATTGTGGGATTACAGAGAATTAAATGAATACAATGCGATCAAGAATGAGCCTGGGCAAATAACAAAAGAATTGACATATGAGTACGATTTAAATGTTCTAGGACATGTTGCATTCCTGAGGAAGGCCTAGGGGAAACCTTTTGGTGTCTGTGCAATAATTGTAAATCATGTAGTTCTTTTGTACCCAATGTAACCTCTCTTGGCTTGTAGAGTCCAACTCTTGTGAGAGCCACGAGTTAGAACTAGAACCAGCAGAACTGCAAGAAGATGCTCCAGAAGACCAAATGCAAGCATTGGCATTGAAGTTCCTGTATGAAGCAGTGAAGGGTGCTCCATTCCAATCAGTCTTCACCAACCCACCCCTCGTGGCCCAATCGTCCGCGTTCCACAGGCTAGAGTATATCCTCATTGCCTGCTTCTTTGGGTATGGAACACCAATTGACTCTGAGTTCTTGAACTCCCTAATGGGTGTGCCGTCCACACAAAATCTGAAATGGAGTGAAATTTTTTAATCAGATACTAAAGTTTAAAAAATTGTGATTATTTTAGTTTAGTACTTTTGGGGTACTTACATAATGCATTTGGGGTTCCAGAGAATTGAGTATGTGTGGAAATTGGCAGTTGGGTCGAACCATAGGTAGAATTGTTGCTCTCTGTTTCCCTTGCCTTGGCTGAACACGTTTGTGTGAAGAATGTAAGGGTCACCACTTAGGTTTCCCAAGAATTCGAAGTCTATCTCATCATGGGTTGACCCTTGTGAGGACAGCTGCAATATTAATAGACACAACATTAGAATTAAAAAGATGACTACAGTCAGTCGGACAATTTTAATTGTTTTTATGTGAATGGAGATTGGAGAATAGCGCATGTTTCACCGCTAATGTCAGCGTCCACTCGCATCAAACATTCCAAATATCAGTCTTATTAGTAACACAAATGAATGAGAACTTACATAGTAGGCGGTGACAGTGCCAGCGGAGTTTCCGGGGACAAGCTTGAGCTGCATATCGATCTTTCCAAAAAGATACTCATTCTTGGATTGAAAGCCTGAGCCGGAGGCTTTGTCAAGCGAGAGGGTAAGAAGCTCGCCGTTGTTAAGTATCTTAGCGCGACCATCGCCCCATGTGATGTCAATGTCTTGGTGAAGGTTAGCAGCTGAGAGAAGCATGAGTAAACTTCCCACAAGAGAGATCATTAGTAAAACTGACGAGTCTCTTGAAGTAGCCATTGATCGATGTTTTGGTGGTGAATTTGAAAGGAGAGAATGTGATTTAGGGTGGGACTTAGGGAGAGAAATGTGGTGAGTTTAATGGAATGTGATTGTGCTAGCTAGCTCTTTTGGTAGGTAATATATAGGTGGTGAAGTGAGTAGAACTATAAAATTGGAAAGTGTATAGGAAGGTTGTACATGCATTGGTTTATGGTGTTGGGGTGTGTGTGTGAAACAGCTGGCTATGGGCATTACTTGATGACTTGAGCTAATGGTTTTGAGAACCCCAATTCTGTTTTTGTTTGGCTACTATGAAAATTGAACACCGACTCAAAAGTGGGATGAATAATTAAAGAAGCTAGCCTCGCAGATGCTTCTTACTAGGTCAAATTCAGTCCCCACTTCGCTCCTACCCTTGCTAATATGGAGTATTAAATTCTAACGTACACATTTCAAATTCTCAAAATATTTTATTCATTTATTCATACATGGTCATTGACATCAAAAGCATTGTAGGATACAGTGTTGGTTAATTTGCATGAAAAGGACATACAACAAATGATGAAACAAGAATTTGGCAACTCACCCCAATACTCTATTCTAAATTATTATTTTTTTTCTTTTCCATACTCTATTCTAAATTAATTATGTGCATTTTATAACGCAATTTGGAAGCCACTTACAAGAATAAATAATACATTAAAATGGAATAAAATTTTAAACGGTAAAGATTTTACTTGTCAATATACGCTTAAATTTGAAAAAATTATTACTGATCAAATTGGACGGTTTAATTAAAATGGAGTTTTATTGTGATAAGTGACAATACGTAAATAACTATTCACATGGAGAAATATATTTTGATGCTCATCAAGTGCATTGTTATGTATTCATTGACCACGATCATCCGGTGTAGGTATATCTCGTGATACATCTACAAGATGTATCTTCTTCTTGTAATTTTCTTTTAAAGCAAGAGTTACATTTCCCAAGATCTACTTCATCCACAATTAAGTAAAGCTAATTAGAAACAAAGTTACCCTATAATGCCAAACTGATAGTTCATGCTTTAATTCTGTCAAAGCGTGCAACTTTTATTTATTTTTATATGGTTTAATTTCGAATTTTCAGCTATTATAAATAAAGTGGTATAAACGTATTTAATTCGCAGTTTAACAGTGTCACTCCAGGCTCGTCTAGTGGAGTTGGAGACGCGGCTTATAGATAACGCCTTTTTTGTTTGGTCAAAAGCTTTCACATCACCTGCCAACAGCTCCACAAAACCGCGTCATATGATTCAACGAAAAAGGCTTGGGCTGGCGTGCGCTTTTTACAGCTAAACAAACCACCTTTCTGAACCAACATTACCCAATATCTGTGTCCAGCTCAGACCCTCCAACTCTCCCTCCACTCACAACTTTGTATGGGTTCAGAACTTTCCTCTGCCTTTCCCTCTCTCCCTCATCTTTTCCATTTCATACCTCCCTATAAATACCTACCCACACTCTCTTCATTTCTCATTCACATCATATACTAGAACCAATTATCAAACACCAATGGCCTTTTCTTCTTCAACTTCAGTGTTATTATTGTTGGTGCTATCTGCTATGCTTGGCTCTTTAATTTTTGCGTCTGCTGCTAACTTATACCAAAACATTGATCTCACTTGGGGCGATGGCCGCGCTAAGATACTCAACAACGGCGACCTTCTTACCCTCTCCCTTGACAAGGCCTCTGGCTCAGGATTCCAGTCCAAGAATGAATATCTATTCGGAAAGATTGATATGCAGCTCAAGCTTGTCCCCGGAAACTCTGCTGGCACTGTCACCGCCTACTATGTAAGTTCCCTTCACAAATGGCTTAATCTCTTTTTGTTTGTTAAACTCTAATGAGTAATGTCTAATCCTCATGTTTGTGTGTGGTCTCATTGCAGTTGTCATCACAAGGTCCAACCCATGATGAGATAGACTTTGAGTTCTTGGGGAACTTGAGTGGTGACCCTTACATTCTTCACACCAATGTTTTCAGCCAAGGCAAAGGCAACAGAGAGCAGCAGTTTTACCTTTGGTTCGACCCAACTGCTGATTTCCACACCTATTCCATCCTCTGGAACCCTCAACGGATTATGTAAGTGCCCAGCTTGTTATACACACCTGGATTTTTATATTGACATTTTTTTTCAACTTTGTTTTGACTCAAATTTTCCCTCCATTTCAGATTTTCTGTGGACGGCACCCCCATTAGAGAGTTCAAGAACTCGGAGTCAATTGGTGTTCCATACCCAAAGAATCAGGCAATGAGGATATACTCTAGCCTGTGGAACGCGGACGATTGGGCCACGAGGGGTGGGTTGGTGAAGACTGACTGGACTCAAGCACCCTTTACAGCTTCGTACAGGAACTTCAATGCCAATGCTTGCACTTGGTCTTCTGGTGCATCTTCTTGCGCTTCAAATGCTCCCTCGACCAGCAATGCATGGCTATCAGAAGAGTTGGACTCCACCAGCCAAGGTAGGCTGAAATGGGTGCAAAATAATTACATGATTTACAATTACTGCACCGACGCAAAGCGGTTTCCTCAAGGCCTTCCTCCAGAATGTGCAAGCACTTGAAGACACTGCATATTACATGAATTATTTATAGTTGTTTTTCCACAGCCATATATATATTCTTTCTATTCTTGTTCAGGATATATACAATTATTCTATTCTTTATTCTTTGTAATTCAATCTTGTTGCTCAATAAAATAAAATAAGCATAATTATCACAATGTAAAATGTTATATAGATTTGTATCCAACTCTCTGGATCTGCTGACCAAGGTGGCCATTGTTAGAAAATGTTTACAATATGACAAATTCTAACTCTACTTTCAAAAATAATAATAATAATAATAATTCCTTCGAAAATAACAAAGAAATTATGACCGAGTAATCACAAATCCATGCCATCATCCCACATTTACTACACTAATGTAATTACCTTCATGTCTTTAATCACTTCTACGGAGTTTTCATTATCATAAGGTCTAGCATTCACTTTGAAAGTAGAACTTACCATTATTGCATACATAAATGAGAGGAGCAGACTAGCAAAGTAAGAAAATTATATACTTGCCAAATAATAATCCATTGTCAAAGACAGGTTATAGTAGGCATGTCTAAAATATCATAAAAGTTACCCTAAATTTCAATCATCAACATCATTAAAGAGAATTAGCGTTGGGTCCTGAAATACATGTCATTGACAAACCAGATGTAGAAAGATGACAGAAGCACACCAAATAAGTAAATAACAGGAGAGTGTTGGACAAATTACTATACAGGAAACTGTACAAGAAGGAAATCTCTGATATCTGTAACACAAACAGAGACCTTCAAAGTCTGGGCTAATAATTTCTATGAATTCCTGAAACCTAAAGTTGTTGCTTGCACCGATGAGTTTCACCAATTATCAGAATCGTAATTGCAGCCCAAATAAATACTCACGTCCAAGGTCAAACACCATTTTCACAGCTAATTCTATTCATCCTCTAATTCTACAATCTGTGCTCGCCTCTCTGCTGCCTTCTTCCTAATAAAGAAGCCCCACCTCATAGCTGCTTTGATTTTGAGCCAACCCACGACAGCTTTGCCAGAACGGGTGCGATCTTCGTCATAGCCGAAGCTTGGTAATGGTGATGGTGATTCCACGTATGATGAGAAATTGTACCCATCTTCTGGAACATTAACAGAGGCATGGCCTCCCATGCTGAAGAGTCGAAGCAAATGCTGCATATCTTCGTTCTCAAGCATCTCATGACTTCTATTGCGAATCTCCTCTGACAAGAAGTCATCCACACCCTTGTCCTGGTTGTTAGACCAGTCATCAAAGGGATCAACACTGGATTGATGAACAGATGAGCTAGTTCCCTGGAATGACGATGATTGTGGAGGACCAAGAGCCAGTCCAACCTTGTCACCATATCTTGTACTTTCATTTTGGCGAGAATTGCTGATATGCAGGTCTTGCAAACCAAATGGAGTGTTGTCAAACTGTGTGCCAGAACTGGAATTCACTAGCTGAGAATGTTTTGAGTATTCAATCGCCATATTGTCATTATAACCTGAAGCTGAATCAGGGGGAAATAACCAACTATAATTAATAACTGTATTATACATCAGTCATTTTAACACTTAATGCTGGTGGATGGTAGCCTGTAGGCAATTTTTTCCTGGAAGGTAGCCTGTAGGCAATTGTGTGTGTGTGTTGAGAGAGAGATAGAGTCAACCAAAAATAAATAAAAAAAAATAACGGCAATCACCAAAGCTTACAATAGGTCAGCAGGGTCCCCAACAACCTACCAAAATAACTAAAAGACGTTACTAACCCTAAATAGTTGAAAAAGGCTTTCTTCACTAGCTCAGGTGGTAATGGTATCTATCGTCAGAGTTCAAATCCTGGTATAGGTACATCAATGGTGGAATTATAGAACTAGGAAAAATATATATATATATATATATATATATATATATATATATATATATTTAGTGGAATTATAGGGTATATAGAGGACCGAGTCTGTTGTGTAGCCCATGCCATTGGAAAATGATAAAATGAAAAAAGAGGGAAAAAAAAAAATGATTTTCTCAAACGGAAACTGTAACTATATCATTCATATCAATTTCAACAGGCAGGAAGGGCGAAGAAGCTACGGTTTCTAAAATGAAAGAAAGCTAGCTTGCTTACTCCTAGTACGGTAAGGAAAAGGCACTGGAAAGACTAGACCACACTAAAGTAAAGAGGCAGTTGGTCCTGTTAGTATCTCCGATCGGATATACCCCATTAGTTCCTCTTATCTCCCTCTCTTTCTATCACACACACACACACAAAAATAAATAAATAAATAAATAAATAAAACACCCACACACACACACACATAGGTTTTACACTACAATATGGTTTTGATTGCTTACCAGAAGCAAATTGAGGGTATTCTTAGAAACCAATAAATTTAGAAAGCAAATATTTCATCTTCTTCTTTTCTTTTCTTTTTTTATAAAGAAAAAAGAAACAATTTCCACTCCCTGGTCTCAATTTAATCCTCTAATTATTATGAGATGATGACTTTCAAAAGAATATTTTGGGGATGCACCCACCTAAAGGAGGACCGCATGGGCTATAGGAGAGAATTTAAACACTGCTTTGGGATGCACCCATTTAAAGGGGGACAGCATCAAGTACAAGAGAGACATTTAAGAATTCGTTTTGCATATCAAGTAAAACACAAATATTCAAAAAAAAAAAAAAAAAAAGACAATTTTTAACATTAATGGCACTATTTAAAAATTGATAACAATGTTTATAGGTAGATGACACTGATGGGAAACTGATTTCAGATTTTGCCAGCAAAACCAGTAATGTTCAAGACTTCCAAGCAACATACATATGGCAAAATCACATCCATTAAACATCTTTTCCACAAGCTCGCTAATGCATACCCATCAATAATCTAACAATATCTGCTTTAGTAGCCAGAAATGCTTACCTCCAATTAGTAGATTTGCATCCATCGAAGGCCGCTCAGAAAGAACTGCAACTGGCAAATGTGGTGGGAGAAGTTGATTATCTAAAGAAGAAGGATAGTTAATCACGTCCATTGGAAGTCCATTTCCAGATGCACTCGACATCTGGCCCATTGAAATTTCATTTCCAGATGCACTCGACATCTTACTTTGCTTGAAGCTTAATAGTGACTTGCTATCATACACTACAACTTGGTCCCAATTATCATATGCTTTCTTCAACAAGGAATCCACGAATACCTGCAGTTATAGACATAAGCATCAGCTTCTCTAGTTACAGTACAAACATGAGCAATTACCAAGTCTTCAGCTTCAGTTGATTATGTTTCCAACTTTGGTCAGTTTATTTTAATGTGAAATCTACAAAAACATATATATATATATATATATGTTTATATGTTCTTACAATACACTTCGAATAAACAATCACCATCAAATATTGAATTAAATAGGTCATTAATTTACCAATAACACAGCCAACTATATAATCCACATGTTTATAAATCTCATTAGATGTCAACTTACAATTAACATTAGACTGCGCCGGTAAATAAAATAACAGCAGAGACGAACAACAGCGATAAAAATCCTCATGTTACACATTTCCAAACAATATTTTTACCATCAAATATTGGTCAAATCTACATAATTTAACTGATAACTTGGTCAAACATGCAACCCCTTCACAAATCATGTTCAAAGTTGCAATAAAGAGTCAACATCAGAGTAAACAAAATGACAGCAACCAGTAACTACAGCAATTTGATAACATTATAAATTTCAAGAATATGGTTTATGAAGCTTGCAGAGTAAATATCGTGCCAAATACACTTATAGGTGGAAGTCTGTAGCCAATGAGGACGTTGGGCCCCAAAGGGGGGGTGATTGTGGCGACCTTGTGGGCGGGTGTGTGTGAGGGTGTGCAGGTGGCACCAGTAGGCTACCACACTAGGCGAGCTATAAGTGCACCTCCCACGTCGCCTGGGTGTGGAAAGGGCAGGTGCTATATGTAGATTCAACACCATTCTATGGCGCAACACACTTTAAAGCCGTGATGGCCGTGAACCTACCAAAACTCCGAAGTCAATACCGGTGACCCTCTGGGAAGTCTCTGGTCCGGGGGAGCCAAAAGCGAACAATATTGGGTTTGGAGAGGGTGAGGGTTGTTACAAAGTCTTCGGATAGATTACAAATATTAAAACCTATTTAAATAACACAAGAACAACATTGTCATACCAACCTTCTGGCTGTCAGAAAGAGAATCAGCCGAGTAATATTGTTCACCAGATATAAGGCCACTCAGCTGATAGATATTGTTAAAAACAACACCTACATTTCTTGTTTCATTAGTGTAATATACATAAAGCTTCCCACTCAAGGAACAAGTCTTCGCATGGTCTATGAGAGCCTCCCACATCCTATTCGACATGCCACTTCCAAGGATCTACAACAATCATGTGTGTATATTAGAAGACAATTACAGGGAATGGCTTCCTAATCTGACAACCAAATCATATACACACTTACTGTCCGTAACTTCTGAGAGTCTTTGACTAGAAGTTTAAGGAAATCTTCAACCGTGCTTATCTGTTCAGAATTTAGCCTCTTGTGGAATGAGCCATCCTTACCAATCTTTTCCAACCTCCACACTTCATCAGTTAAAGCAGGTGGATAGTGTTTCTTGTATACTGTCAGGGGACAAAGTAATTCAGCAAATATATTTCAAGAAAATTAAGAAATGAGAGTAAAAATAGAAATTGAGTAGCCTACATTCTCCTCTGTGGTCTTTAACAGTGAAGGCTTCTGTCTTTGCCTCTCGTATGCGTATGCCAGCACAAAATCCCAAGGCAACCTTCACACCAAGCCTGAACTTCCTGCTCCTTATCCAACTTGAGTTATCTGTAAATGTCAGCTCTCCTAGCGTCCCTACGCCTTCTTTAAGAGTCACCTGCAAGTCCCCATTCAAAAGTGGTCTCTTTCCATCACGCTCTTTCACAACATGGCTTTCAAATTCTTCCTGCATCCAGTCTTCATCATTTTCATTATTAAAGTCACCTTCCAGTACAACAACATCGAGCTTTACAGAGGATTCGGGTCCAGTTGTTACAACATGGCCCTTGTTTGCATCGACCAAAACGATATGGATTGCAGCACCCTGCTCCCCTTCTACTTTCCCACCTGTGAAGAGAGGCATAGACAACCTGCACCTGAACTGCAACTGCAAGTTTCTTCCATCCTGCCCTTCAATTCGTTTAGGGGACAATCTGAAATCTCAAATTTAAGAAAGAACAAATCACAAAACTGAGGCAAAACCAATGGTTTTACATGTGTGTAAGAAATACCAATTGAAGAAAAGCAAAAATGAGATAAATAAAACATTTCTAACAAATCACGAAACTGAGGCAAAACCAATGGTTTTACATGTCTATGAAATACCAATTGAAGAAGAGCAAAAATGAGATAAATAAAACATTTAGGTGAAAGTCTGTTTTGATATTCATGTGTCTTAAGTTCCACATATGCTGGGAAACGATATACTCCAGTACAAAGAGATACTAGCTTCAAACTCCAAATTGGCCAACCCAGGAATCCAAGAGAGAAATATTTCTATCTTCAACAAGATCCAAAATATTTCCAATCACATAAGTCTATCTCAAATGACTCAGTTAGACAATCAAACATCCCAAACAGAAATTGTTTTCAAAAATGTCAAAAGGAGCATGGCATTATACATAGCAATAAAACATAACAATATAATTGAGAAACAAATTATTAATATTTTTCACAATACATAACAATTTTATATACATTCGGGGATATTTCTAACCTTCCATTAACTCTAGCAGGACCTAACTTTGCCAAAGCACGTTCCACTTCTTCACTTACCTGTTACAATATGAGACGACAAGAAAAACAAGAAGGGCAGCATTATGATAAATAAAAATAGGAAAAATCTTAAAAGATCTTACATGAACAAAATTATTGTAGATTCGCTTTTCTTATTATTTCACACAATTTCACTGAAATTACTCAAAAGAGAGTGGAATCAAACTGTATGTAGAGTGACAAATGACAATAAAGAATTTGTAACCCAAATTCATAGTTTAATCGTATTGAATGTGCTATTGGTTGCTTCACCAAAATATGCAACTCTACCAAGTAATCACGGTATGAGTCATTTGACTTGCAAGTAAACTTCGAATTCATGTATTTAAAAAAAATCCCTTATAGTTGAAAGATATTTAACTTGATTTCAGTTTTTAAGATTTCAATCTAATTATTAGCATTGAAAAATCAATAAACATGTATCAGAATAATCATCTTTCCTTATCTTGAAGCTGCACGGATTAGACAAACACAACAGTGAATCAAAAATATAAATTTGTGAGACAATTATATGCAATTAGCTGACAAAGAAATAACTTGCACAGCACTGTTACAGCATGCACATTGATCTAGTTGATAGGTTTAATATGAATTCTGGACTTCAGATTTGAATAGTGGAAGTAGGTGTCATTCTAGGTTGACTAAAGACATTAACCACAGAAATTTAGTGCTTAAAGGAGGCAGTTCTTCAGTCCTCCATCATTTGATGTACAGAAAGCTGATATCAGGTGATGATTTTATTTCACCACAACCCATGAATCAAATAAACGTAGTGCCAGAGACACTATTCCATTTTTTTGTGATAGATCTGGCATTGTTTCGTTAGCATCAGATCTACTTAATTGGCTGCCCTTACTTTCTTCCGATAAAAAATTTGCCTTCAAGAATAAATACTAGTTCTGGCACACTCCTCCATTAAACAGTACTTATAAATAAGCATACTCAAAAATCCAAACATGCTTGCAGGACATTTCTTCACCTAGTTCCGAATATAAATTAAATCCTGATCTGGCTAAACAGTGCATGATTACCATTGATTGGGATTCACTAAGTGGGTTTAGACACTCCAACATTACATCAAGTTTTAGAGGTAAAGATTCTTGTTTTCTTCATTAGTTTTTCAGTAAGCAGGTAAAGATCCTTGTTATTTGTAAATGTCCATTATTCTCAAAAACATTATCTGCAAAATATTATTTAAAAAAAAAAATTCTTAGTACTGTTAAATTTGGCATTAAATTACCAGATTATCTCTTTAGAACCTCAGGATTTTCTACTTACCTCGAAATTTTATCCTACTATTACAACCTCTAGAAAATATGACATCTGTCATTGAAGATTCACTACTCTATCTCCATTGTGTGTTTGTGATTGTAACAATAAAAGAAGAAATTTCCTTATCCTGAACCCACTGGTTTTTCACAAACATGGGGACATATACTGAAATATATCTGGAAAAGAAAAAAAAGAAAAGAAAGTGGCTGATATTAAAAATAAGGAAGTATCATAAAACACACACAAGTAAAAAAAGGTCATGCTTCCCAGAGTGATGATGAAACAAATGAAGCACAAAAAGGTGATCACCATAAATTATCCACAGTCAAAAGGACAGTGTATGAAGTGCCTAAATGTATATTCATTTATCTTACAACTCTGCGAAGAATAGGTTCCAAGGAAGAGCAAAGCTTCTGCAAACTGTCCACCTTCAGGGCTTCAACAATTACACTGCATGGAACATCTATTTTCTTAGGGGGAAAAGAGTTGGTTCTCTGAGAGTCAACTATAATCAAACAAACATACAAAATAATGTATAGAAATAATTAATAAACTATACCTAAAGCTAAATTATAAATGGTACTTCAAACAAGAAAAAGATTTGCATAAATAGAGAACACTTCACAGCATGACCTAATGTAATGTAGGTCCAAACAACCATACTCATTTTCTGTTAACAAACGCAAGAACGTTCTTTGGTCACCAGCAAGTTATTTTAAAATCATTAATACTGCTTAAGATATAAAACCAAACAAGCATATTAAATTAGTATCTTTGCATCAGTAAATTACCCTAGCAGAAGTAAATTCAGCTATAATACAGTTATAATTAAATGAACCCACAAAAGTGAAACAAATATAAACAAAAACAGTTTGAAAGAATTTCCAAAGCAACAAAAATAGCATGATGTAGTAAACAAATATATATGTGTGTGTCTGTGTGTGTGTATATATATATATGGTTTTGACATATTTTAGTCCTGAAAAAGTCCAAAATTGCAGTTTCCAATCATTCATAGTTATTAAAGGCCCAAGGCGCACCAAGGCGCTAGAGGTCCTTTGGAGCCTAGGTGCGAGGCGCACAGTGAGGCGCACAATTGAAAATTTAAACTACCATAATAACATTCATATCTCATAAGTCATACCAATATTCTAAAAATTAATATCAAATATAAAAAAGTAAATCCATCAACTATACAAACATCCAACAACCATAAAACAGAGTACAAATTTGTTTTCTTAAAAGGCAAAGCAAAATGTGTTTTCTGAATGGCAAAACAAAGCACAAAAAGAAATAAATATGTTAACAAACAAAAAAAAAAAAAAGAGAGAGATGAGAGAACTAGACGAAGAGAAAGATGTAAACAAAGATAAGAAGAGAGAAGAGATCTCAAGGAGAAGAGAGAAAAAAGAAAAGAAAAGAAAAGAAAGAACTGACGTGGCTTCGTCGTTCATCTTTGCAACTAGGGCTTCGTCTTCGTCTCACAAACTCATTCTATCGTTGTTCGGTTAACACTTTGACTCTTGGGCTTTCTTATTTTTTTATTCTTTTGAACAAAAATTCTTTATATCGTATGATTGAGCTTTCTTTTTTGTTTATGAAGTTGCCAAAAGTACCCTTTTTGGCTTAAGAAATAGAATAATCATATTTTTTTAAACAAATATGAGTGAGGCGCGCCTAGGCGCGCCTCATAAACAGGACGAGGCGCAATTGAGGGGCGCGCCTAGTAAACATCAGTGAGCCTGGGATGACAATAGACGCTAAACCTGAGCCTTACGCCTAGGCACGCCTTTAACAACACTGCAATCATCAATAATAATCTTGCAAATGGAGATTGACAAGAGTGAAAGCTGAGTACATGAGTAAAAATTTAATACTCGAGTAAAGTTTTAGCCACAAAAATAGTAATAATTCTAATACAATGCTAGCGGCATTAGATGTTGAGAAATATTAAACATAAATCCTTTACTAAATGTGCGAAAATTAGGTTGAATAGAGTGTACTGGACCTTCACACACGCCCACAAGCGAGACAATTTTTCGCAGAATTACAACATTTAAAAGGAAACACATTCGGATGTAAAAGTAAGCCCATCAAAAGATTGAGCATACTGGAGGTAACATTTACATCCATAGAGTAGGACAACAGAAAATCAATCCAAGAGGGACTGTTAAGGGCAGATCTGAATAGCAAGGGTAGAGCAAAGCAGGGGACAGGAGCACCGGAGAATCAATTTCAATATGCTTGGGGTAATGGGGTTGACAACGTCTTTAAAGAGCTTAGGCATTTGTTTACACAAGTGTGTTCAGAATTCGTATCTAGTTTACATGTGTACATAAAGGTATAAACATCATCAAATACATCACTTAAGAGTAACTGATTTTATCAAAAATGACACAGCAAAATATCTGATCTTGGGCATTAATGAAAACCTCAACACTCAGGCCATATGTGTTGCTAATAAATAGTTCTAAAGAACGGCGCCATCTTCACTTCGTCAAATTTTGGTACTGGTTCTCAAATGGCCCCTTCGGTGAGCAGCACCAAGAGTGGAAGGTTTGAGTGCATTACTAAATACTAATCCCTCAGTCCCAAAATTCTTGGGCTGTTTGGGGATCCAAGTTTTTATCATAGCAGGTTTTTAATACTTCAAGTCAAAAGAATAGTTTGAGAATGTTATAAAAAATAGTGCATCCATTTTTTGAAAGGGACATGTATTTTGGGACTTCACAAAATAGAAAGGTGAACAAGAGTTTTGGGACAGTACTATCATAACATGTTTGGTTGTAGACAACTAAAAACGAATAAAACTTGGGGAATGGTTTGGTTGACTCATGAGCGTTAAGTTAGTTATAAAGTCAAAGCCATCTAACACGTACAAACTCCTGATACAAGAAATGGGACTTCTAATCTCCATATCCAAGGCTTCAATACCACAAAAGTAAACATAGTGTTAGCATAACAAACACAATTAATTTTAGCAGAAGAAACACAATTAATCAATATTAGTAGTATATTGCCCGTTTCAGCCAAAAATCAACAAATTCAAAGAACAAACAAACAAACACCCAATCAACACAATTCACAAAAGAAACACAAATTTACCTGGCTAAAGCCGGCCGTTTCCGCTCCGGCTGTTCATCTTCACCCTCCAAAGTCCGTTTCCCTCTACCCATAGAGCTCATTATCTTCACAAACCCAAGTCTGCATTTACTTTCACTTCCAAAACCCTAGAATACGGAGACCTGTAACACCACAAATTCACTCCAATTTCCGACCAAATTCAAAAACCCTAAGAATCACACACCATTCACCTTCACAGATCTGCAAATTCAAATTAGATTTTACAAAAATAATCACTAAAAAACAAGATTGTAGAGCAAGGAAGTTTTACAAGTGCAAGAAAGTGAGAGAAACCTGGAACGAGTTGGTGGTTTAGTTGCGAATTTCGGAAAATCGAGTATATAGTGATAGATTAAATAAATAGACATATACAGACGGATATATATCTAATGTGTGCGACAGTGGCGAGTCATATGGGCTTGCGCTTGCGTGGGTTCTCTGCGAAGTACGAAAATACGCTGACTTTGGAGTGTTCTGCAGCAGTCTCACACTTTCGGCGTCGTTTTACGATTTGTTCACCAGACAACTGATCGTGTAATCCTGGCCGTATATTTTGCTAGTTGTCACGGTTGCGTATACCTTGCCACGTCACTTGGGATTTGTATGGATACTTTTTTTTCAGGAAATTAAAAAATAATAAATCTCAACTTTTTTTGTTTTTTTCCTTCCTGGAGATCAACTTGATTCGGATCGAATTCAATAATTAATTGATTTTCTATTAATTAATTGTTATTGGGCCGAGAGATTGTCCAAGCAATTGTTGGGCTTTTTATTGGACCATCACCTTAGCTATTTACAGAGCTTTTGAGCCTTCGAGTTTCAACTTGATTGGATCCCAAATGCCTAGCCCTTTCAAGGTATTGGACTTGGTCCAGGCTTGATAGACTTGACCTTCTCACTACCATGAAGATGGTTCTTGTCACAAATGTAAGCTCCTACTGCTTTTCAACATTACTTTTGTTTTCAACAAAGTGATTTTCAACCCATTAAATCCAATAGATATAATGGTGTTGAAAAATACTATAGCACCAAATATTATAGCAGAGGATTTCGGCAGGTTGATGTCACAAACGGGTAGATGACAAATACCACACGAGTAGACTATTTATCATTTATTACTTTGACCTCTTTTGAAGTGTATATTCAACGATTCCCTGTCATTTTCTTTCTTTGACCAAATTTTATAAAATGACAATAATCCCTTCCGTTGTATCAAAAAATAATAGAATAAATTACATTTACCTTCTTAAAGTTTGAAAAAATTACACATAAGTCACGTGGATTTTTTAAATTAATAAATATTTGTAATTGTAATATAAAGGTAATACTGACTTTTTACACTTAAAATTATGCAATTTATTGTTTAATAAATGAGTGTTAGAAATTCCACAATCAACTAACTAGTTTATAATAGTGTTCTCAAATTTAATAAGTACTGTTACAACTTGTCTCTTTTACAAAATAAATTAATACTTTTTTTTCAGCACAAATAAAATATTAATACTGACCGAGTTCTTATCGGTTATCGCATTGAATTTGAACTTTTTATGAACCGTATTGAAACTTAATCAATACGTGTGTCCAGTCAAATGTAGCAACCTAGAAAGCTTGGGAGTTGGTCTAAGTGAAGCATAGTCTAATTAAAGCCATGCAACAATGTCATCTTTTATTTGTGATCCTTAAAAGCAACAAAATGACTAGCTATTTTGTGATCCCAAAAGTTAAGATTTCTGCCTCAATTGTTTCAATTGAGTTTGAAGTTTACATTGGATCCCAATTGATTTATAGTCATGAGCAAAAGTTACGAAGTTGCTGAATA
This sequence comes from Cornus florida, assembly GCF_030987335.1. NCBI lineage: Eukaryota > Viridiplantae > Streptophyta > Magnoliopsida > Cornales > Cornaceae > Cornus > Cornus florida. Next base: position 82,874,755 of record NW_026775580.1, on the reverse strand, counting down.
CTCGAAAGATAATTATTATTGAATATCTCATCCAATCAAAACATTTTTATATTTTTATTATCAACAAAAATGAAATATTTTGATTGGACCGAAATATTGAATAACGGGAATACACTATATTTTTCCATCAAAATTGATGGGGGAATAAATAAGAAAACTGATGTATTGATGACAATGGTGTATGGGTTTGTTTGCTCCCTCTCAAGTATTGGTGCCAGTTGTTTTTCTGTTGTTGGTACAGACCTACAACAATCATTAATTTGTCAGTCTCCAGGCTCATATATATATATCTACCTACCAAAATTATTAACCATACTCCATCGAATTAGATGTTCCAAGCTTGTTGCAATATGTCCCATCTATATATGAATTTTTTTCTTTTTTTGCTGCATCTATATATGAATTTAAAAATCTCAATCTGTTTTAGGGCCAATCATTCCACACATGGGACTAAACATAGACAATATAATATTTAATTATTAGTCTATTCAGATTCTGAATGCTGTTTTTATTTATTTATTATTTATTTTTGTTAAATATGATGCCTGATTGATCTTCATATATTCATCCCTTTTTATTATTATTATTATTATTAATTTTTTTTTTTTTTCCTCTCTTCTTATTCTAGTCCAATACTACACAAACCATTTAAATTAAAAATGCTATTCAAAAGTAAGATTTCAAAATTTTACCTTTCAAATTCTTATCAACCCCACTATATCCTTGGGAGCATTCATCCCTTAATTAGACTAGCTATGGTGTAAGATGTCCATTTAAAAATAATTGATGACTTTAGAATTTGGTCTAGAAAAAAAATGAATTGGGCATGTGCAAATTAACATATCTATGATTGAAGGCGACAAGCTGATCTCCGAAACTAGACACATAGTCAACAAATTTTATTAAAGCTAAAATTGACAAGTCTATCTTAATTTAATGCCAATTAATATACCTTTCTGTAGGTTATGTATCTTGAATTTTCTGCACATGCACTAATTAATTCCTTTCATAAATTTGCAAATATATATATATATATATATATATATATATATATATATATATATATATATATATCCCTTTCATAAAGGCTGACCAGCGGATGAAGGAATTATAAAGGTTGCCATGAAAGAATCAGATACTCTTCTGTGTCATTTACAAGAAATTATTGTCTAACGATATAGCCAAATTGAAAAAATAAGGAAAAAGAAAATGTTAATAACAATTCTTACTAGATTTTTTACCTTATTTTCGGTACCCCAGGAGATCAGCATGCAGTAATTAAATTCATTGACAATAAATTTCACGTCTCTTTTTTTTCTATTATTATTATTATTATTATTATTATTATATATATAGATAGGTAAAGTACAATAACACTTTTTGAAGTTGGTCATATTAATAATCACACACAAGGTGGCTGTTTTTTTTTTGGACAATAACACTTCCTAAAATTTGAAAAGATTGACACAGACACCCTGTAACCACCTACCACATATGACACATGAGAAATTGACCACCTTGCCTTTTGATAGTTTAGTGAACCTTTTAACTTTACAACTTAATGAATTCGACCAATCTACCTCTCATTAATCGTTGATGTAAAAAAGTTAAAGTGCTAAGTTAGAAGATAAATTTGCACAGCAATGAATAAAAAATTCATTTGGAATTGAAAAGAAGAAAACAAAAATGTTTTGAAAAGTAGACTCACGGAAGTATAAAATTGAAAATTTTGGTAATAATCCAATATCCAGAAGGCTGTCAAATAAATAAATTAAAAACCTTATTTCAAAAAGTGAAAAATTTTAGATAGCAGCTGTTGTCGATTTTTTATAAAAATATATGTTTGGCACGAAAATTTTCAAAGAGTAACTAGACATACCGATGAACTTTTAGTAAAAATTTAACGGCAATCGGAATATTACAATACCTTGGAGAAATTAATGAATTTCAGCATAATAAATTGACGCCATTTTGTGACTCATATTAATTCAAGGGTAATTACATTTAAACATGTCTGATATTTAATAATAAAATCGATTTTAATATTAAAGGACAATTTCACCTTTTTGTATCATTTAAGGCCATCTGTTAAAATTTCCTTTTGTATAAAATATAAACTGCCACATGTAAATTTTTTCCATCTCCAGCAGTCTTTTAAGATACATTGCAACATCACCAATGTGTAAAAGGGTTGTTTAAAACTGTCAGATCAATATATTTCCTTTCTCATTCCATTAGGGTTCGTTTGGTTAGACGGAAATAGATGGTAGAAAGTAAAAATGAAAGAAAGTGAAGTGAAGGAAAAAAAAAAAAAAGTTTCCATGGTGCATTTGGTTAGTATGAAAATTTTTCAAGAAAGTTGTGAGAAAATATTATGTTGTTAGTTTGGATAGAATAAAAGAGAAAAGGAAATGATTGTACTTGTCAAAATTGCCCTTATAATTTTAAATACTAAAAATATAAATTAATTTGAGCAAAATTAATTCATGCATCAAGCTTTGTTGTTGATAATAATATTCTGAACTTATATAAGACACCAAGTCACCTAAATTACTTTAGTCAAAAATATTTTAATATATATATGTGTGTGTGTGTGATTTAGACATAATTTATATACTTATTGTAAGGACTTTGATGAAATCAAATAAGATTATGATTGCTCCACTAGATGTTTGTTTATATTAGAATAACCAAAACTAATAGAATTTTACATATACCAACCATGTTTATGAGGGTTTTCTTTTTGACTTCAACTAAAATTATATAACTGTAGAATAATTTGTATTTTTATTTTTAATAAACGTATATATTTCTTAAAACTTATAATAACTTTAGTATCCAAATTCTAAAATCTAGTTGATATGTATATATAAATATTGTAAATTAATATAATGCACTTAAAAAATACCCACCATAATATATTATATGTATATATCTATTTGGAAGGAAAAAAAAAAATTGAAAAAAAAGAGGAAAAAGAATAAAGCGATAAAAATAGATTAAAAAAATGCTAAAAATAAGATCTCCTCACTTTCATGAGTTCATTTACTTTTGAAAAATAAAATATGTCTATCAAAAAAGGAGAAAAAGATAAAAGGAAACCAACTGATAATTATGGGTATAATAGGAATTTAAAATATAACTTCACAACTTTCCCGAGAAACAAAAATTTTCGCGTGTTTTATACATGAATCATTTTAAAGAAAATTAGCTACTTTCGGGAATTCCAGTTTCCTGAAAACTTTCCCTTTCATCCTAAACAAACGCGCAAAAAGTTTAAATATTTTCAGATTCTTTTCCTTTCTTGCTAGTTCTATCTAACCAAAAGAACCCTTAAAGAATCAACCATATATTAGGTAGGTTTGTAAAAGTTATATGGGGTCCTGCCATGACACCTGGTTAGTTATTATTAGGAGATATATTTTTACACAAATGGTATAAACGTTGGAGTTCAAATTAAATAATTCAAAATTTTTGTGTAAATCAATTATGACACATCAGATTTACACAAAAAAATATACAGAACAGTTGGAGATACTCTTAGATTAAAATTCTGATAGGATTGTCATTATTAAAAAAAAAAATAGCCAATATATAATTACCCATATAATAAAGCTCAAGAAGTGTCCTTGTAGGTATCTCACTCAGCTTGAGAATGAAAAACGATACATTCCAAATCAATTGTAGTTTTCAAGCATTAATAAGTAAGTGCAAGAAGTGTTTTAGTAATTCGTTGGACATTAATTATCCTATTTTTGATTGACATTTACTCCGTAATAAAAGTAATCTCATCATCCCTAAGAACTTTTCATTGACGGTACTGATGACTGATGAGGATAGCAATTAGCATTCACGATTATTGGTCCATAAAGTTCCGCGTAGTGTCTCGTTCAAATGCTACGATCAATGTGACCATTCTCATCTAACTAAAAGGCTCATAAATTCATAATTGATTTCTCATTATGGATGCTACCTGAAGTATTTATTTTTGTCTGCAAAAGTTTTAGGATCGGGCTCCTCCTATAAAGACTTCCCTGTGTGATCTCCAAGCTAGTTCGGGATATTAAATGGCACTTTCAATTAATGTATAGGGTATATTATAATGACACTTTTACTGGACAACTATATATACAAGTTAGGTGTCAGAATTTTGATCCAAATAAGTCTTTAAAAGGTTGAAAAACATAAAATTGAACCATCAATATTTAATTCATTTACATTGTAAAATAGCAAAACTCACGAAAAGTCATTTTTGCCCTATAATGAATACCAACCACAATGCCTTATTCGTCAAAATCTGATTCTTTCTTGATAGACAATGTAAATTACCATATGATATCATTATATCATAACGGTTACTTCCGCTTTGAAAACGGTATGACACAGTTACCAAAATGGTCACCAAAATGGTCATATATTTTGGGCCAAAGAGAATATATGGTAACTGCTTTTTCAAATCTGTATCTAATTAATACTTCCCTCTTACCTCTCAATGTCCCGTTGGGGGCCACAGTAGGTGACTTTGGTCTCTGCGAGGTTTACACACACACAAAAATAGAGGAAAAATAAGGAAAAAGGCTCTGCTGAGTGGAATTTCACTTGAAAATCATGGATTCTTAGCCTAGCATGATTCCTCTTTGGGTTTCTCCTGTGTCTTGTGATTCTTGTTCCTTTTTAGTATGTTTAAGTGCTTTTCATCTGTTTGAAAAATTGCCGAAATGTACATATATATTATTATTTTCCCTTGGTATTATTTCTCTTACTTTAAATTAGATATAAAGCTAATATAATATAATCTGAAAATATTTTTTTATGCAATTTTATATGTGCAAATCCAGTTCTAACTTTTCAAATATATGTAACTCATTTGACTAAACCTAGCTTATCTCTCAATCTCTCATTGACAATTTTGTTAATTTCCTTAGAATTAGTGCTATTTCAAATTTTTTTGGTAAGGCAACTCATGATTATGCATATTTAAGTAGAGTTTTTTTTTTTAATGGCACTAATTCTAAGGAAATTACGCATGATCATGAGTTGCCTTACCAAACTAATTCTAAGGTAAATTTAAAAAAATTCTACTTAATTATGCATATTTTAAAATATGCTAACTTTTTTAAACTATTAGGTTTGATTGCTAATTTTATCAAACTAATTACAAAAGTATAAAATAATACTTTTTAGATCATTAATGGTCCAAAATGTCTTTTATCTCTTCCAAGAAAGTCAACGTCCACCAAGTTCCCAAACCTCATTGTTTCCGGCCATGAGCTCTAACAGACAAAACAAAGCAACTTAGATCAAACAAAAACTATTGTCGGGAATACTACCTGACTCACTCGCGCGCGCACACACATATATATAATGCTAAACTTGATTAGGTCACACGTATTAGTGCTACTGGAACTTGTTAATCATGGAGATTCAAATTGATGATCAATACATAACATATTTATGAATCATGAATAATTGTAGAATAACAAAAAATAAGTTAAGCAGAAGCAAGAAAAGTACCAAAAATTAGTATGATTCACGTACTTTCCTTTCTTGCATAATTAAATATTATTTTTGGGAATTCTAGGGTTTCAGTGACCTGAAAAGATAAACAAATCATGAGAATTAATCAATTAAATAAAAATGGAATAGAGGTCAAATTCACCAACAAGACTGCCAAGAGATCGAGCTAGCTATATATAGAGAGAACTTAATGAAAATAATTATATAAGAAAAAGGGAATTAATTTTTTTTTTTTTTTTTTAAAAAAAAACTATTGGAAAAGACACGGTTACAATCATAAGAATTTCCTCTGGTACCACAAGTCTTGAGATGGGCCTTGTAAGCTCAAGGCTTGAAACAATGGAGTTTAGGAATTTGGAAGACATTAGACTTTTTTTTTTGGAAGAGATAAGGGTATTTTGGACCATTAAAAAGTTAAAATAGTGTTTTTGTACACTTCTATAATTAGTTTGATAAAGTTACTGGTCAAACCTACTGGTTTTAAAAAGTTGACATATTTAAAAATATGACTTGTGTGTTGGTACTGCAAAATATGGAGGTTCATGAAACAAGGTCACATGCTCACTCAATCACTCATCTCAGGGGCGGAGCCAGGATTGCAAAGTAGGGAGGGCTAAAAATAATAAAACCCATGATTGCTTAGTGTGTCATCCATACTCTAAATATATAATTATCATGCATCAGTATTTAATTAAACCCAATAATCTACAACTTTCTAACACATTTACATTTCCAATATATTTACAGTCAAGAATCCATTAAAGTTTGCTTCATACAAGTATTAAAACAAACAATTACAAGAATAAAAGATATATATGTTTCTTATCAATAAATTCACATTAGAAAGTAAGACTTATGTGCTCCGCCCTTGACTAGTTATTAATCCATTATATAGTAAATTATCCAATTTAATAAGAAATTATCAAGTCATAGACAAAGCCCTTTTATATATATATATATAATTCAATATTTCACTGGATTAACAATAATAATTCACGATATCCATCTACTTATGCCTTAGTGCCTTATACACGAAGATTTTAGGTCTTCTTCGATAGACTAACAATGTGTTTTGATTTACTGGGTTGGACCCTATTATATTTTATTATGGTTTATTTTGTGATTGGGCATGTCTATGGTTCGTGGGCTTACTCATAGTTAAGATTTGACCTTTGTAAATTTTATAACTCTTTTTATTTATAGAAATACTATGGATTGGGCTGGGCTGATAGGAAGAGGAAGAGTAGTACACGGGCTTATAGGAACAATAGTACTAAATTTTTTTTTTCAATTGGACCTGGGCTATAGCCCAGATTAGCCCATTACTAGTTCCTCCCTTGTCTCATGATCTGCAGACTACATTTGCTGATGAGAAAATAATGGTGACAATGAAACAGAAGACAGAGAGCACGGTACATGAATTAGTCTAGAAGTCGGCCAAATTTAATTAAGCCAAGCAAGTAGCTAGCTTAATTAGTTGCATAGCCCTGTCAAATATTTAGAATCGCATTAATTTAAATGTATCATGCATGTCTTGCTAGCTGTTTCAACAATGGGTCATTGTGATATGAAAATAGTGCAGCAAATATAATCCGATTTACATTATTTTTGAAGTTTTCCAGATCGCAGCGACGGTGGGTGGTCCGGTGGAGGGTATTTTTCTTCTAAAATAATCTTCTGATTTCTCTTTTTTATTTTAATTAAAAAATATTTTAAAATATGGGTATATCACAAGTCAAATGACAATAAGGTCATTTAAGTTAATGTTAGAAGTAGTAGGGGTGTCTTTGTCAATTTTATCAAATTTGAGAGTATATTATTGTTAAAAAAGAAACTACGCTTCAGTGCATGTGATATTAAGGCAAATATCAGAGGTGTTAATGTAATTTATCCTAACTTAAATTATCAAAACATTGTATTTTGTGTATCTTTAAAACTAAAGCGTTATTCCCTTGCTAGTTGCCCCCTCTTCCGCACGCGCACACATAACACACATACACTATGTGCATCTTTCAATCCTGCTACTCCATTATGTATTCTTTCTGTTTGTTTTTCATTTTATTTTCAACCCTTCCAAAAAAAATATAGGCAAAAGTGCAAAAAAACCCCTGAACTATTCACTTTGTTGCAAATATCCCCCCCCCCCCCCCGGGGGAAACTCACCGGATCAGCTTTCCGACATCTGTTGATTTGAAATGACCGAAATAACCTTACTTATTACTTAAACATAAACTTCACCCATTATGGTGGGACCCACTTAAAATGTATGCTGGTAAAATAAATAAAATAAACTTGGATTGATGAATTGAATCGGGTTAACCCTACAGAGAACCCGAATTACATATCCACCCACCTCTGTTACTCTCCATCAGTGTTCCTAAATATGTCGTCGTGTAATATCGTGACATGGATGGTTAGCTTCTTCAATGCACGGCATGAACATGGATTGCCTCTCTCTTTCTCTCTCTAACTACTGGTAACTTCGTTAGAGCTGACTCTTCCGCGTTCGTTGAATCACACAATTTTAGGGTTCTGTTTCGTCTCTCTCATACGATGCATTCTATGAGCTAGGGTTTTCTCTCCGATGCAGCATCAATTTGGGGTTTTCAATCTCCGGGTTCTAACCAATTCGGTGTTGCCTCCATGGCAGCTCCTGGCTGTTACACGTTCTCTAATCGTTCGTCACTTCTCTCTCCTCACTGATCTGTGCCTATATGTCCAGATGATCTGAAAACTGCCACTAGGGATGGCAAAAATCCCCAACCTGGTGGGCAACCGCCCCGCCCCCGCCTCATTTAAAGTAGGTTTGGAGAACCGTTTAGTTAAATGGGATGGGGATGGGGGTTAACAAAAAAAAACCGGTCAGTTACGGGGCGGGGGCTGGGGACTAAGATCCCAGCCCCAACCTGCCCCAGCAACCGCCCCATTTAATATGTTAAATTACTAATTTACCCACCCATGTTAATATATTTACCAAATTAATATATATATATATATATATATATATATATATATATAATGGAAACCCTAGACTTCACTTTCATTTTGCTATTGAGGCGGTCGTGTAACTCTAAGCTTTCTCTCAAACCCATCATTGAATATATGGGTTTTGACCTTCTGATTCTTGTAGATTTTCTAGTTTGCAGGAGAGAGATAAAGAGGGCAAGTTCAAAGAGGGTAAGTTCAGAGTTGAGAACGAGAATAGAGATGGAGGCGATTGGGGAGGCTGAAATATATGGGTTTTGACCTTCTGATTCTTGTAGATTTTGTAGTTTGCAGGAGAGAGATAAAAAGGGCAAGTTCAGAGTTGAGAACGAGAATAGAGATGGAGGCGATTGGGGAGGCTGAGATATATGGGTTTTGACCTTCTGATTCTTATAGATTTTGTAGTTTGTAGTTGCAGAGAGAGAGAGAGGGCAAGTTCAAAGTTGAGAACAAGAATAGAGATGGAGGCGATTGGGGAGGCTGAAATATATGGGTTTTGACCTTCTGATTCTTGTAGATTTTGTAGTTTGCAGTTGTAGAGAGAGGGGGCAAGTTCAGAGTTGAGAACGAGAATAGAGATGGAAGCGATTGGGGAGGCTGAAATATATAGGTTTTGACCTTCTGATTCTTGTAGATTTTGTAGTAGCAGTTGCAGTTGCAGTTGCAGTAGCAGAGACAGAGCGAGAGAGAGGGCAAGTTCAGATCTGAATGTATTGCCCTAATCGGTTATGGGGTGGGGGCGGGGCAAGTGAGGATGGGGCTAGGGCGGTTATGGGGATTAGAGGGAAAAAATGAACTGGTTATGGGGCGATTTTGGGGGTATCAAAATTAAATGGGGGCGGGGATGGGGAATGGAAAACCCGCCCCAAACCACCCCATTGCCATCCTTAACTGCCACATTCAGAAGATCCAATGGGTTTAATTGGGTTTATGGTTAGGGTTTCCATTTAAAATTAGGGAAATTTCATCTCTGGAGTTTCTGTAACAATTCCACAAATTGATCGTCTCTCTGTATTAGAACAAGCAATATTTTCTATCAACATATCCTTTATTTTAGGTCCCAGGGAAGGAGAATCTTAAAAAAGCCATGTGTAAGGCTTTAGTGAAGGGTGACGCTTAATCACAGCTTGACAGTTCCCACAGATCCGTTCCCACTAACTTCGATCGCTGCTTCTTTGGGTATTTAGTTAAATGGCATTAGAAGCCCATTTTGATCATTAGATCTTTCTTCAGTTCCGGTTGTATATCTGGTTTGGGTGATTCAACTTGCCACCTACGCGCTCCTATATAATAATTGCCTTTACCAAACATAACTAAGAACATTGAATTTCTAACACAAACAAGTATTCTAGCGGGTTTGATGAAAATGGGCAGTAAAGTTATTGTGAGAAATAATTAGAAGACCGACACTATTTTGTATCATCAAAGATTCAGTGTCTATGCACTATTGAATCTATATACTATATATATATAAATATATACACTGTGTACGGAGTGGGGCCATCAGACATATAATTATCACAAAAAATAAATTTATATATATATATATATATATATATATATATATATATATTAAAAAGGGCAATTTGGGCATTATTATAATTTCAACAGGCGTATGGCTTTACACACGCCGGAAAAATTGATCCGGTGAGTCTCAGGGGGGTATTTGTAACTTTTTGTAGTTCAAGTGGGTATTTGCAACAATGTGAATAGTTCAGGGGTTTTTTTTGCACTTTTGCCAAAAATATATTGTTTCGTCCAATTGTTAAATAGAGAAAACTTCTTTTCTCATGAGAAAGACCTCAGAGTAACATTATGTTGGTAAATATATATATTTCATGTGACTTTTAAGATATAACTACCCTTATACTAATATGCTATGAAATAATTTATAATACGCTAAAATAATTAATTAAATATGCGACTCAATATTTAATTAAACATTAAAATCAAATCAATAAAATAATAATTATTAAATAAAGAACTTGGATCGATGCTAGTATTTGATACTATGTCTTTAAGACAATTTACGCCCCGCATGGTGCTGATGGACTCTGTGACGCTTGTCTCTCAAAATACAACGGTCTACTTTCATAAGTAGTAGCACTACAAACTCGTGAATACGGCAAACCTCCTCTGTGTTATACTCTCTTTAACTCAAAAAATGCATTTATACTATAAAAATGATGAAATTGGTGCAACTCAAACCAAATGGTTTGGACCAATTTTAAAATGGCTCATTGTTATAGATATTGGGTCTAGTGGTTCAGACCACTTGACTATTGCGTTGAACCCACTTGGGTTCATAAGAGAGGGAGAGAAGAAATCAGAGAATTCACGTGAATTCTCTATTTGGAATAATTATTGAATGATAGCAGCATGTGGTATTTATAGCCACAACGATGCCTCTTCATGAACAGACACATCACTCCAATGGGTTGCAACTATTAGTTCGAAAATGATGCCTCTTCATAATTAGACGTGTCCCTTTATTAGCATCCCACACTTATTCATTTTGGGTTGCAATGGTTCAGACATAAGTTTGGGTTGCATCTATTCCTCTCACAACCCTTTTAGGTGCAATGCATCCCTTACCTTTCCAACCCATCCTCAACCACGTTGAATCACATGTCAAGAATTCGTAATAATTTTGAAACTTCGTATTACAGAAACACTCTACTTAAATAACCAGATTCATGGGTTATTAATGTTACAAAAGTTATGTGACACCATTCCAGTTACAGACTCGTTAATTAACAATTTCCATTCACACCAAATTTCTAACACATTAGTCAAAAGATTAATTGTTGTGATGTAATTGTTCCATTAGCATTTGTACGACTCGTTTGGTTACAAAAACTTCTATCAATATTGATATTGCCAAAGTTCGTGGATCTAACATCAAACAACATTTCTATTCTTCATATGAATGACCAGGAAGATCTTGAAAAGTAGGAATTGTGCACCCTTCTCTCTAGATTTTCATGCCTCGAATGAAGGACTTTAAAAAAATTCGAAGAAATTGGTTAAAGATCAATAAAATACTTGCATAAAGAAAAAATTCCATTTACTTGAATATTGGAATAGAGTTTAAATTAAAATAAAACAAAGAGCTAAACTATTGCTTGGCATAAAACTAAATTGAATTAAGAAAACCATCATCTATCCTCAAATAGTTTTTTTTTTGGAATCCTTTATCACCTTTTGGAAAGAAGTGTCTGATACCACTGAGCCATTAACATCTATTATCAAATATTCTTTTTATAAAAAATCCTCATTGAGCAATTATTATTCCAAATCTTAAATGTCCGTTCTTTTAAGAAATTGTTAATTACCACAAGTCATTTTAATCTAAATTTAGAGTCTCTCCTATGCATTATAATTCAGTGATCAAGAGTGTAGATCAACCCATAGAAGATGTTGTTGGAATTAGTTATGAAAACTAGTATTTTAAGTGTGAATGAAACTTGTCAGTCAACTAATTTATAGTTGAGTGCCTATGTGTATCACGTTAAACTACAACGTGAATATATTAGTGTAAAGATTGCATGCAAAGTCCAAAATTTAATTTATTTAACATAACCTCTACCGATTCTCTACTGTATTCTTAATGTTTAATGTGGTTAAGGATTGGTTAGAAACGGTTAATAAATTGTAAGGATGCATTGGATTACAATACATGCGTGAATGGGTGTGTTGGTTGAAAAGGTACAATCGAACAAACATAACCTATTTGAGTGGATGTGTCTAGTGGTAAACAAACATCATGTGAACCATTGCAACCTATTGGAGTAGATGAGTCTAGTGGTGAACAGACACCATGTGAACCATTGCAATCAATTGAAATAATTGTGTCCAGTGATGAAGAGATACATATAAATAGTTGTATCCAGTAATGAAAAGACACATATAAATGGTTGTATTCAATAATAAAGAGACACACTCAATCCGAAAAAGGCACTTCTATTTCTATAAATACCCCCTTGGACTACCATTTGCAATTGGTTCAATTCATTTTTTTCTTTTTCCCTCTCTAAACTTGAACCCAACCCAAGTGGTCTGAGTTACTTAGACTCTAATCCAATTTCATCGAGCTATATTAAGATTGATTCGAACCATTTTGTACATATTACACCCAATTCAGCATTTTTATAGTATAGACGCATTTTTAAGTCAGAGAGAGTATTACACGAAGGAGGTTCGCCGTATTCACGAGTTTATAATGTTGCTATTGGTGGATGTAAACTATTGTATCTTGGGAAATAAGCGTCACAGAGTCCTTCAGCACCATGCGGGGCGTAAATTGTCTTAAGGATATAATATTCAATACTAACCTCGGTTTAGGTTCTTTATTTATTATTATTATTTTATTACTTTAATTTGCATTTTAATTAAATATCGAATTAATATTTTAATTAATTATTTTTAACATATTATTAAATATCTCATGTTATATTATTATAAGGTTAGTTATATATCAAATATTATTTGAAGGATATATCTTCGGACAGATGTGGACCTCACAAATTGTTTAAAACTTTAAACTGAGGTGATCTTTACCCTAAATAAAAAAACTGTAATGCACCGGGAATACAACGTGTATCACACTCACACCAGCATTGAAGAGGATATATTGTGTTCCTTTTCAACCTTAGCTCGATAACTAAAACACACTGAATATATATATATATATATATATTATTTGAAGGATATATCTTCGGACAGATGTGGACCTCACAAATTGTTTAAAACTTTAAACTGAGGTGATCTTTACCCTAAATAAAAAAACTGTAATGCACCGGGAATACAACGTGTATCACACTCACACCAGCATTGAAGAGGATATATTGTGTTCCTTTTCAACCTTAGCTCGATAACTAAAACACACTGAATATATATATATATATATATATATATAACGTGTCACATGTCATTTTCCTACTTATCCTTCTCCGAGGACGAAAATTCCAGCTCATGTTGCTTTACCAGCTTATTCGTATTGTCATTTGCTAGAAGTATGTGACCCATGACAATACCTAGCTAACAAACTGATTCATAATAATTAAGAGGCCGCTATAAATTGAAAGAGCTTATTCTTCTCATTTCATGTGATATAGAAATAGAAGCAGATTTTTTTTTTTTTTTTTTTTTTTTTTTTTTTTTTTTTTTTTTTTTTCGACGAGCTTGGGAGTTGGTTTCAACTATTCAATATGATTTGCCACACGCACTTTCTAATTTTTGTACTATTTTCTATGCTTATCATTTTAATCTCAAAAGCTCAAACCCTTACCAACCTGCAGAAGCCCATTAACAAATCAATTCCGGCAGCTTTCACATTCGGAGACTCTACAGTTGATCCCGGAAACAATAACTACATTGGGACTCCCTTTACGAGCAATTTTCCACCATATGGCAGAGATTTTCCGAACCACATTCCAACTGGAAGGTTTACTAATGGAAGGCTCGTTGCAGATTTTATTGGTATGTTTGAATTGCTTTTGTTGTAGTTTAAATTATTCGGTGTAACTTCATAATTGTAAATTATGATTCATTTGGTATATATATATGTTTGGAACAGTTTCATATGTTGGTATCAAAGATAACGTGCCACCATATTTGGACCCAACGCTTAGCCTCCAGGAGCTGATGACCGGAGTTAGTTTTGCCTCTGCTGGCTCCGGATTCGACCCTCTTACAGCACAACTAAGTGTCTCTCTCTCAAAATTTACATACATACATACATACATAGATATATATATAACTATCATATAATTTATCTATAAAAATGTGATATATACTGTCAGTGGATTAAACAACCTAACAATTAATTAGATAATAGGGGCGTGCAGGTAGTTTACTTGCAACTGTTTTTTTTTTTTTTTTGGTAAGTACTCCTCCGTCTCAAATTAAGTGTTATGCTTTCCTTTTCTGTTTGTCTCAAAAGAATAGTTCAGTTTCTTTTTTCAAACAATATATTTCATATTTTTCTATATATGTCCTTTGAGTTTAAAATTTTAAATTTGAATATCCCAAACTTAGAAGAACAAGTTAATAATTTTTCAGACAATGTATGTCTCACATGTCTCCTTAAAAATTACTATTCTATATAAGCGACACTTAAATTGAAACGAATGAAGTAGTTCACTTGTAACTTTTTCAACGTAAACAAATTAATTTGAACATAGGATATTCTAGCACTCATAATAAATTAAGTGCATGCATGCCAAGATTTTTATACTAGTTATCTAGGCTAAAAAAAATTATGGAATTGAATGAAGAATTCTTTAAACGTATTGATTTTACATAAGTATATAGATATAGTTCCGCTGATAGCTCGTGTTGTTGAGTTGTGTTTATATTCAAATTTGTAAGTGTTTTATAGATGTACAATGATAAATTGCGCTTATAATTTATAATTAATTGAAGGTAAAAAGCAAGCAAATTAAACGAAGCAATCAAAGTCACGAGGATTAAATAAGATTAAAAACACAGCATTTGCCTAAATATATTTGTCATATTAAATTTGAATTTTATTTCATCTATTGATTAACAGATTTTTTAATTTTGGCCGTTTATTTGCTAACTTGGGAATT
This sequence comes from Cornus florida, assembly GCF_030987335.1. Lineage (NCBI taxonomy): Eukaryota > Viridiplantae > Streptophyta > Magnoliopsida > Cornales > Cornaceae > Cornus > Cornus florida. The sequence goes on along the minus strand of NW_026775580.1, from coordinate 82,859,660 downwards.
GAATTGAATGTGTCCGTGTACAGCAAGTCATCCCAATTGAAAAACAAGTCCAATACTTCAAAGAATATAAAGCAAGACTTGAGCTCAGTATAGGAAAAGAAAGAACGAAGAATCTGATCGGCAGAGCTATATACATTGTCAGTGCTGGAACAAACGACTTCATTATCAATTATTTTGCTACACCGTTTCGACGAAAAAGCTACTCTGCCTCAAGTTACAGTCAGTTTTTGATGCAACAATTCCAAATGTTCATACAGGTTCGTTACCTGCTACTGTGCATTGTCATCAATCAAACGATAATGTCGTCAGATTTGATCTTGGTTGAATTAATGCTTTACAGATAATATATATAGATATGTGATATTATGTACTCGCATATATATGTACAGAGAGGATGAAAAAGCATTGTGAATCCGTCATCAATAAATTTTTTTTTTTTGGGTGACTAGCTAGGTTCATTTTTTTTCCCCCTTTGACATGTTATTTTATTTATCTATGATTGAGTACTATAGCATTAATTTGCATTTGTTGCTATTATTTGTACACATTTCTTAATTGTGGTTGGGTTGGTGGTCAGAGTTATATATGTTATCAATATTGATGTGACCTAAATTCGTACTACAATTAAAAGGTAGTTTAAAAAAAAAGCTTCTAGCCGTACATTAGTACATTTGTCCCATTAATGGTACAGCAATTGATGAACTGTGCATAATTTTGTCCACTCATTTTGTTTCATTGCATGGAGTTATTAATTAGGGAAAATTACATATAAATGGAGTTAAAGTTTCATATTTACTTAGAGACTGAGTCAAAGTTCCATATTTCTCTAAAATGGATTGCTGAGGTGGCACATGGTTTTTTACTGTTTAAAAAATTGTGGTGCCTAAAATGCCCTTCTCTAACAAAAAAGTAGTACCTTCAGTTCAAAAAAGTAGTACCTTCAGTTCAAAAAAGTAGTACCTCTGGAGAAAAAGTAGTACCTTCGCGGGTGTTTAAAAAACATGGTACCTGGACACCAAAAAGTAGTACCTTCAGTTCAAAAAAGTGGTACCTTTGAAGAAAAAGTAGTACCTTCACGGAAGGGTATTTTAGGCACCACAATTTCTAAACAGTAAAAAACCATGTGCCACCTCAGCAATCCATTTTAAAGAAATATGAAACTTTGACTCAACCTCTAAGTAAATATGAAACTTTGACTCCATTTATATGTAATTTTCCCTATTAATTATCCAGAATATAGAGCCGATCGAAGCAAGATCAAACATGTTTTTTTATTAATTATATATTACATGCATATATTTTTTTTCCATAAATAAATTTAGATAACTACGTACTAAATTTCATATGGATAAGAAAAAAGTTTTTCTAGGGTAGAACACCTTGTGGGTTTCCAACAAAATATTTATATGGATTTAGATGGAGTGAAAAGAATCATGATTGTTGTATTATGATTCTAATGAGTTGTGATTTATGGGTTTATAGGAACTGATTGAGCAGGGAGCTCGGAAAATCATGGTGACCGGATTACCTCCAATGGGTTGCTTGCCTTTAGCAATCACCATTTATTCAGGAGACGCATTTCATCAACGCCATTGTGTTGAAACCCTAACATCCGTCGCTAAAGACTTCAATCGGAAGCTCCAAATTAAGCTTAAATCCATGCAAAACAATGGCACCACCATCCTCTACCTGGACGCATACAAACCGCTGAGTGACGTGATCCAATGGCAGAGACAGTTTGGTAAGTATATACGTACGTAGGAGGACCATCCTATTAATTCCTGCACCAAAGGATCGAAGACGAATTCAAATTCGTGACTGTTGATCTGTTTGACCTTTATGTAGGTTTTGAAGATGTTACCAATGGTTGTTGTGGGACCGGGCTTCTTGAAACAACATTTCTATGCAATCCAGGATCAGCTGTTTGCGTTGATGCCTCCAAATATGCATTCTGGGATTCAGTACACCCAACTCAAAAGACATACCACATCATCTTTCAGTCTATATGTTCAGTTATTGATTCCCTCATTCATAACTAGTTTTCAAATTAAACATATTACTCGTTCTAAAATAATTTGTCCCAAAATAAGTGTCTCTTACGGAATTTAATTTTTTATGAGGATAATTTTTACTATTTTTATAATGAATGAATTACCCAATTTATTCATAGTGGATCCATAGTAATGTGATGGTTTACCTTTTATAATCTTAATATTACAAAAAATAATTAATCTTCATCGAGACTCTAATTAATTTTTGCTACTAATTGACATTTAGATAAACACCCTAAACTAAAGAGAGATTTCATTTTTATTGGATACCATTTGTTGAAATTGTACATAATAATCAATAATTATTTGTAACATTACACTTCTATTTAGCGGGAATGCATTCAAGAAAATGTTAGTTGTGGCGAAGCTTAGCACCATGAGTTTGAAAAAAATTGAGGCGCCCACAAAACTTTTATGTCGTGTAGGCTTGTGCTGATCAAGTATCGACTCAAACAAGTCCACAAGTTTATCGTGTTACAAAATCACATGGTATTATTAATTATTATTATTTTCAAAGGTAGGAAGGAAAATATATAGATAACGGATAATAATATTTTAAGATTAAAGAATTTGAACAAAATGAAAAGTAAGCGAATGTATTCATTGAATGGAGCATTTGGCTCCCCAATTCTTTTAAACTTTTCGTCAGAAATACCATTACTTATAGAACACCAAGAGAAATAAAGTGCATCTTGTCACCAAGCCACTCATAGCTCTCTAAACCTCAACTAGCTAGCATGTCCGGTTCCAACAGCATATCCTCGAGCCAACACATAGGTCTCTGAACCTCAACTAGCTGGTACCATCAACCTTTTGCAACGATCACCTAATATTCAGAAAAACTGACCCAAATTTGAACAAATTTAGTACACCAATGCAATAAAACATAGCTTAAGTTCATTTTGAATTCCTTACACCAATTTGGTCACTATTTCTAGTTTTTCAGCCCAATAACATATCTCTAACTTCAAAAATACTATCAAGTGTTTTCAGCTCAACAACATTTTCCTAAGTGCCCTTTATGAAATGTTTAGAAGTGTAGAGAGAGAAGAAATGCAATATACAAGCGTGGTAACATGAGGTTTATATAGGCGAGGATATGGGGTAGGTGCAGGGGCGGAGCCAGGAATTTGGTTCAGAGGAGCATGTTAACATTGACAAAATAATTTTTTTTTCAAGCAGGCCGAAAATATAATAGTGTAACAACAGTACATTAGAATAAGTGAATAAAAAATGAATGAAAGCATAAAAAAGAAAAAGAAGGGTTATTGCACATAAATTATGCATGAGCGTATGAAAAAAGAAATTTTTAAGAAGAAAAATGAAATAAAAAGAAAAAAATATGAGAAAATTTTGAAGGAAAAAATAGGTTTTAATTGTAGAAAGATAACGTAATAGTTTTTGAAGATGACAAAAAGAAATTTGAAGAATAAGAAGGAAAAAGAATAAAGAATTAAAGACATTTTTAGAAATAGATAATTTTATGGGAATAATTTATAAATTTTATGAGGGTGTTTTATAAATATTTACAAATTATATGCCTAAAATAAAATAAAATTTAGTAGATTTAGGGGCAGAAGGACAATTTTAATAATTTCAGGAGGGCATTTTACCAATTTTTACAAATTTATGTATAAAAAAAACAAAAAAAATTATAGTGGGGCAGCATGGGCACTGCCCCCAGGCACACGCTGCCTCCCCACTGGGTAGGTGAGTCAGTGTTTTTTCTTTTTTCTTTTTTCAGAAGGTTAGGGTTCCTTGTTGGCCGAGTAATTCTATACATAGAAAAATAGGCTAGGTAAGTAAGTTTGGATCGAGAAACTGTCAATGGAGTAGGTAAGCAAGGACGGATTCAGACCTTGTCAACGAGTAGGCTAATAATAGTAATGAGACGGCAAGTCGGCAACCATATGGAGCCACCCTTATAGGTAAGGCGGCGACTATACAAGTCAAAAACCTTAACCCTAATAATCTAGGGCTCTGTTTGGGGGAGCTTCCTAATTTTAAAATTCTTTCCTATGAATGGGCTTTGTAAAATGCATTTAAATGAAAGAAATTTATAAGAAAAAAAGTTGTTTGGTGGATACATTCTTGTGAAGTTGTTTTGGATACATTCTTTTAAAGTTCTTTTAACAATTAAAAGAATTTAACTTAACAATTTTATCCTTAATAATTCATGCATAATATGGACATATGACATGGTTGAATTGGGATATAGCAAGAAAAAGTAAAAAAATCAAAAATAATAATAATAGTACTATTGGAGTGAAAATCATCGATAAAAGTAAACAATTAATTGGCATATCAAATTTTTATCACACTTTCACTTACCGCCATGAACTGAACATCAACATATACAAATTGACCCCATTTATACGACATAAGAAGCGGCAGCAGAAAAAATAAGGAAATAAAAATAAAATGGTGAGACGTCACCCAATTTCAACCAGTAGTTGAAAAAAAAATAATAAAAAAAAATTCATCCAATCTTTTTTTTTTTTCCTTTCCTAAATTACCCAATATCATTCTAATTTATAGGTTTGATTGTTCATCTTTTTTATATATATAAGGCATCCTCCGGGTAATTTAAATCGAAGCACTTGGATGTCCAACTTGGGGATTTTGTCCGAAAGAGTTTATTCCTAGTTATAGTGGAACCCTAACTTAAAATCACGTTGAAAAAAGCAAGTTCGTTCTTACAATTATATATATATATATATATATATATATATATATATATATATTTGTCTATGTATGCATGTATATATATATTGAGAGATAGAAAGATTGCTTAGAATTCTACTAGTTGAATTTTTTGGATGAGAGTTGACGGATCTTTACAAACTCTTTTCCACTTCGGTCTTTGAGATCAAATAAGAGTTAGATTCAAATGGGAGTGTTTTTTGCAAAATCCTCAAACTGTCTTATGTTTTTCACTTTTAAAATAAGGGCAAATTTGTAACTAAAAATTATTACTTAAAATCAGCTTGGCTTCCCGCGAATGAGTTCCAAAAACAAGTTCTTCAAGCTTCCTTTAAACGCATTTTTTGGACTTCTATTTTCATTAGAATTCCTTTTTCTTTGTTATTGGGATGGCAATTTTGTCTGACTCGGCGGATTTTCGCCCTGCTTGGTCCCTAATGGGACGGATTTGGTAGTCCCCTAAATAAGTTTGGGGCGGATACGATAAAATAATTAAAAATTCGAAACGGGTTTGGGGCGGAGGGCGGATTTAGTGTTAAACTCGTCCCGCCCCCATTATATATGTACCTCTAAATTTTATATATATATATATATATATTTAAGATTCTTATTATGAAGTGTCAGTTAAAATATTAATATTCAATATTTAGTAATTTAAAATTTGGGCAAGCTTATTTATCAGCCCAATTAATTTGAGCACAGTTGGCTAGCTTTTGTTACTAAATAATAAAGTGGCATAACCTATCCTGCAATTAAACGGAGTACACGAGGCGGAGTCGGTACTTTGTCTGCCGGAGTAGGGGCGGGGATGGTATAATAATTACAAGCTCGTTCCGGAGTAAGGGCGGAGTTGGTATGCCGGATTTTCTAATGGGGTGGAGTAGGGTTTAGCCAACTCCGCCCCGTTGCCATCTTTAGTTTCACCAAACATTGTTATTTTTTTGGGAAGGGCTTTTTGGGCTTGGAAGCCCATTTGAAGGCCCTAAGAAGCTCCCCCAAATAGGAACTTAATGTCCCCTCATTGTCAAAGTGGACTTTTTATTGGACCATCGTTGAGCTGTTGACCGAACTTTTGAGGCTTCAAACTTCAAGCTTCATTGGATCTCAAATGCCTAGCCCATTTAAGGTTTTGGACTTAGGCCAGGCTTTATCTAGTCTTTTGCTTTGGTAGTCAGTATGGACCTTCTAATATGAATCCTGACTCCTGAGTGATCTTAAATTTAATAAGTGAGTGTAGATCCCAGAAGGAGGTATGGTTCTCCACTTTTGCTTGTGGTGAAAGTCTACAATACTCGGGGTACCTTACGCAAGGGGTTCTCAGCCATTAGATATAGTGGTGGGACCCATCTGATGAATTATTCAACGGCTAAGAGATTTGGAGGTATCGTACCCCGGGGTGTTGTGTACTTTCTCCTCATTGCAAGGGTGGACTAGTTCTTTTGGACGTAAAATATGTGGTTTTCATGAGCTAAAAAATACAAACACGTCTATGAAAATACCATATCCATGTCGTGTTCATGTTGGATACACACACTCTCCAAACACATGTCCAGCACTTCATGTACTTCAAGTCCATTTAAGGTTTTGGACTTGGCCAGGCTTTATCTGGTCTTTTGCATTGGTAATTAGTATTGACCTTCTCATATGAATCCTGACTCCCAAGTGATCTTGAATTTAATAAGTGAGTGTAGACCCAAGAAGGAGGTATGGTTCTCCACTTTTGCTTATTGTGAATATCTACAATACTCGGGGTAACTTATGCCAGGGGTTCTCAGCCATTGGAAATGGTGATGGGACCCATCTGATGAATGATTCAATGACTGAGAGATCCGGCGGTATCGTACCCCGGGGTATTGTGTACTTTCTCCTCATTGCGAGGGCGGACTAGTTCTTTTGGACACAAAATATGTGGTTTTCATGAGCTAAAAAATACGAACACTTCTACAAAAATACTGTATCCATGTCGTGTTCATGTTGGATACACACACACTCTCCAAACATGTGTCCGACATTTCATGTACTTCAAGTCCATTTAAGGTTTTGGACTTTGGCCAGGCTTTATCTAGTCTTTTGCATTGGTAGTTAGTATATATGGACCTTCTCATAAGAATCCTAACTCCCGAGTGATCTTGAATTTAATAAGTGAGTCTAGACCTCAAAAGAAGGTATGGTTCTCCACTTCTACTTGCGGTGAAAGTCTATAATACTTGGGGTACCTTACTGTGATACCCCCGGATTTTCGGATGCGGGTTGGCCAGGCCCACACCCGATAACCCAAGGATATCAAATCAATTAGCAATTTAACGAACACAGAATACAATATAGGAAACAGGAATAAATAAAATTTTGCTGAAAAGAACTAAAATGGAAATCCTTTAATGGAAAAAACCTCCGAATAAACTTTATATGCAAGAACTAGTTTGAATACACCTACTTCTCCTTTACTTCTAATACAACTCGGGAATTCATCTCGTGGACCCCTACTAAAAATATTCCAATACTGAACATGAACAACTGCAAAGAAAACCAACGATCATAATAAGAAGAAAAATACTCCTACGTCGTCGGTGGAGTGAATAACTGTATCTGCTCAGCACGATCAAGCTCTAAGCCTGGAACTGACGAACACCTGTAAAAAAAAGAGTGGGTCAGGCCCACATGCAAGTTCTATCTTAACTGCAATCCAGACAGTGACCCGATACGCAGATACACCTTAGATATCTCAGCAATAACTATCTAGTCCATACATATATAAATATCCACACTAAGGGACATTCACTGGACTATGTAGGGGGTTTCAACCTGAATAAAAGACAACATGCAAAAACGCACCCAAAGGTGGGCATAAGTACCTAGACCTAACATGGTACACCTCAACCTACTATAACCAACTACGCATCCACTGCATATACGCACCCTAACCAACGAGTCTGAGACTCAAGCTCATCTCGCGGTACCATAATTATATATTTAAAATCCGTCCAAACCAGAGTATGTCATTCAATTTCTTTGTTGATCTGACATAAGACGTATAATCAGTTAACCACTCAACTTATTCAGTTGATATGAGTTAACTCCAAACAACAGTAAATCCAAATGGTCACTCAACTTACTCAGTTGATCTGACTTAAACAAAATTAGGATTCAATATTTTACAATCATTTCCTTTAATCCAATAGGTTAGGTTTATGCGTTTTGAGTTAAACCATCCCTAGTATGACACCGTCCCATACCGGTGCATACAATCCTCCATATCCATGTAATTGACAGAATATATATTAATCCAGCAATTAAAATCCAAAACCATGTAAAAATTACAGACTATGATAAATAGTACAGCAGTTTAATATCCAAAATCAAAATCCAAATAATTGCAGAAACGTATTTAAAGTTTCAGCAATTTAAATCTAAGAGTGAACCCATGTATTGTTTAACAGTTTATTAACTAGCATCCAGAGCATGAATAGATCAGTTTTAGTAAATCAACAACTCTATCGTGCAATTTAAAAAATTTTAAAATCACAATATTGTCCAATAATTTGCTAAAATTAATTCTAAATTACTTCTAGCAATTCAGTTCCTTTTATCCGTCAAAAGCAAGCTAGGTTGCATACTTGTATACTGTTTTATTGTTCTTGCACTGAGCCATAAACTATGCTATGAGTCCAATTTGTTAATTAAAAGACTTCCTTATGCATCTAAAATTTAATTTAGAATCATGTTATAACACCCCAAATTGTCAAATTAAAATTAGACAATTTATTTCCTTCCAACCGTTAACCGTAGGCAAACTTGTTAATTAGCGCACTTTTAATTCTATTAAAACAAAGGGGTATTTTATGCAATTCAAGACCTTGATTACATGTTAAAATTATGTTTTGAAAACCCCATTAAAGTTTTAAAACTGTTTAGAAACCCCAAGTGCCCATAAAGTAGCTTAAAAAGTCACAGTACGCATGAAATTGGGTAGAGCCTGCTCTTAGAAAATTAGAGCAGGCTCTAATCAGCCTAGAGCCGGCTCAGAGGAGTTTAGAGCCTGCTCTTTTTGAGGTAGAGCCTGCTCTACTCTTTCTAGAGCTGGCTCTACTCATGGGAAAGCTGAATTCCTCCCCCTCTGAGAGCTTCAGTCTGTTTCTGCTTCATTTCAGTCTGTTTGCTCTGTCTCTGAACCATTTCTACCACTCTGTTGATTTCTAAAACTCATCTTAAGAGTCTTATAACACCCTAGTAACATTCCTATGATTCGTTTACATAAGTTGAAATCAAATTAAAACTAAATTTGTTACCGAAACAAAACATGCTTTAGGAACAAAACTGAAACTATTTTGCAATATCAATTCCATTCCAATCCCCTCTGTTCCTCTTCACTACTGAACTTAGGAGTCATATCTAATCCCAGTAGCATCCCAATCATTCGTTTACAGTTGTTGAAAGAAAATACAGTAACTAAAATTCCAATAGAATTCACATGCTTTAAGAAAACAAAACTAAACAGACTTGCACGAATAGTAATAGATTTAATTTCAACAATGAACAGCCATCAATATAGCATATATTAACCATGTAAATTCTAGTTCCTGATTAATTAAACCCTAGAGACTATCTAGGTGCACAGAACACAAGCCAAAGGGAAGGAGGAAGAAAAGAACTTGCATTTCGGTTTCGGTTTGAAACCTTTCAGCGTCGTCTTCTTCCTAGACTTTCCGACGATCGTGATCGCCGTCAAGGATTCCTCTGCTCCGGTTCTAACCCTCAAATAGCCCTCAAGCTTCCTCCTTAGTCCGGCTTACAATCTTTGGCTCAAACCCTACCTTCCTCTCCTTCAGTTTTTCCCTTAAACTCTCTGTATTTTCACTATTCGTGAATAAGGTTTGTGCTTACAACCCTAAGCAGACCCTTATTATTTTATTTATAGGCTTAGGAAAAGATATTAACCCTAATTCTACTTTAATCGTAGAGACGGAAATCAACAATTCCTTACATCTCTAAGGCGGCTTAATTAAACAAGACGGCTTTATTCAAACGTGACAGTAAAGAGACAAAACCCTAATAATTTAACCTATTTAATTAAATAAAATAAAAAATAATAATTAACCAATTAATTAAAACCACAATTAAATTACATAAAATAATTAACCAACAAAACAATTCAAAAACAACCTAAATGACAATTAAATTAATTAAAGACTAAACAATTAAATCAAATAAAGAATGAACAAATAATTTAATCAATTAAACCTAAACACATAAAACACTTAAAATAAATAGTAAAATCTCAATTATATCCTTTTTAATTTTAGGGGTATTACACTTACGCCAAGGGTTCTCAGCCATTAGATATGGTGATGGGACCCATCTGGTGAATGATTCAGCGGTTGAGAGATTCGGAGGTATTGTACCCCGGGGTATTATGTATTTTCTCTTCATTGCGAGAGCGGACTAGTTCTTTTGGACACAAAATCTGTGGTTTTTATGAGCTAAAAAATACAAACACTTCTATGAAAATACCGTATCAATATCATGTTCATGTTGGATACACACACACTCTCCAAACATGTGCCCAACACTTCATGTACTTGTCCATAACAGAAAATTAAATTTAATTATTTTAGATGTTTAACTGGCACTTTCAGACGATTCTCTAACATTTTCTAACATTTTTAACAAAAGTCTTATATACACAAACACATATAGAGTAGCCATACTTGGTAATCTTGAAAATAATATGAATAAGTTCTAAAATGTTCAATTTTTTTTTTTTAAGAAATATTGAAATTATACAAATAGTAATAAGTGAATCATAAAATGATAATAAAACAAAAAATATATTGTAATTAATAGCAAAGTAGTGAAATAATGATATGTATTTATATAGAATATAAAAATTATTATAACAATGGCATAACTTCATTTATCATGTGAGAACAACTCTTAGTATAGAAATTAGAAGTGAATAAAAAACCTTTATAATACTCTTACTTAATAGGTGTATACCCTAGTGGTATCTCTTCGCCTTCCAAAATAAATGGTTGAGGTTTCGAATCTCCACAAGAGCAAAATGTGGATGTATGAGTATGTTTTTTTGCCTTGAACAAAAATTAGATGTATATAAATAAAAATTCAGATTTCCATATAGTCATGTCCACGACGTAGTCATGTTCTACTTTTTTTAAATTTAACGTGTCAATGTATCCGTATCCTATCACGTATGTATCCCGCATATGTGTTTATGCTACCTACTTCATAAGTGATTAATCATTTTGGATGTAGACCTGGCCCATTACTTAAATTAAAAAAAAAAAATAATTAATAATAATAATTTAAGTCCAATGACAAATGACTAGATATAATAAAAGAGTAATTATAAGAAGTTTAATAGTCAAATAAATATCATTAATTTCATGCGAGTAGAAATAATATTATCGTTAATGACATTGTCTGAAACTAACATTTAATGTCAAAGGTCTCTATCACTTTGGAACAAAATTGATGAGGAAAAAAGAAGTTAGAAAGTAAAGCAATCATAATAATGGAGTCCTAATGATCCACTCGCATATATTTGTTCAAATTTGTGGATGATTCTTTATAAACGTGTATGCAAATTTAATGAGTCACGTCATTAGTGATTCAAACTTGCCTCTTTTACATAAATAGTAAAATAAATATTGAAGGAGTTCTTATTGAATTTGAACTTTTTATGGACGCATTGAAACTTAATCAATACGGCTATGGAATCCCAAAGTAAAAGTGGGGTGGGTGGACCGTTGTCTAATCAAGGCTATACAACAGTGTGTGATTTTTTTTTTTTTTTTTTGGTTCCCAAACGTATTGGTAACATTTTCTAATTATGTCGTTTATGAGGTGATTTCACTTCTTCCCAAATTATATACCATCAGACAAGATTTCAGATCAAGTGTTAATTAATCTTTCTAATTTTTCATTTTACGTGGACGAAAAATTTTGTGTTAAAATTTAAAAATAACACTATTAGTTGTGAATGCTTTCATAACCTAGTGATTTGGTTGTTTCTTGTTATTTTAGGGAGTCCGACTTTTCGAACTTTGACATCCTTAATTTTTAATACAATATATAAAAAAAATTGAGACATATTGCAAATTTGCAATATTTAAATTCTTATATATATATACACGGGGACATATTGCAAATTGCAATATTTAAATTCTTATATATATACACGGGGACATATTGCAAATTTACAATTTTTTTTATTTATTTTTTTATTTTTTATTTTTAAGTTAAAGGTAAGCTTGCAAATTTGCAAGTCGCAACAAGTTTGGAACAACGAAATTAATGATTGTGGGTTCGTAACCGACAGAAAACCAACTAGCCACCGCGAGTGAGGGGGGAGCAAACAGACACGTACACCATTGTCATCAATACAGCTCACTGCCTTGTAATAAATTATTGCATCATGAGATAGCCAGATTGGAAATTTTAGGAAAAGAAAATATTAATAACAATTCTTACTTGGATAATTTTCAGTGTTCTTGTACCTTTGTCATTAATTACATTTATTGATATTAATTTAGTGGTGATAATTTATGTTCGCAGATTGAATCGTGTTGTGTTAATGTAATAATATTTTACTAAACAATTCAACTCGAACATAATTTTTTTAATAATCATGTCAAGAACTTTTAAGTCTAATTCAACCCGTTTATTAAATAGTTACACATGTACTCTGCTTAATGATCTATTTATTAAAACAAAATATTATATTTATTAAATTATTTATACTCAATCAAATAATAAGTACTAGAAAAATATAAGTGTCACGCCCCAAAAATTCTAACACAAGAACCCTTGTTTTATACTAAAATCTGGTACGTGACTCACATCATTCATCCACCATAATCCATGATAAAATAAGTAAGAATACATTTTATTTAAAAATCCATCAATCGAAATCTATTACATCCCCAACTAATTAAATTCCACTAACTTAGTGAATCTTGTTACAAAGTGTTTGTTAAGAAACAATAATAAAATCAAAACATGGAAAATCCGGAAAATCTCTATCTCCCATCAAGCCTCCTTTACAAGCTAAATCCATATGCACCTGAAAGTGATAAAGGGGTGAGCTCACAAACTCAGCAAGAAATTGCTAAACACTATCATCATTCAGTAAGTCAATCCTCACTTAAAATCCGTATATATATATACATATATAAGTGCCCACGAAATATCTACAAATCATCGTCATTCTATAACATTACTCAAACTGTGAACTTGTAACCCATTCTAGAATTTTAATTACTAAAAATTCCACTTACCTCACGTGAGCCCCTGGCTCCCCTCAACCAGTTGGCATTCTATTGCCATTACCTCACATGAGCCTCTGGCTCCACTCCAAATAAATGGTGTGAATTGCATAGTCCCTGACTACCAAATACACACATGTGACTAGGTTGTACGTCTACTCACCCAGATGGCCCCTGATCACGTTCACATACAAAGGGCACCTTTAGCCCAATGGCCATAACAAAAGAGTAATTCACTCCCATAGACAGTCCCTGACTGTACTTAACAAACTCATCATTAGATAAGTCCCAGACTACCACTCAAACTAATTTAATTACTTTAATTAAACACTAAAAACATTTAAATAATTCCTACTCATAATATCATGAGTTTATCAAACACCTTAATTAATAATTAATTAATTAATTAGTTAATACCAACATATCAAAATCCAAATTTCTCTCTTTGGCAGTCCACTCTAATTTCGTGGGGTCACAAGTAATTAACTAAGAATTAAAAGTCCTAAATCAATATAACCCTTAAAGACTCAACTGTATTTCATTCTATAGTGGAAATTCCTCTCTCTTTAATCATGGTGATCCCTTGCCTTGCACTAGTGAGTCCCGGCTAATTTGTAAGGCTACAATTAGAAATGTAATCACCACATATAGTAAATTAAATTTCAGTCAAGGCCTTAGTCATGAGCCTAACAAACTAATCATGAAAGTCATCACCCAATTATAGATCCTCAAGAGCATCACTGTATCATCCTCTAAACTTACCATTGATACATAACATATTTGTAACTTATATAAAAAAATATATAGTAATACCATAGATGCAAAGCTACCAGCAGCCAAGTTGAACTAATTGAACAACTAATCCACATATATGTGTGCAATAAAGTACCATCTATTAGATATATCTCTAAATTCTTCATAATATTTATGTACAATGCATGCACAACATCAAGAGTTCATAATTCTCCCAAATAAATTCTTACACCAGATTATTAAATAATTATCTCCCGATCAATAATCTAACATTCAGTACTGGTGTATTCATGTATATATCAATCAGTACTAAAAACTCTAATCAACAATTTATAATTTAATCAATACATACTACTTTCATGGATCAACCCATTATTGTTCATTCACTTTCTGTACTTAAAGATTAAAATCCCAGAATAAGTATACCCACGATCATGAGGTACTACCGTGCGATCTCATTTACATATATGTATGTAATAACATATCCATGTACTCAAGGATCAATCCTTTGAACAATTTCAGGATATTTGGGCTACCTACTGAACTATCAATATTCACTTGCTATTCATAATATGAGAGATCTATCTTTAATTAATCGCTAATAATAGCAAATTAGATTACATTACATATAAGAGATTAAAAGTAAGAATTAACTTGCCTGACTTTTCTTCGCTTCATAACAACGAACGCATAGAATCCTCGGGATAGCAACGTAGGTAAAAACTTAATACAACTAATTCTAGACATATACATATACATATACATATATATCTAGTGGTTGAGTTCAATTAAAACTCCTTTAAATTTCAAAATAAATTAGATGATAGCTTTATCTCCTTATATATATAACTAACGATATATATATATAACACGACTCTTTAAAAAAAAAAATCACGGTTGTTACAAGAAGTTTCAATCCAACCAAATTACTAAATACTCTCTAATTTACAAAATAATAAATTATAAGACACAAATTTAGATAGTTATTTTGGAACTTAAATATAAATTTGTTTACAATAAGTATAGTTAAGTAGATATAAATGGGTTACACGGGGTAAACCCCTCAACTCAAACACGATACGATTAGTTAATCGTGTCGATCCGTTTATGACCTGAATTTATTTAAAGTCAACTCAAACCCGTTTAACTCGTGTCGTGTTTGAGTCATATTGACGGGTCGTGTCAAACTTTGACACCCCTATAGTAATATCACATACTCAGACTTTTTTTTTTTTTTAATATATTATTTTATTTTCGGGATACTTACACTTACCTCATCCGTAGATTGCCTAAATAATATGGGCCTCCCCTATATTTTCAAAACACTGACCTCCCCTAACAATGTTGACCTTGACCCGAATGTGTTAAATAACTATTATGCCTATTTTGCTTTTATTGTTTTTTAATGCAAAATTTTTTTTTTCCTAAAGACAAAACATTTTTTTTTCAAGTTTTACTCAAAAATCTTGAAATTGGTATTATTGGGTTTTAAGTAAATTTTGAACATGACATTAGCATACAAAAGTGTTACATTGTTCAGGGACGGAGGCACGTTACATTCGGTGGGGACAACTGCCCCTACTGAATTTTATTATTATTATTATTATTTTTTAACTGTTACATACCACTAAGTTTTCTTATTTTCAATTATATAAGTATAAAGTTTTCATTTTGCCCCCTCTAAAATTACAAAAAAAATATTACACTAAATTCATTTTTGCCCCCCTCCCACAACTTCCTGGATCCGTCTCTGATATTGTTATTCAGACCTGAATCAAATAAGAGGTCAATGTTGTATTTGAAGTTAGATGAGAACTTCAAGTTGCCATGTAGGTGTGTGATGAATATTTTCTAACTTAAATAATTTATATTTTCATATATTTTTTAATTGTATATAGTTTTATAAAAAAAATAGGCAAAACAGTTTCAGGCCAGAATGCCTTAGAGAGTAATAATTGTCATTAGGTAATAATTTCTAGAGTTTTTATAATTTGTGTTAGAGTTAAAATATATTTTGTGTTAGAGTTTAATAGAAACTTTTTTTATATCAATTAATAAATATTTTTTTATATTAATAATTCTTTTATATTTTATTTGAATTTTATTAGGTAATAATTTTTAGAGTTTCTATAATTTCAAATATATTTTGTGTAGCAAGGAAAAAAAAGACTTATATATACAGAGAGTACATATTTTTTTAGATACAACAAATAGATAAAATAGGTAATTTGAATTTTATTAGGTAATAATTTTTAGAAATATATAATTTGAAATGTATTTCATATTAGAGTTTTAATAAATATTTTATTTGAATTTTATTAGGTAATAATTTTTAGAAATATATAATTTGAAATGTATTTCGTATTAGAGTTTTAATAAATATTTTATTTGAATTTTATTATGTAATAATTTTTATATTTTATTTGAATTATTAGGTATTAATTTTTAGAGTTTCTATAATTTGAAATGTAACTTGATCTTAGCCAAAAGGCCGACCCAAAAAAAATTAGTACTTCACTTGATCTTAGCCAAAAGGTCGACCCAAAAAAATTTAGTACTACACTTGATCTTAGCCAAAAGGCCTAGAAAGATTAACCAAAAGGCCGAGAAATGTGTGGTTATTATTTCTTTAGGTCTATAGTTTTATAAGAGGTTTCCATGTAATCCTTTTAACTTAAAACAAAGGTGGGACAAGAAAAATAAATTTTATTAAGTAATTTGTAATTTGAATTAAACTCTTTAAATAAATTTTTAGGTAATTTTTTGTCTCTCCTTTTATATTAATAACTAAATACTGAAATATTGAAAGACTAAAACTCTTTGTATATTTAATAATAGTATAGATATATATGAACTTTTCATAGGCATTGGTGGAAAAAAGAAAATAATAAAAAATTGAAATTGATAGCACTGAAGTGAGAAGCATTCACAATTTCTGGTCTAAACAGTTACGCGTAGCGTCTTTCAAATGCCATGATCAATGCCGGGACCATTCTTATCTACTTGAATAGACATTGTGGAGGCTATCTTGCTCGAGTATTTATTTTGTCAGCAAGTTTGAGAAACTTCAGTCTCATATTTATAATGGAATTATGACTGAAACCACTCAATACTTGAAGTTGTTGCCGGGTTGAAGCTAAGCCCACTTCTAACTAGTCCGGCCCTTGTCATCCAATTCAAAATTTTAAGTCATCCAATTGGGGTTGTCTACCCAATGTTATAACTTATTTGATGTGGATATATAACCCTTAAACCCGCAATGTTTTCGTTACGGTCAAATTACAATATTTATTCATCTACTCTAAATGGTGGGAGGACTTGATAACAATTTGAATACAAATATCCTCAAGTGTATGAGAAAATTTTCTTTACTCATGTTGCATTGTGTAATGGGCGCATCCAATCGTTCATTATTGACGTATATAATATTTTGTACATGTACGAATATGTGTATTAGACGAACGATTCAGATGCACCCGTTAAACTCGTACTATGAAACAGACGTAAAAAAAAATTTCTTCAATACACGCTTGGCTTGGCATGACACTTGAGTGAATCAACTTTAATACCATTTATAACATGTTAGACAATTGAAATAATAATAAAAAAATAAAAATGAGATATGTGTTTCATTAATTAATTGAGAGGGTACCACGTGACAGCACGGTATTATAAACTTTTCTCCTACTATAAATGACGTGTGTTCCATTAATTCCAATCAAAATAATCCCACTAACCGAGGACTTATTCTTCTCATCACACACACATATATACACACGCGCACCAGAAGTTATTTTCTTCTCCGAGCTAGCCAATATGAGTTCTCCGACACACTTTCTAATTCCTGCACTGTTTTCTTCGCTGATAATTTTAATCTGAAAAGCTCATGCAGCTCTCAAACCCTAATTACCAATAATCAGAAGCCCATTAACAATTCAATTCCGGCAGCTTTCATATTCGGAGACTCGACAGTTGATTCCGGAAACAATAACTAAGAGGCACCTAAAGATTGAGGGAACTTAATTGTAATTAACAGACTCAATTGTAATTAAGAGGCACCAGACAACTGATCGTGCAATCCTGGCCGTATATTTTGCTAGATGTCACGGTTACATATACCTTGCCACGTCACTTGGGATTTGTATGGATATTTTCTTTACAGGAAATTAAAAAATAAGAAATCTCAAACTTTTTTTTTTTTTTTTTTTTTTTGGAGGATCTTGTAGGCATGTTAACGAATTCGATTCAGTTGGATCAAATTTGATTTGGTTCGAATTCAATAAGAGTTATATAATCCAATCCGATGAAATAATTGATTTTCTATATGATTTGTTTCTAAATAATCTCTGACAAGCTAATTTGTTAAAGATGTAATTTTTTTTATAAAAAAAATAGCAAATAATGATTAAAAAATGAAAGAGGGAAAGACCGAGAAGAAAAATAAAATATATAAAAAAGAGTAAAGAGTAAAAATTAGATATTTAACTTTTTATTACGGGAAATAACAAGAAGAGGCAAAAGCACAACAGAAATAAGAGTAATGATAAAAAGTGTTTTAATAATTCATAAATATTACATATTAATATTATTGCATTAGATAGTATATTCATTATATGTTTATATTATATTATTGCGCTCCTAATTTCCAGGAAGAACATTTTTTTACAGTTTTAATTTCAATACGCTAATCCAATACAATCGGTTTCATTTTGAATTCCTTGGACCAATTTGGTCACCTTTTTTAGATTTTCAGCTTAACAAACATTTCTCTAACATTTTTTTTTTTCCTCACATTTCTCTAAACTTCAAAACTGGCACTTGAAGCTCATCAACATTTTTACTAATAATTGCCAAGGACAGGAGATCAATCTATTAGTTACAATCTCACTTTTAAATGTCAAAGGTCACTATCACTTTGGATGAGATGGTCAATAATGTTGTCATTCCATGCCCTTCTAACAAACAAAATCTCAAATTTAAATATAAATTAGTGTAAAGAACAAAATTGATGAGGAAACAATAGGTTACAAAGTAATTCATTTTTGTGTACACTTGTTTATATTAGTGTTCTCAAACTCTTAATAAGCCACGTCATTGATTGTTTCAACTTGTCTCTTTTTATATTAGGAGAGGAATTGGGGATTGTGAGATGCGAGGCACACGATGAGATTGAGAGAAAAATAAAAAAATTAAAAAATGTTGAAATTTGGTCGTAGTGGCACCGGTAAGGTTCTTGTCACCGAACATCTCACACAATCTTTGTCTGTCGTAGGAAAGAGAAAGGGGGGAGATGAGAGGGATGAAGAGTACAAAGATTGAAGAAAAGAAAAAAAGAGTTGTGCGTAGGTTGTGCTAATCAATTGTTGACAAGTGTGTAATCGGTTTTTTTCAGTGAAAAGTAGTAGGCAAATTAGCATTTTCTTTATATTAGTGTTCTCAAACGCTTAATAAGCCACGTCATTGATTGTTCCAACTTGTCTCTTTTTCAAAATAAATTAATACTTTTTTTTCAACACAGATAAATTAATATTGACCAAAATTCTTATCGTATTGAATTTGATGTTTTATGGATATACTGAAACTTAATCAATACGCTTATTATCCAATCAAATGTAGCCAGGGAAGCATGAAGTGTCCCAGTGAGGCAGCCGCCCACTGGAAAAAAAATATATTATTTATAAAATTAATTATAGATTTTGTTAAAAAAAATTAAAATGTTCTATTTTTTTTGTGAATTTAAATAAGTCTCACCCAATTTCTAATAATACCTAACCATATATTATTGTTGTTTAAAGCCGCACCCTCTCATGCAAATCTCTAATTCCATCACTAATGTAGAAGCCTGAGAAAATTTGAAAATTGGTAGTTCAATTAAAGCCATGCAACAATATCTTTTATTTGTGATTCTTTTTTGGTTCCCAAATGTATAGGCAACATTTTCTAATTATGTTTTTCATGAGGTCATTTCACTTCTCCCCAAATTATATATTACTATCAAATAAGATTTCATAACAAGTGTTAATTAATCTTTCCAATTTTTCATTCTACGTGTATGGAGAGCCTAACTTTTGTAAAAAAATCAAAAGCAACAAAATGACAAGCAATTTTGTGACCCCAAATGTTGAGATTTTCCCTCCTCTTTTTGTCTCAATCACCTCCAATTGAGTTTTGAGGCCGGCCCATATTGGATCCAAGTGGATCCGAGTTGATCTGTTGCTTATGGTGCACAAGTGTTCAATGGGAGAAAGAAGAAAACTAATCTATTGATGACTATGGTGTATGTGTTTATTTGGCTCCCTTGAGCATAAAGAAATTCTTTCTTTCTTGGGTTATTGTACCATGGAAAGTATTATCAATTAATCATATATTATTATATAAATAAAAATATAATTATTTTAATAAAGGAAGACGTTATTTGCACTTCACTTTTCTCCAATTGCACTATATTTTCCTTTTTCTTTTAAAGAAAATGACAAGAAAGTCTTTGAATTCATTAATATACAATCCTTAATTTTTAGGGAAAACTACGTATAGGTAGACTTAGTAACCTTAAATAACAAAATAGTCTAATTTTAAAATTCATTTTTCAATTTAATTAAATTAAGCAAATTAATTACAAATACATCAACAATTATTTTTAAGGTCCAAAATACCCCTCAAACTCTAATTCTAAAATGCTAAAATATCCTTATAATTATATAAGAATAATGATACTTGGTCCAATATTTTAGAGCGTAATTTGGTCCGATTCTTCTTACCATTTTTTTTCTTTCCAAAAGGATGTTTCTCTCCCTCTTCAATTAGATTGGGTTCCATTCCCTCTATCTTCTCTTCTTCATTCCATGCCCCTCTCTATCTTTATCGTCTCTCTCTTTTCCTCTTATTCCAGTTGGCTTGTCTTTGTTGTCTTCCTTATATCTCTTGTACAGTGGCTTAAGCTTCATCTTTTTATCTACAATGATTTGCTTACCAAAAATAAATAGAGGATAAAGTGAAAATTTTGGTTCTTGGGTCAATTGATCTATATCCGGTATGTTACATATATAACCCCGGAAAAAAAAAAAAAAATCAGAAAATTTTGAAATCAGAAAAAATCTAATTGAAGAGAGAAAAGTCTCATTGAAGAGTGAAAATCTATTTCAAAATTAAGAGTAAGAGTCACAACTTAAACCATAAACATCTAGGGTTGATCCCAAATTTTACTATTGAAGTGAAAATAAAAAAGAATGAAAAAATTAGACCATATCTAATTGAAGATATGGTATATGTATAAACATGTAATTAGTACATATAAGGAGGGAGAAAATGCCATGTAAAAAAATTTGGATTTTGTAAGATATTCCCTAATCTTTTGTCATGCTTGTTGCAATGGATTTGATTTTCTTCACAAATTTTCTCACTCACACCCCTTCCAAGCTCCTTCCAAACTTAGGATCCACTATCAAGATTCAATAGTTTCTTAATTGACATCTGGTATTTTGAAATTATATAACTCTAAGGATATTTTGGTATTTTAGAATAAAAGTTTGGAGGGTGTTTTGGACCTTAATAATTATTATTGATGTATTTGTAATTATTTTATTTAATTCAATCAAATTGAAAAATAAACTTTAAAAGTAGACTATTTTGTTATTTAAGGATACTAAGTTTACTTATATGTAGTTTTCCCTAATTTATAATGTCATAACTACCTTTTATACAACCTTAACCTTTTTTTACCTTCTTTACTTAATTTACTATTTTTTTCTTTTCTATTTGTTTTTCTCTAGAGGTCCTCTCAAAGAAAATAATTTATTTCATACTAATAATTTAATTTTTAATTTTTGACAATCAAGAGAAATAATTTATTCCATGATTAATTTTTTTTTTTGTACAATTGAAAGGGATATTTATTCAACAAAATTAACTTTTTTTTGGTCAAAAGAGGTTTTTGTTTTTTTATTTTTATGGGTCATGTCAAAAGAAATAATTTATTCGATAAAAATAATCTCTTTTTTTTTTTTTTGGGCCTTATGAGAAGAGATAATTTATTCAATATAGATTAAAAAAAAAAAAAAACTAATCCTCATTTTTTGGTACCTATTTTTTTTTTTTTTTTTTTTTTTTTTTTTTTTTTTTTTTTTTTTTTTTTAGGGATCTTGACAAAAAAGATAATTTTTTCAATAAATAATTTTTTTTGGGTTTTTTTTTTTCATGTCAAAAGAGATAATTTTTTTAATGGTTAGTTTTATTTTTTTGGTCCGGTCAAAAGAGTCAATTTATTAAACATAAATTTTTATTTCTTGGTCCTGTAAAAAAAAAAAAAATTATTCAATTATTCAATTCATTGTTTTTCTTGTCAAAAGAAACCTAAAATAATAAAGATTAGAGATTAGGAAAGAAAATCTAAAAGAACAATTTTTTTATTTAAAAAGTAATAATTATTTACTTATAAAGTTAAGGTTAGAATTGCCATTTTATTTAAGATTGTAGTGCAAACGTTAAAAAGTGAAGTGCCAATATCGCTTCTTATTTTTATTCCTTAAAATATGTACGAAATAAGCTTAGTGAAGAAAGACAAGACTATTAATAAAAGAATTTAAATTACAAAACTTACTTAAGATATATATATATATATATATATATATATATATATATATATATATATATATATATATATATATATATTTTTTTGTCATTAACAAAAAACTCACGTACCATTTTGCTCTTTTAGAGATTCGAATCTTCACCATCCATTTTGAGAATTACAAAATTTACTTAAATTTTTTTTTTTCTTTTTTTTTTGGTCATTAACAAGAAACTCACGTACCATTTTGCTCTTTTAGAGATTCGAATCTTCACCATTCATTTTGAGAGATAGAAAGATATCATTGAGGCATAAGGCCTTGGTTTTTATAATATAATTAAAATTCACTTTTCCATTTTCTTTTATCCAAACAATAGAAAAAAGGAATGACAATATTTTTCTTATAGATATCTCATTTATCTTTTCTTCTCTCCTTTCTATTTAATTTTCTTCCTTCCTATAAAATAGAATATAAAAGTCATCACCTTATTAAGTTAGATTCCAAGAGACAATTTTTTTTTTTTTGTAAACGAAGGGCTTAAGGACATGAACGTGGATCAAGTCGTTAACATATATATAAAATTACATTTTTGTTCATTATTTAAAAGGTGAATTACACTCATTACCACTAAGGTTTGAAAAAATTACACATGGTTATACTATTCAACATTTATTATTTTAATTTTCCTTAAAATTTAACTCTCCCTAACTACACTCCTAATTTTTTTTTTTTTTTTTTTTTTTTTTTTTTTTTTAACAAACATGTACCAAATTTTATAAAATGACTATTTTGTCCATCCCTTGCATGAAAATCTTACCATCTCCTATATGAATTTTAGGGCATTACTAATTTTTCGTGCTCAAAGTCACTTTTAGGCAAATAACGAAAGATGAATTATTTTGTGAAAAAATTTTTGGGTCTATAAAAAGCGGAATTTGCGCTAACGAGTTTAGAGAAGGTTAAAGTGATAAACACTGAATAGTTAACCTCTATGTAATTTACCCAAACTGTGAAAAAGGATCTCAACACCCCATAAAAATTTGACACCTCACCCTCGGAGAAGATATTGGGGAGCCAGGCATACCATACCAAATCATTGGCATGCCTTCCCTATCAAAATTCAAGTTTAAATAATTGATAGAAGGGCAAATTAGAGTGACACCCGTTGAAGTTAAGTCAAATCTCACATAGATAGACATTTTGTATTTTACTTACACTCACATTTTGAAGAGTTAATTCGTATTTCATTTACATCCCAAATATCAATTTTCAATGAGGTCATAGCATTTTTACGTGTAAAATAACTATGCTGCAGTTAACTTACAAAAGTATTATTTTACAAAAGTAGTATTATTTTACAAAAGTATTACAAAAGTATTATTTTATATATATGCTGTAGTTTACCTTTATCGATCTTCTTCTCTCACTAGGGTTGTGTATATAAGATGATTCATTTTCTTTCTTTACTACTCTTATATACGTATATATTGTGTGTGTGTGTGTAAATTAAAAATGTGCCACCAATATCTAGTGACGACCTCATGGTGAGAGATTGAATCGGTCTCCTTCTTCATCGCCGTGATCGTAACTGCGAATGGTCTCGGGTCTTGCCGACTTAATTAATCTTGGCTAAAAGACAATAGAAGGTACCTATGCACAGTAAAAAGGGAAAGCGACTCCTGTTCGGTCTCCTTGTGCATCCCGAATCCGAGTATATGACTTGGTTGTATTGGTACAGAACATACTTTCAAATCTGAATTCTCACATAATTCTGGTCTTTTTCTTGAACTTGCCTCTACAACCAATATTTGAAGCTAGCTCGAACTTGCAATTTGTGTTTTCTTCTTTTGTTTTTTTGAAAGGTAAACAATTTGTGCTTTCATGGGAAAATATGCTAAGATTCTATCGTGATGTTTCTTAAATCTAATGTTTCTTAAATCTAATCTGCTTCAACGACTTAGACCATGTTTGATGCATACTAATCGAAGACTTAGTTGCAATGACTTAGACCATGCAGCTGAACAGTCCTCCGTATCACACAGTTTGGGTTTCTCATTCTTTTATTTATTTTTTTAATTCTGGAGCTAGCTGGAACAAATACAGAGGTGCGCTCAATGAATGATAGACAATTGAGAGGTTTATATAGATAAATAGGTATTCAAAAAAGTAATTAAAATTTTCATCCAAGTAAGATTTACCCTAACGTGAAGGGTTGTCGGTGTAATTTGCTAGATACTTCATAATATTTTATGTGCTAAAATTTTCTTTTGACTTTTTATTTATATTTTGTATGATGAAGAAATATCACAATATAACGTAAAAGAAGTTAAAGTTGTATAAAAGTTAGTTATGACATTATAAATTAAGGGATAGTGCATTAATAAATTTAAAAATTTTTTAATTATTTTTTTTAAAAGAAAAAGAAAAATGTATATTAGAAAAAAAAACATAAAGTGTAAATATCTGTCTTTAAAAAATTTATGAAAGATAAATAGATCTTTGTGACCATTTACTTTTTATAAATTGCTAAAAACAAAGGTGCATTGGCATTTGGGAGTTATTTTGTTTGTGTGTGTATGTTGTGAGAGGGGTTGGTTGGTTATTGCAATTAAGCCAAAAATTTATAGGAGTGAACTTCTTGTTTGGTGGGAAAATAGGACTCAAAGGTAATTTGCCCTTTCATATTTAGCCTTATAAAAAAATCTAGACTTATTGAGGATGGCAAAGCACGCCAACTGTCTTTGCAAATAAAAAAAAATAAAAAAGTAAAATAAAAGTACGCCACTGTCCCACAGATGTACTTCCACTTTTTTTTTTGTACTCTTCTTCTCTCTTCGTCTCTTTTTCTTTTCTCGCCTCTCTCTCCCCCAATTGAAGCAAGTTATGTTTTCTTCTCAATTTTTATTATTTTCGAAGTTTAATTTCTCAATACTTATCTCACTCTCTCCTAACCAAGAATCAACAAATTTTATTCTCACCATTATCCTTTGCAGAATAGGAAAATTACTCATTTTAAAATTATGATCTCTCTCATCTTTGATTTGGTTGTTTAGTTTATTGTATTGATTCGATGGCTTTTGCCTTTGATCCTTACTAACAAATTTTTTTATTTTTTATTTTTTTTTGATGAGTTGATCCTTGAACATCCCAAACAGAAAAATTCATTGACGTTTTATTTATCTGGGTAAGGTGCATCAAAATGCCTTTGAGGTTTTTGTGTGTGTGTGTGTGTGTATATATATTTGTAAACAATTGAGCAGCCATTATTTCTTCTTAGCAGAAAATTTCCTTTGAACCTAGGGTTACCTTATGAACCCTTAGGAGCTGGTAAGACGGGTCCACTTTTGGTGGTTTATGAACATTATTATGGTATTTATTTTCAATTTTTTGTTTTTATAAATAAAAATATTATCTTCTTCACAGTTTTTTTTTTTAAATACTCTTTTACAATTTCCCAAAGATTCTTTCACAATCTCCAGTAAAAAATATATTGGATCACCATTCTATAAACAGACTCTTCCACATCTCCTCCTCTATCTCGTTTCTCTGAGATCATGGGAATAGGTAATCCTAAGGCAGTTTCATTTAAAAAATCTTTGTTTCAATTTTTGTTTTTGTGCACCAGAAGATGGGTAATCTACATTGTTTTTGGTGGGTGATGCATTGCTGCTCGGATCTGAGCCTAATTGATGTATTTTTCTTTCGTTTGGTGTGCGGTTCCTGGATTCTTTCCCCACAGCCCGCTGATAGTAGTTGGTCCTTAGTGAAAAAAAGGGGTGATGATCCAAAGGGAGCAAAATCTTTCCGAAATCCCTAAGTTATAGATGTCACTTTAGATACTGTTTGTTCCTTGTCAAAGGAGACAGGTAGAACTCAAGACGTTGTCCTTCGTTCAGGTTAATTGGCCAAGCCGATTTGTCGGGTAACTGATACTTAAAAGAAAAAGGTTTGTAAGGGGGCTTTGTGCTTCCTAGACTGGGGGCGCCTACATCCACTGGATAAGAGAAGAGAGCACGGCCAATTAGGAGAATCAGAAATCTCCCTTTCAAGTTCTAGTCTGCATTTTTCTTTTAAGAATTTATGCTGTAAATTCTTAAAAGAAAGTCCCATAAAGACCCCTCAGGTATGGTTTTTCATCTACTTTTTCCAGTAAATGACTCTCTACTACATAAAAATACATTTAGTGGAGTGGAATAGATTACGGCAAAATCAACATAGCCAACCATCGCGATAAGTCACGAAAATGGTGGTGTCAGCCTGCCTTGCTGTGGTGGGGTGTGTATGGCACTATCTAAGGATGCGTATTAGCGTTTAAAGACCAGCTTCGGCGACTTTGCCCTTTAAAGTCACTAGGGGGGTGAGGTATTGAGTTTGTTCCACCACAAATCTATTTCACCGCATGGATTTACTAGAGTCCCTCGATGTCGATATTCAAGCACGAATCCCTTGAGCGCTTTGGCGGCGGATAGCAGCATGGGCAAAGCACTCTGCTACGGCGAGCAGCCGGTTCTTATTGAATTCACCAAGATAGTCTTGCTCGCTCCTGAACTTTGCGGCGAGTTTAGCCACCACCTACTGGCCTGAGCTCTGCTTTTTATCCCAACCTCTTACCCATATTAAGTTAGACTTGATAAAACTCTCTGATATGAGAAGGCTACAACATTCAGAGTGATTCCTATCATAAGTGATGTCACTGATCATTGCTAAGGCTATGGTCCTTACTTGTATTCTTGTTTCTTCCATTTGACTCAGAAGTATATCAAGTCAAAAAGTAGAGGCAAGGTTAGAGCCTGATGATGGGGAAAGCCCAACAAGGCAGAAACAGATATTCTATGAAAGTCGGAGAAAGGAGAACCAAGAACCTAGAGGGGTGACTATGCTATGCGGCATGTAAATTGACAGTGAAGGCAAAGGTGCCAAGTACATTGGGAGGAGAAAGTATGGGTGGTATTCATTGTGATACCTCTCGACTCCGAGACATGAGTTGATCAGCTCAAACCCAAAATCGAGGGAATATCAAAATAATTAGGCAATAAATGAACACAGAATAAAAAATATAAATAAGAATAAATAGATAAGCTGAAAAGAAATTAAATAATAAAATCTTCCAATAAATAATCCAATAATAATCCGAATCCTATGATACGAGTAACCATCATGATTACAACTCGAGAATTCATCATGTGGACCCCTAATAAAATCCCAATACTAATAACTGAAGTAAAGAAATCCAAAGATAGAAAATAAGGGAAATCCTACATAGAAGAGTGATGAAGATTGTCTTTGCTCAGCACGAATAATCTCCAAGTCTAGAACTGAAGAACACATGAAAAATAATAGTGGGTCAGGCTCACGAACAAGTTCTACTTTACTACAGTCCAAAAAGAGATCCGATACACGTATACATCCTAGTCAACTCAACAATAACTATATAGTGTGTGTGTGTGTATATATATATATATATAGTTACAAACTAAAGGACTCTCACTGGACTATAAGACAGTCTCAACCTGAATAGTAGGCAACATCACAGGCAATATACGCTCCCTAAATACTGATCTTGAGACTCAAGTTCATATCATGGTACATATCTATACATATATAAATTCATCCTATCCAAAAACATACAAGTAAACTACCCAACCATATTATTTCAATAGTATGTCATCCAACTAGTTCCGTGGCCTGACACGAATATGTATTAGTTAATCCGTCCCTAATATGCCCCCATATCCTGACAATAGTGCATTACATCCACAGTCCAACAATTGATGCGATATATATATTCATACATCAAATAATCCATAAATAGCATGGTATAAATCTTACAAATAATTCTTGCATAGATTTAAGCAATAATGACAATTTAAATAGCATGCAGTTAACTTACACCAAAAGTAATTAACATACATCTCATTTAAATTATACTAATCCTCCTAAGCGTGATTAAAATCATTTAAACACTTTATTTAACTTGTTAAAACAATTAAATAAATCAAAGCATCCATTAAACCACATAGAAGTTATTTAAAATTCCCTATTGTCCAATCCTTAAGCATATAAAGATATATTATGCATTCTAGGAAGTAGTTATGTCCATTTAAATCATTTAAATCAATTAAAATGGAAAAATACACATTATGGGCAAAATAACCAAGAAACCATGCAAAATAACCAAGAAACCATGTCCATTTAAATCATTTAAATCAAATCATTACCACTCTCAGCCCCAAAGACAACTATATCTAGAATAAAGAGTTTACCCCCTCCCACGTAAATAAGACATTCTTCAGTTTTTGTGTAAATGTATTCCATTACAGAGTTTCCAAGAGTTGGCTCCCTTCTCTCTCACAGGGATATACGCTTAAAGGAAATAAGCAAAGAAAGCTGCTCCGTTGATCGGATTGATCGTTCACTCTCTAACAACCTGGCCACTAGCTAGCTACCTAATGCTAAATGAGCCTCTCACTCTTGCATTTCAAAAACTCCCCTTGATGGCAATTTAAGAAGTTCATGGCAATCATCACTAGGAATTCATTTGGATATGATTACACTAGCGAAGAGGCTCAATCTCAATAACGAATTTTCTTTGGCAGTCAGAATCAAAGAATATAGTCTTCCTAAACCCCTCTTGGGGCCATTGCAGCGGTGAACAAACAAAAGATTCCATTCCTTGGTATATGCCTGGTGAAATACCAAACAAACTACACAAAATTCAGCGCTTTTCTTTTTTGAATAATGGAAACATGAGTCAGAGAATACCCTGTAGTGATTGATATATAGCACTGGTGCAACAAGAAGAGAATTAGTGGAACACCTAAGGTTAAAAGACACTGAGAACTAATAGACAAAGAAGGATTAAATGCGCCCCTCTACAATATCAGTCCAAGAATGGTAAAAGGAGATCTAGGCTCAAATCTGGAATAGCAGCAAATAGCATCTGGAACAACTATTTATAACGACCCAAATAATACTTGGGATAGGCCAATCTCTTCTTTAAAAGGGTCTATACTATTTCCCTTTATTGACTTTCTTCTGTTAGCATGAACATTAATTTTGTTTTATTGGTAGACCTTGGCCCGTGTAGATGCCTTCTACTACAAAGAAACTCACAAGCATAGCCCTTTAGCGCATGGAATAAGGTAAAGGAACAAGAGCGCATCTACTTCAAATATTCCATTAATGGCAAAAGGTCCGTCCTCATACCACATGTCTTATAACGACGCAAAGACTTGGGGACTCTAATAAAATTCATTCTGATCGAGCATGAGTCCTCAAATGAAATAAGGCGGGGGGCTTTCTCATAAGGAATCTATACGACGATCTCAAAGGGCTTCTGACAGCATAGATTCACAATGGCTTTCACCTTAGCACCAATAACGAAATGTTCCCAATCATTTTGTTTCCCAGACAAGAACTCAATGTTAGGATAGTAAGGGGCAGTGTACTGTCACTAATGCTACCGGAGTTTACAGGCTTGCCTCATATCGGGTCTCTAGATGATTCATGCTTTTTTTATCAAATAGGTATGGATGTCAGGTATATGTGAAGCAGACGGCAGGCCTGGGCGAGCGAGGTAGGGTTCTATTAGAGGGAGGGGGATTGCAACTCATAAGAGTCCTATTGATCAAAGCCCATTGACCAAGTGAGATTGAGACCAGCCCCTTGTATAGGGTTCCACTACTTTCAATCAGAAAAGGAAGATTGTCGCCAGCTTTCATTCGTTCTTACACGGATGGGACTGATCACCCTTGTTGTGTTAGTTCTTCCATTTTAGAGTTGGCTGTCTTCCATATCAGGCCGTAACAAGATGACTTTCCTTTAGGGGATCCTTACTATTTTTTTCCTTGCAATTCTCTTATTATGTTCTTCTTTTTTTTTTTCTTTTTCTTTTCTATTTTTTTTTTTTTTTTTTTTTTTTTTTCTTCAAGGACTCACAATTGACTTGTCCTGATCGTGTTTTGCATTGATGGGCTAGCCTTTTGAAGAAGCATCTTTCTCGGGAGCTATTGGCCCTACTATTTTTGTCTGGTTTTTGGTTTCGACTGAAGTGCTACAATAGTGAAAGGGGTTAATCTGGTCTAAAGTTGTCGACCGGGACTTACAAGGCACCCTGGCTAGCATGCTAACTATAATAGAAGATTGCTTTGTTGGTCAGGCGGCGCCCCTTCGCTTCACTCACCTTGCTTGACGAGAGAGCGAGGGAAGGGGGTAAGGTGTAGTTCCTCATCCTTAAATAGAAAGTTAGCGTGCAGAGAAGTGTCAAAAGTAGAAGAGGTCCCTTTCAGGAACGATTTATGCTCATTCTTTTGACCAACTCAAATAAAAAAGCCCCTCAACTGAATACGGGGTCTAAGAACCTTTGAAATGACTTCTTGCCCTTACAATTAGCATTTAGCGATCTATTTTATCACACCTTGACGAAGCAAACGAGAGCTATTAGTCAATTTCTTACAAGATTTCCCACTTTCGATATAGTGATGCCCTACTAAAACCAACATAATCTCAATTTCATAAAGAAAGTCTTGCAAGAAAACGAAACTCCAACAAGGGGTGGTCGTAGATCAGAAAGAAATAGAAAAAAGTAAATCGCATAGGACGCTAAACTTATAATTGTGTATTGTAAGAATAAGTGAATGAACTTCTAAAGTCTCTTGTCGCCCGCTCTTTCAAGTACTTCGAGCGGAGAAAGCCTTCCACCACTAGGTCCTTTGGCACCAAACTAAGGTATTATGAACAAGTTTATCGATGTGGATACAATCTGATTTTCGCCTAATAAGAAAATGCAACAAAATGGTTTCCAATTGGGTCTTTCTACCATTTCTGTATCATAAAAATACTCATTTTCTTCACCAGAGCAAAGAACTCCAAGAATTGGAATCGAAGATGGCCCTTTTTCTTTTACTTTTTTATTGGCGATTCACTAATCCCAGAGATTAGAGAAGCACTTTTGCCTAAGGCACTCTCGCTCCCCTTTACGTTCATGTGTTGACCTACCTCTCCTATATGGTACTGGCAGCCGTGGAAGCCCCATGGAAACTAAAACAGAGATTCCGTCTTGACATGATGAATAGTGGTGCCCACCTGCAGAACGTAGTCCTCCCTGTAGCCTTTTAGTATACTATTTCCTAGAAGTCAAATCCTTGGTGGCTTGGGCTGATGAAATTGGATCATGGGAAGAAGATTGCGGTAGATGAAGGAGAAGGCTCGTTTTCCCTGTTGAGACTCGGCAAACATGCCTACCAATACGAAGTTCAGTCAGAGGATTTACATTGAGGTAGGGTATAAATATCTGTTGTTCTTACTTATCAAAAAAAAAAAAAAAAAATTTTTGTTGTTCCCATCGGCTGTTCAAGAACCATATTGTCGGCTAAAGCCTCAGTTCAGTTAGTTAGGCGCTAGGCCGAAATTTTATAGTCATATAATAAAGGTCATTTTCACTTCGAAAGCAAGTTGAGAGGCTTTTTCTGTCATTTTAGAGTCCTCAAAGACATAAGACTCGAGCGACGGTTCAAAGCTAGACTTCAAAATATGAATCTTGATCAATTGCAAGCGTATATTGACGAAGCTTGGAACAAGGTCCTCTGGTCGCCCTAGCTACCCCCGTGTGAAGGAGATGACATGATTAAAGCAGAGGCGGCAAGGGCGGGAACGGGCGAAACTTCAAAAGTGAAGGGATGGGGTGGCGGAATGCTTGGGTTGGGTTCAAGTAGAAGACCTATAGAGTGCTGTCGGTACATCGGTACGTACCGAACGAGTGGCCGGTGAGTCTACTTCGCAAAAGAAGGATGTTCGTTATTCAGAGACTCTAAAAGGTGAAATTTTTCTTGGAGAAGAGAGTACGACAGCAGATAGAACACATGCTCAAGCATGAAGCCAATCAATATGCCCTATATAAGTCTAAGACGGACACCCTTAGCTTTGTTCTCATGGTTTTTCTATGGGCGAAGCCCCTTTCTCTGGTGAAGTTGTAGACCCCTGAATAGTTTCTTTCTCCCAGAAGCATCCTAAACTATTCTTCTTGAGCCCCCCTTATGATTCTTATGGAAATGATGAAGGGCTTAGGGATTCTATTCTTGTAGAACTTTACTGAAGGGAAGTTTAAGTATAAGAAAGTCAAGTGCAAGGCAAAGAAGCAACAGTTAGAACCGATGAATATACCTAGTGGGAGTCTGAAGGAAAATGCTACATTATTTAACAGATAAGAGCGGACTTCCCTGCCCAATCGCGTGCAGGAGATAGCTTTCGCGGAAAAACCATCCTCACAAGTGAAAGATATGCCCGTGCACTACCATACTGAAGAGGTAAGAAGAAGAAACTACCTTAGGATAGGATAGAACATGATTAACCCTTGCCCCACATTCTCACACATGGGCACCAACCTTCCTTCTAATTTGGAAGAATTGTGCTATGTCGAGATCTCCAACCGATCTGATCCCTATAGATCGAAAGAGCTGCAGGCACCATTAGATTGATCCTCTTAGAAAAATTCCATACTAAGAAAGGGAGGGCGAGGCCCAGGAGACAGAGACTAGGCGACAAGCTAAAAACATGAACCGGGCTACGAATAAAGGTCGAGCATATTATGCATTCGTGCCATACCCTAATGCATATATCATGTCAAGGCTGTAGGGCAGAAACTCCTCAATACTGAATTCCCAAATCATTCTTCATTTTCGGCCCTGTACACTTCTCACTTAAACTAAGAGTCAAGTTTGAGTAACGAGTGCGGAGTAGATGAATGTCACTGCTTCAACGGGTCAGGGCTTTGTTCACTGATTCCACCATTTCCATCCACAAACAATAACCTTGGACACCAAACTAAGATATTCAAAAGAAGCTTACTAATACGTTGTAAGTAATATTCTAAGAATATAGATCAGGTGAATGGGTAAGCTCCGTCAGTTGTAAACTGGCATATTCCTTACTGACTTCTATTATATTGTAGTAGAATGATTTCAATGAGCACAAGTATAACCAACTCTCATTTCCTGAAAAACAATTATCGCAAGACGAGAAAACTTGGAATCCTCATATATTTAGTGCTGCGCCGGTTCTTCACTTCACTAGGAAGATATGAACCTATATATGGCAAAGAATTGGTACAGGCCCTTCCCGAAACAAGGCTTTATATTGCCATACTTTGAGGATAGATAGCTAATAAGAGAAAGGCGAAAATGAGCTATGCAAGTCAATTCTTGCTCGTTAGCACTTGAAAGAGCGTGGCAGGGAATGGCAAAAGAGCTTCACGCCCTTGAAAGGAAAAATATCATAGTAGGGTCACCGAACTGAAGACGCCATTTGGTAATTCAATCATCATAGAATGAATAAGAGATGTTGCGGCATCTCACCGTAACAGCTAACATAGAGAGGAGATGTCCTTCTGAGTTAACATGAGAGTCTATGAGCGAAGACCCGAGAGATTGTCCTCTTTCCGGTGTGCGGAGATTTGAAAGGAACCATGGGAGTGAGCCGGGGATTTCCCCTTGAAAAGTGAGTGAGCTCGGATTCGGTCCGTCTTCTGTAGGCAACTTGCACTTCACGCGGGGACAGGAGTTAGTCAGCCTGTCGGAGTCCGGGGGCAATGCAAGAGAAGTTCTTTCTCTTTCGTTTCTAGTAGTTACATCCCTTTCATCCTCGATAGGCATTTGAGGGCCTTATAGCTAGCTTATTGACTAAAGAGTAAGGAATGTCTGCTAGTTGAATAGCCGAGTATAGATAGATAAGAGTAGCTCGTCCTCTTGTTGTATTGTGATCCTTGCTAGTTCTCAAAGTTAGTCAATGAGCAGGAATTCCTTTAAGCGGATCCCTTTCATCCTAGTTCTTCTCTTTTCCCTAGGACTCAATTCCCAGCCAAGGTTAGAACAAGGCTAAGATCTTTTTCACATTTGGATGAAATAAGGGATTTGCAGTATGATATGGAACTGGACCAAGCATGCCTACCACTCAGTTGGGTGGAAGAACTGGCAATTGCCCAAGTAGCTGCAAAGATTGGAAGCAGAATCCAAATTTCCCCGTACCCACGCTGAGATAACAAAAAAGAAAATGAATTCCGATCTCTTTGGAAAAGTTTTGAATAGACTACTACTACCTACTATAATGATTATTCAGAGCTTGATTGCATAGCTTGTAATCTCACGTTTGCTATATGGGTCAGCTCATGAGTGATCACACTTGTAACTTGGAGACGGAAAAGAAAAAGCACTGAGAAACAATAGAAGGAAGTTCATAATGGTAAATCCTAAAGGAACAAGTCCTTGGTTGTTGCGCCCTGAAGCAAAATGTTCTTTATTCCCATGTAGTAGTCAGTCAGTTGAAACTCATTTGCAAATGGCTATGAATTCTCTACTAAAAAGCCCCATTTTCTGGGCTCAAGTGGAGAAGCAGTTTTTGCTCTCGTTACTGACCGGTGCTTTTTCAAAAAAGTGTGATCTCTATCCTTATTTGGTGCTGTAGTTGGGGGATCTCTTCTAGGCAGGGGTGATGTTGCCCTCATTCGAATGAGGGCTTATCTCATTTCCTACGTCTCAAAGGAAATCTCGCGTGCATCTGCTGTATTCTTACTGCTTGATCGTTATAAGCTAGGCTTCTCTGGTTTGCAAGAAATTCGTTGTTTTGAGTAAACAAGTAGACTTGACAATGACAATTGGACTCACTAATGAAACCCAACCCATCTTTCTATAACCAATTCGTCTAGGCGCCCCCTGCTTTACATTCGATGCGCCAGTCAAAAGATCAAGACGTCCCATCCAACCAGACGAACTCTGTCTCAGGAAGCCTCCGGCTCCCTCATCCGTGTTTTGACTTACACGACAAAGACATATGGAAAAAAGTCCAGAGCGAAGGATGAAAGAAATCCAGCCTAGCAGACAAGCATTTCCTTGTACGCTGGTTCTTTATTTCTTCTAAATAAGTGAAGGATAGGAGATCTTAGGCCATCATTTGGGATTTACAGATGGGGCAGGGTGAATCAACGACTACACTTTACGGCGAGGAAATGGATTCGAACTGAACTAGGGCTTGGCATGGTCCATTTTCCTATTGATGAGAAGAAGAAGGGAGATGAAGACCCAAAAAGCAATTGATTATCGATGGCTGGTTGAGCTGTTGATGGATGATGATCTACAAGCTAGCTTGTAGAGATAGAGCGAAAGAGAATAGGTTATAGAGTCATAGCTTTTAGGTTCACAGATAGGCATCTTCAAAAAGCCACACGAGTCTAAGGCTTTAGCGTCCTACCTGCGTACAAAATGAATTTAGGAATTCCAGGATTTCTTGGTCTATGCGGTAAGGCTCCCCCCTTAATTGACTATTATGTATGCTACCTTGCCACTCACCAAAAACAAGGAGAGAGAGGTAATTTGACAAGAAAGAAAGGAAGTCAGTTGCCCGTAAAGGCTTGCTGATGTGTCTACCGGCGTGGCTGGCTCGAGCCTCTGTGCCTGTTGTGGCTGATTCTGTGGGAGGGCGGACTGCACCTGGGGATAAAGACCAATTGAATGAATCTTCCTTGAGATTGGGTAAAGATCCTATCCAACTGTTGGAAGGTCCTTTCCAATACGTAGTAAGTAATGTTGATTAACTTGCCAGCTAGGTTTTTTCAAAGCTATTGGAGTCTGATTAAGGAGTATGTTGTGAAGGCTGTCAATTTGTTTTTCTCTTCTGCTTCTTTACCTATTTGAACTTCATATTATGCAGAGGATGGTTTTTGATACTTACTGTATTCAATGGATTCAAGCTTTCTGAACTTCAGCTGGGTACTCTGTCATGAGAAATGGATCCCCTTTTGGTTTCTCTAGTCCTGGGCTTTAGACAGGGATGCCCACTACATCTCCTTTTGAGTCTAGTAACTGATGCACTTTCTGTTTTGATTTCTGCTGAGGTGTCCAGAGACAATATCAAACTGACTAGGGTGGTTCAAAGGAACAACTCAAATATTGAACACCTCTTTGATGCAGATGATTTGCTTGTGGTGTACAATGCTGATGTGCATTCAGCATGTTCCATTTCTAGGGTGTTTTCTGACTTTAAAAGCATTTCTGGTCTTGGTGTCAACACTGACAAGAGTGTGGTGGTGTTTTCAAAAGCTGTGAGGAGAAAGAGCCCTTTTCTTAGACTTCCGCAGTTTCCATACGGAAATTTCCCCCTTACTTATCTTGGTTTGCCACTAAGCATGTCTGGTCTTATAACAAATAGTTGTTCAGCCTTGATTGATAGAGGGTTGCTAAAATGAAAATAGATTCCTGGAGTACTCAGTCCCTTTATCTTGCTGGTAAGGTTCAATTGCTTCAGTTTGTTGCTAATGTTCTGCTATAATCCAGTATTAGTATTGGTGTTCTGCATTTCCCTTACTATGGCTATTGTTCAGACTCTTGAAAGTAGAATTAGGAGTTTCATGAAGGGCAGTTCGGAGTCTTAAAAGAAGATGGAGTAAGCGGGCTGATAACTGGTCTTTATTTCAATGGGTGGCAGATCCTCCGTCAAGAGTCTCTCTAAAAGTCATGCCAAATGGACCAAGCTAACTGGAATGAGAAAGCAAGTCCAGCGCTAGAAGAAGAATGACGTCAAAATCCCTTCTAAACTGACTCGAGAAAAGGAAGGATTAAAGTGCCCAAATGAGTAAGTTGCTGAGTCAATCAGCGTGTTGTCTAATGGGATATTCGCCTTGAAAAATCCTGAATGAAATATAGCCGGAATCGCTTCATAGGAGTGAAGGGAAAAGAGCTACGTAATATTAAACAACATATTTGAAAAGAGGTCAAGCCAATAGGATAGGGGCCACTCTTTCTCTAGATGATGAATGTAAAAAGCATTCTCACACCCCAGACCTTGATGTTAGTATACTCTTCGCATTGCTACCTCCTTTTCTACGGCCAGTAGGTCGGTTGGAAAATCTATAGTCGCTAGGCAAATGACTAACAAAGACTACTACAAAAAGTCAAAGAAATTACCACCGCAAATTACCATTTGTTCAACTTGAGTTTCAGATGGAAGACAAATCGATCAAAGCAAAGGGATAGCAATGAAAGCTCTACCACTTCTATCGGAATCACTGATTGAAGAGAAGACGACGAACCTTTGGCCATATGGGGGACTCCCACACTAGGACGTGATCAAGCTCGTTAACAGAAGCAAGAAAGCCCCATTTAGGCAAGGGTTAGGGAGTGAGGAATCTATTTATGCATTTCTTTATGCGGGTTAATATGGGGCGGAGGTAGCTTTGCTCACACACTAGAGACTACTTCTTTTTTTCCCCCGGTTTAATCAACACTCAAGCTAACTTCAATGTTTTATACTTCGATTATTTATGCTATTGAAAGTAAAACTGATATTATAGAGCTAAAGCAGAGAGAGTAATAAATTTCACAAGAATCAGCTTTGAAGATTTCGTCTCATATTGTTATAAACCTAAGAGTATCCAAACCATTCGATCCCTTACATATTATAGTTTGAGAAAGTAAACTGAATTCTGTTGTTGCAGATGCGGCCTGCATATCATCCCTCTCAAGCCTATCAACAATTTTCTGGTCACTGTCATTCTTGTTCATCTTTACTCGGGCCACATAATTTGCTAACTTGTTTTCTTCTCGGTAGCAATGTTCAATAGCACAATTCATAAAATCCTTTTTTAGCTCCTTAATTTTCCTGAAACAGAAAAGTGTTCTTAACACGAAATCTAAAGGAATACAATTAATAAAATAAAAGCAATGGTTAAAATTTAGTACCCGTAAATTATAGCATATTCACTTGTTGATTTAATATCTTTGTTTATAACTGTTACCAGGTTCTGGCAGTCACTCTGAACTACAATGTCAGTATATTCAAGCTCCTTTGCACCAAGTAGTGCGTGGTAGAGTGCTTCTACCTCTGCTTCATATGCATCTTTTACATCAGGCAAGTGCCCACCCAGAATTTTTGTTATCTTTGTATCATCCCTGTATACTGCCCCCCATCCCCCATTCTTTTCACTCCAGATGATCCTTCTTTGTCCAGAACATTTAATCCTTTTTCTTTTTTTTCTCTTGGTAGAAAGCTCCATCAATGTGCACTTTGATAACCCCAGATGGGGGTGGTTTATAAGCAATGTCCTCCACAGGATCTTTCAAAAGAAGTCGGCTGAATTTTCTGCAACAAAGATGTTATTACATCGTAGGTAAGTGTAGACTCTTTTTTCTCCGGTGGGATGGTCCGATTTTTTAAGCCACAACATGAATTCTTCTGGATTCATGTACTTGTTCCTCCTGGGTAAATATTGAACAGAAGTTACCCTTGTAGCATAAATTCGACCCATGGCATGAAGTTTTTTCCAATGACCTTCATAGAACAGTTTTTTCCAATCATTATTACTCCCACTGGAATAAAATCGAACTTGATTTTCAACCCCAACCCCTTTTCTGTGTAAAAGAGTCAACCAGAGAAGAAAGAGTCTACACTTACCTACGATGTAATAACATCTTTGTTGCAGAAAATTCAGCCGACTTCTTTTGAAAGATCTTGTGGAGGACATTGCTTATAAACCACCCCCATCTGGGGTTATCAAAGTGCACATTGATGGAGCTTTCTACCAAGAGAAAAAAGAAAAAGGATTAAATGTTCTGGACAAAGAAGGATCATCTGGAGTTAAAAGAATGGGGGGAGGGGGGTTTTATACAGGGATGATACAAAGACAACAAAAATTCTGGGTGGGCACTTGCCTGATGTAAAAAATGCATATGAAGTAGGGGTAGAAGCACTCTACCACGCACTACTTGGTGCAAAGGAGCTTGAATATACTGACATTGTAGTTCAGAGTGACTGCCAGAACCTGGTAACAATTATAAACAAAGATATTAAATCAACAGGTGAATATAAACATGAAAATGAAATTCTGTGCTCGTATAATGAGACTTGTATAATGTTGTCCCTGTACTTTGTCAGTATACCAAATGGATAGGAGATCTGCAGCAATTGGAGATTGACAGCCGGGGCAGCGGAGCGGAGCAAGCCTCAGAATGGGTAATTGCCGGTGGGGCTGCGTCCCGCGCGGGTTACATTGTCTCTGCCTTGCCGGTGGGTATGGATTGAATTGGGGACCAGTTATTCCAATCCCCATTTCTGCTTTGCCAAGCTGCAGTATGCATACAAGGATGTGCCAGGGTTTTGTTTTTCTTTTAGTGCCTAACATTGTGTTGATTTTCAACTCAGAAATTGCTAGATTTCATTTTTTTACTCTGTAGCCACGGAGAGAGAATGAATCAAAATGTAGATTCTATGAGTTTATTTTTCTCGTTTTATCAAGAAACGCGCCTACTAATTTACATTTGCTACTTTCCTAATATATTATAATATAATCATATAATGCAAAAAGCTTTTTGTAGATTCATATATGCTGGCATACGTTTAAAATATCGTTCTGACAATAAATTAAAATATCGTTCTGACAATAAATTAAAATATCATGCAGCCAATAAATTAAAATAATTAGTTACAGTTAATTATATAGGCTGGCATACATTTAAAATATCATGCAGACAATAAAGGAAAATAATTAATGTTAGAAATCAGACCTGTAATTCCTCCACCATTAACGGATTCATTTATTCCTGTCAATGAATTTTTAATATTAATAAATTAGAATATAGTCGGACTACTGCAAAAAAAAACTTTAAATTTGTTAAAAGATGGGGTGAGTGGCTTGCTCTCCAGCAGTGTTGGAATTGTTCGGATTAATGGATGACATGGATGACGGCGTGAAAGCAATCTCCACTGTGTCGACATTCTCTCCTCTCTCTTCTCTCAATTAATATATTTTGACAGATTTATTGTCCCGACCTATATTCTGAAAAAGACTTTTCTATCCAAAGTCTAACATTCGACTGCCCTGGACACGTCACGGCGGTCCACTCATAAAATTGTTAGAATTTTCTTGTCCTCCTTATGGGTATAGTATGGAGTATGTATGTACCTGTGACAACACCCTTGTGACACACACAGTCTTAAGATTGTTACATCCAAAGTTGATTTTTGATCATTCAAGACTTTTTTTGTACCGTAAAATTGATCACACAAGAACTGTATATGTTGGAAGTTACTGATGACTTCTAATCTAACTACTGTTCAAACTCTATAATTATTTATAAACTTAAACAAAATCCAAATTTTTATTGATGTTACCTAATTCAATTAGTATACATATTCGTGTCTGTTTCTAAAATAAGAAGAAGAAGTTTTGAGGAGAGACACAAAATACTAAAATTTGCCAACCTCATTCCATTGGTTTGAGAAATTAGTTTAAAAATTATTTTCTGTCAATTTACTCCCCAATTGCCCGCCATTATGTTAAATTTGAATCGAACACGATAATTATTTGATTTTAAGTCTCAAGTTCTCAAGAACAGAAATAGGCTGCGGGTGTGAGCCCACCAGATTACTCTTTATGTCATTCCTTAAAATAAAAAATAAAAAAACCACCACCACCTAATTTCATTGTCTAATTCAAAAGTAGGCTACGAATCACTTGTGAGCCCACCACAGTTCATGTTTTATTCAAAAGTAGGCTATGAATAGGGTAATTGTTTGATACAATTAAAAATTAAGTAAAAGTAGGCTATGAATGGGGTAAGAGTTCATTGCGATTTTGATACAACTAAAAATTAAGTATTAAAAAAATATTAAACGTTTGAATTTATAATATTGAAAATTTTAAGTGATAATAATTAAGTTATGGTCAATTAAGGTGTTATTCAGTTTATGGGATATTTAAGTTGTGTTATTAAATATATTTAATTGAATAATAATGTGTTCAAAATTAATTATTAGATTGTGTTATCAAACAACACATTTTGTTTTTTTTCTTTAAAGTAAGAGAGTTAAGTTATGAACCTTTTTGAACTTGTTAAGTAAACGAGACATGTTATAGTTTGATTCATTACTCTCACAAACATATTTATACTCATTAATTAATAGGCATGTTGAATCTGGTCAATACAATTATGGTTGTTATTCGAAAATAACATCTACACCGAATGTGAACCGAGAATGTGCAGTCCAAAATGACTCTTAACCATGTATTATTTTTAGAATAAATTACAATCAAATCTTTCGAGGTTAGGTAATTTTCATGCTAAATTAATATTTTGGTTTTAAATTTTACTTACATTTGAATTAATGTTTAACATTTCACTTACACCTCAAATGTCAAATTTTAGTGGGATCATAGTACTTTTGAAGTATTAAATGACTATGCTACCCTTTAATCTCCTGTTGACTATTTTTGTGACCAAACTACCCCCAATATACACCTTTTCTTTTCTTCCTCCTACCTTCCGAATTCGGAACAATGGTTGCGAATCAGGGGTCGACCGGATCGATTTTGGGTTCTGGATTGGAGGTGACGGTGGCCAAGCGAGCTTAGAACGGTGGCTGCGAATTAGGGGTCGGTCGGATTGATTTTGGGTTATGGATCGGAGGTGGTGGTGGTCGGGCGAGCTCGGAACGGCGGCTGCAAATCATTAGCGACGATGGCCTCAGAGAAGGGATGAGCTTAAAAGACGATGGCCTCGGCGATGGACCGACATCGCTTCATGGCGTCGATGAGTTATGAAGAACCCACCGGCGAAGTCTTATTGTGCGTTTTTGGCTTTCAATTTGGGGTTTGGATTTGGTGGTGCTGGTGGTTATGGTGGCGATGGCATGGGAATGTTGTTGTTGGTGGTGGTGGTGGCATGGTTGTGTTGGTGGTGGTGGTGGTGGTTGTCACCGGTGATAGCAGGACAAATATATATATATATATATATATATATATATATATATATATATATATATATATATACACACACACACACACATACAGGGGCCTTTAAGTCATTTTAGAATAAAGATATTTTGTATTAAAAATTTGAGGGTTAAATGGTCAATTCGCATGTGTTTGAGGCTAAAAAGTAAATTGGGGAGTAAGTGAAAGTTAAAATCAAAATCTTCATTTAGACCTAACCTTAGGGGGTGTTTGTGTAATTTGACCTTATTTTTATGATGCTAGATCATTGACATTTGGTAGATCAGTTAAATTCAAATTTTAAGATTGAGAAAATGACCCCATCAAAATATATTAATATATTACAAAAAAATCTCAATATTAACTTTCTTTGAATTAGTCGACCAAATATCAAATGGACCAAAACTATTTAATAATTTCTGTTAATTAATACTCTGTAGCTCTCTTTAGCAAATCTTGGGTAAGGTTCTTGAATTAATCCCATGGAGTGGACGTGTTTGGACAACCAAAAAATCACTATTCATGAAAATAATGTAATAGGCGACTGTGTCAAACTTTACCCTAATTGTTTTCTCCCTCTTGTTTTTTTCTTCAAAAGCTTGAACTTGGTTCGTGTTTATGATGGCTTGGTTATATTAGTTATTTGCTTGAAGGAAGTTTGGGGTGTGAATTAAGGGTATTGTGGTAATTGCATCTCTTAAGGCCAATTTTGATGATCTTTGACCTCGCTGATAATATTATATAGGGAAAATTATAAAAAAGTGGACTTGGGAGATTTTTATTACTTAAAGATGTAGTTAAAGTTAACACTTTTCAAATTCATGGATTTTGATCAAAATCTAAATTGGATATAGAAAAATACTGTTCATTTGCCTAAATTATTCTTGGTATTTTCGGGCACTACTTTTGTGCGCGTAAGTATTTCTTTTGTGTACAGGGATACCACTTTTGTGCACGCAGGTACCATTTTTGTGTAAACCAAATAATCAAAATGCTCTGCACAAAAAGTGATACATTTGTGCACAAAAGTGGTGTTACATGCACAAATGCGGCCCATCTATACAAAAGTGGTACTTACTTATATAATAAAAGTGGTACATTTAATCACAAGAGTGATACTTTATGCAAAAAAGTAGTACATGTGTGCACAAAAGTAATACTTACATGCACAAAAGTGGTACACGAAGATAGTAATGGTAGTTTGGATAAATGAATAGCGTTTTTCATGTCCAAATCAGATTTTGGTCAGAGTCGATGAATTTGAAATTTTTTTCTTATTATAGGTTTTTTTTTCACATTATATAAATTTTGTTTTTTTTACACGCTAATACTACGTATATAAGTGAAAAGAGAAATATGTTTTAAATGAGAATTTATTTATTTATTCAGTAAACGTACC
Source organism: Cornus florida (assembly GCF_030987335.1). NCBI lineage: Eukaryota > Viridiplantae > Streptophyta > Magnoliopsida > Cornales > Cornaceae > Cornus > Cornus florida. The sequence goes on along the minus strand of NW_026775580.1, from coordinate 82,816,152 downwards.
TAATGTCTTATATGTGAGACCATTTGCACCGGCCTTTCTGGATTTTGGATCTCCAAAAATTCCACTTCAGCTTTTTTAAGAGCCACGTCAGCAATTCCAAGAGTCACGTTAGCAATTTCAAGAACTACGTTAGCAACTTTTGCTCTCTAGAAACATGCACTCTACCAAGCTCTCCAAATTTTCACTCTCCGAAATATATATATATATATATATATAAAATTTTCCTAACGGCTTTATTTTTCATCTTATATAATGAATACTCATTAATTTGCTCATCTGAAAAACATCACTACATTCATCTATCTCCATTGAAGCAAAATATCATTAGTCATCTTTTTTAATTTTGAAATTCCAATGGCTTCGCCATCACAAGCTTTTCCTTTGGTAGACTCTAATTTTTTATCTTCCTTGTCATGCTTTTCAGAAGATGACTTTATTATCGTGTTGATTCAACAGGATCAAGACGAATTCTATGAGATTATGAATTCAGTGAGGCTAGAAATAGTTGAGCAAGTATTTCAAGTCCATAATAAGAAGCGGTACATTCATCGTGACCGAGAGGAAAGCCACTATTAACTAATGAAAGACTACTTCGACAAGAATTGCATATATCCACCGGAATACTTTCACAGGCGATTCAGGATATGACGATAACTTTTTCTTCATATCCTTAATGATGTCAAAGCTTATGATGACTACTCCAAAAAAAGGATGTGATTGGTTGATTGGGGTTGTCTTCTATACAGAAAATGACAACTATTGTTCGTATATTCGCATATGGTTGTGCAGTCGATCACTATGATGAGTATATTAAAATCGGTGAGAGCACTGCCATTAAATGTTTGAAGGCATTTTGTAATGCTATTGTTGCTGTGTATGCAGAGGAGTATATGCGCCCACCCAACGAAACCGTCATAGTATGGCTGCTTAAAGAAGGGGAGCAGAGAGGATTCCCGGGTATGCTTGGTTTTATCGATTGTATGCACTGGGAGTGGAAAAATTGCCCAGTGGAGTGGCACGGCACACACATGGAATGCTCTAGTAAAAATATTCTCATATTGAAAGCAGTTGCCTCACAAGATTTGTGCATCTGGCATGCATTCCTTGGAATGCTAGGTTCACACAATGATATAAATGTGTTGGATTATTCCCCGGTATTCAACGGTATCGTCAATGGCCAATTACCTCTGGTTAATTATGTAGTGAATGAACATCACTATAGTATGGGGTATTACCTGTCTGATGGTATATATCCTAAGTGTGAAACTTTGATGCAGATTATCCCGCACCCAACCACTGGAAAAGAAAATTTGTTTTCTCAGCGACAAAAGGCCTGCAGGAAAGATATGGAACGACCTTTTGGGGTATTGTAGATCAAGTGGGCAATAACGCAAGGACCAGTGCGTTACTGGGAGAAAGGTGACTTGCGCCTCATAATGAAAACGTTCATCATTCTTCACAGTATAATCATTGAAGATGACCGTCACACAAATGTTGAAAGATAGACTCCGCCACTGGGGGATGCAATCCCGATTCCCACTTTAAGTCAATGCCCATCGGTTTTAATGGCACACATATTCTCTCGCCAACTTCAGATTCGCAATAGAGAGACAAATACGTTGTTGAGGAATGATTTGATGAAAAATTTGTGAAACGCTATGGTGATGAAGATGTTAAATTTATGTTGCATTTTGTTTGCTTTTAAGATGTTATGACATTTTGTGTACTACAACTTATATTATGTAATGGTTTTTTAAGATTAAAAATAATGAATTGGAATAAGAAAATAAGGATTACAAAATCCTATGAGAATAGGAAAATGAATTTTTAATTTTAATTATTTTTTTTAAAAAAAAGTTTTAAAATTTTGAATTTTGAAAATTTTTAAAATTATAACTGTTAAGTCACTGTTTGTGTCAGCCAAATTGTGCCTTAACGGCCAAATGCACTGTTTATGAAAGAAATTTAAAGCAAAAAAAGTTAAAAATATATCAAATTTTAAGGGGGCGGGGGGAAAGGTTTTTTAATTTATTTTTAGCCCAAATCAATTTTTATTTTTGGACAAACAATGCCTAAACAATATATTTTTTATTTAATAAATTTTGTTTTATTTTTTTAAAAATAAATGAGCTCAAAATAACCTATTTTTGAAGTCAAACAGTGCTTTAAGGCATTGTTTCTAAGTTTTTAATTACTTAGTCCAAAACGACGGCGTTTTGGCAAAGGAAAAAAAAAAAAACTCGATCGGGCTTGGGCTCGCAGTATTCCGCGAGCCAGATTGCGGGCTTACATACCATGTAGGCCCGCCCAATTACCTCCGACCCGCTACAGGCGCGTTTGGGTTGCTCCTCGCGAAAAGGGCCATTTGGCTAGCCCAGTGCGGATGCTCTAAAGGCCTAAAGTCTTATATCTATCATTGATCTAACGACTACAAATGAAGGGTGTAACTTGCAAGTGAATCTAATGGCCTCAAATTGAGATAGCTTCATATAAATCCTTGAAAAAGGACTGTTTGATTCTCTGATTAAAGGAAGCTACAACTGCATCATCCAACGGGCAGAATACAACCTATATATATTCAGCATATATATTCAAGTGACATAGGTCCAATGCTGACAATGTGAATTAAATGGCTATCATTGATTATTGTGCGGGTTAAGTGCAGAAATCCCTGTGCAGGTTAAGTGTAGAAAACCCATATAATATATGTTATGTGATCGAACAATGTATTCCTTCTTTTTGATAATGTGATTTTAGTCCATAAAATTTTAAAAAAGGTGCAAATAAGCTCCTCTGATCACGTTTTGATCAAAATTGACCTAAAATAAATTTAAAAATTCTAATTTGCCCTTTTCTCATATCACCAAGATCAAAGAATATGTTTTATTTTATTTTATTTTTTATTTTAGTGTGAATCATATTAACTGCAAATATTTATATTTTTAGGTCAAAGATTATATGAATGCTTTACACTTTTGGTGTTAATATGAAACATATTAAATGTAAATATTTATTTTTGTATGTCACAAATTATATGAATGCTATACAATTTTGCTTTTAGTACGAGTCATATTAAATATAAATATTTATTTCTTTAGGTCTGAAATTAATTATTTGAATACTATGCAGATATAATTTCATATTTTATGTAATGCTTTCAAATTATTTGTTTATTTTGCCTAATAAATTTTGGTAAAGAATTTCTAATTTTTCAGTTATACATATAAAATCATTTACTTTTACTTTTTCAAATATGTATATTTTTTTTTTTTTGGTTCTATGATGAAACAAAATATAATATATATATATATATATATATATATATATATATATATATATATATATATATAATATAGCTATGTTATTTTTCATAAAAAAAAAATTGGTCCCCATGCTATTGTTTCACACTACTTTAATTAATAGGAAAAATAAACTTAATTTATTAACAAAAGGGTATCATAGTTTTTTTTTTTTTTTTTTTTTTTTTTTTTTTTTTTTTTTTTATGCGAATAGGGGTACTTACACCTAGACATGTCAATGGAGTGGATTCTGATCCGGATCCGATCCGAATCCAATCCGATTAGTCGGATATGAATTGAAAAAAAATCCGATAACCCTATTACGATCAAAATCTGATAATTCATTAGCTTAACAAATCGGATATGGATTATACTGATCCGATCCGATAAAAATTCGATCCGATCCGATAATAATTTTACACACACACACACACACACACACATATATATATATATATATCAATACTCCTATTAGAATTTTATTAGAGGTAACCCAAAAATCCAAAATAATAATAATGTTATATGTAAATATTGTGGCGTTCTCATCCACATGCTAATAAATCTCTTAGTACACATACTAATAAAATCATACTTTTTATAATTATATATGTTAGTAAATATTAATTTAATCCGATTTCGAAACAGATCCGATTCGAGTCCGAGCTAAATAGGATATGGATTGGGACATTCAGTCCGAGAACCCGTTAGTGATCCGAATCCGATAATCTGTTTGCTTAACAAATAGGATATGGATTTGATTGATCCGATCTGAATCCGATCCATTAACAGGTCTACTTACACCAAATTAATAGTATAGGACATTAGTGACATTTTTGCACTGTATAGATAGTATAGGTTGTTTTTTATTTTTATTTTTTTGGCACTTAACCCATTGTTGTGTTGATGAGCTCTACGTGGCTGTGCTTTGGGCTCTTCGAATGGCTAGACGAGGGCTTTGGTGCATATATATTGTTGATATTCGGGCCACGCTAGCTGCCCAAGTGGCGCCACCTTTGAAAATAGGCATACCTAGCCAATACTTATTTGGCATGCCTCTGCCCATGAAGGGACTAAGCACCAAGCACTCGTCCGAAGCACTGAGTGCTCGTCCAACAATCCTCAGTGCCGAGCACTCGTCCGGGAATCATCAGTGTCGAACGCTCATCCGAAGCATCGAGCGCTCGTTCAGCAATCATCAGTGCCGAGCGCTTGCCCGAAACACCAAGCGCTTGTCCGGCAATCATCAGTACCGAGCGCTCGTCTAAAGCACCGAGCGCTCGTCCGGCAATCATCAGTGCTGAGTGCTCGTCCGAAGCACCGAGCGCTCATCCGGCAATCATCAGCGCCGAGCGCTCGTCCAAATCACCGAACGCTCAGACCCGGCTGACATTTTGAACTTTTCAATTTGTTTCCCTTCTTAATTGAGTTTGTTGGTCAATTGCTTTTAGGGGACATTGACCTCGAACTTGAGGAGTGTGATACCCCTCGGATCCGAGACACGAGTTAATCAGGCCCAGGCCCAAACCCGAGGGAATATTAAACAATTAAAGTATTTTAAAGCGAACACAGATGACAAAATGAATTTAATAAATAAAGTAAAAACTAGAAGAAACTAAAAGTAAAATCCTTTATAATTAAATACTTAGAATCTGATAATCCAAAACTCCATCAGTTTAACAACTCGGGAATCCATCTCTAATGGACCCCTAATAAAAAAAAATTCCAAACTGAATGAAAGCAAAAACTGAAAATAAAATCCAAATCTAATATTTGGAAAGAAGTCCTACGTCGTTGGTAGAATGGAAGATCGTCTCTGCTCAGCACGAACAAGCTCTAAACTGGAAATGTCCGATACCTGAAAAAATGATGAGTGGGTCAGGCCCACATGCAAGTTCTATACTACTACTACCCAAGCACAGACCCGATACGCATGAACATCCTAACCAATCCAACAATAACTAATAGTCCGTAGATAAATATATATATATATATAATCACACTACAGGACTCTCACTGGACTACAGGCCCGTCTCAACCTGACTAGTAGGCACCATGCGAAAACGCACCCAAAGGTGGGCAAGACTACCTAGTCCTAGCAGGGTACACATCCAACCATCATAGCCAGCTATGCATCCCAATGCATATACGCTCCCTAACCAACGACTCTGAGACTCAGGCTCATATCGTGGCATCATAAAAATATATTTAAATTCCATTCCAAACCAAAGTGTCACTCAATCATTTATTGATCTGACACAGAAGACAGGTAGGACTTAACTTTTGTAGTTAATCCATCCCTTATTCCAGAGTAGGTAGGACTTAGCATTTTTAAGCTAATCCCGCTAGTATGTCACCGTCCCATACCGGTGCATACAAAACATCCATCTAGAATTGATAATATATATATGACAGCATATCATATCAATATCAACATACCCAATCATAAGCATAACAAGAATGTTTAACCAGCATGCTTGTTCAATACATCCAGTACCTAATTCTCTAACAAATTTTAAATGCAGAGAATAAATATAACCATCCTGTAACTCATAATAAGCATAATAATAACATTAACAGTATCTACATGCTTACTTGTAATTACTTCACAACATCCCACAAAATGATATAAACAATTGTTTTGGTAACCATCAACTAGTTCCTTATTAAGTATTAACTGAATTTATATTAGTTAATAGGCTTAATCCTATACCCCTGTTATATGATTTACATATCAAACTCCTAATTCAATTGCTAAATTAAAATTAAACAACTTGAATAATCCGCACAAGGCAACCATGTAAACTTTCTTAACAGTTTCATAACGTCCCTTCTACTAACCTTCTATGGTATAATATGTATTTTCATGCCTTCTGAAGTTTTAGTAGAATTTAAACATCACTGAGAACCTCTAATTAAACTCTCAGTTGCCCCTGGAAACCCATTAACCCAAGCACAGTAGCTAGCAGTCTCGCAGAAAACCAAAAAAAATGAAAACCCACAAGGGAGCCGGCTCCCCCCAAAAGTGGAGCCTCCTCCATTACCAAGTAGAGCCGGCTCTACTACAAAGTAGAGCCTGCTCCACTTTTTAATTGAGCCTGCTCTACTTGAAATAGAGCAGGCTCCTTCCCCTGTGCGTCGTTTTTCCAATTCCGGCGGTGTCCGGCTGTGTTGATCCTCCAAACCAAATTTCTTGCTGATTAAAATTAAGTCCTTGGGTGTTCAAAATTTAATTAACTTCCTTGATTAATAATCACATTCAGTGGGAACAAGAATTAAACAAAATAATTTAAAAACGATTAACATGCACCTAAAAGAAAACATGTTGTTCAACTTCTTCTCCAACTCCGGCAACTTTGTTCCTCCAACCCAAGTTTCTTGTTGATTTAAAACTAAGTCCTAAGGTATTCCAGAGTAATTTAAATTCATCATTCATTAATTGAATTCAATTGGAACAAGAGTTACACAAAACAGCTCCTAAGTGGATTAAAATCCATACAAGAACACATACTGTTTCAGGTATCTAGCCCTGCGTCCCAGATTAATTTTAAGATTTCCCATTATGTTTTAGAACTATTAAAATTCTTAATCCATCAATTGACATCATTAAAATCATGAATTAAGTAAAACAAAACAGTAAAACAACAACACTGTAAAACAAACAATTTAACGGATCATAAACATATGTTTATTAAACAATGCAAGCATGCGAACCAGATTTGTTTTAATCCTTATTTCATCCTGAGATTGTGTTAGGGATGCAAAGAACACAGGTCAAAGAGGTAGAGCTAGTTATAAAACTAGCCTGTGAGACTCGGTTCAGAAATCTCAACGTCTTTCTTCTAAGTTTTCCCGGTGCCCCTTTGGTTTGCCTCCTCTCTGTTTCTTCTGTTTCCACAACGTGGTTAGGGTTCTAAACCCTTGACCGCCTTATACAGATATATTCATAGATTTATAAGTTTACACAAAACCCTAATTTAATTTAAACCCTAAACTAAATCCTTAGTCGGCCCATATGAAACCTAATTAATGCTTAATTATGTCGGCTACATACGTGACTTCTAAAACCAAAACCCTTAATTAATCCTACTAACATAAAACTCTATTTATAGAAAATCCATTTATACTAAATTAAATCATTTAACAATTAAATCAATTTTAAGAAAAATAATTAATTCTATTTAAAGAAAACAATTACATCCAATAATTAAAACCCAATTAAATAAACAATTAAATAAAATAATCAAACAAAAACAAGTCATTTAAATAATTCATAATGAAATCAACAAATTCACAACTAAATCAATAAAACATAATTTAAATAATTAAATAAATTCCAGAATTATTCTTATTAAATTAGGAGTATTACATTCTTCCCCCCTAACAACAGGAATTCCGTCCTCGGAATTCGCTCTTACCTTCTTTCCATAATGCAGGAAACTGCGAGCGAATGACGTCCTTCCGTTCCAAAGTAGACTCAGCCTCATTGTGATGACTCCACTGGATACGAACTCAAAAAAAAATAACCTTATTACAAAGGATTTGATCCCAATGGTAGGCAATACGATACGGTGGCTCCAAATAAGTTGTATCCGGCTGTAACTCAAACTCCCCAACATCGATATGCTAATACCGATCATTATCTCGCAGAAATATTTCCGCAACATTAAAACATGGAACACATTGTATATGCGATCCAAATTATCCGGCAATGCCAACCTATAAAAATACAGCTCCACCTCGATCCGTAATCATGAATGAACCGACAAACCGTGGAGACAACTTCCCTTTCTTCCCAAAGCGCATTACACTTTTCATAGGAGATACTTTGAGTAGAACCTGATCCCCAACCTGAAACTCCAATGCTCGAGTGCAACAATCAGCATAGCTCTTCTGCCTACTTTCGGAAGTACGCATGCGATCCCTAAGAAGAGCTATCTTCTCGAAAGTATCCCTGATAAACTCAGGACCCAAGAATCTGCTCTCACCAGCCTCTATCCAACAACAGGCGATCAACACGGTCGGCTGTATAACGCCTCAAATGGTGCCATCCCAATAGTCTTTTGAAAACTATTGTTATAAGCAAACTCCACAAACGTTAAATAGTCTTCCCAGTGGCCCTTAAAATCAAGAACACACGAACGGAGCATATCCTCCATGATCTGATTTACCCTCTCAGTTTGTCCATCAGTCTGAGGATGATAAGTAGTGCTAAGATGCAACTCTGAACCCAAAGCCTGCTGAAAACTCTTCCAAAATCCCGACACAAAGCTCGAATCCCTGTCCGATATAATAAACAATGGAATGCCATGCAATTTCACAATCTCTGAGATGTAAAGCCTTGCCAACTGCTCCGAAGTGTAGTCAGTACGAATAGGCAAAAAGTGAGTTGATTTCGTCTGTCTGTCCACGATAACCCAAATAAAGTTGTGATCCTTAAAAGAGTTTGGAAATCCCTCCACAAAATCCATAGAAATGCTTTCCCATTTCCACTCCGGTATTGGTAGTGGCTGTAGAGCTCCTGGTGGCCTCTGATGATGGATCTTGACCATCTGACAAGTACTACACTACATCGTGAGACAAAAAGAGCAATGTCCCTCTTCATACCGACCCACCAAAACTGCGCTTCATATCTTGATACATCTTATCGCCTCCTGGATGAACAGAGAACTCAGAGTGATGAGACTCAGTCATCACATCCTTCCTCAAACCATGAGCAGAAGGTACCACTAACCGTCCCTTGTACCTTAAACCTCCATCAGCCCCAACATAATAGAATGGAACCTCTCCGGAAGCTATCTCTGCGACCTTGTCGACACACTACTGATCGGTGAGTTGTGCTTGTAAAACCTTGCGAATGATGGAAGGTGTAACCACCATGCAAGCAATAAAAGCATCCGATAACTCATCCACATTCTTCAAAGCATTTCACTCAGTGGTGAATAAAGTAGAAAGACTACCAACAGGTAGGCGACTGAGTGCATCCACCACCACATTCACTTTCCCTAGATGATACTGTATAGAAAAATGATAGTCCTTCACAAACTCCAACCACCTGCGCTGTCTCATATGCAGCTCCCGCTGAGTGAACAAGTACTGCAGACTCTTGTGATCACTAAATAATCTGAAGGACTTACCCAACAAATAATGCCTCCAAATATGTAAGGCAAAGACCACTGCTACCAATTCCAAATCATGTATTGGATAATTAAGCTCATGAGGCTTAAGTTTCTAAGATCCATAAGAAATTGATCGCTCCTCCTGCATCAAAACAAATCCAAAACCCTGTAATGAAGCATCCGTGTAGACAAGATACTCTATCTCGCTATGCGGAGTAGCCAGAACCAGTGCAAAAGTCAGCTTCCTTTTCAGCTCATCAAAAGCTCGCTGACAGTGTTCATCCCACACGAACTGTACACCCTTCTTGGTCAGATGAGTGAGTGGTCCTGCTATCTTAGAGAACCCTTGGATGAATCTCCTGTAATATCCTACCAGACCGAGAAAACTCCGAATCTCAGTAGGTGATGTAGGCTGTCCCCACTCAACCACCGCTGAAACCTTGGCCGGATCCACTGCTATCCCCTTTTCTGACACCATGTGACCCAGAAATTTCACCTCCCGCTGCCAAAATTCACACTTCTCGAACCTTGCATATAATTGGTGTTCACGAAGCGTCTGCAGGACTATGCGAAGATGTTAAGCATGATCATCCTCCGACCGAGAATAAATTAAGATATCATCAATAAAGACAATAACAAACTGATCCAAATAAGCCCGGAAGACTCTATTCATCAAGTCCATGAACACTGCAGGTGCATTAGTCGTCCCAAACGGCATAACACGAAACTCATAGGAACCATATCTCATGAGAAATGTTGTCTTAGGAATATCCTGCTCCCTAACCCTCAGCTGATGATACCCAGAACGCAGATCAATCTTGGAGAAGTATGTGGCTCCCCTTATCTGATCAAACAAGTCACCAATCCTGGGCAAAGGATACTTGTTACGAATCGTAACCTTGTTTAACTCCCTGTAGTCTATACATAGGCGAAGCGAACCATCCTTCTTCTTCACAAACAGAACCGGTGTTCCCCAAGGTGATGTACTCCTACGAATAAAACCCTGGCTGAGTAACTGCTGAATCTGATCCCTCAGCTCTCTCATCTCCACTGGTGCCATCCTATAGGGTACCCTAGCAAAAGGCGCAGTGCCTGGAACTAAATCTATCACAAAATCGATCTCGCGACTAGGTGGCAACCCTGGAATCTCCTCAAATACATCCGAAAAATCCTGTACAATTGGTATGTTATCCAAAGATACAGTAATCCCCTCCTCCGTCTCCTACTCTACCCAAAACAAAAAAAAAATAGGTGCTATTGTCCCCGCTAGAGCGTGGCATAGCAACGGCGTAAAATATCCTAACTAGATATGGTGAACACAATAGACCTTTCCAACACAAATAACTTGAGCATGGTAGTGATAACCCATCCATCTCAAGTATCACGTCATACGTGTGCATGTCTAGGACCAAAAGACTTGTTAGAAATCTAAGTCTACCAATATCTAGTGTCACAGGACCATCCTCCTATGTAAAGTGGTGGTATTGCCAAAAAGGTGTAGAAATACCTTGAGGTCTATTGCATACATGTGTCACCAACCTAAATCCCAACGGTTTAAAACACGTAAAATAAACAAAATGCTCCAAAATCTACTCAGAGTTAGAACGTCGCTCTATTTTGAGAATCTTCCTTCTATACCAAACCCAACATATTGAGTTTACACAAGTTCTTTTATAACTCCTTGGTAATCATCCTATTTTAAGACAATGAACCTATAAGCAAAACTTTGTTTGCTTGTCCAAAAACCAATTACCCTACTGTGACTGACTTCATTTCCTTATCGCAACGTACACATTCCAATACAGTTTAATAAAACCATTCATGTATACATCACAACACAACTTCCAATAAACAAAATTGAGATAGCCAAAACCACAAGTTTACTTTATTAAGAACTTTTCAAACCAAAACTGTCAAACAAATAACCGTAAGGTGTTCTTTAACATAATCCTAATGTACGTAATTAAATCCGTACTACATTCTTACTAATACCTCCTCCACTACTAGTAATTAAAAGTACTCTTAAAAGAGCAGTCATCCTTGAACTCCGGTGCCCTCCATCTCGGATGCTCTGGTATCTCCTCCATCCTGATCTTCTTCGGGGTCTTCCTCTCCCCTTGGCTCAGCTTCGAGCACCACCGAAGTTGTATTAGGTCCACAGTATGGTGGCCAATCCCGCACGCAAGAAACTTTCCTTGACTTGTACTCCGAAGCAACGCCTATTGGAATCAACTCCTTGGTCTCCAATTTCGCCTTCTTGATCGGCCTTCGTAGGGGAATTACCGGAGGAACCTTCCTCGGCCTTGGGCTCTTCTTTGCTTTAATCGCGGCCCTCATCCTCCTCCTAGTGCCAAACATTCTGCAATTACAGAATAAACTTGACATCAATAACCTCTAAACGAACCGTAAACAAATACGACGAATCCTAAACTTAACCTCTAATCAAAAGGAAACGCTACGCGGAAGACTTAATAAGAAACCTCCTAGAGACACTTGAACCTGGAGTGCTCTGATACCAACTGTGATACCCCTCGGATCCGAGACACGGGTTGATCAGGCCCAGGCCCAAACCCGAGGGAATATCAAACAATTAAAGTATTTTAAAGCGAACACAGATGACAAAATGAATTTAATAAATAAAGTTTAAGTTGGAAGAAACTAAAAGTAAAATCCTTTATAATTAAATACTTAGAATCTGATAATCCAAAACTCCATCAGTTTAACAACTCGGGAATCCATCGCTAGTGGACGCCTAGTAAAAAAAAATCCCAAACTGAATGAAAGCAAAAACTGAAAATAAAATCCAAATCTAATATTTGGAAAGAAGTCCTACATCGTCGGTAGAATGGAAGGTCGTCTCTGCTCAGCACGAACAAGCTCTAGACTGGAAATGTCCGATACCTGAAAAAATGATGAGTGGGTCAGGCCCACATGCAAGTTTTATACTACTACTACCCAAGCACAGACCCGATACGCATGTACATCCTAACCAATCCAACAATAGCTAATAGTCCGTAGATAAATATATATATATAATCACACTACAAGACTCTCACTGGACTACAGGCCCGTCTCAACTTGACTAGTAGGCACCATGGGAAAACGCATCCAAAGGTGGGCATGACTACCTAGTCCTAGTAGGGTACACATCCAACCATCATAGCCAGCTATGCATCCCAATGCATATACGCTCCCTAACCAACGACTCTGAGACTCAGGCTCATATCGTGGCATCATAAAAATATATTTAAATTCCATTCCAAACCAAAGTGTCACTCAATTATTTATTGATCTGACACAGAAGACAGGTAGGACTTAACTTTTGCAGTTAATCCATCCCTTATTCCAGAGTAGTTAGAACTTAGCATTTTTAAGCTAATCCCACTAGTATGTCACCGTCCCATACCGGTGCATACAAAACATCCATCCAGAATTGATAATATATATATGACAGCATATCATATCAATATAAACATACCCAATCATAAGCATAACAAGAATGTTTAACCAGCATGCTTGTTCAATACATCCAGTACCTGATTCTCTAACAAATTTTAAATGCAGAGAATAAATATAACCATCCTGTAACTCACAATAAGCATAATAATAACATTAACAGTATCTACATACTTACTTGTAATTACTCCACAACATCCCACAAGTTGATATAAACAATTGTTTTGGTAACCATCAACTAGTTCCTTATTAAGTATTAACTGAATTTATATTAGTTAATAGGCTTAATCCCATACCCCTGTTATATGATTTACATATCAAACTCTTAATTCAATTGCTAAATTAAAATTAAACAACTTGAATCATCCGCACAAGGCAACCATGTAAACTTTCTTAACAGTTTCATAACGTCCCTTCTACTAACCTTCTATGGTATAATATGTATTTTCATGCCTTCTGCAGTTTTAGTAGAATTTAAACATCACTGAGAACCTCTAATTAAACTCTCAGTTGCCCCTGGAAACCCATTAACCCAAGCACAGTAACTAGCAGTCTCGCAGAAAACCAAAAAAAATGAAAACCCACAAAGGAGCCGGCTCCCCCCAAAGTGGAGCCGCCTCCATTACCAAGTAGAGCCGGCTCTACTACAAAGTAGAGCATGCTCCACTTTTTAATTGAGCCTGCTCTACTTGAAATAGAGCAGGCTCATTCCCCTGTGCGTCATTTTTCCAATTCCGGCGGTGTCCGGCTGTGTTGATCCTCCAAACCAAATTTTTTGCTGATTAAAACTATTAAAATTCTTAATCCATCAATTGACATCATTAAAATCATGAATTAAGTAAAACAAAACAGTAAAACAACAACACTGTAAAATAAACAATTTAATAGATCATAAACATATGTTTATTAAACAATGCAAGCATGCGAACCAGATTTGTTTTAATCCTTATTTCATCTGTGTTAGGGATGCAAAGAACACAGGTCAAAGAGGTAGAGCTAGTTATAAAACTTGCCTGTGAGACTCGGTTCAGAAATCTCAACGTCTTTCTTCTAAGTTTTCTCGGCGCCCCTTTGGTTTTCCTCCTCTCTGTTTCTTCTGCCTCCATAACGTGGTTAGGGTTTCAAACCCTTGACAGCCTTATACAGATATATTTATAGGTTTATAAGTTTACACAAAACCCTAATTTAATTTAAACCCTAAACTAAATCCTTAGTCGGCCCATATGAAACCTAATTAATGCTTAATTATGTTGGCTACATACGTGACTTCTAAAACCAAAACCTTTAATTAATCCTACTAACATAAAACTCTATTTATAGAAAATTCATTTATACTAAATTAAATCATTTAACAATTAAATCAATTTCAAGAAAAATAATTAATTCTATTTAAAGAAAACAATTACATCCAATAATTAAAACCCAATTAAATAAATAATTAAATAAAATAATCAAACAAAAACAAGTCATTTAAATAATTCATAATGAAATCAACAAATTCACAACTAAATCAATAAAACACAATTTAAGTAATTAAATAAAATCCAGAATTATCCTTGTTAAATTAGGGGTATTACATTCTTCCCCCCTAACAACAGGAATTCCGTCCTTGGAATTCGCTCTTACCTTCTTCCCGTAATGCAGGAAACTGCGAGCGAATGACGTCCTTCCGTTCCAAAGTAGACTCAGCCTCATTGTGATGACTCCATTGGATACGAACTCAAAAAAAAATAACATTATTACAAAGGATTTGATCCCAATGGTAGGCAATACGATACGGTGGCTCCGAATAAGTTGGATCCGGCTGCAACTCAAACTCCCCAACATCGATATGCTGATACCGATCATCATCTCGCAGAAATATTTCCGCAACATTGAAACATGGAACACATTGTATATGCGATCCAAATTATCCGGCAATGCCAACCTATAAAAATACAGCTCCACCTCGATCCGTAATCATGAATGAACCGACAAACCGTGGAGACAACTTCCCTTTCTTCCCAAAGCGCATTACACCTTTCATAGGAGACACTTTGAGTATAACCTGATCCCCAACCTGAAACTCCAATGCTCGAGTGCAATAATCAGCATAGCTCTTCTGCCTACTTTCGGCAGTACGCATGCGATCCCTAATAAGAGCTATCTTCTCGAAAGTATCCCTGATAAACTCAGGACCCAAGAATCTGCTCTCACCAGCCTCTATCCAACAACAGGCGATTAACGGTGACAGTATCCGAGGAGGGTACAACAGCGAGTAGAGGACCAGGCAGGACCTTCTCATGTTCGGGATCCAGCTCCAGAGTAGGTTGAGCAGCCTGACCAGTTACAGGAGTATGTGGAGCCAGCTCCGGCTCAGTCTGACTGCTCTACCTCTACCGCTTCTGCATCTTCATCTCATCCCGATGAGGATGAGTATATATCTTCTCCTTCTCCACCACCGGCACAGCCTGGCCAGGTCCGAGATCGACCTGTTTGGAAGTTCAGAAGCATATCCGTATCCAATGAGTCAGTATTTGATATATCTTTCTTCTCCTGGTCAGTCTTGACCCGGGCAGCTTTTGATGACATAGAGCGGCGCGGCATTCTAGCCATTTTGGCGCCCGTTGCTTATCCAGTGTTCCCGCGGCTGGTTCGGCTGTTCTTCCAAAACCTCCGGCAGGCCCCGGGTAATCCGTCAGAACTGCAGACTACTATTGATGGATATCCCATCCGCATCACCATTGACACTCTGGCTACATCTTCTTGGTGCCCCCATGTTTGCCCTCCAGGACTTGATTATCCTGTTCTGAGGAGGCCTTCTGATGCAGACATGGCCATTGCCCTTACTGGCCATTATGCAGCTGGCGAGACTTTCGCCACCAGGACTTATCTTCCCGACGACCTATGGTTATTCGATTCAGTCTTGTACTGAAATATATATATGGTGGGGCATAAGATCTAGCGGTGTTCTGACTTCCTAGCAGCCCTATATGCTTTCTACACCAAGTAGTGGTTCTCCATTTCGGCACTCTATTGGAGTGTCATGATGAAGCTATACATAGACTACATTAGTAAGGCAAACCCCAAGCAGGCTAAGTATCTTCCATTTGCTCATCTCATCACACAGATTCTACGAGACCAACGCTACCCTTTCCTCTAATATGAGTGTTCCGAGTCCGGGGCTTGCCGCTACGGCAAGAAGAACTCGAACAAGAGTTACAATGCTCTTATCAGGAGCCTGGAGGATGACGCTATCCTAGCAGCAGATGAGGCTGCAGAGGCTGAGGAGGCAGAGATGGCAGCAACAATAGCAGCAGATGATCTGGTAGACGCACCGGCGGCTGCGGTACATATGGAGATAGACCAGGAGCAGCAGCTTCCAGTAGAGGAGCTATCACATCACTCTCCCGTCGGGTCGCCATTATATGTCCCGGGGCCTAGTCAGGATGAGTAATGTGTCTCTCGCAATCGCACGATATCGTGTAGGATATAGCTCTATGCAAAGAGGATGTCGAATCCACAGAGAGATGTGATTTGGTATTAGCCTTTAAATTAGTCGTATGATTTACAGAAAACTTGATTATTGAGTTTGTTGGTTGTCACGATTTAACAAACTTGAATTAAACAAAATATTAACTAAAGCAAATTAAACTAAATTAAATTATCATAGAGGGGAAATCTTAGGGCTTTGACTTCGCCACAATCATTATACTATGGTCAATTGAATCAACTTTAGGATTTTAACTTATTTTGTTTTCAAATGAACTGAACGCAATAACATTCATTCAGTTCAAAGTTTAAATAAAGATGTTATACAAATTTAGCTAACTATAACCTATCTGCGGTTAGCGTGGACTATTCACCTACCTACTTTAACTACTATGTGAAGGAACAACATTTCCTAATCATAGATTATGAAAACATTCGTTTGTAAGGGGAATACAATTTTTTTGAAGGGAATGAAAGAAGAAGAAGAGAAAAAAAGAATTAGAGAGGTTTTTAGAAAAGAAAAATTTTAGGGGGTGTAAAATTTTTAAATCATATCATATATATCTAAAAAAAAAAAAAAAAAAAACCCTAAAGCTTGTGAGGCCAACTCAGGCATAACTCACCCCCACCCCAACCGGGGGGAAAAAAAAAAAAAAAAAAAAAGGCCTAAATTGGATCCGTCTTTGCGTTCAGTATCTCGTCTGCAAGAATTGAGAAGTGAGCTTGGAGTCGCAAGAGTCATTTTGGAACATTTAGCAACTAATTCTGGGCAAAGTGAAGTGGGTGTGTTAGATGGTGACAAACACTTTGAACCCCATCCAACAAATGGTTCTTTAAGGAACTTGTTGGATTTTGATCAAAAGACATTGATGGTCCTTGGTCAAAACAACTCTTGGGCTTCCATGCCCTTTCAAACTTTGCTTTTGAAGCAATTTTCTTTGAATCCTTTTTGGTAAGCAATCCATGGGAATGTTCAATATCAAGTAAAGACTTTAACTTTATCAAATTCATTGGCAATGCATTTTTCAACAACACACACTTCTTCATGCTTGTTTATGGAATTCGGGGTCGGATTAAAGATGTTCAACTTCACCTTCATATGCCCAAATGAGATTTCATTATCCTCGTCCTATAATTTATGTTGGCATTCGCGATTGCCAAGAAGGGATGGCCAAGGATAACAGGAATTTGGCTCTTGGGGTTCGGAACTGGTTCCGTGTCTATGACAACGAAATCAACGGGGAAGAAGAACTTATCAAAACATCCTCAATTATACCCCCGGGCTTTTTGATGGATCGGTCGGTAAGTTGTAAAACTACCGACGTCGGTTTCAAGTCTCTTAAGCCCAATTTGACATACACTGAATAGGGAAGAAGGTTGACACTTGCTCCTAAGTCTAGAAGAGCCTAATTAATGACATGGTCACCAATGATGCAAGAAATAGTAGGTGAACCGGGGTCCTTAAACTTTGGAAGAGTGTTATGTTGTAAAATGGAGCTCACTTACTCGGTCAAGACCACTTTTCTTGGTGCTTGGCTTTTGTTCTTCCTTTTTTGGGTGCACAGATCTTTCAAAAATTTAGCATAAGCCGGAAATTGCTTCATTGCATCTAAAAGTAGAAAATTGATCTTCACTTGCCTAAACACATCAATGATTTCATTAGTTTTGGTCTTTTCTTTGAAGAATTTTCAACACAAGAATTTTTCAAACTATCACAAGAATTTTTCAAATCATCTTTCAAAACTTTATTCAAATCATTTTCCATTACTTTTTACATAAAGGGGTCATGCACATGCAATGAAGGAGGAATAGGATGTGAAACGAGACGGGTGTCAACTTTTAGTTGCACCGGTTCACTCTCTTCATTGGACATACTCACTTGGTTGTCCATAATTCTCCCATTTCTCAAGGTTGTCACCGCATTGACATATTCGATTGTGTGACCTTCCGATGAGGAATGAGTCTCCACAACACATTGTTTCTGTGGTGGTGCATTCAAAGGCATTTTCCCTTTCTCTCTAGCATTCAAAGTACTAGCTATTTGCCTTACTTGGGTTTCTAGCTTGGCAATAGATTGGGAATGGGAATGAAGCAATTGAGTGTTCGCCTCTAGAGTATCTAGAGCGGTCAACACTTTTTTCTCAAAAGCGGGATTCCTAGAATTTCCTTGAGAATATGACGATTGGTTAGGAAAATGAGAATTAGAGAATTAATTACCATGCGATTGAAATGATGATGATCTAAAACCTTGGGAACCTTGGCCTTACATTGGAGGTGGAACATACTTGTTTTGAAAACCACCTTAGGGAGGTTTGAGCCTTCCCCTTGGCTTTTCCAAGAGAAGTTTGGATGGTTCTTCCAACTTGAATTGTAATGAGTGCCATAGGGATTATTCCCTTGGTTGACAAATGTAGCATTGACTTGCTCATGGTTTTCATTTGGCACATGTTCATGGGGACAATTGGAAGTAGAATGTAAAACACTTGAACAAGTCATACATGATTCATTGGATGCACGATGATGAACATGATTAGGGGTGGAAGATACTTGATTCACCGAAGTTTGGTTAATCAAAAATTGATCAAACCTTTGAGATAAAGATTTCATCTCGGCGGCTATGTCATTGGAATTGTCAACTTGATATAAGCTAACATTCTTCTTTCTACCTAGATTTCTACCATTTTTAGAGGATAAAGATCTATGCATTGAATTTTCACTCATGTTTTCATACAATTGCCACACATCATTCTCATGCTTACCAAGGTAAGAAGCGCCCATATATGCATCAACCATACCTTTGTGACTATCCGGCAAACTTTCGAAGAAATATTAAACTAGTTGTTACTTAGGTATGTCATGATGTGGGCATTTTCTAAGCAAATCATTAAATCTTTCACATGCCTCATGAAACATTTCCCCATCCCCTTGAGAAAATTCTCTAATGGAAGTCCTCATGGCATTGGTCTTAGAAACCGGATAGTACTTCTTTAAGAACTCTTGTTGCATTTCTGCCCAAGAAGTTATCAAGAAAGGCCTAAGATTGTTGAACCAATAATTTGCCTTATCTTTAAGGGTGAAAGGAAAAAGTTTAAGTCTTAAAACCTCTTCCGGCATGTCCGTGTATTTCATGGTGGAACACATTTCAAGAAACTTATCTAAATGCTTGTAAGGTTCTTCACTTGGAAGTCCATGATAGTTGGGAAGCATTTGAATGGTTTACGATTTAATCTCATAGTGATGTGCTCTAAATGAGGGCAATTGAATGCAAATGGCTGCATTGTATTCATTAGGCACATAATGGTCTCTTAAAGCATAGGAGGATTCACAACCGGCGGTGCTACTCGAACACCTTGATTGCCTTGCATAATGGGAGGTTGTGGAGCAAAAATTTGCCGAGGCATTCCCATTGGAATTTGGCATTATTGTTGTGGTGGGATGAATGGTCTAGGCATGCCTAATGGTACTTGAATATTTTCATGATGCACATTAGGGTAGAGGATGCCTTGTTGGTCTATGTGACCAAAGTCCTCCACATGGTCGTCATTCAATTCCTCCATTGGTAAAATGAAGTGATGAGAACTACCTCTTCCCCTAGGATTACGAACAACCGATTCAAGATGCAAATTAGGAAGGACAAGAGTAGGATTTAATGACATACGACCATGCATACACTAGCTAAACAAATAACAAGCAAATAACAATTACTTCACCCCCACAACAAATCAATCAACAAACATTCTCCACATACATTGGTCCCATACTCCCATGCTTGAACAACATGCAAAGAAAAGTAAATTGTCTTCACGTGGGCTCACGATTTATCTAAGAATTAAAAAATTTGCCACCACCCGGGCCGACGATTTAACTAGAGATTGAGTTAGAAAGATCTCACAAAGGGTCCTTAAGCAATTTCAATTCATTTTTAAGTTTCAAGCCTTGCTATGTTTTGCAAATTTTAAATTTTAGCTCCTTTTAGTTTTTGCTTAGCTTCATTTGGCTTCCTTGCTTTCCATTCTCCTTTACTCAACTTCCTTTGCTCATTTCACCTAATCAAATATGAACAAACACAATAAGTAGCAAGAAAGAGAATTAAAGTAAAGACACGATCAAAAAGTAATAATTCCTATTTGTTTCTAAAACACGGCGTTACCAATTTGAATCTCCGGCAACGGCGCTAAAAACTTGGTGTGAAGCCGTTAGTTGCACCCAAATTCGCAATAAAATAGTGTGGCCAAGTTTTAAATTTATTAATGCCACTACTACCTCTAACTAAAAAGATAGTTAAGGTGAGTAGGGATCGTCCCAAGGGATTTTTAGGCGTACGTGTAATGGAAACAATGTATAGGGTTAGTAGGTTGAATGATCACGAGATGGTGTGTTTGGTTGAGTAGACTACAAATTAAACTAAACAAGTTCAATGTAGAATTAACAAATTAAATGAAATTTAGAGAAAACAAGAGAGTGAGGTCTTGGGGTCTAGAGGTCACCACTAAACATCACCATTCTAGACACTCAATGCATAATTAATGAGGGGACACGTGTGTTGCAATTTTAGAGTGTGTGATTGATTGTTTCAACAAGTATGGATGACCAATTAAACATATATTGTCTAAGCAACCTAGTGAATATCATAATACATCAAACTAAGTCATTAATCATTCCTTTAAGCTCACAATCCAAACACATCACATGGTTAGAGAATAATACTACTTGCATTCATAAGTATGGAACATCAAACAACAAGCATGGATTGTCCTCCCATCTAACAACTAAGGCAATTACACTACAACTAAGCTAAGGGCATGAAAATTAAACTAAAGAAACTAAGGGAGAGGCACAATCCATCAAGACATGAGTATGAACCATTAAATAAACCACAATAGTATTCTATTAAGCACTATGCCTTGACAATCTCTAGATCCATAGTATCAACACACATAGACATGCATCAATAACACAAAAACTAGAGATAAACACATGAACATCTATTCTAGCATACATAGACATATGAATAGAATGAAATGATCAATTGGTAATATTAAACCACATAAATCATTGAATAAATAAGACTCATATATAAAATAAGTGTCAAAGCAAGATTACAACACAAATCCCCTCAAAATACAAAGCATTAGAGTCTAAAAATCATGCTTAGGGCTAACTCTAGCCCTAAGAAGATGTTTAGCCACTCATTGAAGTAGTCATCCAACCCTCAAGGGCTATCTCCATGGTAGGAATGAACTCATTCTTGATGGAAACCCTAGAAGAATAGAAGAACTCCCAAAGATGTGTCTCTAGCCTTTCCTCTTCTCTTTTCTTCCTCTCTAAAAATGTTTTTTTCAAGTCTATGAGATGGTATATGAGATATGTGTCTCCCTTTGTAAAAGAGGCTCAAAATCCTTATATAGGTAGGTCAAGTGTCATACCCAATGGTCTAGATTCGTGCACTAGGGTCCTTGCAATGATTGCACTATGAACCAACTTTTAATGAGCTGGAATTTATTTTTTTCAGACTTGAGGAGGTTCGATCGATCGAATTATGTAGAGATCGATCGAACTGTGCTGAAATCCATCGAATGCTGCAGAGATCTATCCATCCTTGGCAACGCCTTTTTGAATAAAGACAAATCTCTCAGATATTTTGGGATATTTTGGGAAAGAGACAAAAGTGGTAGGTGGGGTGGTAGGTGTGGATAAGATTAAATATGTTCGATCGATCGAAGAATGGTTGGATCAATCGAACATTGTGGAATCTTTTGGATAAGGACAAGGGCTTGGATCCATCTTGAAGTGTCCAGATCGAAGTGATGTTAAGATCGATCGAACTTGCTGATTCCCACACTTTGCTTCATTTTGCTTCCACTTTACTCCTTTTTTCCATCCAGCTTGAGTTAGCTTCCTTAATGCTCTTATTTGGATGAATTAACTTATTTTTAGGATAAGTGTCTGAAATGGGCAATAATATAAAATTAGTCTAAAACGGGAAAGTAAGATAGATAAAGGTCCTAGAATACCTAAGCTTAAGGGGTTTTTGTTGCGCACTTTTTAACGCTCATCTACCACCCACCATGAAGAATTGCGGTTCTCTTATATATATATTTGTTTCACCATGTTATAAACCCACGCCATCAGAGCGAAAAGAGGAAACGACAGCGACGATGAATCGGCGGGCCGTAGAGTAAACCTATAAGATTGGACACTCACCATCGTATACGCGAATTGAACTATGACTAAGGAAGCGGGGCAGCAGCGGAACCCATCAAGTTGTACCTTTCTTCTCTATAAACCCATTTGTCTCGCCTCTCTTTCTCTAACCCATTTGTCATCTTCAACTACCATCACCATCAAATTTTCAATCAGATTCCAAAAATTGTATCTCTCTATAAATATAGACGTAATGTGGGGGTATTTTTGGTATAACACATTTAAATACATATCACTTGTTTGGCACATGTGACACCAGGGGTATTTTCGTCACAAAAGTTTATTAAGCAAAACAATTGTTAACCACGCGCTGGGTTAACGGCCCCAATTGACAGAATTAGGGTAAAATAATAATGTTGTTATATTATTGGGTGTTTTTAAAATTGGTAAGGGTTTAATGATCATTTTTTGAAAGTATTGGGGTTTTTTAGAAATTAACTCATAATATAATAAAATTAAGGGTAGTCTAATTAAATTAAAATACCTTAATAAGATAATTAAGAGTAGTCTAACTAAACTAAAATATTGTTCACCTTCTTCTTCAATTAAACTTTATAACTACAGTGTTTCAAATATTATTTTATATATTATTTTTCAGTGTTACAGAAGCAAAGTTTGACACCTTCTTCTTATGGTATTGTAAGATTTATTCTACATATGACATACACTATCTCAATTAGTTGCATTAGACTAAAATTCATATTGAATCTAACCATCATTTTTAAATTCTATTTATAATCCGATAATTCCAAACAATGTAAATCTTGTTTCCAAATCTTTCAAATTCAAATTCAAATTCCATCAAATTCAGCATTCCAAGGATCGAATGGTAAATGGAAGTTGTAGGAAAGAAAAAAAAAAAAATTTAATATTTTTGTGCGTTTGTTTAGAATGAACCATGTTGACCGAACTTTTGAGGCTTCAAATTTCAAGCTTTATTGGATCCCAAATGCCTAGCCCATTTAAGGTTTTGGACTTCGGCCAGGCTTCATGGACTTGGACTTCTGGATAACAGTTGTAACATTACACTTTTATCTAGTCCGTTAGTATGGATGGACCTTCCCATATGAATCCTGAGTGATCTTGAATTTAGTGAGTGTGGACCTCACAAGGAAGTAATGATTCTCCACTTCTCCTTGCGTGAAAGCTAGTCTATAATACCGGGTACCTTACCGCTGGGTTCCTAGCCATTGAATATGGTGGTGGGATCTATTGATAAATCTCAATGGTTGAGAAATCCCGAAGTATCGTACTCCAGGTATTGTGTAATTTCTTCCCATTACAAGGGCGGACTAGCTCTTTTGGATGCAAAATCTGTGGTTTTCATGAGCTAAAAAATAGGGAAAAAGTTATATAACCTCCCTCTACTATCATTTTTGTTCAAAAAACCCCGCTTAAATTAAAAAAAAAAAAAACCCTGAATTAAATAAATACTATTAAGTTCCTACGTGACCGACACGTGATCGACTCGTTTATTTAAAAAAATATAATTAAGTTACCACATATCCGTGACCGACCCGTAATCAACTCGTTTATTAGGTTGTGAAATGACAAATTAACTTTATGATTTAATAATAAATTTTTACTAATATTTATTATGAAATTACAAAAATACCCTTTATAACATCATTGTTCACCGTCTTCCTCTTTTATCTCTGACACTTATCGGAAGCTTCTCTGGTGATTAAGCTTATGAACTCGGACAAGCATTCTTGGACGGTTTCTTTGTAATTTGTTATTTATGTATATGAATAATTTACTATTAAAACTACCTAAATATACATATACACGCATTCTTGGACGGTTTCTTCTCTCTCTCCTCACACCACCACCATTGGCGTCAAATTCGAAAATGAAAAGACCCCCAATTCGTTTACAAAAGGAGGAGTGTTGATTCTTGAGGCAGAAATTGGCGAGGGGAGGGGTGTAGGTTAAGCACTGAAGGACGCTGTTGAGATAACAAGTATTGTTGAGGTTCCTCAACCCTAAGGGAGGACCATTCTTGCGTTTGGGGAGGAGACTCAGCTGCCAAGTCATTTGCAAAGCCATTAACGACCTTTCTGGGATGATTCCACATCATTGGATAACAACCCCCACCACCACGAGGATCGCATCATCTTTCTCTCTCTCTACAAGAATTTTCTCTCTACAGATATATATATATATATATATATATATAGTTTATCTGAATGTTGTTGTGGATCTGAATGTTGTTGTGGGTGAAGGAAAATGAGGGTTTAGTTGTTAAGTCGGCAGGTGGGGATGTTATCTAGCTGGGATTTGGAATTGGATATGGCGTTGATAACACCGTGGATTTGGGATTTATGATTGTAGTATTATTACAATGGAAAAAACAAGGAATAGAGACAGACATCGTATCAGTCTCCTTCACTGATCCTTAAATCCCTCTTTTCATTTCCGAGGGTGCTCTTCCCCATGGTCTCTCTTCCCTGCCGTAGGGCTATACTGGCCGAAAAAATTCAAAACAGTGAGGAAATGGTGATGGGCATTTTGAAATCGTCGGACTAATTGGAGAGGCGGAGGGAGGAGGTGGCAGAATGGCTTGGAGGCGTTGTGGAAGGAGGGTTGAATATAGGGGTCTTTAGAGGTGGGGATGTTGAGGGATTGGAGGGCTATGAGTTGTTTGGGATCAACGGTTGAGGAGGAGGAGGAGGGAGGAGGGAGGAGGAAGAGGGAATGGTTAATAGGGTTGGGGCAGAGGGTGATTTGGTGGGGGAAATGACGATGGTGGGAGGAGAGAGAGAGAGAGAGAGTGAGATAAGGAAAAATGGAGGTTGGAGAGAGAGTGAAAAGGAAGAAGAAGATGGGTATTTTCGTAATTTCACGATAATAAATATTAGTTTTTAATTTAATATTAAATCATAAGATTAATTTTGTCATTTTACAACCTAATAAACGGGTCGGTCATGAGTATGTGGTAACTTGATAGTATTTCTTTAAGGTTTTTTAATTTTAGTGGGGTTTTTTTGGACGAAAATCATAATAGAGGGAAGTTATGTGATTTTTCACGAACACTTATACGAAAATGTCGTCGTGTTCATGTTGGATACACACTCTCTAAACATGTGTCCGACACTATGTACTTGTCCATAACAGAAAATTAAATTTAATTATTTTAGATGTTTAACCACACTACTTAAAAATAATATAAATACATTCTAAAATATTGTTTAACTTTTTTCTTTTAAAAAAATTGACATTATACAAATAGTAATAAGTGAATCATAAAATGATTTACGTTAAAAAAAAAAAAAAAAAAAAAAAAAAAAAAAAAAAAAAAACATAAAAGATATAAAATTTTTCGTATAAAATAAAAATATTATAATTAATAACAAGATGGTGAAATAATGATATATATATATATATATATATATATATATATATATATATATATATATATATATGTGTGTGTGTGTGTGACGATCTTGGATTTTACAAACCCAGTGTATCCTGTGATGACCCGAAACGGATCCAAAATGCGGAAGCTATAATAAAGACAAGGTATATAGAGATGTACGTCATCCTTAAGACACAAGAGTGGCCTCCCGAGGAGTTTCGAGACTCAACAGAAGCAAAAACGGAGACAAGGGTATCAAAACCCTAAAAGAGAAGGGCCAAGGGTAAAATGGTCATTTTATCCTAAAAGGAAGGAATTTGACTTCTAACAAGTCCGATAAGATTAAAAACACCTAAAAACATCATTTGGTAACTTCACATGAAGTTACAAGGCTAAAGGAAGAGAAACCCCAAATGAACCCTATCTCGGTTCGAACCAAATCTGACACCCTCTCACTAAAACAAGGATATCTAGAACTAGGAAAAGAATTTAAAACTGAAATTTATACCATTGGAAATCTTACTTCAACACAGTCAGTTTAGACTCAAGAATGGACCAATTCGGAATTAAAACAAAAAAGTTACAACAGTTTGAAGTTAGAGGATCAAGGCTGAACCTGCAAAAGAGGTTCTGGAGAACTTAAATCGGTTCAACATTCTTGAACCGGTTCAACATTGGTAGAGAGCCCACATTGAACCAAAAATGACCCTTGAACCAGTTCAACAATTTCTGAACCGGTTCAACCCAACTAGGTTGCAAAAAATGCAGTAAAAAAAGGAAAAATAAACCCGACGCGGGGTTCACGAGACCAATATAATATTTTTTGGAAAAATGTCATAAAGAAACTCCCCCTAAAATCACATTTTCTATGTAACAGAGTCAAGACCGGAATTTATTTCCTGAAAGAAAACCCCAAAATGCCCTTAAGCTAGATTTTTCAACAAAAATGTAAAATAAGTCCAAAGGATGCTCATTTCACCAACAAAGGAGTTTTTCCTAGAAACGATCATGTACGCAGACGTAACTCATTGGGACGTGTTACAAGAATCCACAGCTTAAAAATATCGCCGATGCAAAATTTAACCTACCCAAACCCCAATGCATGAAAAATGCCCTTCCAAGGCAAAAAATACGAGAACCGGACTTAAATGAAATCAAATGACCGTTTGGCCCTTGGCCACATATCATGCATATAAAATAGGTCCTAGTGGAGGTGCTCGTGCATACTTCGCACCACCCGATTTGAAAATGAACCCTTAAAGCCTCTGATTTTACTATTTTAATCCAAAAATGCAATATATAAAACCAAATTGCAAAATCTAAAACAAAATGGTGTTTGGCCATTAGCCACACCTCATACATGATAAATGAATATCAAAGGATGAATTTCATACACAATGCACGCACCAGTGCAAAAATGACATGTCAAAATTTTTTCATACTTTTCTCATTAAAGACAAAATTCTACATTTTTCAATATATATGGATTTCAAAAGAAGTTTGGCCCTTGGCCACATATCATATATATGAAATAAGTGTCAAAAAGTTTGCTTAGGCACGCATTACAAGTTTCAAGGCAAAAATGACATTTTTGACCTAACTATGAATTACAACTTTAAAAGTAAAACTCAAGCATGTTACACTTGCATGCAAACAAAATACAATTCAAAGAACTTCAATCCATCGAAACGATCTAAGGATCTTATGCATCCCAAACCAAGGCATCTGTACCTGAAAACAATTCGGTAACTTTGGAGTGAGTAAAAAAGTTACTCGTAGGGAATGAGCATGTATCGACCTAACTTTTTACAAAGTTATTACATTAACATGAAACAATTCAAAGGGATCATGCTACCTAGCGTCTATGCCAAAGATAAGACTCAAGGATCATCTCAAGCTGCTTATACAATGGAAATGAATTACGGCATACAAATATATATGCTCAAGTGTACTAAACAAGGTTAAAACATGATATACGACATACAAGTATACATTTCCAAATATATTAAGTCATGTTAAACGAGATAAGCAATATCTAGCATATATACACAAGTATACAATATATATAGAGTACTCATAAATCAAGTATACAAATAGAAGTATACTAAGCTAAACGAAATGCGCATAAGACAAGTTTACATGGCACAACTATACTAAATGAAACCTATACACACGAAGTAAGTCAACAAGTTCAAGTACACTAAAAGTACACTAGTCCAAGTATACTAAATGAGATAAAAAAATACACGAAACAAGTATACAGTTGCAAGTATACTAAATGAGATCAAAATACTCGAAACAAGTATACAGTTGTAAGTATACTAAATAGGATCAAAATATACGAAACAAGTATACAATTGCAAGTATACTAAATAAGATCAAAATACACGAAACAAGTATACAGTTGCAAGTATACTAAATAAGATCCAAATACACAAGGCAAGCACAAATTCACAAGCTACAAGTAGTCCATGATTAGCTACTTGGAATTGAATGCGAAAACAGATAGTGGAAAGACTAGCTAGGATCTTTGGCTGCAGACCAAGCAAGTTATTCCGGGTTACTAGCTTGCAAAGTACTACCTAGTGCTCACATGTATAAGTTATTTTGGGTAATTACAACCCACAAGGTACTACTTGCTGCGCACTTTATATGACTTAGGAAACTCACAAATCCGTACAAGGGCCAAACCCTAGCCATCACATAAACATGATCCTTACAAGCCTCCCAAAAACAATAAGTTCAAAACTTATGGGAAATCAACAAGTTAGACCAACTTATACAAATTCAAATGATGCCTAAGAATCAATTTACATGCACAAGTAAAGTTGAATCCACACAACCCATGTCCTAAAGTTCAAGTCTATAATGACCATCACAATGTTAAATCTTCAGTATACGATTCGTCACACGCTATGACAATTTTATTTCAAAATCAAAAGTATAATCTCATCCAAACGATCCCTAATTTATATATGTTAAACAACATGGTATGGTCACTACACAAACTAACTCAAAAATTAAATTGGATCATTGAGACAACAAAATAGGATTTAATCAAAATACGGTAATTAAATCTCTAGATTGCAAAACAACTTCAAGTGGTTCTAAATTGATATATACAAGTGAACAAGCCCAAGTCACTACTATTATCACGTTAAAAGCTCAATCAAACTAATGGAACCATTAATTAAATTTTTAATTAACTCATTTAATTCAAAATCTCTAGATTTATAAACTTATCCAAATGTTTTCAATTTAACATAGGTTAGAGAACATACCAAGGCCTATTTTAATATCACATTACAAATTGATTTCATACTTATTTCAACTATGTGAATTAAACTTTCATAAAAGATAAATATTGAATAAAATTTACAATTCTTATTCAAATGCTCCCAATTTAATATATATATGTTAACAAACATATCAATGCCTAATTTCCTAGCATGCCATAATTCAATTCTAAGCTACATATATCTATTAGAATTAAATCCTATATAAGAAAATAATTAAATTAAATTCTGGGATTTAAACAAAAGCATGCATACAAGTTGTATAAGTTTATAAAATAATCAATACAACTCAAATATAAACCTAAGACATCTTTTACCTCATTTTGTGATGAAATCACAAATCCCTACCGAAATGAAACTGCTTCGAATCCGACGAAAATCTGGGGTTTTGTTGGGGACTACAAGGTGATCATAAAATCCCATGGGAGTCCTACCAAAATTCCAACTTGGCTTCAAACCCGAACTCGAAAAATGGCCAAAACGGGATTCCACGCCTCGACAAGGCGGACAATAAAGCCTAAGGCACTACAGCGTTTCACTCAAGGGAGGAGGCTCAAAAGAGGAGAGAGAAGGTGGCAGTCCCTTGGGCTACCATGGATGCCGGCTAAAAGAGGGGAGAGATAGAGAGGAAAATATGATTTTTTTCATTTTAAGTCACCCTATTTATAAAAAAAACCCTAAAAGTGTCCCGAACGGGCTCCGCCAGGTCCGGAAAAATAGAATTCGAGCATACGCACTCAAACCGCAAAACTCTGTGAACGAAAAAGAACCGAAATGAGAAACTATGATCAACGGAGGAAACGGTGTCAAAAACTGAGTTCCGAGCAGAGAGATATGCCCCAAACAAATTTGGCACTAACCGGGGCTGAAAACCCGAAAACTGTAGGGTTTGACCGCAAGACAATTTAAGAGTACACGACTCGATGAAATGTGAAAATGAATCATGTACGAGAATTCAAGCCCCAAGGAAACACTTAGCAATTAACTTTCATTAATTGAACAAAGGCCCCTACACAAAAGGATAATTGCGCAAGTGACCCCAAATGAAAATATCTTTCAAAAGATATTTTCTTAGATACCCCTAAATCAAAATATCTTCAAAAGATATTTACGAAAAATACCCCAAAAAATAAAAAATGTTTCTAAATAATCTTTTTATCCACGCCCCTACAGGAAAAAGAAATGATTGACGAACTTTCCTCCAAAAGTAAAGTTACGCCTTTCAAGGAAACCTATTAAAATGAAAGCACGGGGAGTCAAAAACCAACTCCGAGCACGAAGAGTGAGGTTACGCGAAGAGAAATTTTAACGAAAAAAATTAATCCGTAAAAATGGAGAAAAAGGAAAGGGAGGAAAATGAATGGGTCATTACAATATATATATATAAAATATAAAATTATATATTTTAAGACGGGCATTTAAAGCCTGACCTCTGCTACTCCAACAATAAGAAGTGATTGGATATACCAAATAATGACATTTTTACTAACAATGCCATGGACAAGATATCAATCTATTAGTTGCAGTCTCACATTTAATGTCAAAGGTCATAATTATTTTATTTTTTTTACAAGACAAAAGGGGATAGAAATTAAATTAGTAGATGCAAAGAGTCGAAACCTAACACTCCAAAATCAACCACTAGCACTTTGGTTGAGATGGTCAATCATGTTATTTCATGCCATCTAAGAAACAAAACCTTAAGTTTAAATATAAATTTAAGTACAGAACTAAATTGATGAGGAAATAATAGGTTATCCTATTCACATACATTTGTTCATATTTGTTAACACTTTTTTATAATAGTGTTCTCAAATTTAATAATTATTGCTACAACTTGTCTCTTAAATAAATAAATTAATACTTTTTTTTTTTTCCATCACAAATAAATTAATACGAGTTCTTATCGCATTGAATTTGAACATTTTACAAACCGTATTGAAACTTAATCAATATGCGTATCCAATCAAATGTAGCAATCGAGAAACCTTGGGATTAAAGCCATGCAACAATGTCTTATTTTATTTGTGATTCTTTTTTGGTTTTCAAACATATTGGTAACTGTTGTTAATGAGGTCTATTGACTTCTCCCCAAATTATAAACTACTATCAAACAAGATTTTTAGATCAAGTGTCAATTAATCTTTCCAATGAGAAGATCCATTACTTGTGTTAAAATAGGGGTGCACACAGTTCGGTTTGGTCCGGTTCCGTCAGGAATCAAAACCGGAACTGATTTCAACGGTTCCTTAAAATTGGAACAGAAACCGGAACCGTGAGATCTAGAACCAGACCGAACCGAACCGGCATTCACGGTTCGGTTCCAAGGAACTGTGAGTCTTTCTTCCTTCAGAGCTTCGCAAATCTCCGACCACCCTTCTTCCTTCCGAGGCTTGATATGAAAGGTCATTTTGGTATGGAAAAAAGAAAAAGAAAAAAGGAAATATATGGGTTTTGATTACAAAACAAGAATCACAGACCTTGAATAGTTGATTTAGAAAAAAAGTTAAAACAAAACCCATACATACAAGTTAGCAGTTGCAGAGAGAGTGGGCAAGCTTGAGAGTTGAGAGACAGAGGCTGAAGCTTGCGAACGGTGAACCCAAACTGGAACAGCGGGTGATGGAAACTGAAAGATATGGGTCTTGATTTTTTGAACAATCTAAAATGATATACCAATATGGGTTTTGAACTTTTGATTCTTGCCCTGGTTTGGTTCGATTTGATTCGGTTCCACGGTTCTTCAGTTCTTTTGTGCACCCCTAGTTAAAACTTAAAAGCAACAAAATTACTAGCTATTTTGTGATCCAAAAAGTTAAGATTTCTTCTCAATTGTTTCGATTGAGTTTGAGGTTCACATTGAATCCTAATTGATCTATAGTTATGGTGCAAAAATTGCGAAGTTACTGAATACTAGAGAAATAATTATTATTGAATACCTCATCCAATCAAAACACTTTCATTTTTTTTATTATCGAACGAAAATGAAATATTTTGATTGGACCGAAATATTGAATAACGGAAATTTACTTTCTCCGTCCCAAAATAATTGGACACTTTAAAAATTGTGACTCATAATTATGGTGCAAAAATTGCGAAGTTACTGAATACTAGGGAGATAATTATTATTGAATACCTCTCCTAATCAAAACACTTTTATTTTTTTATTATTGAACAAAAATGAAATATTTTGATTGGACCGAAATATTGAATAACGGAAATCTAATTCCTCCATCCCAAAATAACTAGACTCTGAAAATTATGACTCCTTCCGAAAATACACTACCCCCTTTATCCCAAAATAATTTAGCACTTTGAGTTACAGTTTCCATCCAAATTGATTTTTGTCAGTCTCCAAACTCTGTATTGATGACAATGCTGTATGGGTTTGTGTGCTCCCTCAGGTATTGGTGCCAGTTGTTTTTCTGTTGTTGGTATAGAACCTACAACACTGATTAATTTGGCAGTCTCCAGACTCATATGTATATAGATATATACCTACTAAAATTAATACCTCTACAGGTATACTCCATCGAATTAGATGTTCCAAGCTTGTTGGAATATGTCCCATCTATATATAGAATTTAAGGTAAAGTATAACCACACCCCCTGAGGTTTGACAAAAAGACATACAGAGAAAACTTACCTATTTTTTTGGACAAAGACACCCCCTGAGAATTCAAAAATGGACAAAGACACCCCTTTACATGAAAAATTGACCAAATTACCCTTTGACCGTTTTGGAGACTTTTTTAACTTTACAATTTAATAAATTAGACAAATCTACCCTCATGAACAATTGATGCATAAAAATATATAAAAAAAACTTTTTATTGTTAAGTTTTTTTTTTTTTTTACTTTATAAATGTCCCAGCTTCTTAAAAATGTAGACGTCTAAAATGATTTTTTAATCCAATGCATATATTTCAAATAAATTATATTTTGTTATTACTTCTTTTCTTTTTCTTTTTTATTTTTAAATTAAGATGCTTAATTCTTTCAGCTAAAAAAATTAAATCAATTTCTTTTCCTTAAAAATAAAAAATATGGTACCAGTATAAATTATCTAAAAAAATTAAACCAATCTCTTTTCCTTTAAAATAAAAAATATGGTACCAGTATAACTTTATGCATCTTAAATTATATATCAAATATTATGCATTTCCCAACATAACAGGGGGGAAAAAAAATAAAACAAAGGGAAAAAATAATAAAAATAAAACAAAGGGAAAAAAAAATTATATTTTATATTTTGTTATTACTTCTTTTCTTTTTCTTTTTTATTTTTAAATTAAGATGCTTAATTCTTTCATCTAAAAAAATTAAACCAATCTCTTTTCCTTAAAAATAAAAAATATTGTATTAGTATAACTTTATGCATCTTAAATTATTTATCAAATTTTATACATTTCCCAACATAAAAGAAAATAGGTACCAATATAACTTTATGCATCTTAACTTTATGCATGTTTTTTTTTTTTTTTTTTAATTATTTTTTTCCCTTTGTTTTATTTTTTTCCCCCTTTTATGTTGGGAAATGCATAATATTTGATATATAATTTAAGATGCATAAAGTTATACTGGTACCATATTTTTTATTTTTAAGGAAAAGAGATCGGT
Organism: Cornus florida; assembly: GCF_030987335.1. Classification (NCBI taxonomy): domain Eukaryota; kingdom Viridiplantae; phylum Streptophyta; class Magnoliopsida; order Cornales; family Cornaceae; genus Cornus; species Cornus florida. Next base: position 82,782,332 of record NW_026775580.1, on the reverse strand, counting down.
TTAATTTTTTTAGATGAAAGAATTAAGCATCTTAATTTAAAAATAAAAAAGAAAAAGAAAAGAAGTAATAACAAAATATAATTTATTTGAAATATATGTATTGGATCAAAAAATCATTTTAGACGTCTACATTTTTAAGAAGTTGAGACATTTATAAAGTAAATAACAAAAAAAAAAAAGTGAACATTTTTTTTTTTATGCATAAATTGTCATGAGGGTAATTTGGTCAATTTTTCATGTAAAGGGGTGTCTTTGTCCATTTTTGATCTTTCAGGGGGTGTCTTTGTCCAAAAAATAAGTAAGTTTCTTCTGAGTGCCCTTTTGCCAAAGCTCAAGGGGTGTGGTTGTACTTTACCCTAGAATTTAAAAATCTCAATGGCCTTTTCTCAGTCTGTTTTAGGCCTAATCATTCCACACATGGGACAAAACCTAGACAATATAATATTTAATAATTAGCCTATTTATATTCTGAATGCTGTATTTATTTATATTATTATTATTTATTTTCGGCTTCACAATATGTGCACATTCAAGTTAAGAATGTGGTTTAAAAGTGAGGTCTCAAAATTTTACCTTCTAAATTTTTGCAAACGCTACTGTGCCCTTAAGCCATTCAACCCTTGATTAGACCAGCTATAATATAAGATGTCCATTTAAAAATAATTGGTGATGACTTTAGAATTTGGTCTAGAAAAAAGAATGAATAGGGCATGTGGAAATTAACATATCTATGATTGACGGCGAGACAAACTTTGGCAATTTTTAATGCTACAAATGTTGCCAATTTGATCTCCGAAATAGATACATAGTCAACTATATCAACCCTATCAAATTTTATTAAAGCCAAAATTGACAAGCCTATCTTAATTTATTGCCAACTAATATTACCTTTCTTTAGGTTATGTATCTTGAATTTCCTGTCACATGCACTTATTAATTCCTTTCATAAACTTGCACAAGAAAATAAAAAAAATTCCTTTTCATAAAGGCTGCCCAGCGGATGAAGGAATTGTAAGCGAAAGAATTAGGATCCTCTTCTGTGTCATTTATAAGAAATTATTGTTTCACCAGATAGCCAAACTTAAAAAAATAAGAAAAAAGAAAATATTAATAACAATTCCTTACTAGATCTTTTTCCCATATTTTCGGTACCCCTCTATGGGACACATGGAAGAGCACCATTGCAGTAATTAAATTCATTGACAATAAATCTCACTAATTCGGCTCTTTTTTTCTATTATTATTAGAGGTAAAGTACAATATATATATAGAGAGAGAGAGAGAGAGAGAGGGGTAAAGTACAATGACACTCTTTTGAGATTTGTCATATTAACAATCATATACAAAGGTCAACAAAGAAATCGCCTCTAACCACCTTGTGACACATGCGAAATTGACCAATTTGCCTTTTGACCGGTTAGTGAACCTTTTAACTTTACAACTTAATGAATTTGACCAATTTACCCCTCATTAACGTTTGATGCAAGTGTTGAGTTAAAGGAAAAATCTGCACAACAGTGAATAAAAAATTTATTTGGAATTGAAACAGAGAAAACAAAAATGTTTTGGAAAGTAGATTCACGGATGTTTAAAATTGAAAATTTTGGAAATGATCCAATATCCAGAAAGCTGTCAAATAAATAAATTAAAAACATGATTTTAAAAAGTGAAAAATTCAAGACAATAGTTGTTGTTGAATTTTTATAATTAAAAATATATGTTTGGCCAAAAATTACAAAGTTTTCAAGAGAGTAACTAGACATACAGATGAACCTTCATAGCAATTGGAATATTACAATACTTTGGAGAAATTAATAAATTTCAGTACAATAAATTGACTCCATTTTGTGACTCATTAATTTAAGGGTAATTTTGATATTTTAACATGTTTGATATTTTACAATAAAACGGATTTTAATATTAAGAGATAATTTTATCTTTTTGTACCATCTAAAGTCTTATTTGAATGACAATTTTGATAGGAGTGTCTTTATTAAAAAAAAAAAAAAAAAAAAAAGGCAACTTGTACATGATTCTCGGGGTGATAAAGCTGAGCTGGTGTCCTTGCATGTAACCATCTTTCCTACTCAACTTGAGAATGGAAAACAGTACATTCGATATGAATAGTAGTTTTTCAACATTAATAAGTACGAAAGTGTTAGTAATTAGTTGGACATTAATTATCCTATATTTGATTGACAAATAGTCATCTCATCATCCCTTCATTGACAGTAGTGATGAGGATAGCAATTAGCATTCACGATTATTGGTCTATAAAGTTCCGCGTAGTGTCTCGTTCTAATGCTATGATCAATGTGACCATTCTCCTCTACCTAAAAGGCTCATAAATTCATAATTGATTTCTCATTATGGATGCTAGCTGAAGTATTTATTTTTGTCTGCAAAAGTTTTAGGATCCGGCTCCTTCTATAAAGACTTCTCTGTGTGATCTCCAAGCTAGGTTCGGGATATTAAATGGCATGACACTATTCAATTAATGTACAGGGCATATTACAATGACACTTTTACTGGACAACTATATATACTATGTGTCAGAATTTTGATCCAAGTAAGTCTTTAAAAGGCTGCTGAAAACGATAAAATTAAATCATCAATATTTAATTCATGTACATTGTAAAATATTAAAACTCATGAAAAGTTATTTTTGCCCTATAATGAATACCAACTACAAGATTTGTATTCACTTCGAATATGGCCTAGCGATTTACTAGCCGAATTTTGAAGTTTAGTAAACCCAAAGTTGCAGTAACTTACCCAATCTGAATGGAGAGGTACCTTTTCGGGTCCTCAAGGATTAATCGGGTTGTTGAGGGTCTTTAAGAGTTCATGCCAACCCGGACAGCCCGGGTTAACTAAAAAAAAATACCGACCACAATGCACAATTTCCAAAACGATTATCTATTTCGGAATGAAGGGAGTGCATGATAATTGCTTTTTAAAATTTGTATCCAATTAATACTTCCCTCTTACCTCTCAATGTCCTGTACGTTGGGGCAACAGTAGGTGACTTTGGTCTGTTCGAGGTTTACTTACACACACGGGTACATCATCACACACACGCATATATATAAAGAGGAAAAAAAGAAAAAGGCTTTGCTGAGTGGAATATCACTTGAAAATCATGGATTCTTAGCCTAGTATGATTCCTCTTTGGGTTTCCCCCAGTGTCTCGGGATTCTTGTTCCTTTTTAGTATGCTTAAGTGCTTTTCAACTGTTTGAAAAATTGCCTAAATGTATATATATTATTATTATTTTCCCTTGGTACGTATTATAGCTCTTACTTTAAAGCTAATATAATATAATCTGAAAATATTTTTTTATGCAATTTTATATGTGAAAATCCAGTTCTAACTTTTCAAATATATGTGACTCATTTGACTAAACCTAGCTTATGTTAGAGATTGAGTTCATTGACAATTTTGTTAATTTCCTTAGAATTAGAGCTATTTCAATTTTTTTTGGTAATGCAACTCAGGATTGAATAATGTGATACTTTTTGATATCTTTAACTTACTAGTTTTCTGCAATTATTTTATTTATCTATTTGTTTGCACCAATATTGAAATTTAAAATGCATGATTTGTGTGAGATATATATATACTAAGACTTGTGTGTACTGTAAAATATGGAGGTTCATGAAACAAGGTCACATGCTCACTCAATCACTCATCTCATCATCTGCATCTGCTGATGAGAAAATAATGGTGACAAGGAAGCAGAAGGCAGAGAGCACAGTAAATTAATTAGTCGAGAAGTTGGCCAAATTTAATTGAGCCAAGAAAGTAGCTAGCTTAATTAGTTGCATAGCCCTGTCAAATATATATAATCAAGTACTTACGTTAATTTAAATGTATCATGCAAGTGTTGCTAGCTATTTCAACAATGGGCCATTGTGATATGAAAATCTCAGTGCAGCAAATATAATCGATTTACATGATTTTGAAGTTTTCCAGAAGGCAGCGATGGTGGGTGGAGGGTATTTTTGTTCTATAATAATCTTTTGATTTGTCTTTTTATTTTAATTAAAAAATATTTTAAAATGAGGACATATCATAAGTCAAATGATAATAAGGTCATTTTAGTTTGTGTTAGAAGCAGCCTTGATGTCTTTGTCAATTTTATCAAATTTGAGAGCGTGTCATTGTTAAAAAAAAAAACTAACTTCTATATAGGAATAATAGGCAAATCTCAGATGGTGTTAATGTGATTTATCCTAACTTAAATTATCAAAACGTTGTATTTTGTTGTATTTTGTGCATCTTCAAAACTGAAGCGTTATTCCCTTGCCCACTCTCTTCCGCACGCACACGCAAAACACACTCACCGTGTGCATCTTTCAATCCTGCTATTATGTATTCTTCCTGTTTGCCTTCCGTTTTATTTTGATCGAACCCTCTAAAAAAAATTACTTCATCCTATAGTTAAATAGAGAAAATTTATGATTTTTCTTATGAGAAAGATTGAAAGACCTCGCAAGAACATTACTCAAAATATTAATTGTTGTGACGTAATTGTTCCATTAGCATTTGTACGACTTGTTTGGTTTCAAAAACTTCTATGGGTGTTCATATTGCCAAAGTTCGTGAATCTAAATCAAACAATATTTATATTCTTCATATGAATGACCAGGAAGATCAAGCAACTGTTGAAAAGTAAGAATTGTACACCCTTTTCTCGAGATTTTTCTGCCTTGAAATAAGATATTGTTAATTACCAAAAGTCATTTTAATCTAAATTTATCCTCTCCTATGCTCTATAATTCAGTGATCAAGAGTGTAGATCACTCCATAAGAGATGTGGACTTCACACACCGTTTAAACTTACAGGATGTGATCTTCATCGTAAATAAAAAATGTAATGCACCAGGAATACGACGTGGTATCACACTCACACCAGCATTGAAGAGGATTGTATTCTTTTTAAACCTTAGCCTTGAAATAGTCTCAATAACTAAAACAAACTGAAAATATATAACATGACACGTGTCATTTTCCTATTAGCCTACTAGTCCTTCCCGACAAAAAATCGAGCTCATGTTGCTTTACGAGCTTATTCGTATTGTCATTTGCTAGAAGTATGTGACCCATGACAATACCTAGCTAACAAACTGATTCATAATAATTAAGAGGCAGCTATAAATTGAAAGAGCTTATTCTTCTCGATCATTTCATATGATATAGAAGCAGATTTTTTTATTTTTTTTTCTCTCTCTCCGAGCTTGGGAGTTGGTTTCAACTATTCAATATGATTTGTCACACGCACTTTCTAATTTTTGTACTCTTTTCTATGCTTATCATTTTAATCTCAAAAGCTCAAACCCTTACAACCTGCAGAAGCCCATTAACAAATCAATTCCGACAGCTTTCACATTCGGAGACTCTACAGTTGATCCAGGAAGCAATAACTACATTTTTTTTTTTTTTTTTCCGTTAAAGGTAAGCTTGTATAAAAAGTTAAAAAAATTTACAGTGAGACCCCAGATGGGGAAGATACAACAAAGACCAACAACAAAGAGGAAACAACCAATACAAATTTTGATCTGCTACAAGCAAAATATTCAAAAGCTATACTAGCCAATTAAACTACAACCTTTTCAGCAGCAATAAAAGCAGCAACTAATGAATACCATGTCCTCACGGTAGCATTCCAATAACCTTCTCAGCAACATAGGTCAAGGTAGGAGCAAGGCTTGCCCACAAGCTGTGGAACATCCCTGCTGAAAGAGAGTTTGTAGTTGAGAGGGAGAGTTGATCATCATCATGTCAGATGTTGTGGTAGTCTGGGTCTCACACACTTGTGCAGTGATGTTGTGGTAGGGTGTTGCTTGGCTACTAAAGGCTCTAGCATTTCTTTCCATCCAAATAAAGTGTTGGAAACGGCATTAGAAAACGCAAACTTTGGAAGGATTTTTAAAAGATTCCGCTAAGAATTTTTTGCGAATCTATTGACGAGCGCGTTCCTCTCTGCGAGAAGATGAACGTGGTATATTTATTTTCTCAAATCCGTTTCCGGGTGAATGAGAAATTGGCTCCAAAGTAAGTGATTTATAAAGCCTAAATGGGTGTGAATAAAGTGGGAAATGCTTGTCCCACATCGAAAAAGTAGTAAAGCAACCTTGAGTATATATATGTCTAGTATGGGATTTGGATTTGGGCCCAAGGGCACCCAAGTTTTTAAAAGGGGGAGGACCTAGGCTAGCCTGGATCTGAACCAACTACCACGCGCTCGCCGCCCGCCCGGTCCAGGCTTGGGCAGGGCGGGGCTTAATTGTAAAATGGGTCTAACCTTTTTACACAAAGTTGGAGGATTTATTTAAGTAAGCTTGCGGGTGGAGCACGTTGGGCTGGGCTGAATTAATGGCCGAAGTTTGCTGGGCTGGATCGGATTAATCTGTTTTGGGTTTAAATTCAAATTAAAAACCATAAAACAGTTTTTGTTTGAACCAAGGGTTGCACCTTTTGAACCTAAATCAATTTTGGCTTTCTAATGTCTCATTGGTCCACAATGGTTGCATCCATTCGGAATATGGGTGCACCCATTTAGAATAGGCACCATTGAGCCTATAAATAGCCCTCCTTGGATTCATTTCAATATACCAAATTCAGAACAAAATCTTCTCTCTTCTAAATTTACTTCTCCCTCTTTTTCTTTTATAATCTGTTTGGGTTCGACCCTAACCAATTGGGTTCAAACCTTAGGGATTCTGTTTGGGTTCAACCCTAACTAATTAGGTTTGAACCTTAGTCACTCACTTCGAGTCCGAATCCGAGTCTGAGAGTACTTCACCGAGCCGGTTCGCCTATTCCATTGGTTTGAAGTGCTACTACTAAAGGAAGAAAAGTCGTTCTATCCTGGGAGATAGACACCGAAGAGTCCGTTAGCACCGTAGCGGGGTGTATCTGTCTTAAGGCTATAGAATTAAATTATAACCTCGACTTTAACAGGTTCCTTTATTTTATAGTTTTATTTTCTTGATATTAAACTATATAAATATATATAGATTATTATAATAAATATTATATTTACAAATAATATTTAAATAAATTATACTATAGTATATGATACATCTTTGCTCCACAATCTTAAGACAGATGAACTTTATACTATAGTAATAATTATTTATTATTGTTGTTATAATTATTATAATTTCACTCGTGATCTGTATATCAATATATAACAGATAATGGCAAGTACGAGTATTACCATGCCTAATGTTCCCGTCAGTCATGGGGAGAAGCTCGAAAAATTCAACGGGATAGAGTTTAAAAGGTGGTAACAGAAAATGATGTTCTACCTTACAACTCTGAATCTAAGCAAGTATCTGACTAAGACTACTCCAGTGTTAGATGAGGGTGATACAGACATTACCAAGCTTGGAACTGTTGATACATGGAAGCATGGAGACTTCCTATGCAAGAACTACATCCTCAATGGATTGGACAACACCTTATATAATGTGTACAGTCCAATAAATATTGCTAAAGAGCTTTGGGAGTCGTTAGATAAAAAGTATAAAACAGAGGATGCTGGCTTGAAGAAATTCGTAGTTGGACGATTTCTGGACTTCAAAATGATAGACTCCAAGACAGTCGTGAGCCAAGTATAGGAGCTCCAGCTGATCCTACATGAGATACATGCTGAGAAGATGACATTGAGTGAATCCTTTCAAGTAGCTTCAATCATTGAAAAGCTGCCACCTACTTGGAAAGATTTCAAAAATTACTTGAAGCATAAGCGCAAGGAAATGGGGCTCGAAGACTTAATTGTCAGGCTGAGAATTGAAGAAGATAATCGTACATCTGAAAAGAGAGCTGGAAATTCTTCAATGGTGTCAAAGGCAAATGTAGTGGAAGCTGGACAGAAAAATAAGAAGAGGAAGCACTCTGGAGAAGGTCCTTGCCAAGGAAACTACAAGAAGTTCACTGGGAAGTGTTTCATATGCGGCAAGCTAGGACACCGAGCTAAAGATTATCGTAGCTGCAAAACACATCATAACCCCAAGAAGAAGACCACTGAGGTGCACATAGCTGAAGAAGATAAGTTGACAGCTGATGTATCAGAGTTAAATCTTTCAGCTGTGGTTTCTGAAATCAACCTAGTAAGCAACAACAGAGAATGGTGGGTGGACACAGGAGCTACTCGTCATGTTTGCTCTGAAAAGAGGATGTTCACTACTTATGAAACTATAGATAATGAAGAACAACTCTACATGGGGAATTCTTCTACTGCAAAGGTTAAAGGAAAAGGAAAGATCAAGCTACTAATGACCTCAGGGAAAGAGCTCACTCTTAATAATGTGCTGCATGTACCAGACATCAGGAAGAACTTGGTCTCTGGGTCACTACTAAGCAAGAATGGGTTCAAGCTGGTCTTTGTATCTAATAAGTTTGTGCTGACTAAGAATGGGGTGTATGTGGGCAAAGGGTATCTAAGTAATGGACTATTTAAGTTCAATGTAATGACTGTTGTACCCAAAGCTATTAATGATAATAATAAAGCTAGTGCTTCTTCTGCTTATATTATTGACTCATCTGATGTATGGCATGGTAGGTTATGACATGTTAATTATGATACTATTCGTAGATTAATTAACATGGAATCCATACCTAAATTTAATATTGATTTAAATCAAAAATGCCAAACATGTGTAGAAGCAAAATTGACTAGAACCTCATTTCACTCCATAGAGCGAAGTACTGAACCTCTAGCATTAATTCACAGTGATATCTGTGACTTTAAATATGTGCCAACTAGAGGTGGGAAAAAGTATTTTGTTACTTTTATTGATGACTGCACAAGATATTGTTATGTATACTTGTTAAGAAGTAAAGATGAAGCCTTGGAAATGTTTAAACATTACAAGAATGAGGTTGAGAATCAACTTGGAAAAAAGATAAAGATGTTTAGAAGTGATAGAGGTAGTGAATACGAAGTACCATTCGCTGACATTTGCTCAGAACATGGTATTATTCACCAAACTACCGCTCCTTATTCACCTCAATAGAATGGTGTTGCTGAACGCAAAAACCGTACCTTAAAAGAAATGATGAATGCTATGTTGATAAGTTCTAGTTTAACCCAGAATTTGTGGGGGGAAGCATTGCTCTCTGCTAATTATGTTCTCAACAAGGTACCTCAAAAGAAATCAAATGTGACACCTTATGAATTATGGAAAGGTCAAAAACCTTCCTATAAATTCTTAAAAGTGTGGGGGTGTTTAGCTAAGGTTGCGATTCCTACTCCTAAGAAAGTTAAGATAGGACCAAAAACCTTTGATGGTATTTTCATAGGCTATGCACAGAATAGTAGTGCATATCGTTTTCTTGTGCATAAATCAGACATTCTTGATATCCATGTCAATACAATTATTGAGTCAAGGAATGCTTATTTCTTTGAGGATATATTTCCATGCAAAAATCCTCTTAAAAGAAATTATGATACTGCTAATAGCAATATACAAGAGAATATAGACCAAGAGTCTATAGATGATGAAAATGAGGAAGAACCTAGACGTAGCAAAAGAGCTAGAACGTCTAAGTCATTCGGTCCTGACTTTCTGACATATATATTGGAGAATGAGCCACAAAGCTACAAGGAAGTTATGTCTTCTCCTGAAGCTAATTTATGGAAAGAAGCCATAAATAGTGAAATTGAATCCATCATGCAAAATCATACTTGGGAGCTGGTGGATCTTCCTCCTGGTACTAAACCTTTAGGGTATAAGTGGATTTTCAAGAGGAAGATGAAGCCTGATGGTTCAATTGAAAAATATAAAGCCCGACTTGTTGCTAAGGGATACAGGCAAAAAGAAGGCTTGGATTATTTTGATACATATTCACCAGTCACAAGACTAACATCCATTAGATTGTTACTAGCTATTGCAGCACTGCAAAACTTAGAAATACATCAAATGGATGTTAAGACTGCCTTCTTAAATGGTGAATTAGAGGAGGAAATCTATGTGGAACAACCTAAAGGGTTTATAGTTCCAGGAAAAGAAAAGAAGGTGTGCAAACTTGTAAAATCCTTATATGGATTAAAACAAGCACCTAAACAATGGCATGAAAAATTTGACAAAGTGATGTTGTCAAATGGTTTTAAAATTAATGAGTGTGATAAATGTATGTATGTGAAAAACACTCAAAATGGATATGTCATTGTGTGCCTATATGTGGATGATATGCTAATAATGGGTAGTAATGATGTTATAATCAAAACTACTAAAAAGATGTTGACCAAAAATTTTGATATGAAAGATTTAGGCATAGCTGATGTCATACTAGGAATTAAGATTTCTAGAACATCAGATGGTCTAGTATTATCTCAATCTCACTATATTGAGAAAATATTAGAAAAGTTTAATAAAGAGGATAGTAGTCTTGTAAAGACTCCTGTTGATGTAAATCTTCATTTATCGAAAAATACTGGTCCTAGCATATCACAACTTGAGTATTCTCGTATTATAGGAAACTTAATGTATTTGACGAATTGCACACGACCAGACATAGCATACTCAGTTAATAAATTGAGTAGATATACTAGTAATCCAGGAAAGAACCATTGGACTGCAATAATCAGGGTTCTAAAGTATTTAAAATATACTATAAGTTATGGATTACATTATTCTAGATATCCAGCAGTACTTGAAAGATACAGTGATGCTAATTGGATATCAGATACAAAGGATTCTAAATCCACAAGTGGCTATGTCTTTACTATTGGAGGAGGTGCCATATCTTGGAAATCTTCAAAACAAACTTGTATTGCCAGATCCACTATGGAATCTGAATTTATTGCTTTGGATAAAGCTGGTGAAGAAGCTGAGTGGCTTCGTAATTTCTTAGAAGATATTCCAAATTGGCCTAAACCGGTGCCCGCTATATGTATACATTGTGATAGTCAATCAGCAATTGGAAGGGCACAAAGTAATATGTATAACGGTAAGTCTCGACATATACGTCGACGACATAATACCGTTAGACAATTGCTCTCAAGTGGGATAATCTCAATAGATTATATCAGGTCAAAAGATAATTTAGCGGATCCATTTACAAAAGGTTTGACAAGAGAGCAAGTGTATAGTTCATCGAGGGGAATGGGATTAAAGCCGAAAGCTAACGAGTCATCTTAATGGAAACCCAACCTAGTTGACTGGAGATCCCAAGATCTAGGTTCAAAGGGACAACAGAAATTCTGAATGGCTCACTAGAAGCACTGGGAAGATTTAATCTTCTACCCATTTCTATGATGAGACAGTGTTACCTACAGCGATGAGTAGGATATGCAATGCTTTTAATGACTCTTATACCTTGAAAATTCAAGTGGGGTATGGTAGGATACTCTTAATAAGAAGTCACCTATATGAGTGTGAAGTGGGGCCGTTTCTATGAAAACTTCTAAGGCTAAGTTTTCTAAAGCTCTCATGAAATACAAGGCGTTGTTCAGGGCCATATGAACACAACCATGAGAACCGACTCTGTGCGGGAAGGAACTGTGTGTTTACTATTGTCTTGGTTTACATAAACGGCTGAACAGTTCAAGACATCATATTCACTGGTTAGCCAGTAAATCCGATAGTAATACACTAGGGAATGTTCAAGGCCAAAAGCTACCTATCCCGATGCAGTAACTTTCCAATAGTACTCTCTATAGTGTCTGTATCTTCTTCTTTTGTAATCTGCGCAAATTTTCATTCATGTGGGGGATTGTTGGAAACGGCATTAGAAAACGCAAACTTTGAAAGGATTTTTAAAAGATTCCGCTAAGAATTTTTTGCGACTCTATTGACGAGCGCGTTCCTCTTTGCGAGGAGATGAACGTGGTATATTTATTTTCTCAAATCCGTTTCCGGGTGAATGAGAAATGGGCTCCAAAGTAAGTGATTTATAAAGCCTAAATGGGTGTGAATAAAGTGGGAAATGCTTGTCCCACATCGAAAAAGTAGCAAAGCAACCTTGAGTATATATATGTCTAGTATGGGATTTGGGTTTGGGCCCAAGGGCACCCAAGTTTTTAAAAGGGGGAGGACCTAGGCTAGCCTGGATCCGAACCAACTACCACACACGCGCGCGCCGCCCGCCAGACCCGACCCGGTCCGGTCCGGGCTTGGGCGGGGCGGGGCTTAATTGTAAAATGGGTCTAACCTTTTTACACAAAGTTGGACTAGGCCTGTGTGGTTGAAATTTATTTTATTTATCTACTGGACTTATTTAAGTGGGCTTGCGGGTGGAACACGCTGGGCTGGGCTGAATTAATGGCCGAAGTTTGCTTGCTGGGCTGGATCGGATTAATCTGTTTTGGGTTTAAATTCAAATGAAAAACCATAAAACAGTTTTTGTTTGAACCAAGGGTTGCACCTTTTGAACCTAAATCAGTTTTGGCTTTCTAATGTCTCATTGGTCCACAATGGTTGCATCCATTCGATATATGGGTGCACCCATTTGGAATAGGCACCATTAAGCCTATAAATAGCCCTCCTTGGATTCATTTCAATATACCAAATTCAGAACAAAATCTTCTCTCTTCTGAATTTATTTCTCCCTCTTTTTCTTTTATAATCTGTTTGGGTTCGACCCTAACCAATTGGGTTCAAACCTTAGGGATTCTGTTTGGGTTCAACCCTAACTAATTGGGTTCGAACCTTAGTCACTCACTTCGAGTCCGAATCCGAGTCTGAGAGTACTTCACCGAGCCGGTTCGCCTATTCCATTGATTTGAAGTACTACTACCAAAGGAAGAAAAGTCGTTGTATCTTGGGAGATAGAAGCCGAAGAGTCCGTTAGCACTGTAGCGGGGCGTATCTGTCTTAAGGCTATAGAATTAAATTCTAGCCTCGACTTTAACAGGTTCTTTTATTTTATAGTTTTATTTTCTTGATATTAAACTATATAAATATATATAGATTATTATAATAAATATTATATTTACAAATAATATTTAAATAAATTATACTATAGTATATGATACATCTTTGCTCCACATAAAGTACACTGCAGCTGCCCATAACAACTTATGTACTAAGCAATCTACTGGTAACCAGTGTGTGGAGCACCATTGGATCATGGCATTCCAGCTGTTAGGCCTGATGTAGAACCCAGCCACTTCTTGATTAAACTTCCATATGTTAGAGGAGTAATCACACTTAAAGAAAATGTGGTCAATTGACTCCCAGTCAGACTCACAGAGGTAGCACCAGTTCGTGTAGTGTTTGTATATGACAGGTTTGGCATCAAGTGTGTAGAGTCTTCTTCCTACAGCCAGCCAAAGAATGAGACTATGCTTAGGGATGTGATGCTTACACCATACCACTTTATGCCAGGTAAAGATTGGTGATTGTGGGCTGAAGTATTTCAATATGCGAGCCATAGAGAAATTTCTGTTTGGACACGGTAACCATATGACTGAATATGGATTGGAGGGCAGTTCATGTAATTGGGAAATGAAACTTCTAGATTGGATGAAATGGTGAAGCTGAATAGTGGCTGGATTAGCCCATTGGTTGTTGGAAATTAGTCTATCAACTAAGATGTTGTTATCTAGTTGAAGAATTTCCAAACCAATGAGACCCAATTGCTGTATAAGAGGACCATTTGGTAGCCAGTAGTCTAACCATAAGCTAGTATCATTCCTTGTCCCCACCCTATGCCTTAGTAGACCTCTTGCCATTGTCCTCAGTCTTAGAAGTTTCCTCCAAAACCCTGAACTCAGACATGAAGTTTTAAGCGCCCAAAAGCTCTTTGATTTTACAAGGCATTCCAGTGTCCATGCAACCCACAGGCTCTCCTTTCTCGAACAAATTTTCCAAATGTGCTTCAGACTGGCAACCCTATTAGACAGCTCCAAATCTGGAAAACCAAGCCCACCGTTACACTTGCGTCTGCACACAACTTGCCAAGCCACCTTTGCTCCCTTATGCTTCAAATCAACCCCAGACCAAAAGAAGCTTCTAAGCAGCTGGTTGATTTGCTCAAGAACCTTTTTGGGAAGAATGAAAGCCTGAGACCAAAATGATTGAATAGAACAAAGAACTGATTTAACCAAAACAGCCCTTCCTACATACGATAAAAATCTTGATGTCCAGCTTCCAATTCTTGCTGTGATCCTTTCAATGAGAGTTTGGCAATCCCTTGCTTTAATTAAGGATGAAGAAAATGGCAGCCCAAGATACATGACAGGAAGTGAACCTTCTTCAAATTGAAGAAGTGATAAAATTGCTGCTTTTGGACCATTGTCAACCCTTGAGAAGAAAACCTTGGATTTGTCCCTATTCAGCTGCATTCCAGAAATATTACAGAAAAAAGATAGAGCTACCATTAACACCTGAACTGAGTCTACGCTAGCATGAGAGAACATCAAAATGTCATCTGCAAAAGAGAGGTGAGTGATTGACAGCCTTTTGCACCTCCAGTAAAACCTGAATCTTGGATTGTTTGCAATGTGTTTGTCAATACATAGAGACAATACTTCTATTGCAATAACAAACAACATGGGGGAGAAAGGATCTCCTTGCCTGATACCTCTCCTTCCTTTGAAGTAATCAAACAGTTCCCCATTCAATGAGATTGAAAAAGCTGGTGTAGTTATACATTGTTTAATCCAATTGATAAAAGTAGCTGGGAAACCGAATAAATAAAGAGTGTCCAAGATGAACTACCAGTGAATGGAATCAAAAGCCTTCCTTAAATCAATTTTAAGGGCACAATTTGGGGAATGGTTTATTCTATGATAGCCATTTAGAAGCTCATGTGCTAGTATGATGTTGTCAGACATGTGTCTACCTTTAATGAAAGCAGTTTGGGTAGAACTAATAAGCAAGGGAAGTAAAGGAGCTAGCTTGATGGAGATGAGTTTGGATATGGCTTTGTAGATTATGTTACAACAGGAAATAGGTCTGAAATCATTGGCTGAGGTAGGGTTTGGTTTCTTGGGCACTAGAGCAATATAAGAACTGGAAGGTTTACTAATGGAAGGCTCGTTGCAGATTTTATTGGTATGTTTGAATTGCTATTGTTGTAGTTTAAATTATTAGGTATTACTTCATAATTTTAAATTATGATTCATTCATTGGTATATATATATATATATATGTTTGGAACAGTTTCATATGTTGGTATCAAAGATAACGTGCCATCATATTTGGACCCAACGCTTAGCCTCCAGGAGCTGATGACCGGAGTTAGTTTTGCCTCTGCTGGCTCCGGATTCGACCCTCTTACATCACAACTAAGTGTCTCTCTATCTACATTTACATACATACATACATACATATATATATAACTATCATATAATTTATCTATAAAAATGTGATATATACTGTCAGTGGATTAAACAACCTAACAATTAATTAGATAATAGGGGCATGCAGGTAGTTTACTTGCAACTTTCGGTAAGTACCCCCTCCGTCTTAAGTATTATACTTTCCTTTTTTGTTTGTCTCAAAATAATAGTTCAGTTTCTTTTTTAAAACAATATATTTCATATCTTTCTATATATGTTCTTTGAGTTTAAAATTTTAAATTTGAATATCCCAAACTCAAAAGGATAAGTTAATAATTTTTCAGACAAAGTATATCTCACATATCTCCTTAAAAATTACTACTTTCCATAAGCGACACTTAAATTGAGACGAATGGAGTAGTTCACTTGTAACTTTTTCAAGGTAAACAAATTAATTTGAACATAGGATTTTCTAGCACTCATAATAAATTAAGTGCATGCATGCCAAGATTTTTATACTAGTTATCTAGGTTAAAAAAAAAACTATGGAATTGAATGAATAATTCTTCAAACGTACTGATTTTACATAAGTATATAGATATAGTTCCGCTGATAGCTCGTGTTGTTGAGTTGTGTTTATATTCAAAATTTTAAGTGTTTTATAGATGGACAATGATAAACTGCTCTTATAATTTATAATTAATTGAAGGTAAAAAGCGAGCAAATTAAACAAAGCAATCAAAGTCACAAGGATTAAATAAGATTAAAAACACAGCATTTGCCTAAATATATTTGTCATATTACATTTGAATTTTATTTCATCTATTGATTAACAGATTTTTTCTTTTTCGCTGTTTATTTGCTAACTTGGGAATTGAATTGAATGTGTCCGTGTACAGCAAGTCATCCCAATTGAAAAACTAGTCCAATACTTCAAAGAATATAAAGCAAGACTTTAGCTCAGTATAGGAAAAGAAAGAACGAAGAATCTGATCGGAAGAGCTATATACATTGTTAGTGCTGGAACAAACGACTTCATTATCAATTATTTTGCCACACCGGTCTGGCGAAAAAGCTACTGTGTCTCAAGTTACAGTCAGTTTTTGATGCAACACTTCCAAAAGTTCATACAGGTTCGTTACCTGCTACTGTGCAGTGCCATCAATCAAACGATAATATCGTCACATTTGATCTTGGTTGAATTAATGCTTTACAGATAATATATATATAGATATGTGATATTATGTACTCATATATATATATATATATATGTGCGTGTGTATGTATGTATAGAGAGGATGAAGAAGCATTGTGATCAATAATTTTTTTTTTTTTTGGGTGACTAGCTAGGTTCATTTTTCCCCCCTTGATATGTTATTATATTTATTTATGGTTGAGTACCATATTTGCATTTGTTGCTGTTATTTATACACATTTCTTAAGAGCAACGGTATAGATAGATTTTTGCTAGCAAATGAGTCAGTATTGCGATAGTAAGAGAAGGTGTGGTGCTAGCTAATGGTGGGCCAGCACATTTTGCTAGCAATCTCGATCGCCACAGTAAACAGCCTGGTTGCCAGCCCAAAGTGGGCCCAATGCTTCCCCTGTTTGTTTGTTGCCTTTTTGTTAATAAAAACACGGGTAAAGTGCAAGAAACCCCCCTATATTTTCAGCAAAAAACACAAAACCCCCCTGAACTAAGTAATACTCCCTAAACTATTCAAAATTTGCAATTTAAGGACAAATTCTAAAATCATAGGCACCGGAGCTTACCGGAAATATTAAATTACCAAATTGGCCTTAAATCAACCGACACCGTTTGGAATGTTTATTGTCGTTTGTTAAGTAGCAATCTTAAAAACCAATGATATGGCGACAACCAAACACCTTATCAACAAGCTTCACCTACCCTTCACCGTTTTAGCGCCAAACAACTTCCATACAGACTCCAATCTAAGAAGTTGACTCTGAAACTCAATTTGGAAACCATCGCTCATTCCATACAGAATTACACTACTAACTTTAGCACCAAACACCAACACTTGTACCAGACCCACCTATATATAAGCCACACACGCATATATATATATACATACGGTCGACTTTCCATCTGCACCTTCGATCGAGAATTTTTTTCCTAATTTTTCAAAATTGCCAATTTGTTTCCTCAATTGCCTCCAAAATTTCTCTCTTAGGCAATCTTAACCGCCGCCGGCGCAATATTGCCTCCCCTCGGCAATCTTCATCGCCGCTGGGGCGATATTGCCTCCCATCGGCAATCTTCATCGCTGCCGGGGCAATATTGCCTCCCATCGGCAATCTTCATCGCTGCCGGCGCAATATCGCCTCCCTTCGGCAATCTCCATCGCTGCCGGCGCAATATCGCCTCCCTTCTGCAATCTTCATCGCTGTCGGCGCAATATCGCCTCCCTCACCACCAGTCAACGGAGGGAACTTTTCATAACCCGCCGTCACAATATATATATATATATATATATATATATATATATATATATATATATATATATATATATATAGTTGAACAGAAGCCATGGATCTTGTATACTGTTGATTTGTTAGTTCCAATAAAATAATGTTAAGCCATTTCAATGCATACTTGGTTTTGGAAAACAAAGAGAACCCAAATAAAAGGGATTTTACAAACTTAATTGTGGAGAAGGAGTAGTTCAGATTGAGGTTTGTTTGTTTGTTGCGCGAATGGTACAAGTGCGGTGATTGATTTATCAAATAACTTCAGGCACCAGTGGTGAAGAAGATGAACGTGACCGGCGTGACTTGTCTTGTTGTGGTAATTGAAAGATGGAGTACATGTGTAGTTGGAGTTGGAGGGTCTCTTTCTTCCATTGGAGTTTTGACGCACTCTATCTGATCATTTTTTTTTTTCTTCGGAAGGTAACTCTATCTGATCATTTTGTGTGTCGCTTCAGTTGGGGTTGCAAGGTGAGACCTCCACAGGGATGGCAATGGCGATTTGTGAATTTGGGGTTTCGTTAATTATCCCATAAGTAATAAGGGTAGTACCGGCATTTTGAAATTATAACCTAATTTACATGATAATCAGATGACGGAACAGTGTCATTTGGGTTTTTTTGCAAAAATTAAAATAGTTTAGGGAGTTTTCTTTTAAAATAAAAGTTCAAGGGGGTTTTTTGCAAGAGAGAGTAAAGATCAGGGGGGTTTTTTGCACTTTACCCTAAAAACACAATGAATCTTGAGTGCAAAAATTAATAAAATAACAAATAGCTATCACCATTCGGTCAACTTTTACTAGTCAATTACTGTAATTAGCCACGTCAGCACAATTGCTGACGTGGCTAGCAATCAACATTTGCATTGCCAGCCGGTATAGCTATTGCTATACCGGCTGCCCTAATTGTGGTTCTGTTGGTGGTCAGAGTTATATATGTAATCAATATTGATGTGACCTAAATTCGTACCATACAATTAAAAGGTGGTTTTAAAAAAAAAAAGCTTCTAGCCGTACATTAGTACATTTGTCCATTGGAACTGCAATTAATTTTGTCCACTCATCATTTTGTTTCATTGTATTTTATAACCAGGAGTTATTAATTATTCAGAATATAGAGCTGAAGCAAGATCAAACATGTTTTTTTTTATTATTATTATTTATTATACTATATTACATGCATATATTTTTTTCCATAAATAAATTTAGATAACTACATACTAAATTTCATATGATAAGAAAAAAGTTGGAAATAATTCAAAATTTCTAGGGAAGAACACCTTGTAGGTTTCCAACAAAAAATTTATATGGATTTAGATGGAGTAAAAAGAATCATGATTGTTGTATGATGATTCTAATGAGTTGTGTTTTATAGGTTTATAGGAATTGATTGAGCAGGGAGCTTGGAAAATCACGGTGACCGGATTACCGCCAATATTGGGTTGCTTGCCTTAGCTATCACCATTTATTCAGGAGACGCATTTTATCAACGTCGTTGTGTTGAAACCCTATCATCTATCGCTAGAGACTTCAATCGGAAGCTCCAAATTAAGCTCAAATCCATGCAAAACAATGGCACCACCATCCTCTACCTGGACGCATACAAACCGCTGTGTAACGTGATCCAACGGCAGAGACAGTTTGGTAAGTAAGTACGTACATAGGAGGACCATCCTATTAATTCCTGCACTAAAGGATCGAAGTCGAATTCAAATTCGTGACTGTTGATCTGTTTGACCTTTCTGTAGGTTTTGAAGATGTTACCAATGGCTGTTGTGGGACCGGGCTTCTTGAAACAACATTTCTATGCAATCCAGGATCAACTGTTTGCGTTTATGCCTCCAAATATGCATTCTAGGATTCAGTACTCCCAACTCAGAAGACATACCACATCATCTTTCAGTCCCTACGTTCCGTTATCGATTCCCTCCTTCATAACTAGCTAATTTTCAAATTAAACATATACTCATCTCAAAATAAATTCTGTACTTAGTGTTTCTTTTCGAGAATTTAATTTTTTAAAAGGATAGTTTTTACTTTTTTTATTATACTGATGGTGAATGAATTACCCAATTTATTTATAAGCTTAATGTAAGAATGTTAAATTTATAATATTACAAAAAATAATTAATCATTCACCGAGACTCCAATTCATTTTTGTTACTAATTGACATTTAGATAAACACCCTAAACTAAAGAGAGATTTTATTTTTATTGGATACTATTTGTTGGAATTGTACAAAATAATCAATAATTATTTGTAACAGTACACTTCTATTTAACGGGAATGCACTCAAGAAAATGTTAGTTGTGGCAAAGCTTAGCACCATGAGTTTGAAAAAAATTGAGGCTGCCACAAAACTTCTATGGGCTGCCTATCAAGTATCGACCCAAACAAGTCCACAAGTTTATCGTGTTAAAAAATCACATTGGTATTATTAATTATTATTATTTTCAGAGATAGAACGGAAAATATATAGATAACGGATAATAATTTTAAGGTTAAAAGAGTTTAAACAAAATGAGAAACAAGCGAATGTATTCATTGAATGGAGCATTTGGCTCCCCAATTCTTTTAAACTTTTCGTCTGACATATCGTTAGTTATAGAACACCAAGAGAAACTAAGTGCATCTTGTCACCAACCCACTCATAGCACTCTGAACCTCAACTAGCATGTCCGGTTCCAATAGCACATCCTCGCGTCAACACATGGGCAACATCAACCTTTTTGCAACGATCACCTAATATTCAGAAAAACTGAGCCAAATTTGAACTATAATTTTCTACGATTTTAATTTTAGTACACCAATGCAATAAAACATAGCTTAAGTTCATTTTGAATTCCTTACACCAATTTGGTCACTCTTTTTAGTTTTTTAGCCCAATAACATTTCTCTAACTTCAAAAAGGCATAAGAAATAGAAGACCATCATACTATCAGGAGTTTTCAGCTCAACAACATTTTCCTAAGTGCCCTTTATGAAATGTTTAGAAGCATAGAGAGAGAAGAAATCACTACAAGAAATGTGGGCTTTTACGACATAGTATTTACGGGGCCTTTTTATTTTGCCTCGTGATTACCATCATTTACGGAGTTTTTAAAAGAATTCTCGTAATTGTTATGTTATAGGACATGCTTCCACGAGGATTTAGTAAAATCGTCGTAGAAAAATGTTTTTACGGTATATTAAAGAGGTCGTGAATATTTAGATATATCTACGGTATATTTGTACACTTTTAACAGTATAAATGTTCCTCGTTGAAAACTTTCACATTTAAGGCATTTTTTTTCCCCCCGGAAATAAGCAATAACACCTGCCCACCAAATTGAATAGGCACAGCTAATAAAATTACTTAAAAAATATATTTAAAAAAATGAATTTAAGTCTTTTACGGTGTATTAAAGAGCCCGTGAATAAATTTCACACTTAAGGCGCCTTTTTTGCGCCTTAAATAAGTTCCACCAAAATAGCCGGCCAAACAAGGAAAAAGCCCACCAAAATACTTTCCCACCGAAAAAATTTCACTCCCCCGCCAAAGTGCCAAAGTAAATAGGCGGACAAAAAAAGAAAAAAAAGAAAAAACCCATTTCAGAGTTTTTCTTCCCCAAAGAAGCTTCAACGAGAGTGTGGAAAGAGAGAGACCCGAATCTCTCATCTATCGATTTCTTTGGACGAACCGTGTTGGTGGCAGTAACTTGAGGAAAGAAAGCTTGATTTCCTAAACTCATCTTTCTCTGATTGAACTCCGGACGGTGTCGATCATTCCGTCAGCGACTAGCGAAGAGGTTAGGATTTTCAACCAGCGACGAAAAATTGAAGTTGAATCGAGCCACCATGGACGACGGTACGTACCTTGTTATAGTTGCCTCTCATCCTTTCCATTATCAGTCTAATCTTTTTCACAAAATTTTCTCTATATGTATACATTTTTATACACATATGTTTGTATATATGTGTGTGTGTCTGTGAATTGATTCTTGATTTGATCTATTTGAGCGAGCTATTTGTTTATACCACCTAGAGAATAAAATGTTTATTCCCACCAAAACCCCCCCTTACTCACATGGGAAACCTTGAAAAAACAAAAACAAAAACCAATTCCCCCTAATTTTTCTTCAGTCCTTTCGCAAAGAGAAGCCCTAGAATATGATACGCCGACCGCCACAGTCCTTGATTCCACTGACCACAACCTTCGTTCGCCTTGATTTGCATACTTGTCGTATTTCTACCCTCATTGAAGACTTTCAAGCGCTGCCTCATTCTAGTTCTCTCTCGAGTACTCTTCTTTTCTTTTATCTCTCTCAAAATACTGCGGTTTCAGTTTGGCCGGAGAATCGAAGAGATCTGGGGCATATTTCATAATGCTATCTTTCTCTCGGTGGGATTTCACGATTGCCTCTCTAGCACCCCTATCCATACTACAACAACGTTCACAGCCGCCACCAGGTCAAAACCTAAATTTCCATTATTTTTTTATATTTGTATACAATTTGTTGAATTTCCTGTCCTATGAGATGATTTCAATTTAATTGATAATGGAATAAATTTTCCCATAACATTGATTGTATTGCGTATTTATGAAGAAATTTTTTTTTTTGCCTACATTTATATAATTCTATGGAATAGATATGCTTGTTTTTTGGAGTTTGATTGTTCGGAGTTGGGTTGGGGATGTGATGACCTGGAATAACAATTATTTCATCTTATTTAATTTTCATGTTTCATTTCTTTGTTTCTTATGATGGTATGTAGGTAGATGCCAAAGGTTTTCACATTAATTACATTTTTGGTACTCTGTTTGGGAGTTTTTCTTTCATTTCTCAGTCTTTTCTTCTTAATATTAGAATCATATCAATAAATGAAATTTCTGTACAACATAAATTCAAAAAAAAAAAAAAAGAAGACAGAAAAATTTAATCAAAGATCTAATGATATCATTAAAAATATATTTTGCTATCCTTTTTATTCTTGTTCTTCCCTTTATTGAAATTAAGTGTTGTCCCATTTCAAAATTTCTGATTTTCATTATTATTTTCTGAGTTTGCAAGCAGTTTTGGATCTACTCCTAAAATGCTCAATTCCAATTGGTTGCTAAAGATATTCGTTGTCTATTACTTAGTACAACTTAAAAATTAAAAGATATTCTTTGTGTATTCAACTTAGATGGACACATGTTCTATCTAATAGCCTTCTCTAATGTGTTATGTATTATCAAAAGTATCAAATAGAACTATAGAAGATTGAGAGTATCCAAGTAGGTAGAAAATAGGTACCAACATTCAAAAAAAAAAAAAGAAGAAGAAGAAGAAGAAGAAGATGGGTTTCAAACCCTACTGGCATGGGCAAAATTAAAACAAACATTCATCAAAGTCCCTAATGTATGTGAGTTGTGATAATTGAAATGCTCTCTTTACCTTCCCAGAGACTTGATATTACAAGTACTGCATGAATATTATACAACATATAAGAATTTCTCTCTCTAAACATATTCAGCAATGCAGTTCATTAGCAATTAGAAATTCTGATTAGGACTTGCTATTTTATTTCCAACATATCCCTAAATTTATTATGGATAATGACCATAAAGATTCAGGACCAACACTGGACCATATAGACATATAAACATGGAAAGAAGCTTAACAGTGAGCGATGCGAAAACAATCCATGTTGTGGAGGTTCATGAATTTTCCCATCTGCTCTAAAAACTTAGAGATTTTAAAAATATATGCATATACAATAAATAACACATTTTAGGTTCCACCTACATACATTGCATTTACTACCACCTGCTCTGATCTCCCACCTGCATACATTGTATTTACTACCCAATTCTCAATTATTTAGAAGTTCAACACTTAATATCCAACTCAACTGATCTTGAAGATCAACATTTTGTGGTAGATTTTGAATTTCATGAGTTAGTTTCATTTGTATTCTTGAAAGTGAAAGAAGAATGATAGATGTTGTCCATATTTCCATATTGATTGTATTTATGGGCATTTCTTTTTTTAAAAATTCCTGCCTGCTAAGTTTGAATATTTAGCTAAGAATGAAACTTATTTGAGTAATTAATATTAGTTTTGGTGGTGGTATGGTTTGCTACTTTTCATATAGTTGGTTGATTCGTACTTATTTGAGGAACTAAGATTTTAATGAAATAGAGAGCTTTTCTTGGCTATTATGTTAAGCCTTGCTGGGGATTTTATTTTATTAATTAGATTAAAGAGATTTATTATTTATGCATGTCTAAATATTGCTTTGTTTGAGTGTATATATTTACATTTGGAATAATATTTTTTGTAAATTACATAGGTGCCAGGCTGACTTCACACATGGAGGTGCTTTAACTAAGTTTTGGTGGTTCATGGATGCTGTTTTCAACAATGGTGTATAGAGATACATTAGTTAAATGAACATTGGTGTACTAGACAAGTCTTTTTACATACTGAATGGTTATTTATGGTGCACATGAGTTTTGCCCTTTAAATATTTGTTTAATTTTGTGTTTTGGTTTTGGTTAATGAAGTTTGTTATTTGTTCTTAGATGTGACTAATTTTTTTGAGGTATATTTCCTACATTTGTTATGGCGGAGTGATGATACTTGAAAATTAGATGTTATTTTGAGTTGGCGGCAACTAATATTTAGTTGGAATATGGAATTTGAGTTGAATATTTATAATGAATGATATATTTTATTCATTTATTTGGAATGGTTATGATAAAATATTCAGTTTCTTAAGTCCCAAGAAGAATAAATAGTGAAGCCTTCACTATATATGACAATGATAAAAGTGTTTTCATAATCCCATTCTCACACACATCTCTAGAAGCAAATTATATAAATTGTAAAATTATAGATGGGAATGATTCACTAAGAAGTCTGCTTATCAATTTTAAAGATATGTTTTGACTTGGGTCTTGAATTATTAAAGAACTATTAAAAATCAAAAACATATGTTCTCAACGTATTGATACATTGAAGTAGTGTTGGAGACCTGTACAAACGTTTTAGTATCAACCATACACTATGGAAATGGCTCGTTTGCAAAAGCTTTTGTTCTTCATAGGTCACATAGATTTGAGTCTTCCAATAGAAAATAGGAAGAAACAACTGTGTTTATTATTATTAATTATTTTTTTCAAAGATTTGACACATTTCCAGTGTGTTTAGTTGAGTGTTAGCATGTCAAACTTGAACTAAAACAGTTCCAGTTAGAGGTATTGGCCAGTGCTTAGAACTGCTGCTGCTGATGATGATACCACCACTATTAATAATAGTTCATTATATTGAATGCCTGGGCTGGCATCATATTATTGTTTTATTTATTATTATTATTATTTTTTTAAGTGGCAACATGTATCTTAGTAATTCTGCATCTTAATTATTCGAATATGTTGAGAAAATTTGGCATTCATTTTTTCCTGCTCGGTCTTTCCAATTAATGTTGGAACAAAACTGAAATTTTGAAATGGTTTTGTAGGATGTGATTGATAGAGATTTGTGTGAGCAGTTCCTAACATTGCCGCTGGATCTGCAATGAAAAATTGCAGATGAATTGGACATAACTCCAACAGAGATTTTGAAGAAACTTGAAGAAGTTCGAAATAAGACCATTTGAGAATTATTAGTCCTAAGGTACATTAATCCTCTACTAACCAACTTAGACATGTCTTTTTAGCATGGATATGTATTTATATATTGTGAACGTAATTTTTATGTTTATGTTATACTACACAGAAAATTGGTGGTAATAGTTTACAATCGGTCATGCATTTGCTTTTTCTTGATATGTCTTTCTTGTTATGTGGTTTTTTTTTTTTTTTTTATCTATAATAGCTATCAAATCTGTCTATAGAAAATTGCACCAGGGTGGACACAACGTGAATGGAACAAGGTGCATCTTTTGGAGTATGGGTCTGAGTACTCGACATGCTAGAAGAAGCCAATAAAAATGAATAAGAAAAAATAAATGATAGGAAGTTGAATGAGAAGGGGCATAACAGAGAACATAATACCATTATATAGATGTTGTAGCATTATATAGATGTTGAAGGAATTGTAAAATTAGAGATGGGAATGATTCACTAAAACTTACTAAAAAAGTTTCATATGTAGAAATCAAAAATAGAAAAAAGCATTTCTAAGAAAAATGGGAAGGTAGAGAAAAGGTCAATAATTATGTCAGACCATTGTAAGATAGAAATGTAACCAAAATGTGACCAATAGATGAGGTTAATTGGAATATATATGACTTTAGAAGAACAATATTTCTGAAAGCTAGTTAATTGGAAAAATAACCATTTGCAGTTTAATTTTGTTAGGGTGGAAGAAAGATAATAATTGTACTATAATCTTTATTGATAATATATATATATATATATAATTTTCTTTATATCCTTAGCGGGGAAAAAAAAAAAAAATTGCATTATGAAGGGCATCTAGAGCACATCCAAACCTTGCCCTTCTTTAGAGAAGACAAAGGAAGAATGCTAGTAGGGAGGGAGTGAGCGATACACAACAGTGAAAGGATTGCTAGTTGTCTTGGATTACTACCCCGGTTCAACATATGACTGCTCCATCTTTTCTTGCTTTCCGTACCCTCTTCAAATAACATGCCGTTAAGAAAGCAGCTTGCTCTTTCTACGTGCCAACCTCAATACAAGCTACCGCCACTCCGTGGTCTCATCTATAAGTATGATGGGAAACTGAGATTATGAGGGTAGAGCGAAAATACAATAAGCTTAGCTTCGCAACAACAGCATTAAGCAACTCTCTGAAAATAGGTGGAGCTGCAGTTGTCTTTGCCCCCATCCTGAAATTTTCCTTTGGGAGAATATAAATGGAAATTCCATAATCTTGAGGCCGATTTTGTTAGTTGAATTGAATCTTTCGTGTTAATTTTTGTACTAAAAATTCCAACTTTTTTCTGTAAAATCAATTTCTTTTGCAGGTAAATTCATGCCTGTGATAAAGAAGGCAATGGTAGAGCTTGAAGGTAAAGATCCTTTTATTGCAATCACACACTTATGTTTAGTGGAATTGATTATCTATTTTCGTGTCACTGGATGCAACGAAATTTTATGGTGTAATGCATTAATAATTAATTGCAATTGGCATGAACCCTGACTTATATAAATCTGAACCAACCAAAATGTAATAATTTTTTTTCCTACATGTAATAATTAATTGTAATTGAATTGATTTCTCAGCTACATTCTTTTGTTTTTGATTTTCTCAGTCATGTAATATCAAATTACCATTACACAGATAAAGAACATAGCAATGAAACAGTTGAATTTCAGTCACAGCACACACTCAGCAGGCTTTTTAAACTGAAAACCTTATTTAGTGAGGTTTATGAGGTCAAAACAAGAACAAACCAATTTTCTGGTTTATAATCAACTTCAACAGCTTCAAATCATCAATATAATCATGCTCAGATGATGTACAAACATAGTACAACAAGATTATATCATGATAAACTCAGTTCCAACAGTATAAACCAGAAAAACAAGTTAAATTGAGGGTTTGAGATATGAGATTCTATACCAGCTTTGATATGTGTTCCCAAATGACTTCAGCTGATATAAACCACCAAGATACACTTGCTCACCCCTTGTTCTAGTTTAAGAAATAGCCACAACAAATTTTCACCTTCTCAGTCTCATTTTTCACCATAAAATAAGCTTCACAGCCCCTTATAGTCTTCATTAGATTAGCACCTTTGTATGTTGATTCCAGAGCTCAAACACAGCACAACTCTTCAAAGAATCACTTTGAAATCATCCTGAACTATTAGCTTTCGAGGACCTTTTCATTTTCAGCTCATGAGGTTCATTTTTGGCTCTCAAAAAGTGCACACTCTCAGCTCTAAAGCTTATTTTCAGGTTCTCTCTTGTACACCCTTCTGCTGCTGCTATAACAGCATATATATATCAAGAAATTGTTGCCCTAGTGTGGATGAGTATTCTCCATCACTGGCCAATTGTAGATACTAATATAATCTGACATTGTATACACTGAATAGACCAAGCAACCTGAGTGCAGCCCTAGCTTGTATCACACAAACCACCTTTTCTGCAGCCTACATTGTCATTGTACAATGCTGATACATATACAATTAAGAGCTTCATTTTTCTGTTATTATCCTATCACTCTAGGACCACTGTTCATGTGGCTCAATGTAGGGGGTCCTTTATTGCACAATGAAAATACTAGGAAATACCATAATTGCCCTTAACAAGGATATATATTGCTGCAATGGCTGTGATGTATATATATACCTGATAATAACCTCTGTGGTATATTGCAGCATATAGTAAGAGTATAACACATACACACTCATGAGTATAATGACTGAAATGCCCCTGAATTGCCCTTGTGATACCAATATAGATAGAATAACCATGAACCCTTTTGGTTAACATTTGACATTAAAAAGGCAAACCTCACTTAGAACCAACAAATACAAGACATTTTCCAATCCTTACATCCCGAATTCTCATAAAAGGGGGCTCCAATGCATCCATTGAGAATGATGAACTCGGACTGTTGCTTGAAACCCCATCCGATCGCTCCAGTAGCCTTTG
The DNA here is from genome assembly GCF_030987335.1 of Cornus florida. Lineage (NCBI taxonomy): Eukaryota > Viridiplantae > Streptophyta > Magnoliopsida > Cornales > Cornaceae > Cornus > Cornus florida. Next base: position 82,754,011 of record NW_026775580.1, on the reverse strand, counting down.
TATCTCCTTCTCTACCTTAATGAGCTGTTCCTTGAGCTTTAATACCTGTTTAAATATCAAGTCTTATGTTAATTAATTACGAGATTAATGAGTTTAAAAACTTAGGAGCTAGGAATTATAATATGGGATCATGAAATGCCATGTGTTGCTCCACCCAGCTACCTTAAAGAACTATGTACGGACTCTTGTGAATTGATGAAACATGTAGAACTGTTTTGCTTTCTTGTGCCTTGGGAGACACTTGTATTCTTATCAACTTTCCTTTTCTCTTGTTAATTAGTCTATTTTTATAGCAATATTAGCTACCTTAAACAAATATTACTCCATAAAAAATAAAGTAAATAAATAAATTATGGTAAGGTCTAGGGAGTGGAGTGCAGGAGGTTTCTTTTATGTGCGAATATAAATAATTTTTCTATAGGTTTCTTTGATGATATCTTGGTCAGTAACTGTCCTTTGTATCGAGCAAACCTAAATGGAAATTTTTATCTTCGTGATGCTAACATAAGCTTAGTTGTATGGCCTAAGAAATATGTGAAAATTATTCAGGTCAATTAGTCATTCATTAACTTATTATTATATTTCTTAAATTAATCGTACGATTTGATTTTTTATGTATTTGTTGGCATTACATTTTTGAAATATTTTTTCCTGACAGGATTGATTATCACCAATTCATTAGGAGTAGAAGAATCAGAATTTTTATGGTTCCAGTTTACAACAAAGGTCAAATACTAAGCTTCTTTTATGATTGCACAATTTTAATGCTTTTTATACTCATACTTAGGGGGGTCACGTACCTTTAAGTGACCAATTTTGCGGTGTATCTTGAACTTTATTACATTATTGGTACATCAGCCCGTGTGGAGGCCATTTTTATTTCTTGTTTTAAAATGTTGAAAGCATGGGAGTATGGGATCATCGTATGTGGAGGTTTTGATTGATTATTGTGGAGGAGAAGTTGTTGATATGTTGTTTATAAAATGAAACAAGATTTTGAAAAGAAATTCTGTCCGTCCCTAATTGTTGCGTGCCAAAAGAGCTTTAGGGACAGTAAAATATGACTGTGACTAAAAAACTCGACTTTTAAGGACAGTATTTACTGTCCCAAATAATACCGTCCCTAATAAATTTTAGGGACGGTAGAGATTGTCCCTAATACTCTATATATTAAGGACAGTTTTTATGAACGTCCCTGATGCATATAATTTTGAGGACAGCATGTACCGTCCCTAAACACTAATTTTATTTATTTTTTTATATTATTTTTTGGACCACATGCACCATGTTCTTTCTTTGGTATCAACATCATCACCATGTTCTCTTTTTAAAAACTTCCAAAAAAAAAAAGAAAAAATTCATCATATACAAAACAATAAAATAAGCTTTAAACCAAATCTAACAATAGCCATCAAAACAAAAATAAATCCACCACATCGGTCTCTAGAAAAGTAGAAAGTGATATAAGTATATACATGTATGTGTGTAGAGAGAGAAAGAGGGGCCTTCATGGAAAAGTAGAAAGAACTCACAATTGTTGGAGATGATAATCAGAAACCTGAAGCCGAAGAAGGTCGAATGGTCGATGTGGTCGAAGAAGAACTCACCACCGATGAATGCAGGGAATAATTATAAGAAGTATATCTAATTCTTGAGAATCAATCCCAGTAGAATAATTTCAAACATTCAATATATTAAAAATATAAGATATGTTGTGTCTATACAAGAACAAACTAGTTAGCTAGGATGAGGAGACGATCACAGCTATAGTAGGGGAGTAGTGTCTAATATAAAATGTTTGAAAAAAGTTAAAATAAGGTGCATTACATTGTAACATTTATTGAGTTCTCCGTTTTTTTTTTCCAATTATTTATATATTTTTTTTGGGTACAACTTCTGAGAGGACCTGATCCTATGACAAAGACTATAACTCGGCGGGGCAAACCCAAAGCCCAATCCAAAAAAATTGGGGTTTTGGCAGTGTTATTTGGAATTTGGTCTAGGCTTGGATTCATCCATGTTTAGCAACCCAAAATCCAACCCGAACCTGTCATGAATTAGCTAACATTTTTTTTTTTAAGGTAGAAGTGTAGATGAGTTAGAAAGTTAAGCTAGATTCTATTATTTTCCTACATTAATGCATATTCCTACATACAAGGTTGAGGGTGGTGAATATATTTTTTTACCTTCATTTGCTTTGTGATTTGTGGTCAAGAGATCAAGTTGGAAGTTCTCCACCTGGTTTATGAACTCTCTAGATTCTGTCATGTGACAGAATCTAATCCATTGGAAATCTTTCAACCTTGTTTTGAGATTTTTGAAAGGTTTTAAAGTGCAACTGGTTGAAATTAATCGGTTGCACATGTCATGTTGCAGAGACATTATTTTTGGATATATTTTATATTCTTTTTCAAATAAAATTAGTTGAGGTGTTCAATAGAATTTTGACAATACTTTTTTACTTTGACTTGAACGACGAGAGAGTATTAAATATCTAGGGACCGGGGTTATTCCAACCCATAAATGTTAGTTTGCAATAATTCAATGAATATAGAATGTTAATACGAATTTTTAATGGCCTGTTGCGTGAATTGTATATGGATTAATTGTTATAGCCTTTTTTCCTATTTAAACCCAGTTAACCACACACCCTTAGCATTAATATCAGATACAACGAAAACTAGACAAATCTTTCAAATTAAGTGCAGTCCTTGTCATTTATCCCCTGATCTTGTTGCAGTTGGAGTGTATGAAGAAATCATAAAATTAACATCAGCACAGTATATAAACAATTTAGCATAAATTCGTGCATGAGAGTTCCTGAATCAATACGAATCATTAAAAAATAAAAAAAGAAAAAGTCATAGACATTATCCATCAATTAGATACAGAGGTTCTTGCTAATCCAATATCCAAAGCAGAGAGTATTTATGAATTTTATGTTTCAATCCTATAAAAAAGCAAATATACAGATCTGAGAAGCACCGGAAAAAAATTTTAAATATATAAAAATGTTTGTGTTTGATTCATAAATGATAATCTTGTTATTTCCTTTTTTTATTAGCATTCTGAATTTGAGACTTGTGTGATGCAGTTACTCTCGTATCTGTGTTTATGCTATCTGTGTTTATGCTACCTACTTCATAAGTGATTAGTCAGTTTGGATGTAGAACTGGCCCATTACTAAAATTGAAAAATAATAATAATAATAATAATAATTTAAGTCCAATGACAAATGACTAGATATAATAAAAGAGTAATTATAGGAAATTTAACAGTCAAATAAGTCTCATTAATTTCATGTGAGTAGAAATAATATTATTGTTAATGACATTGTCTTAATGATCCACTCCCATATATTTGTTCATATTTGTGGATGATTCTTTATAAACGTGTATGCAAAATCAATGAGTCACGTCATTAGTTATTCCAACTTGCCTCTTTCACGTAAATAGCAAATAAATATTGAAGGAGTTCTTATTGAATTTGAACTTTTTATGGACGCATTGAAACTTAATCAATACGACTATGGAATCCCAAGTAAAAGTGGGGTTGGTGGACCATAGTCTAATTAAGGCTATACAACAATGTGTGATTTTTTTGGGGTTCCCAAACGTATTGGTAACATTTTCTAATTATGTCGTTTATGAGGTCATTCCCGAATTATATACCATCAAACAAGATTTCAGATCAAGTGTTAATTAATCTTTCTAATTTTTCATTTTACGTGCACAAAGAACTTTATGTTAAAATAAAAAAAAAATAACATCACTAAATAATAATTTGATTGTTCTTGTTATCTTAGAAAGTCCGATTTTTCAAGCTTCCGCACCCCTAATTTTTAAAATAATATTCTTATCTTGAGATTAGCAATTTTGTAATTTCAAAATTAAGATTTTTGTTAATCCAATTTACTTTTTTTTTTCTTTAAAAAAAAAAAAAAAATGGATGGAGAAGAGACAGATGTGTAATGATTGGCCCCTAAAACAGATACAGAAAGGACATTGGATTTTTAAATTCACATACATACACACACATATATATATATATGGGACATATTGCAAATTTGCAAGTTGCAACAAGTTTGAAACAACGAAATTATCGTTTTACATGCTTCGACGGGTATTAAATTTGGTAGACTGAAAAATTAATGATTGTGGGTTCGTAACCAACAGAGAACCAACTAGCACTGAGTGGAAGCAAACAAAAACGTAGACCATCGTCATCAATGCAGCTCACTGCCTTAGAATAAATTATTGCATCAAGAGATAGCCGGATTGAAAAATTAAGGAGAAAGAAAATATTAATAACAATTCTTACTTGGATAATTTTCAGTGTTCCTGTACCTTCGTCATTAATTACATTTATTGATAGTAATTTAGGTGTGGCAATTTATATTTGTCGATCATAATCGTGTTGTGTTAATATAAAAATATTTTATTTAATAATTCAATTCAAACAAGACATTTTTAATAATCGTGTCAGCAACTTGAACTCTAATCCAACCCATTTATTAAAGGGTTACAGATGTAACCTATTTAATGATCTATTTATTAAAACAAAACATTATATTTTTTAAATTATTAATAATACTCAATCAAACAATAAGTACTAGAAAAATATAAGTTTCAATCCAACCAAATTACTAAATACTCTCTAATTTACTAAATAATAAAGTATAAAACACAAATTAAAATAGTTATTTTGAAACTTAAATAAAAATTTGTTTATTATTAGTATAGTTAAACATGTATAAATGGATTACACGGGTTAAACCCTCAACCCAAATATCATACGATTAGTTAATCATGTCGATTCGTTTATAATCCGAATCCGTTTAAGGTCAATTTAAACCCGTTTAACTTGTGTCATGTTCGAGTCATGTTAACAGGTCGTGTCAAACTTTGACACCCCCATAGTAATATCACATACTCTGACTCTTTTTTGTTTGTTTGTTTGTTTAATATATTATTTTATTTTAGCGATACTTACACTTACCTCATCAATAGATTACTTAAATAATATGGGTCTCTCCTATATTTTCAAATATAATACTGACCTCCCCTATCAATGTTGACCTTGACCTGGATGTGTTAAATAACTATCATACCTATTTTGCTTTTACTGTTTTTTAATGCAAAATATTTGTTTCTTTATGGACAAAACATTTTTTTTCAAGATTTACTCAAAAATCTTGAAATTGATATGATTGGGTTTTAAGTAAATTTTGAACATGACATTAGCGTACAAAAGTGTTACAGTGTTCAATGACGGATGCACATTACACTCAATGGGGACAATTGCCCCCACTGATTTATTTGTTTATTTATTTATTTTGTCCTGTTATACACCACTAAGTTTCCTTATTTTCAATTACATAAGTATAAAGTTTTTATTTTACCCCCTCTAAAATTACAAAAAAATTACACTAAATTTATTTTTGCCCCGCTCCCACAACTTCCTGGATCCGTCTCTGACAATGTTATTCAGACTTGAATCAAATAAGAGGTTAATGTTGTTTTTCAAGTTAGATGAGAACTTCAAGTCGCCATGTGTGTGTCTGAATCAAATAAGAGGTTAATGTTGTATTTGAAGTTAGATGAGAACTTCAAGTCGCCATGTGCGTGTGTGTGTGTGTGTGTTTGTATGTATTATATATATATATGTGGACTTTTCAAAAATTTGAAATTGATAGCACTGAAGTGATAAGCATTCACAATTTCTGGTCTAAACAGTTACGCGTAGTGTCTTTCAAATGCCATGATCAATGACGGGACCATTCTCATCTACTTTAAAGGCTCATTTTGGAGTCTATCTTGCTCGAGTATTTATTTTGTCAGTCAGTTTGAGAAACTTCAGTTTCATATTTATAATGGAATTATGACTGAAACCACTCAATACTTGCAGTTGTTGCCGGGTTGAAGCTAAGCCCACTTCTAACCAGTCCGGCGCTTGTCATCCAATTCAAAATTTTAAGTCATCCAATTGGGGTTGTCTACCCAATGTTATAACTTATTTGATTGGGATAAAACTTATACTCTTAATGTTTTCGTTGTGATCAAATTACAATACCTATTCATCTACTCTAATGGTGGGAGGAATTGATAGCAATTCGATTCCAAATACCCTCAAGTGAACGAGAAAATTTTCATTGTTCATGTTGTATTGTATAATGGGCGCATTCAACCGTTTATTATTGACATGTATAATATACCATACATGTGCGAACATGTGTATTAGACAAATGGTACGTCCGGTTACACCCGTTGTACCGTTCAACAGCCAAAAAAAAACAAGAAAAATTCTTCGATACACGCTTGGCATGACACTTGAGTGAGTCAACTTTAATCCCACTTATAATATGTTAGACAATTGAAATAATAATAATAATAATAAATAAATAAAAAAAAAGAGATCTGTGTTTCATTAATTGAGAGGGTAAGAACATAACAACATGGGTATTATAAACTTTTCTCCTACTATAAATGATGTGTGTTCCATTAATTCCAATCAAAATTATCCCACTAACTGAGAACTTATCCTTCTCATCACACACACACACAAGAAGTTATTTTCTTCTCCGAGCTAGCCAATATGAGTTCAGCTCAGACACACTTTCTAATTACTGCACTCTTTTCTATGCTGATAATTTTAATCTCAAAAGCTGATTCAGCTGCTCAAACCCTAATTCCCAATAATCAGAAGCCCATTAACAATTCAATTCCGGCAGCTTTCATATTCGGAGACTCGACAGTTGATTCCGGAAACAATAACTACATCATGTCTCCATTTAAGAGCAATTTTCCACCTTATGGCAGAGATTTTCCGAACCACATTCCGACTGGAAGGTTTTCTAATGGACGCCTCGTTACAGATTTTATTGGTGTGTTTAAATTGGTAACATCGTAGTTAATTTAGATTTATGGGTATTCAATTATTAGTTCATAATCGTAAATTATGATTCATTTGGTGTATATATTTGTTTGGAACAGTTTCATATGTGGGCATCAAAGATTTCGTGCCACCATATTTGGACCCAACGCTTACCCTCCAGGAGCTGATGACTGGAGTTAGTTTTGCCTCTGCTTCCTCCGGATTCGACCCTCTTACACCACAACTAAGTGTCTCTCTCTCTCCATATACATCCATATATATATATATATATATATATATATATATAAAAATGTCATATATACTGTCAGTGACCAAACAACCTAACAATTAATTGGATAATAGGGGCATGCACGTAGTTCACTTGCAACTTTTTCACGTAAATAAATTATAATATGAACAAAGAATTCTGCAGCACTCATAATGAATTAAGGGAATGCATACCAAGAATTTTATAGTTATCTGGGCTTAAAAATATATGGACTGAACTTGAGTGATAAAATTAAATTAAGATAATCGTGCAAGATGTAATGAAGAAATTTTTAAAGTGATTTTACACAAGTATATAGATAGGGTCAAGTGTAGAATATACTCCTAAACAAAAAACACACGTATAGTTTCAATTTGGTATAAATAGATTTCTCTCATAAATTTAAACTCCAAGTTGATTAAATTACTAACCATTTTATAAAATATATAAAAATAAATAATTTTGAAAAATGATAGAAAAGGGCACTATTAATTGGAGGATGCTCCTCTCATGCAAAAAATACCATTAAAGTTTAAATCTGGTGCAAATAAGTCCCTCTAACAAATTTAAACCCTAAGTTGACTAAATTACTCTTACTGAACCATTTTATAAAATATATAAAAATAAATAATTTTGTAAAATGACCAAAAAGGACACCATTGGAGGACATTGGCAATGAACAAGATAAAAATAGAAAATAAAAATAAATAAATAAATAAAAGTATAAAGAAAAGTAAAGATAAAAATAGAAAATAAAAAATAAAAATAAAGTGCAAACTAAAGAAAACAAATCTTCTCCAAGCTGCGAAAACCAGTGCACACTGATATTGTTTTTTTTATTTTTTTTAGTTTAACAGTGTTGGTACGAAAAAAAAAAAATAAAGAAAAAAAAAATAGTAGAAAATAGTAAATTGAAATCTCAAAAAATTTAAATCCTTATTTTTACAATTTCTTTAAGTTTCAAGAAAAAAAAAAAAAAAAGAATTTAGAAATATATATAGAGAAAAAAGTTTCAAATATATATATATATATATATATACAAGGTAATGTGTACATAACACCCCTATACTATAATATTATTAGCAAATATACCTCCTTGGGCATTTTTGAAAGAAGTAAAAGGGTAAAACGGGTATTACAGTACTAATTTATGATTGAGGTGTATTTTTATACAATTTAAAAAGATTAGGGTGTTATTTGCACACCTTTTCAAATAAGGAGTATAAATAGAGATTTTGATGATTTATATTGATTAACAATTTAACATAATATTTTGTTTTTATTTTGACTGTGTTGCTGATAAACTTGTGAATTGAATTGAATATGTCGTTGTACAGCAAGTCATTCCAATCCCAAAACAAGTGGAATACTTGAAAGAATATAAATCAAGAGTTGAGGTGGCTATAGGAAAGAAAAGAACCAAAAATCTGATGGAGAGGGCTATATTCGTTGTTAGTGCTGGCACAAACGACTTCGTTTTCAATTATTTTGGTACACCATTTCGACGAAAAAGCTACTCGGTCTCAACTTACACTCAGTTTTTGATGCAACACATCCAAAAGTTCTTGCAGGTTTGTTAACTTCTATTGTTCACTGTCATCATCAAACAAATGATAATGCCACATTCTATCAAATTTTTTTGTTCATTTGATCTTGCTTGAATTAATGCTTTAACCATATAATATATATATATATATATATATATGCATGTTATATATATATATATATATATATATATATATGTATATTTATGGTTGAGTGCTACATATGGCATTTGAATTTGTTCTTGTTATATATATATATATATATATATATATATATATAGGGAGCATTTCTCAGGGTTGATCATGGATCGGTCCGGTTTGGGGATAAAGTTCAATCCAATTCGATTTTTAGGGATTGATGAAATTTGAAACCGAATCGATCCGTGAGGATTTTCAATCTGAACCAAATCGATCCGTGAAATAACGGACCGGTTCGGTTTCTACAGATTGGACTTTTCAAACAGCCCTATATGATTACACTTTATAGCCCATTAAAATACGAATTAGGCTTTTCAAACAGCCCAATATGATTACACTTTATGGCTATTAAAATTTCAAATTAGTAATAATTAAAAATGACTAATGACTTTGGTGATTTAGGATTAACTTAAAGCATTAAATAATGAATAAAAAAAAATATAGAAATATAGTTAGTGTATATATATAGTTATATATATATAATATTAATATAGAATTAAGGTCACGGATGGAATCAGTTTGGTTAACGGATCGGATCGGGTTTTCTAGAACCCAATCCATTAATTGAACCGTGAATAACGGATCATTATTTTTTTAAGTCATCACCGAATCATAAGATTTGAAAACTGAATCGAACCACAAGGATCAAATCGGTTTGGACCGAATTGACAAATTGACGATTTTAGTTGCTCACCCCTAGCGCCATTTCTATATGCTTGGAAGTACCAAGCATATAGAAGTCAGTTTGTCATTTAAGTAATATATATATATATATATATATATATATATATATATATAAGAAATGAGTGGATTACAAAAAGAGAAGCTCCCTTGTGTTATTTTGTGTATATATAGGAAAACTACTGCGTCTTTCCCGAGTGAAACTGTAATAGAGCTGCTCGTGTCTTTTGCGATTGAGCTTGTAGGCCGTTGTACTTGGAGAGGAGCCAGAAAATTATGTGAGAAGGAAAATAGTTTAATTTTTTAATAATTTCAGTAGGGACGGCAATGTAATTTTGTAGGTAATATATATCAAAATGAATAAATTAATAGGATATATTACTAAACAAAAAAAAATTGAGTGGACCCAGACTTGTGAATGCCTCCGTATTGTACTCAAATGAGTTTGGAGAGAATTTTTTTATTGTTTTTCTTGAAAAAGTAAGAAAAAAATTTCTTAAAAGTTGATTAAATGTGCACATAATACCCTTATATATTATAAGATTGTTAACACGTACCTTCTTAGACTTTTTTGTGAGAATAAAAGAGCAAAATATGTATTACATCATTACTTTATGTCAGATTTTTGTTTAAAGGGTATTTCTCACCATGTTATAAGAATGAAGGATAATTAACACACTTATTCAAATATGGAGTGAGTAAAATTTTATGCACTTGGCCAATTTTAGAACAAGGAGCTATTAAATATCCAAAATGCAGATCTAGATCTTTTTTATATTAAAATTAATTATACCTTACATATATGTTTGTTTTGTTTTTGTTTTTTTTTTTTTTTTTTCATAAAAAATTTAGTAACTTGGAAATTCTTACTTTATTTACTGGATAAGAAAAAAAAGTTGGGAATAATTCAAAATGGAAAATGCTTGGGTCCTGAACATAATAGCTGAGAGGATGAACTTCATTCTTCTAGGGATGAACCCAAGCATTGTTCATTCAAAATTTCTAGTTAAGAACGCCTAGTAAGTTTTTCCAACAAAATATTTATATGAATTTACTATATATATATATATATATATATATATATATATATATATATATATATATGAGTGAAAAATATCATGATTCTAACTAAGTTATGATTTATGGATTTATAGGATTTGACGGAGCAGGGAGCTCGGCAAATCTTGGTCGCCGGATTACCTCCGATGGGTTGCTTGCCTGTAGCCATCACCCTTTATTCCGGAGACGCATTTCATCAACGTCGTTGTGTTGAAACACTATCATCCGTGGCTAGAGATTACAATAATATTCTCCAAAATAAGCTCAAATCCATGCAAAACAACACCACCAACATCCTTTACATCGACATATACAAACCGTTGAGTGACATGATCCAACGGCAGGGCCATTTTGGTAAGTCCAACGATCATTCTATTAATTCCTGCACCAGAGGAAGTTCAAATCGCGACCTTCGATCTGTTTATGACCTTTCTGTAGGTTTTGAAGATGTTAGCAATGGTTGTTGTGGAACCGGGCTTGTTGAAGCATCAATATTATGCAATTCAGAATCAGCTGTTTGCGGTGATGCCTCCAAATATGTTTTCTGGGATTCAGTACACCCAACTCAAAAGACATACGACATCCTCTCTCAGTCTCAGTCCATCCGTTCCGTTATTGATTCCTTCATCCATAACTAGTCTACAATTAAACATATATATACATACATACATATATATATATATATATATCATCACTACATTCAATAATGCCAGTGATTTGTATAGATGGATTGGTTTAAATAAATGAATGTATCAACAAACCTGTTCTTGCTCTGCACCCTGATTTCAATTGAAAAAATTAGCATGGTGGACAATCTTAATCACAAATTATATAATTTTGATATTAATAACGAACAGCACTAGTATAATTTGTAATGTGTAACGCAATATTAAGAGAACCTTTTAGAGCAACTAAACCATTCAGAAACTCAGTAAAGATAACAGAATTTTCAATCACCAATTAACCATAAATAGTTTTAAGAGCTGATATATAAACTTCCTAAGATACATAAGATCCTAATTTCTCCTGAGCTTGGCTGAACTCATTAAGTCCTGTGTGAAGCTTCTCCAGCAGTTGGGTGCAGATCTGAGGCGATGTACAAGGCCCACACATGAGATAAATGACATTACCCAGAGGTCTCATGTAAATACCATCTTGACGGAGATTCTGAATAAGAGAGTTTGCATAGAGTGATCCATACCTGCACAAATTCAGCTCGTTTTGAAACATTACTTGTAAGTTGTAACTGGCAGAACAAAACACGGGCCTCTTCACACAGTGAAGGAGAAATCTCAGCAACTTGAAAAAAAACAAAAGCAAGTTGACTGGGGACGGTACCCTGGGGGTTAAAAAGTTGGTAATATGAAGTTTCTCACTAGTATATTTTGTTTTATGAAATGATATGTTGGCTAGTGCTAAAAAGTAAAAGTCGCATAATGGAATTTATGCCGATGCCATCAAGAGGACAGGTCTCAGCCCTTACAATAGATTACTAATGCAGGTATGCTGTGTCTACAACTAGAATAATATCCAGATGCTGTTCGTGATAACGTCAAAGGGCTTGCAGCCCAATGGAATAACCTCCCCATTCTCAAAGAAGAGGTTTGAGCCCGGGTGTGAGTAAAAGTGTGTGTGTGTGTGTGTTTGCTTTACTGATCAAAATATATATCTATATATATATATATGCAGCTGCAAATTATCCAGCCTTTCTGACCTCCATCAGTGTCTTTGTGATATCAAAATCAATAGTTGCCATCATTTCTAGCTAATCATAAAGTTCCATGGCCAGACATTTTTTGGCTGCTTGTTTCATTTTTTGTATTATCCAGTTGACATATATTTTAGGTTAAATTCAAACTAATTATGGATATATATACTGTTTGTATGATCCAGAACAAAGTGAACATGAACCACATTTCAATGAGATGCTCAAATTTTCTTTCCTGAAAACAACCTTTACAACAAGCCCTGGCTTATTATCTAAAGATATTGTTGCAAACGACTAGAACACATAATATAATAGCACGAAGAAATAGAAGCTCTGTCTTTCCCGCATACAAGCTTATATTAGACCTTCTGCTTATTACTAGCAACATTGTCAAACCCAAGGTGCTAGCGAGTAACCCATTGACAATACTTTCCACAACTTAAGATTAAAAATGATACACAACATAAGATTAAAGAAATGATAGAAGTATAGTAATGAGATTATACCCAGCATTGCAGCCTTCTGCTTGGAGTTCTAGGGCACAAAGAGTTCCTAATGAGACCACTCTTTGAACTACTGGAAGTGATGAGATCTGCTGCACTAGTTCCATATTCCATAGCTGCAGGCATCCAAAAGTAAAATCCTTTTTATTCATTCCTAAGCACAAAAGGTTATTTGCAGGATGCACAAACAGATCATCTTTTAAATGTCTAACATCCAGACATTACACAAGATCAAGACCTGGGATATTAACTTATAATACATACAAGTAGGCGAAGCACTAGCGATACACCAGACAAGGTAGAAATATAAAATAGAGAGGGGGGAAAAAACAAGAAAAAAAAAAACCACAGAAAAAGTGTTTCCACCTACCTCCCTAAGCAACATTTCTTCAGAAATTAAATTAAGGTTTGTTTGAGGGTCCTTAAACCATTTGATGGATTTAACAGCAGCTGCACACCCCATAGCATGGGCAGTGTAGGAATGTCCATGTAAAAGGGCCTTGAGCTGAAACCAGAATAAAAGTAGTTAAGCGTTTTACTCGTACAATTAAGACAATGTGTTTCTTAGCACAAACATGTGTAAATTCAGGCAGGAAACTAGGCATGATCATGAAAAACTCTTTAAGCTAAAGAATTAGTTTTTCACAATTGTCAGTAGACAAGAACATAGGCGTTGAAAAAAAAAACCAACACAGTGACTGATACGACCTCCTTTCTTTGACATGACGACATGGTCAGTCAGATAAACACACTTTAAAGTATTTCAACATATTTTATTGAGCCCAAATATGTTTCTATTTATGTTTCTGATGGGACAGATAATTAACAAGATTTCTAGAGAAAAAATAATAACGCTAGGACAACCAATTCACACAATGATCACAGAGGAATTGAATGGAGGCAACCTGGGAAATTAATATAGTGGGGAAATTATGCACAAGATGAGAAGTATAGAGGTTGATCTAAAATTCAATTCTAGGTAAGACTAAGGCTTAAGAATAGGGAAGATTTTGAGGTTAATTCAGAGTTGAGCTCATCAGATCTAAGAAATTGAAAAACAAGAAGAATATGATGATCATGATGACAATGTAAACGACAATTTGAATAAGAATATGATAATCATGATGACAATGTAAACAACAATCTGGACAGGATAGTAGCATCTATAGAGGAAAATGCAAAATAAATCTATAGTAGCATTACTAATTATTTTAATCGAATTTGAACCCTGTTACAATCCAACTCTCATTTCATGAAATAACAAATTGTCATTGCTGAATTCCTGTCAGAGTAATTTCTAAAAATAATTTTTACACATAAAATTAAAATTCTTTCCTCTCAAAATGCCGTAGAAAATGTGTTGCGGATAACAGTAAACAATCGTAACTAAAGTATAAGGATCACAATGAATAAGTACTGCAGCTTGGAGTTCGAGATTTGAGATACAAGCATAAAGGAACAGCAAAATAATTTTTTAGAGAACAATCAAATGATAATGTATGACTAGGAGAGGGTGATGGTAATTGGATTATGAGAAACCAGCAACATTAATGGAACTGTCCCTATTCTCTCTTTGACAAAAAAATGCTATTAAGTATGAAAATCAGTGTTTCTTCAGTTTCAGATGCGCTAACATTATTTTTAGAGTTCTAATAGGCTATTCTACACTGCAATGTCACAAAATCTTTCTGTTTAAAAAGATGTGCCATTTTTCACAGTTCTATTTCTTTTGTTCACCATTAGCTGACATAAATATTGCTATGAATACTGGGGTTTCCGGCCTTCTGGAGTGAGGTCTCAAATCCTTGGGAACTGCTTCAAGGCCTTAATGGCAAGGAGGGAGCAACTTACTCATAAACAGAACTACAGAAGTATGAGGTATTAGTAGATCTGACCCGACAAGTGGTGGTCCTGGTGAAGGAGGTGCAAAACTTATTAAGAAAGCAACCGGGTAATGGTCATGGCCAGGAAAAATTGACCACTTTCACCCTGAGTATCCACAAAAAGACTTTAGCAAGGGACCTGATGTAGAGGCTTCAATGTCTGCAGAAGTGATAAAAATCCATCCACTAGGAACGATTTGTGCAACAACTAACTGGGACTCCAGTTAGAGATCACAAATATCCTAACCCTAGAAAACAATCAGGTAGGGAATGTTTTAGAGATTGACATCGTGAGAAGGATGTGAAAATTGCTCAATTTTGAGGGGAAAGGACCTCCTGAAATTTTGGTTGGCAGTCCAGATAACTTTTTAGTGTGGACGAACTTCTCTGCAGATTGAAAGGTAGTTTTTTCGAAGGAGCACATTGTGCCTCGTATTGCAAGTAAATATACTTCTACAGTTCTACCTATGCAAACAAAGTCGATAAAGCAAAAATGAAGAAAAGATTGAATGTTTTTAAGGTTACACTCGAAAAAAAAAAAAAAAAAAAAAATTCAGGGAAAAGTCCAAAAGGCAAGAAAACAGAGTACCATGTCAATTTTCACACTTTCCATTTTTAAATTTACTCCTTGAATCGCTATAGATTAAATAAAAGGAGGCAGTCCAGTGCACAACCAATTATTAGCAACCAATGTGGCTGTGCAGGTTATAACATATCCAGTGTTATTAAAGGCTCAAGGCGCACAAAGGCACTAGTAGTCCTTTGGAGCCTAGGTGCACGGCGAGGCGCGCGCTTGAAGTTTTAAGCTACCATATAATATTCACATCTCATAAGTCAAGTCAATAATCTTATTTAATATCAAATATAAAAAAGTAAATCCTTCAACAATATAAGCATTCAAGAACCATAAACAGATTTTGTATTTTTAAGAGGCAAACAGAGCCAAAAAAAAAAAAACTGTTAACAAGAGCCGAAAAAAAAAAGGCGTGGAGACAAAAGAAGTAGATGAAGAGAGAGAAGTAGATGAGAAGAGAGAGAAAGTGTTAAAAGAAGAAAAAGGAGAAAAAATAAAGCCCCCCCCCCCCCCCCCCCAAAACAAAAAAAGACACAGAAGAGAACTACACGAAGAGAGAGAAATTAAACAAAGATGAGAAGAGAGAAGAGAGAAGAGAGAAGAAGAAGAAGAAAAAAGAACTAGCATGGCTTCGTTGTTCGTCTCTGCCACTAGGGCTTCGTCATTGGTCTCATAGTCTCACTCTTTCTATGTTCGGTTGAAACTTAGACTCTTGGGCTTTCTTATTCGTTTATTCTTTTGAACAGAAGTTCCTTCTCTCATACCCTTAGGCTTTCTTATTTGTTTATTAAGTTGCCAAATGTACCCTTTTTGGCCTAAGAAAAAGAATAACCATTTAAAAAAATAATAATAACAGTGAGGCACGCCTGAAATATAGGACGAGGCGCAACCGAGGCGCGCGCCTAGTAAACATCAGTGCGCCTGGGATGACAACAGGCACTAGACCTGTGCCTCAAGCCTAGGCGCGCCTTTAACAACACTGAACATATCAGTATCTATTAACTTTATAAGTTAATTCATAAGTGAGAATAAAGATAAACAACTGCATAAGTTGTATGGCAGCCAACAGTATACTACCAACCGTGAACACCAATATATTGAAGAACCTATTAAATAATTCACAGATTTCAAGTTACATTTCAGAAACATATTCTTACTTTCAAAAGAAAATTCGTAAGGCATGCAAACAGATTACCCCTATCAATGCTTACTGTTCAAGAGGTGCTGTTAAATAATTACTGTCAATCTCTTCTAACATAATGACATAGTCCTGGCTACGGAAAATTATCAGTAATGGTGGCATCCCAATATAACTTAAATCGAATGTGCCTTTCAAGTCAAAGCGACTGACAGTAGTGAATTACCTTTGAATCTCCAACAAATGCATCAAAAACAGCATCTGTTGCCAATGTGGCAGACATGGGTATAATGCCACCAGTCATCAGCTTTGCATAACAGGCTATATCTGGTTGACAGCAAAGTAGATCTGCAGCAGACTGGAAAGACAGATAAACACCCTATGAATTGACTACAAAGATAAAGGTTAAAAAAGAGATGCAACTGAATTACTACGTTCAACCAACCTCTGCTCCCAGACGCCAGAAACCTGTAAAAACCTCATCAAAGATAACTGGAATTTTTCGACTCTGGCATTCTTTAACAAGTACACGTTGGAAAAGCGGATCAATCATTTGCATTCCACCAGAAGCATGTATGACTACAAAAATATCAAAAAATGGGTAATAACGCATCTCTAGGGTATTTATAAGGCACCCCAAGTCAAGTTGCACAATATAAAACTTGCCAAAATATGATATGAAGACTAAGTCTACAATTTAAATACTTGTATGCATGAAGTGTTAAGGTGCAGTCCACTGTGCCTCTGTGATCGAGCCTAAGTGAACTGTGCATACTCCTCTATGACCATGAAAATCTGGAATTCAAGATTCAGCAGACTTCACAAGAAAGTTTATCGACTCAATTTCTTGGAGCAGCTACAACTTTCTCATAGGAACAAAAGAGACACAGGATTAAGGTAGTGGCAATATGAAACATTTGAATAGGGTCAGGTTATTGATGCCAGCCTAGAGAGAGTTCATAATTCCGATAGTATTTGAAGTACCGACAATAAAATCAATCCACTCAAGCATAAAATGTAGTGTGTGATAGGTCTTCCTCATGCATTTACTAGTTGGAGACTAAAACAAAAGCGCAACATTTTGCAGAGATTTATAAGAGGACTGTGAATGCTACAGCCAACTAATAACATGACAAAGGCTATCAATCCCACTACGACTGTTAAGATGCAACTAGAAAGGTTTTCGACGAGAGAGTGTTGACACCCACTTGACAGTCCACAACCAAGTAACATTCTGCAGTAAACCAAAATATGCAAGTAACCAGACAAAAGTCCATGACAGACTAGAAACTCTTGATCTCTCGGTCCTAATTTAATAAAAATTTGGGAAAAGGCTAAAATTGAGGTTAGTATGACAGCTACAAGGATGGAGGTTTCATTGACGGCTATAAGGATGGAGAATTTGAGAAAAGAGAAGAAAAGGCTGACGACAATGATCTTTACTATCAGCACATTGAGTTAATGAAATGCAATGGTGGAGATAAGAGTTTCTTATTGAGAGTTGCCGCTTGCTGTCACTAAGGTGAGAAGATATTAAAGATCGGAAAACAAAAGATGCAATTTCATCAATTGACATGCTTAAAGAGTTGTCTCAGTGGTTTATTAAGATCTTAAGTTCTAAATTAATATTTAGCCCTTATTGTTGGTCCCATCTTCAATCAGTTGAAGATCAAGGGAATCTCGAGTTGCCAATATGTGGACAGATGGATTAGGAAGAAGATAAAGGGTATAAGAAAGGCTCCAATTCCTAAATTTGACAAAGAATTTCCTTCAAGTGGAGGGGGGCTGAAATAGAAGAAATGATAAAGGTGCACCTAAAAAATAGGCCATTTTAAACTAGGGTGTACACAGCCATCCCAAGAGTTGCAATTGAGTTGCAGCGGACTCTCTCAACATACTATTGTGTGCACATGCTGCAGCTGACTTTTGCTAGCCTGGGTCACATATTAGTAATATATTTGTAATCCACCCATGGAATTAGCACTTGATCATTAATAGAACTTCCAAAGAGAAATTTCTCCTTTCTTTTTGTGCATGTCAAACGCATAAGGGATATGTTCAGCCTATCTCTATGTCAGAGCTCAATGATTCAAAACTGGAGATTTTTGTCTATTATTTGTCCGGTTAAAAAAAAAAAAAAAAAAAAACATAGGACTAACCCCTAGATAAGAAATCGAGTAACAAGAAACTCTAAAATGATGGCTTAAAAACTCCCAATCCTCCTCTGCATATGTGCCACTAGTATGTCACAAATCAGATAGAGCATGGAGGTGAAACATGAGAACTCATCATTCATTTTTTCAAATTTAGAAGTTGGAATTGAGAAAACGGATGAATTGAAATATATATGAGAAAATCTTCATAAATAAATTACTGAAGAATTTTTCTGACATATTAATCAAATGTACACTACATATTCACATAAAACAAAATGATTCCAAAATTTTAAAAGAATAAATAAAGCTTGACCAGATCAATCGTAATAACAAATACATAAGATCATAATCTTGCCTGGTTCTATAATCAATGCTCCAACATGAGTGAACCCTCTTGACCGGGAATGTAGCAATAACTCTTGTGTTATATGTAAGGAATAACTATCAGCAAGACTTGAATCGTTCCTGCTCTTACAGAAAACTTCATCACGCAAGTAGAAGGCTGCTAGAGAAGGCTACCTGTTAATAAATTTCAAAGATAATTACCTAACAATGAGAATATCAGTAGAGAAGAGGTTAAACATGCTTTACTCACACATATCTTCTGCTTTCAGTTTTTCAAATTGCATCGTTTCAGGTAGGGAAAGCTTCCAAATGCCATTGCACATAAAAACTGTTGGGGGATCAAGAAAAATACCTCTTCCCGTGTACCTGCAATACCTCATAGATTCAAAATTTAAAACATCACAACTAAGCTGTTCTCCTTGTTCTTCAATTAGATCATGGACCTAGCTAGTCTTGGAATATAAATGCAACTAGATGAAATTTTACTTCCATCAAGAACTTAACTCATGTTTAAGAATAGAAGTAAATACCCAGAAAGGTCAAATGTGTTGCAGCCTGAATGATTTTTTATTTATCAAAACATACAAGTTGTTATGAAAACAAAAATTACTATAGGAAAATGCACATTAGCATACTATTGAATTCAAGAAGCTTTCTGCAAAACTAAATCAAAGCTGTAAAAATAATAACTTATACCTAACAACTTTACAGATTCATCCTGCCTACGTTCCAAGGCCACAAATACGAGGCAAAATCAATGTGCTACGTGCATACCACAGAGGAAATTCCAAAGCAACAGGATATGCTCCAGCAATGACACGTGATCAAATATATAAACACATGATAATAGAATACATGATTAAATGTCCATGTCTAGTAGAATCCTATTATAGATGAAAACTTAATTAGAACTTTGATGAAGATTCTCACAGAAGCTTTTTCTTTATAATTGTACTCGTTACATTTGAAAAATGTTTTACATATCTATGCATGTCAAAATCTACATGTGAAACATGACCGTATCTAAGCTTGTTGATTGCTGTCAATGTCCCAGATATACTTGGACAAAAAATAGACCTCCATGTATATAGTAGTGTCCTCTTGTAATTAAAACCTCATTTAGAACTGGATGAAGATCCTTACATGCATTGTTATTAAAGGCCCAAGGCGCTAGAGGTCCTTTGGAGCCTAGGCGCGAGGTGCACGGCGAGGCGCGCACCTGAGTGAAGTGAGGCGCACAATTGAAAATTTAAACTACCATAATAACATTCATATCTCACAAGTCATATCAATATTCTAAAAATTAATATCAAATATAAAAAAGTAAATCCATCAACTATACAAGCATTCAACAACCATAAAACAGTAAATCCATCAACTATACAAGCATCCAACAACCATAAAATAGAGTACAAATTTGTTTTCTTGAAAGGCAAAGCAACATGTGTTTTTTGAATGGCAAAACAAAGCACAAAAAGAAATAAATATGTTAACAAAAAAAAAAAAAAAGACAGATGAGAGAACTAGACGAAGAGAGAGATGTAAACAAAGCTAAAAAGAGAGGAGAAGAGAGAAAAAAGAAAAGAAAGAACTGACGTGGCTTCGTCGTTCATCTCTGCAACTAGGGCTTCATCTTCGTCTCACAATCTCATTCTATCATTGTTCGGTTAACACTTTGACTCTTGGGCTTTCTTATTTTTTTATTTTTTGAACAAAAGTTCCTTCTATCGTATGATTAAGCTTTCTTTTTTGTTTCTTAAGTTGCCAAAAGTACCCTTTTTGGCTTAAGAAATAGAACAATCGTATTTTTTTAAACAAATATCAGTGAGGCGCGCCTAGGCGCACCTCACAAATAGGACGAGGCGCAACTGAGGCGCGCGCCTAATAAACATCAGTGAGCCTGGGATGACAATAGGCGCTAAACCTGAGCCTCGAGTCTAGGCGCGCCTTTAACAACACTGCTTACATGTAGCATTTTCTTTACAATTCTACTTTTTATATTTCAAAAGAAAAAAGAAAATTTACATACCAAAACAATATTGCAGTTGGGGGGTGATTGTGATGACTTTTGTGGGTGGGTGCGAGACACTGGACGAGCTACCAAGATGACAGGCTACAGGGTGTTATGATCCCACATCGCCTGGGGAAGGTGAAGTGCTATATGTAAGGTTCAACACCCTTCTATGATACATCGTGCTTTAAAGCCGTGATGGTCGTGAACCCATCAGAACTCCAAACTTAAGCATGTTTACTATGGAGTAGTACTGGGATAGGTGACCTCCTCGGAAGTCTTTGGTCCGGGGGAGCCAAAAGTAAACAATATTGTGTCTGGATAGGGTGAGAGTTGTTACAGAAAGATGAAAGATGACTGAATCCCAGCACAAAGACCCATTGTCAGTGTCCCAGAAGTATATGACACAAACATACGTATGAATACTACGTGTATCTGAACAAGAGCTTTATGAATTAGCATGCCAATATTCAAATTAATTATCGAGCAACAAACAATTCAAAAAGATATTTGTCAAGGTTTTGACAACTTTTAGAACTAGATCATAAAGGAACAGCAAGAGCGACAAAGCATCCATTTATAAGAGCCAAGATCTCATTAGGTTGAGTGGCTCAAGAGTTTATCCAAAATATAACAATGCAATACCACTTTGGTAGTATACTTATACATGCACATAAGTTATATCATTTGGATTTTTCTTACATGTGCAATTATTTATTTCAGAAAAACTAGTGCATTTTTCTTGTTATATCTTAAAGTGACCATATTTCTGCAACTAAATGTGTAAAAGATTAGAAATGAATCACTACATGATCCAGCCTATTTCCATTATTCAAAAAAGGAAAGTGTCGACGTTCACACATAGAACACAATTTGGACATTAGAAAACCAAGTGCAAGAGTTTGTAACATTATAGCACTTAGCAACTTTTCATACAAACAGCTATTCCATGCACCTAAAAGGTTGCTGGTTCATGTTTGACTAAGTTAGCCCACAGAAAATTCGAAGAACCCAAAAGGTTTGAATAGAAAAAGTTCATTTACATCACCCAAGAAAGAAAGAAAAATAAAATGAAAATCGGCAATCTCAATACTCACTTTGATCATTTGAACACTGAAAAAAGATAACACAGTTGTGAAATGTGATGCAAGACCTCATATTTTAAAAGTTCTTTGAATTACTGGATTTAAGCATAGAAAAGACTAATTATTATTAATTGATTCTTTCTTTATAATTATGATAGGATGTTTTCTCAGTTCAGTTGCAAACAAGTCACTCTGCATAATACACCAGGTGCTGTCACAATAGTTGCCACTGTGCCATTCCTTCTTTTTCTTCTTCTCTTCATTTGTGTATTTATTTGTTTTGAAAGTAAAGCTCCGCAAGTGGGAGCACTGTTTTTTGCACAGGGGGCATAAAAAAGATATATAAAAGAATCGAGAGCAAAATCTGATCTCCCCTCAAAACACTAAGGCCTAGTTTGGTATGCAGGAATGGAATGCCCATTCCAACCATTCTTTGTTTGGTATGAAATATAAAGTGGGAATGACCATTATTGTCTTGGAATGAAAATCCATTCCACATCTAAATTGATGGAATGAAAATCCATTCCACAGTTATTTCATTCCCATGTAAAACTTTAAAAAATCAAATTTCTAACCAACCGCCACCGCCTTCCGCCCATCCCCACCGCCCTCCGCCACCACTGCCGCCTCCACCGCTGTTGCCTTCCACCACCACCACTTCGAATTGGGATTATCATTCATTCCTACATCATTTCATATTTGCAACCAAACAATAGAATGAGTATGATCATTCCATTCCCAGCATCATTCCATTTCATTCCTGCGTACCAAACTAGGCCTAAAAGGAGTCAATCAACCATGGCAAGACTCTCAGTTTAGAATAATATAATTCTCATAAGGATATGCTTCAATCTATGAACCAAAGGGCTCCAATTCCATCAAAGTTCTCTAGTTCCTTTCCCCTGATTGTCATTTAATATTTCACATTGCTTTGGTTGACATATTTCAATCCCACAAAAAGATTCAAAGTTTCCAAAAATCTGCAAATCACAAATTGAGCTGAAATTTAAAACTACAGTTGGAGTTTAGAGGGGAGGGAGGAGGGGGAGGCGGCTTATGAAAATGCGAGGAGAGATGACTGAGAATACACAAAAGTTATATGTGGGGGAATATGCGTCATTAATTCTTACAGCCTTGCATGTCCCAGCAAGTGACATTCTAATGCATCAGCATATCACACATATAATAAGAAAGGGAATATTTTATAGCCCTTCCAAGAATGACTTTAGACCTCAAAAATCCCGTCAAATTTAGCAGTATCTTCACAGATTAAAGTACCTTACAAGGGTCTAAAAATGTTTTACACTTATTTTACGATTGATAATTGTTTTCATTAGTTTTATTGGAATTGCATATATCAAAAGACCACCATGAGAATACAACACATATTTAGGCCTATCATGAAAATAGAAGACATAGAACATGCCCCAAGGAACATTACTCCAGAAGTTAAAGGTCCAAGTGGTGAAATAGAATTTTTTTGTAGGAAACTTTAGTTAAGAAATACCTTACCATGGTTGCTGGAGAAAGCCTGTATAAGATGACGGTGCTTGTGCTTCCATAGCACCCAAAGTATCACCATGATAAGAACCTCTAAGAGCTAGGACCTGAATTAGGTGAAAAATATATCACTATGATTAGCCCCACCTGCGTTTACCAGCCAATCCACCTAACACATGCAAGGTCACATTCTACTAATGTCAACCAGCATTAAAGGATATTATGCTCCATGTTATCCAATCACAACAATAAAAAATGAGGTTCTGGGAGAAGGCCCACAAAAGTGGGCCTTGCTGGCAACAGGTAAACTAGGTACAGGCAATGAAAAGAATAAATGTACTACTTTGATTTTTCATAAAAAATGTGCACACTGTACTTACAATTGTGGAATTCTTTGCATTGTATCTCCACTCTCATAAACAAAGAGAGAATCATGATAAAAAGTACATCACAGAGTGACAAATACACACACACACACACGCACGCACGCACACATATATATATAATGCAGCATAATTTCTAAATTCACATCTGGAATTGTGAAATGAAGTGAAATCAAAATAGTTAAGAAGCCAGTGTACCATATTTCCAAAAGGTGTACTCAATGCACATTTCTCATCTATGAGCCATATTTTTTGTAAAAATATGAAGAATAGAATAATAGGACTGCCCAAAGACACGGGTTCTGCATAATAAACTCACCGAACGAAAGTTCATCCAAATAGAGGATCTGGACCAGAGTCTCTTTTAATATCAGATTCTTGACAATAAATAGAAACGATACTGAGAAAATCATAATCAATTGGTATAAGATCACACCCATGAAGCACAAAACTTCGACAAGCGCATCATATTCTCATAAGATACCAACACTCCTTCGATAATCATGAATAGTGTCTGATGATTCATTAGCATATGCATAATTTAAAAATAATTTTTTTAATCTTGAAAAAATATCTGATACTTCCCAAATTCTTCAAGACATATGCCTGATCTGTCTTAAACATTGAGTTGTGACATTTCTAGTATAATAGTGAAGTATAATGAAAAGAAAAATATAACAAGGGCTATACATATTTAGACTATTTTACAGCAGAAAATTTGAAATATAAAGATGGCAAACCATTTTGAAATTGGTCCATAGTCGAGATGTAGCAACATAACCCTCAGTTTCCTCATATGAAACTCTAATTGTAAGTTAAAAACAATGAGCATATGATAGATCTTAAAATATGATTGTTTGGAACTATATATGTCAATATCGTGACAAACAATTGTATTCTAATTATATATACAAATAGATACATATATATAATGACATGTCCTCATGTATCTATATCCTTTTTTTCCATATCAGTGTGTCCTTATTATTTAATATCCATCCATGTCCATGCTTCATAAGACCACAAAATTTCTAGGCCTCAACTATGCATTAAATCAACTACTAAAGTAAATGTATCATGTTACTTATCAATCGGCCTTGTTGTCACTTTGCTGCTACTACTACTTCACCAGGGCAGGTGGTTGGTGAGTGTAGAAGAGCCAAAAGAAAGGTAGTGAACTCCAAAAAGGACATATTGCATAAGTGGCATCTAGCATAATCAAACTGCTTGTGAGGCAATGCCGAGGCCACATCATTGCCTATATAAGTGGCCCAAAATCTGCACCTGGCCTGGGTGAGCGATGGCAACAAGGTGATTATCTAGATGTACTGATGTACTGAAACACTCAAGTAAATAACTTAATTTGGCAAAAACTCATTAGCAATATAGAAAGGATATCAGTAAGTTAAAAATAAATAAATAAATAAGAACTTCATCATTAAATCATACTTACTAAACAAAATTTGTTAGGGTAATGACTTCAACTAAAAAAATAAGAACTAGCAAATCGTAAAAGTCTAATGACTTCAACTAAAAGAACATGAGCAAGGAATTCAGGATGTGAAGGTTTAAAAAGAACCGACTGGAGGAAATGGACTGGAGAAGATGAACTTTTCTTATCCAAGTCCCCCCTGTAACCTACACCAGAGTCTGGTGAGCCACGACAACAAGGTGATTGTCTAGATGTGCTGAAGAACTTCCAACAGTTGATAACTAGATTTAGAACAAAACTCATTTCGTTGATTTTTTTTTTTTTTTTTTTTTTTTTTTTTTTTTTCAAAAAAAATGTTTTACTTTAAAAAAAATAAAACTTTATCATTGTATTAGAATTGGTAAAATTTTTGAAGTCTAATGACTTCAACTAAAATAATAAGAGATAGGCAATTGTAACAGTCTAACAACTACAAAAAAAGTAATACAAGTGAGCAACTAAAAGCAGTTTTTGATTTCTTTAAGTGACCAACGAAGGCTTGAAAAAGGATTGACTGGAGAAGACAGAACCGTGTAACCAATCTTAAGTTCTTAGGATTGAAGAAGTCTAATTGTAAGCGACCAACGAAGGCTTTAATGAAGAATTAAAGAAACCTGAAGTGCTTTTGAATGTGGTCACTAAAGCAAGGAGGTATGTTTTTCAAAAAAAAAAAAAAAAAAAAAACAAACAAACTTCTCACATTATAAGTGTTAGCATTTATGATACCACGATTTATGGTATAACTTACCATAATAGCCGAGATATGATAGGCCCAAATCATGGGATGTGATTTACCATATTATCTGTGAGATATGATAGCCACAAATCATGTATTTGACTTTATTTACGCATATGTCTATGCATAGAATATGCAATAATTTGATTTAGTTTCTTTTCTTGTAATATGAGCATGTGCTCATTTTATCTATAAATACTAAAGCTGTGAATGGGTAATTGATCTCATTCAAGCCTTTACGCAATTCTCTCTTTTCTCTTCTTTTTATATATTTCTACTTGGTATCAGAGCCAACACCTTTCCACACCTTTCAACAGCCTTGCTACTTGTGCGATAGCTACCTTAGGCTGTTTGTGACATCGTGTGACGTTGCCTACACATGTTTTTCTGTGTTGCTGTTTTGTGATTGAAAACAAGTATTTTTAAGTTTTACAATTTCTTTTTCACTCTTTTAGGGTTGGGTAAATTGGGATAGTTGGTTTCCAATACCTAGAAGGGTTTGGGTAAAAAATATTAGTTTACAAAGAGATTCCGAATATTAAGAAGGAGGCTGTCTGGCTATATGTAAGCGGGCAGCGCTCCTTAAAAAAGGTATGTATTTGGATTTTTCGGGAATGGTCTGAGGAGACATTGTTTATGGTCTGAAGAGACCCTTTGATTTATTAACAGAATTTGTGGTGTTTTTGGAGTTCTTTTTATTGTCGTGTGACAGATTATGGCAGATTCAGGGTCCTCGACTGTTAATTCTCTTCGCTCACGTTCTGTGGGTGGTGGTGTCATTTTTCCCACCAACTCATCAGAAAAACCAGGACTTCAAATCACCACAGTGAAGTTGGATGGTTCCAACTATTTGAATTGGGCACAGTCTGCCAAGATGTTCATTGGTGGTAAAGGCAAAATTGGCTATATTACTGGTTCTGAGAAAGAGCCAGCTGAGTCAGAGAAGGCATATCCACAGTGGTTTGCAGATAACGCTATGGTTATGTCTTGGCTAGTCAATTCGATGCAACCAAACATAGCTATTGGTTATATGTTTATGAAGACTGCTAAGCAGATTTGGGATTCAGTTCAACGCACTTATTTTCAAAGGCAAAATAATGCATGAATTTTCCAGCTGGGGCGAGATATCACCAGAATTTCTTAGGGTGACTTGACAGTTTCAGGTTACATCGCCAAGCTTTGTGCTATTTGGGAGGAGATGTCATATTATGATTCCTTCCACTCTTGAAAGGATCCAGATGATGCAGTTTTATATGCAGGAATTGTGGAGAAGAATCGAGTGTTTCAGTTTCTTGCCGAGTTGAACGACGAGTTTGAGTATGCTCGTGTTCATTTATTGGGCTTATCTTCATTCCCTACTCTTGAGGATGCATATTCCTATGTGTTGTCAGATGAGAGGCGCCGGACTCATCCATCAGGTTTTGCTTCTGTTGATCGTTCTGCTATGGCAGTTCGGATTCCCAACCTTTCAGGAACTTCACCATCCCAGTCAGTTCAGAGCACTACCACCGGTCCTCCTCTGGGACGACAACGTGGACGGTGTGACCATTGCGGCAAAATTAGTCACATCAAATCTCGTTGTTATGCTCTACATGGACGTCCACCGCAACAGAAACAACAGCCTCAATCCTCTGCACATTCTGTTACACAACTAGTCTCGTTGTCAACTCCTGACAACCCTGCCTCTACATCTTCTGCCACAGTTACCTTGACTCAAGCTGATTTGGACAAGTTCAAGCAATTCTTCAACCAAATAGAGGCATCATCTCAGCCAACCTCCACTTATGCCCACTCAGGTACTATTGCGTCTGCACATAGCGTATCTACATATTCAACACCATGGATCATTGATTTTGGTGCTTCAGACAATATGACTGGTATGTCCTCACTCTTCCAATCTTATAGTATCTGCTCTGGCCAACGCAAGGTCCGCATTGCGGATGGCTCTCCATCCTCCATTGCTGGGAAGGGTCACATATCAGTTACTCCTTCATTAACTTTGTCAAATACACTTCATGTTCCAAAGTTGACTACAAATCTTATTTTTGTTAGTAGCGTTACCAAACAATTAAATTGTAGTGTAACGTTCTTTCCCTCTCATTGTATTTTTCAGGATCTGGTGTCGAAACGGACGATTGGCAGTGGGCGTAAAGTGGACGGTTTATACCTGTTGGATGCTCCTTTGTCACCGCAAGCACATTCAGCTTCATTTTCTAATATTGTTTCATCTAATAAAGCCCAGCTTATGCGTTGGCACATGCGTTTAGGACATATTTCTTTTGGTTATTTGAAACATTTATTTCCTTCCTTATTTTGTGACGTGGCAGTGTCAGATTTATCTTGTAAAACATGTCATATGGCTAAACATGTTCGTTCCAATTATCCTACTAGTAGTAATAAATCTGCTTTAACACCTTTTGATCTTGTTCATTCAGATGTGTGGGGTCCTTGCCCAGTTACTTCTAGCCTTGGATTTCGATATTTCGTGTTGTTCATTGATGATCATAGTCGTGTTACTTGGGTTTATCTTATGAAAACCAAAAAATGAGGTATACACTATTTTTTAAAATTTTATGACAATGGTTCAAACTCAATTTGGTCGTACCATTAAAAAATTTCCGATCTGACCAGGGTACAGAGTACACTTATGGGGAGGTACAACGGTTATGTACAGAATTTGGGATTGCGCATTAGCTAGCTAATATTAAAACTCCTCAACAGAATGGTCGTTCTGAGAGAAAGAATCGCCACATCCTTGACTTAGCCAGAGCAATCTGCATTGGCATGAATGTTCCCCAGTCATTTTGGGGAGATGCAGTTCTTACCGCTGTTTACATCATTAATAGGACTCCTTCTAGGATTCTTCACTTTGCAGCCCCACTCTCAATCTTACATCCCAATTCATCTCTATTTTTTATTCCTCCACAAGTCTTCGGGTGTGTGTGCTATGTTCAGCAGTTGGGGCAAACTCGTACAAAGCTTGACCCCAAGGCTTTGAAGTGTGTGTTGTTGGGCTATTCTCACTCTCAAAAAGGTTATAGGTGTTACCATCCTCCCAGTCGTCGGCGGTTTATATCCATGGATGTTTCTTTCTTTGAGCATACACCATACTATAGTGGTTCAGTTGGTTCTTAGAATGAATGGTTCCCATTGAATATAATGGATGATCACCTTCTTCCGTCTTCAACTCCTCTACCATTACTTGTTTCTTCTTCTATAATTCCTCCTCGTGATACCCCTCCAGCAAGGGGAATTGTTCCTTTTTCACAGGTTTATAATCGGAGACAACAGGTACAAGCTTCTACTCCCACGATCGACTGCCCTGTTCCTTCGGCACCAGCTTCGCTTTCTCAAGCTATTGTTTCGCTTGATGATCACCCCATTGCTCTTCGAAAGGATAAACGTTCTTGTACTTACCCTATTTCTAATTTTGTTTCTGATTATACTCTCTCACCCTCCTATCGGAGTTTTCTTGTTTTTGTTGCCTCGGTTCCTGTTCCTTCCAGTGTTGCAGATGCGCTAGCACAACCTCAATGGCGTGATGCTATGACAGAAGAACTACAAGCACTTGAGAAAAATCAGACTTAGGACATGGTCCCGCTTCCTATTGAACGAAAGGCTGTGGGTTGTCGTTGAGTGTTTACAGTCAAGCATAATCCAGATGGGTCAGTTGCTCGTTACAAGGCCCGATTGGTTGCCAAGGGTTATGCTCAGACTTATGGCATAGATTATCAAGAGACTTTTGCCCCTGTTGCCAAGATGAATACCATTCGTGTATTATTTTCCGTTGCCGCAATTCGATCTTGGCCTCTATTTCAGTTAGATGTCAAGAATGCCTTTCTTAATGGTGATTTGCAGGAGGAGGTGTACATAGTTCCTCCTCCGGGCTTTCGTTCTCCTGCTCATTCTGGTATGGTATGTCGTCTTCGTCGTTCTCTATATGGCCTCAAGCAGTCTCCTCGAGCTTGGTCTGATCGCTTTGGCACTGCTATGCTCAAGTTTGGTTTCCATCAAAGTGCAGCTGATCATACCTTGTTTTTACGTCATTCAGGCGGTAAGACAGTTGCTCTCATTGTGTATGTCGATGATATTATTCTTACCGGCGATGATACTACCGGAATTAATGAGGTTAGGAGCTATCTTGACCGTCAGTTTGAGATTAAGGATCTTGGTCCCCTACGATACTTCTTGGGCATTGAGGTGGCTCGCTCCAACACTGGCATTTTCATCTCTCAACGCAAGTATGTTCTTGACTTGCTTTCTGCTTCTGGTCAGCTTGGCGCTCGTCCTGCTAATACTCCGATTGAGTAGAATCATCGGTTGGTTGATTCTGAGGGGGAGTTGTTGTCAGATATTGGTCAGAATCAACGACTTGTGGGGAAGCTCATCTATTTATCCATGACTCGACCTGACATTGCTTATGCCGTGAGTGTCGTGAGTCAATTCATGTACTCTCCTCGTGCCCCACACCTTGATGCAGCTATTCGGATTCTTCGCTACTTAAAAGGGTGTCCAGGCCGTGGTATTTTGTTTGCTAATCATGGTCACTTACGCGTTGAGGCTTGGACAGATGCTGATTATGCAGGATCAATTTCAGATAGGAGGTCTACTTCAGGTTATTGTACCACTATTGGTGGTAACTTGGTTACTTGGCGCAATAAGAAGAAGGATGTTGTCTCTCGATCTAGTGCAGAGGCAGAGTATAGGGCTATGGCTCTTGGGGTAGGTGAGTTGCTTTGGCTGAAAACCTTGATGACAGACTTGTGCCTTCCAATGTCGCTTCCATTCTCACTCTACTGCGACAAGAAGTCTGCCATTAGCATAGCAGCAAATCCCGTTCAGCGTGATAGGACTAAGCATATAGAGGTGGACCGTCACTTCACTCGAGAGAAGATCATCTCTAGTCAAATTTGCACTTCATTTGTCACAAGCTCTCAGCAGCTTGCAGACATTCTTACAAAGGGCGTCAGCAAGATTGTGTTTGAGAATGCATTGTCCAAATTGGGCGTTTCAGATATCCACGCACCAACTTGAGGGGGAGTGTTAGTTTTTATGATACCACGATTTATGGTATAACTTACCATAATAGCCGAGATATGATAGGCCCAAATCATGGGATGTGATTTACCATATTATCTGTGAGATATGATAGCCACAAATTATGTATTTGACTTTATTTACGCATATGTCTAAGCATAGAATATGCAATGATTTGATTTAGTTTCCTTTCTTGTAATATGAGCATGTGCTCATTTTATCTATAAATACTAGAGCTGTGAATGGGTAATTGATCTCATTCAAGCCTTTACACAATTCTCTCTTTTCTCTTCTTTTTATATATTTCTACTATAAGCAAGCACATTTTACCACAGAACATGTATGATTGTGAATGAGAACATGTATTCATCGATGCTCACCTTGAGCTCAACACATTTTTCATCTGTTTTGGAATGCAGAAGATCTGCAAGAATTCCATGATCAAACAAGAATTTGCGAAATGCCATCTTGAGGGCAATTTCAATAGCTGTAGATCCATTATCGGAAAAGAATGTCCGAGAAGCCCATCCTGCAAGGAAACAAAATGTTTTGAGGTACCTTTATCAATAAGACTTAATAGTAATCAATATCAGAAATGTAGCGCTGTTATAAGCAGCACTTATGCATAGATCAAGTTCAAGGAATTTGAGAGGGAAGAGACGGAGACAAAGAGAAATAAGATTTGGATATTATATATTTGATACTATTCTTTAAGTGCCAATATGGATAACAATATATATGTACAATTAACATTGTGAGAACTCTGCCTGTCTCACGTAGTGTCTTGTCCTTACAGCTAGTCCCAACTCTGGAAAAACGATAAGGGTTGTGTTAGACAGCTGACAGCCAGTGAAACATGTTTGTCGGGCCCTATAAAAATTAAGTCTGAAATATTCCGATAAGTATTTGAATGTTCCCTGAAACAACATGTTGCATAAACTCTCAGGTGCTTGGAGACATGGAAGGAGTGATTCACTAACACCCAGATGCAGTGAAAAGTGGGTTAGGGTTCCTGCACTACCTTGTACGAGAGCGGGTAAAGAAGTTTGCTTAGGATATTAGAGCATACAGATGAATTAATTAAAGGAATATTAGAGGAGAAAATTCAATTATAGCAAAAGTCGTGTAGGAAAAGGCTTTGGAGGTATGAAATGTGCATGTTGAGCAAAGATTTGGAGATAGTAATGACGCAAGGAATGCTGTTCTAAACTTCAGTGTGACTGAGTATCACATGATCTTATGATAGCATAAATTACCTACTTTAATAAGAGAGATAAACATTTAATAAATTACAAGTGGAATTAAAAAAAAAATCAAATTAATAATTTCTAACTAAAAGAGTAAATCATCTAACATACAGAAAAAGGTTTTTCTGAGAGAAAGCTTATTCTGAGAGAAAGCTTATCATTGCAACAAAGGTTGACAAGTTTAGATGTATGTACTAAAGGACAATCAAGAAAACAGAAAAGGAGAATAAATGTAAAAATAACTGGGTAGTGAATTTTAAACGAATTTTTTTTTTTAAGAATAATAGCAAAAGAAGAAACATAGAATTAAGAAGATGAAATGTAATGAAGGATATGATAACCTGGTGTACTAATAGAATATCAAAAAGATCATTGATTGAATAATCAAAAAAGAGGATGAACTCTATCTGACGGTGGGACAAGAATGTCCGGACTTAGTAAAGTAAAAAAAAAAAAAAAAAAAGGAATGATATAAAAGATGGCCAAAAAACACTTAAATATATTTTTTTTCCAGAAAATACAAGTATACAAACAAGGAAATTATAAAGGTAATAAAAGACACTAAGACCATATTGCAATCTTTATTCTAAACTAGATATAAAGGATGGGTAAGACCATATTGCAATCTTTATTCTAAACTAGATATAAAGGATGGGTAAAAGAATATATACATACTACGTTAAGAAAGAGGGAAATTAGATAGAGTTGAGTTGAATTGAGTTGAGTATTAGCCATCGTCGTCCATTTCTCCACTTCTCTATAAATAATTCTTTTATCAGTAGTTCACAACCTACGGATTACTTCAAGAAGAGAAAAAAGAATAATCACTTTCAGAGAAGTAGCTTCTCAATTCTACAAATTAACAAAAATTGCAACTAATTTTTCTTTATATTTGTCAACAATATAGGAAACAAACTGCCAATGGAGCAAATAACCTTAGTTAGATTCACGAGTTATTCAATCATGCCATGTCTTCATTATGTAATGTATCAAGTGATACTTGAGACTACACACCAGTAATTAATTTTTTTATTTAAGTTGGGTACTCAAATAAAAAATCCATATTGATTCATGATGATACTAACAAATTGGGAGATAAATCTTAGCAAAACCAATTTATTACACCAAGCCAAAGCAAAGAAGTGATATTTAATTGACTTAAATTTCCCCAAATGAACCAAGAGCATATTGTAAATTTCTAACATGATTTAAAGTGCATGTCCTTGGAAGAATTTCAATCATAATAAACAGATCAAACACGGGAGAGAGAGAGAGAGAGAGTATGACATGGAAGGTAAAATGCAGGTAATCATTATTTAGTATTTACAATATTCTTGAATTAGCAATCAAGCGAAATTTAAGTAAACAAAGAACGAACCTAAAAGAAATAGAGGTGAAGCTCTTCACAAAACACAAGAAGATAAGAAATTCCTAACTCATGGATTCTACACTTATCATCTGCAATATTCTTGGCAAATAGTGTGTAACAGGTGACCAAACATTGAAATCATTTATCTAGAGAGATAACTTTAACAAACTAAAATTTATTTACATTTTGGAAAAGAACAATCCCAAAAATCTTCCTCATGGAAACTAAAAGACAGAATGAAAAACTAACTTACCTTTCCCAACACCATCAAGCAACAGTTCTGCACATTCTAAAGCTGGCTCGTAAACATTCTCAGGAAACATTACATGCCCAAATCTTGCAGCAGTATAACCCATATCTCTTGCTAGCTCAATCTGAAACCCAGCTAAACACAACCACAGTAAACAAAACCTTGCAGACATTTTCAGAAGCAAATAGCAACAATGACTTTAATCTCCTCTACCTCATTTTCATATGTAGTCTCCCTTTAATAGTATAACTGAAAGTGGAACCTACAAAAATCCACTTCAAATTCTACTTCCTTCTGTAAGAGAATTGTATAAATTCCTGATCTGAGTGGAGAAATTTGGAGTCAATTTTCTCAAGGAACGTTACAAACTTTATCTAGGAATAGAAAGCCAATAACTGAGAGGTTCTGACTTGGAATTGATGATGATGCCATTGCCCCTATTATTATTTTATAATTATTATTATTATTTTGGCTTTAGATAGGCATTTCTCTATTGTTATATTAAAATTAACAACAAAAAGGCCATTTAAATGTAGCAAATTAATTCTCTTTCCAATTATCTATCTGGTCCCATGATGGATTATGATTGAAACCATACATTTCATGCTATATACAAGAATCTCAAAGAATGGAGGTGCAACAAGAAGTGCTCTACGGTATAAAAAAAAATTGAAGTACAAACTAAAACGATTTCCCTGCATACAGCAGGGGAAGTGTTCTTAGAGTATTTAGTAATTGTGCTTCCCTGCATACAGCAGTGGATGTGTTCTTAGAGTCTCTCTCTCTCTCTCTCTCTCTCTCTCTCTCTCCACGCACACACAAGTAAAAGAGGGGAAATTGTGCAGAGTCTAGAGTTTCCGTAAAACCTCTTGTATAATAGAATACGTACTGTTATCAACACAAAAGAAATAATAAAAGAAATGTGAACATAACTGGTCTTGCCAGACTCATGCAATTGAATATAAAAGATATCTCAGGAAAGATACCAATAAAAGATTATTCTTTTGACCAGATATAATCATAAAGAGAGCTCTGTGGTTGCAAGAATAAATACGAAGTGCCTGGAGGTCAAATGAAGACCTGTAAAGTAGCATCAGGTCCCTGCGTCCACCAACTAGCACAGGCATCAAATTGTTGAGTCATGAGATCATGATTCTTGACCTATTTTTGGAAAGGAAAACACAATATTAGCTTGGGATCTGACAGAAATTATGCTGTGTAGCAATATTTAAGACCTTGCAAGAAGGCATAAAATTACAAAAAATATTACACATTATGGCTAAAAAAACAGCAGTCAATTGAACCTTCATTTTTTTTTTTTTGGTTAACCAAAAATAATCTAAAATATCCTACTGCAAACAGACAAAAAGTATTTACCAATTAAAAATACAAACTTGTATTGCAACCCAAACATGTTACAACACGAACCTTGTGAATGGCAAAGTGCTCGCCACAACGTGAATCTATTACCATAACCTTTTCTTCAGGTACAAGTGTGTGCTGAGTAAATGGCCACCAGAAAATATCTCTTGCCTTCTTTGGCATATCATGTAATCTCTTTATTCTTTCTACAAATGCTGATAGCATTATTTCCTTAAGAGAACTAAAAACATTCTGAGATTCATCAAACCATTTCATCAGGTTGTCTGACATATCTTGTGGAACAGGAGGAAGCACAAGAATAGGAACCCTAAAAAGAATCAATGACAATAATGCTCCAATTATCAAAGATGAAAATTTAAAAAAAAAAAAAAATGTACCAATTGCATAAGAGAGACAGATATGAAATACAACATAATATGCTCAACAAATGGTAGTAAAACCATATTTGTACTTCTTAAATATAATCAAGAAAGAACAGAGTACAAATATATAGAGAGATGAAATAGTTACCTATTCCGTAGATAAGACAACAATGGCATCTCATTTACAAGACCACGATCTTCAAAAACAATAGCAACTACGTCATATCCTCGTAATTTTAAACTTTCATAAGCTGAAATAGTTCCTGAAATACCACCTAGCCGTCCATCCCCAACGAGAATAGCAGGTAACCGGAAAGGCCTGCTAACATGTGTAAGTAAGACCTAAATTGAATGAAAATAAAAAAAAAATAAAAGCATAGTTCTATAACATGCATAGCATAAATCACAATTCATACGCCAATTGAATAGGGGGGAAAAACCAAAAAGTTATAAAGGTCTATTAAGTGTAGATCACATGGTTAATCCTCACATTAAGTGTCTATTAAGTCAACTCACCAAACAATAAGGGGATAGATGGATTCAGAAACCTTCTCTCTCTCTCTAAAAGAGGGTTAGAGTTCTAATATGAAGAGAATTCCAAAGCTCGCTTTCAATGAATTTTTTGCCAAGACTAATCCAATTAGCCTCAAAGTAAATCTGCCTTTTCAACATTATGCCATGCTTAGAGTCATTGCCAAATCTTATACATACATAACCATAAAAAGTAAAAGCAACAACATACCAATCAAATACTGGTTACTAGTTCAAATTGTCCAAAAGACGGTGAAACGGCCAAAATAACCCGGATCAATCCAGAAGAAACAAAACATGCACTGAGGCACTCCTTTTTCTTTCTTTTTAACAGAGCAGTATGTTCGGGTCATTCTGGCCGAAACATGACAAAATCAATAACTATGGTCTAGATTGTTGTATTAGAGCAAATATATTACCACTCTAGAGATCTATGCATAGATTGCACGCGTTAATGATATGTAGCTGAAATTTTGTCTTGGGGGACAATAAAGAGGTGGAGTACTACATTCAAGGAAACCAGAGGAATTTCAACACTACTTAAGCCAAGAATGTTATTTAATCATCAAGAAAAATTCAACATGATAACGTAAATATACACGATGATTGATTGTAAAGTTGGTCTTTTACATCTTAATAATTGAATTCCAGGTAACACCAAAAACTACCTAACTTTTCACAGTTAGTACACAAGGTTTTAAAGTGTTACCATACAGAGATCTGTTAAAGTGCCTTGATTTTGTTACAGAGGGTGTGCTTTTCACAACTGCGTTCCGACACTTAACTTATTCTTCAACAATAGATCATGGGCTGGGAATTGAGGGGAAAGAGATCATCAATACATATACCATTTGATCAAGATCTTGTAATATCTTCTTAAAGATTTCAGGAAGCCCAAAATTTTCAATTTTGTAATCAGTTTGCCGAAAATTCAAATGAATAATTCTGAAATTCATATAAATGAGGTGAAAAGAGTTGGACCAATATAAACAACAAAATACATTAGCAAATTGAGTAACCACATACCGGTACAAGTCGCATTGAAGTGAACCCGATGGCCCTGGACTTGCAACACCACCGGCAGTTTCAATCACACTCAGAACACTCACCTTCTGATCCTCTCCACCCTCACCTTCAACGCCAATCCCCAAACAACGTTTCAATGTATCCAACAACACTGAATCACTCACCATGGCCCCTTCCCTTTCTGCTGCCAAATGAGGCGAAAC
The DNA here is from genome assembly GCF_030987335.1 of Cornus florida. Lineage (NCBI taxonomy): Eukaryota > Viridiplantae > Streptophyta > Magnoliopsida > Cornales > Cornaceae > Cornus > Cornus florida. Next base: position 82,716,487 of record NW_026775580.1, on the reverse strand, counting down.
CGGCTCTCTCCACCCATACATTGTCTTACAAATCAATTCCAAAACCACTGCAGCCTCCTCCTCACCACCCTCACTCTGTAGCTTTCTCTCTTCATACAACCCCAAATCCCTGAACCCACTTTCCCATTTTCCACCCTCTTCGGTCTGGAGACTCTCGACACCATACCCAGCACCTAATGTGGCTTTTGAAGCTGGCGTTGACGCTTTGAGGGTTTGATTCGAAGCAAAAACGGTAAATGGGGGACGCCGGTGAAGAAAGATTTCGGAGAATTTACGGTAGACGAAGTAGGAATCGGAATCGGAAGGGAAGCCGGTCTGGACTGGCTTGAGGTAGATGAATTTGGTGATGGGGGTTGAGGAGAGAGAAAGAGGAGAGAGAATGGAGGCGGCAAGGCCGGCGGAAACAAGGGTTTTGCCGACGCCGGTGTTGGAGCCCCATATAGTGTAAATGGGGTGAGAGAGTGTGTATTCAATTGGTGATGATTGGGTTGAGAGTAGTCTGCGGAGGTGGATAGAAAATGGTTTGGAGAAGAAGCGGATGTGAGTAGAAGTGAAGATAGCAGAAATTGGCAACATTGTGCATATAAACCTAGGTCTGTGTGGGGTTTTGGGTGTCTGTTGTAACTTGTAATAGCCTTCTATCCTTTCAATTTGGTTGCAGCTCTAGCGGTGATGAAACGTTCATCACCTGGCTTTCGGGTAGTTCACGGTTCTGCACCACTGAGGCCTCCCGACGAGAAGGGCCGATAACTTTATGAATCTATTTTATTTCTTTTTTTGTTTTAATCACATTTTAAACTATTTTTTTTAACGGTCCGTTAATATCTGTTGACTACTGAGTCGACTGGACAAGGACATGGAAATGAAATGAAAATGGAAAGGTTACAAAAAAAATAAAATAAAAAAATGGACTGATACCCAATTTATAACAGTTGAAATTACACACAAGGTTGACCGTTAACGTGCTTAAATTCCATCTTCTTTCCTGATCAGGTCTTCTTTCATTCTAGTCCCATTGTCATTGGCTTAAAGATTTAGCGCAGCGACACGGCCCGTGCGGCATTAAAGCATTTCTTCAATTCGTGCAAGCGCCCTAACCAGCCACCACAACCTGCCCTTCCAAGGATATATGTTCATTGGTTTCGCCCTGCTTTGACCTCGTCAGAAGAATGGCTCCAGCTCCCGACCAATTTGTACACGGATGGCCAACTCCCTTTTTCATAGTCAAGTCCACGACTAGCGACATGTTTTTCGAACTGAACCGAGTCGACTTGCCTGAAATTTGAAAAAGTATCGTCTTATGGTCCCGCACACCCCTTCCTTGAAAACTATTCCCGGTCAATCTATACTCTTTGCCAACCAACATGCGTGTCTTTCATACTCTAAGCGTCTTATGAATTACTTCATGACACAAGGCACCCTTGCATTATATATGATTGGATATTTGAAAATCAAAATACAGGCTTCAAACGAGAAATATACCTCTAACCGTCTTAGGAATCACTTCGTGACTTCCATTAAATATGATTGGATATTCAAAAATCAAAATACAGGCGTCAAACGAGAAATGCACCTCCTCTGATGTTCTCCAATTATCCAAACGTTTGTGTCCTGTGCAATAGTAGGCCCGAGTCTCATGACCATCTGTTTACATGTGGCAACCATGTTAGGCCTAAACAATTTGGTGGGGAGAATTTGTCCAGTGGGCTTTATTGTTATGTTTCTTTGTTTAGCTTGTGCCTTGTTGGGCTCTTGGTGCTACGCTCGCTGTGCTGGTCCTAACCTTTTTCTGACGTTTGTTGTCTCTTCCATAGCTCTTACTTAATCGAAATTCATTTACCGGAAAATATAATATACACATAAATAGTCACGTGCTCTTGCAAGAAAATGCATGTACGATATGAAAATTATGAGCCATAGCTTGCAAAGTTGACAATATCCAGTATATTATTTGTAAAATATTAATTTGTGCCCTACATAGAAATTTATTTTTGTTTCTAAAATACTTCTTAGTGTGAGCCTGAATTTTTTTTTGTACATATAGAGATATAATTTGTAGAGTACTACGGGTGGGACTTGGGTGAGTGGGTGGGCCAAGGGTTAGCCCACACCAAACCCAATGTTCTAGCACCTTTGCCCGCGTCAAACCCAAGTTTTAAAAAACCTATCACATTTCATCCCACACCATACCGCAAAGGTTTTATGAATTTTTTCAGTTTCTCAAGTCATCCCAAATTTTTGTACCCTACTAATAAATAAATATTAAAAAATAAGTAAAATGTTATGTTCACTTCACTAAATAGTGTAACAAAAATCAACTAAACTATGCACAATATAAGCTTATAGCAATAATATATTCCCATGTGATAAATCCATGATTGATGATATTATAAATAATTTAATATTAAATATAAAAATTATAAATTATCCTTATATTTTGAATTTTTTAGGTTTTTTGGGTTACTAAATTCTTTATCCAAAATTTCGTCCAAATAAATTAAGGTTCTAAAATTTAAATCCAGTCTCATCTTACCATCTCGAGTACCTTACTCTCATTTAGGCGACAATCGAGTTGCTCAATTAGTCCACCCCTATTTTGTACCCGGAAATTAGATCCTGGAGTCTATGGAATGTTCTACTACTTATCTTTTGTTTTTGGAACATTTTTACTCTTATTTTCTATTTATTTATTTATTATTTTTGCCGTATAATGGGTTTTCGTCTTTTTTTATTATTATTATTTATAAATTAGTGTGTCTTCGTCATTTTTTATTATTATAAATTAGTGGGTCTTCGTCTTCTTCTGCTTGCAGGCACTATAATCTAGTTTGCAGATGGATAATCAGCTCTTGAGCCTTAGAAAGTGATTAGTTTATTCAAATAGTCAAGATGCTATTTCTTTTATTTTAGGCAGAAAAATCTCACTAAATTATATAATAATTACATAATGTCTCTGAACTATCTTTTATTTCCCTCGCTTATTAAAAGTAAGTAAAATACCTACTTTAAGCCATCGGATATCACTCCCAACAGGTTAAGTGATACAATTATTAATTTACTCTTAATTATTAATTTATTATAAAGACATAAAATTCATAAATATGAAATATTAATAGTGTACTCATATTTTTATTTTACTTTCTTCCTCTACATTCTCTCTCTCCACCTCTTCACCCACCCAAACCTATAATCGTCGACCATCCACGTAGCCATGACCCTCGACGCCACCCACCAGCTCGGCTCCATCGCCGGAGTCTTCTCCGTCCTACAACACGCCACCTGCCCGGAGAACATTGTCTTCCACTTCCTCAACAATACTTCCAACATTAGTGATGTTTTTGACTGTAAATTCTCCTTCAGGAATTTCCTGTTCTATGGATAATTTGTAATATTGCTGCTGTGAAGTCTGAGTTTGAAAGCAGAGTAAAAGAAATTAAAGATTTTTTTTTTTTTTTTTTTTTTTTTTTTGGACAGTCGTATTGTATTATGAAGCACTAGTTCTTCTGGGTATTCATAACATGTTTCGAAAACTGCAGTGTGGTTAAAATTATGGGATGTTATAATATTTCGATCAGATTTTTGGCCGAATGGCAACAGCTTTAATTGTTAGCCCTCTCTTCTACTTCCCGTCTTCATATTCATACAAAGAGAATTCAATTTCTCCAACCTTATCTGGTGACATCTCAAACTGCCCTACTGGGATCGATCTCTATCCATTGTCCCCTCCCCTTGGCTTTTCCTTGAAGCTTTCTGTGTGTTCTTTTTGTTGTTTTCCATCTGGGAGAACAAGTCTAATGTTCACTGGAACTTCCCACCCATCACCAGGATCTTTCAACAATTCTAATTAAGCTTTCTTTGTGTTCTTGTTTTTTTCCATCTGCAAGGAATTGGAAGACAATGTTCTCCGGGCAGGTGGCATGTTGGAGGACGGAGAAGACTCCAGCGATGGAGCCGCACAAGTAGATGACGTCGAGGGTCATGACTATGTTGATGGTCGACTATAATGGGTTCGGGTGGGTGAATGAGAAGAGGTAGAGAGAGAATGAAGAGGAAAAAAATAAAATAAAAATATGAAGATATTATTAGTATTTCATATTTATGGATTTTATATTTTTTATAATAAATTAATAATTGTGAGTAAATTAATAATTGTATCACTTAGCCGATTGGAAAGTTGTTTCCGAAGGCCTTAAAGAAAGTATTTTGCTTGTTTTTAATAATTGATGGAAGCAACTTTCTCTCAAAAATAATTTAGGCAGGTATTATGCAACTATTGTATAGCTTATGGGTTTTATTTTATTCTTTTGCCTTTATTTTATTCTGATTGAAATTAATCACCATTTTTAGTCTTGACTTGCCATAAATTATTTTCCTAATAGGAAAGAAAAATAAGGAAATTGCGATTACTTTGAAAGCGACTTTTGGGTTTTTTCCTTGTTGGATTTTACAACAGTGCTATTGAAGTTTCTTACCAAGGTGCATCTGTCTCCATCTCGGACTTGAGGATCAGAATTCTGAATTCACCCTGACATTATTATCAAATTGGACAATACACAAATATACTTGAATTATAAAAATGTCTCACAAAAGAGGTTGTGAAGAGACATTACTCATTAGTGTATTTTTTTTTTTTTTTTTTCTTTTTCCCTCTTGAATTATATAATGACTGTTATATAGGAGCATTTATAAATGAAGTAACCTTGTGTCGCGGTAAGGATTACAAGTAAAATTGAATTTCAAATTTTTTATTTTTTAGACTAATATATAGTAATACTGTAAGTGTTTTGAAAAGAAGGGAAAAAAAAAAAAAAAATATATATATATATATATACACACACACACATGTTTTTGGGATATAAATAAAAATGTTGAAAATTCTTGGGGAGGCATGGCGCACTAGTTCAGCCCCGGAATTCACGCCAATGAACGATTTGGACTTTAGTCAAGTCAAGAGTATAAAATAATAATAATAATAATAATAATATTATTTAACAAACTCTAAATGATACTAATTATAAAAAAATAAAAAATAAAAAAATTCGACATGACCTCTACTAAAAATGATTGTACAACAACCTGTTTAAATGCATAAAAAGCAATGGTCTCTCTTAGACCTTCAAAACTTATCTAACATGTCCCAATACACAATGCAAATACTACATTTCAACATTCCTTTCAACATAGTTCATCTTATGGTGGAACAACCATATACCATTTAATCCAAATATCATAATTACAGTCCCAAAAATATGGTTAAGATCAAAAGTTCATATCTTACAACGTTTAGACAACTTATATTAAAGTTACAGCCCATGAATATAATTACAATAACAAAAGCCCATAACTCTCAGTACACAATACAATATGCTAAGTTTTACAAAAAAAATAGTGAGACTTAGATACAAAAATAACAAAATGATCTTCTAATCCATACTAGGCCTGTGGTGGAACGTCATCCGCCACTTCTTTTCCGTGACCTGAAAATGTTAAATATAAGGGGTGAGCAAATTGCTCAGTAGGTGGTGCCTAAGACGCATCTTTTGTGACCCCGTAAATCCAAATAATGAATAAAAATATAGGGAACGTGATCATACTATGCCGGGAGAAAATATAACAATTACAAGACCAAAATGGACAATCTGATGCTATAGAATGATATGCCGTGCTATATCGCTCCCCGTTTCCAAAATCACTTCCATTCTCCATTTTTCAAATCGTTAATATAACCCGTCCCAAGGTGACTCCCTAGCGACACGAGAGAAGGATTGGCTACTGTCCCTGACCCTTGGTAACTCCGCGGTGTCATTTGGGGCCCAGATAGCTCAACCACGCTAGGGTAATTTCCCTAATTCCCTCTAGGTTATATTAATACCATTGACCCTCGGTACCTCCTCGGCGTCCGGGTTTTCTCAAAACCCCTTATCAAAAATCTTTCCCAAAACCTTTTTTTTTTTTCTTTTCAAAACATCATTCCCATTTCTTCCCAATGAAGTGCTTAGATGCTTCATGCCGCAATTTTACATTTCACAACTAATTCAACTTAAACCACTAGCAAGCTTTACAAGAATTTCCTACAAAAATACAACATGCTTTCATTTAATAATAATCTAGCATGGCAAACATATAAAACATGAATTCTAATCCATATAAACATGTTTGAATCACCACACATCCATTTACACATAATTAAACATTCCGTATACAATATTTAAACAATTTTGTAAGAATTTATACAACATAGACATGTTAGATAACAATGTATACAAGAATAATTTACTAAAATCCAAAAAATTATGAATTAAACACCCCTACCTCAAAGAAGGAGAAAACCCCAAAAATGTGCCCAAAATTTCGAAATCCAATGGTGGCCAAACGGGACTTTGCTCCGATTAAAACGTAAATCTCGACGCGTGTAATACCCCTAATTTTAAAAAGATAGTCTCGGTATTTATTTTCTAATGTTTTAGTTGTATTTTATTTATTTATTTGATTATGTTATTCTTTACTTACTTGTTTAATTGAATTGTTTAATTATGTATTTTATTTGCCTAAATGTGTTATTTGACTTAATTGATTATGTGCTTGAATGTTATTTGACTTAGTTGGTTTAATTAAATTGTATGTGTTGTTTATTTGAAATAAATTGTAGATTAAATGTTTCTTTTGTTTTATTTTATTTTTATTTTTAATGGTTAGTATTAATGGGCCAACCAATTGGGTTCCATGGACTACTTGGATAAGGGGTTTAATGGGTACGAATAATTATCTATGGATAGTTGTATATGTATATATAATAAATAAATATATATGTATATGTATATATATATATATATATATAAGGAAAGTTCTTTAGTAATAGTCTGATGTATATTTATATATTTTATATAATAAGAATATACATAGATTATACGTAACATATATTTTAGTTACCTTTTTAGTATTTTAATTTTTATTATTTTCTTTATTAGTTTGACTTGGATTAAGAAAATGAATAGGGTTATTATTTAGCTTATAAATATATAGCTATAGGGTTGGAAAAGGGGATAGGAAATATATCACGTAATATATTTTAGAGAGAGAGAGAGAAAGAAAGAAGGAAGAAGAAGGAAGAGATAGAGGAAGAATGAGGTTAGGGTTTTTATCAAATCCCTAAAGACAAGTTCTTGTTCTACACTTTTCCTTTGATTTGTGAATTATATATCTCTTGTATACTTTTAGGATTGTTTAAAGAACAATTAAAACTGAAATCTCTAATTTAATTGATCTAGAACATAGGATTCATAAATTATATTTCATGATTGTTCTTGTTGTATGAATTGATAAATTCATGGATTTGATATGGGTTCTTTATGGATTTTTACATGTCTTAAATAATGTATTTTCATATCTGTATATTGATGGAACCTAAAAACATGCCTTAGAATCCTTAAACAGTAAAGAATAAATTCATAGTAGGGTTTCTAGGTTGAATCGCGTAATAGTACTCGATCCGCCGTTACAGTGCTCGAGCCTTAGAAGCAAAGCTCGAGTTATTGATGTTAAGCTCGAGCCATGGACCGAAAGCTCGAGCTATTGGAGAAAAGCTCGAGGTATGGTCAGGAAGCTTTAGCCATTAAGGTGAAAGCTCGAGCCTTACCTAGGGGAGTTTTGTAAACAACGTTAAATTAATTTTTATTGAATTTGAGGGGTCCTAAATATCAAATAAGGACTAGGTATGAGTTTACATAAATTATATACAAACTTAAATATAACAATGCATGCTATTTGAATTCTTTGATGAATGAATGGATTTTATCTTTATTTTATTCTAGTAATTAAGATTAAATGTGTAGCATAAATTGTATTTGGAGAATACTTATTTGACTGTATAGTAAAATATTAACATGTTTAAGATTTAGTTTGTGTAGGATATATGAAGTTGGAAGCTTAAATAAATTATAAGTCATTCCTATTTTGTGATAGCATGATATTATATTATTATGTTTATTTCTGCATTATTTGATGTACTTCTTTAATTGTTACATCAACTATTGAATTGTGTGGATGTAGTGCACCAGTATGGGATGGTGGCATTTTAGAGATGGATTAACTTATCAGTTAAGTCTTATCTACTTTATAAGGAAACGGATTAACTAAAATGTTAAGTCTTACTTATATTCGTGTCTGGTCAACTGAACAAGTTGGATGATACATAATGGATTACTTTATATTGGATAGGATATTATATATATATATATATATATAGACATATGTCATGATATGAGCTTGAGCCTCAGGATCAGTGAATAGGGTGTGTATATTTCCAGGGATGTGTAGCTAGATATAGTGTAATTGTGCCCTGGTTAGTTTAGGTATTCATGCCCATTATATGTGCGTTTTTGCATGTTGCCTATTATTCAGGTTGAAACAACCCTATAGTCTAGTGAGGTTCCTTTAGTGTGTATATGTATTTATAAACCATATAGTTATTGCATGGGTTAACTATAGTTATATAGTGTCTCCGGTCTCTGTTTGGGTTGTCGTAAAAAGACTTGTTCGTGGGCTGGGCCCACTATTATTTTTCAGGTGTTCGTCAATTTCAAACATAGAGCTTGTTCGTGCTGAGCAGAGGTAGTCCACACATTCTTCTGATTTTACGTAGGATTCTCTTTATGTTTTAGTTTTGGATTATATTTCTTTTCAATTATTTCAGTTGGGATATCATTAGGGGTCCACTAGATGGATTCCCGAGTTGTAATAATATTAAAGGTTTTGGATATTTCATTTGGAGGATTAATTATTTATTAATTTAAGGATTTATTATTTAGTTTTATTTTCTGCTATTTTATTTATTCTTAGTTATTTCTTTTGTAATCAAATACTTGTTTATATACTTAATTGTTTGGTATCCCTCGGATCTGTGCTTGGACTTGATCATCCGTGGCTCTATAATCGAGGGGTATCACAGCGCGCTCGTCGATTTTACCTTCAGTGGCAAAGTTTAAATCCACATCACTGAATCATGAATTCTAACACTCGACCTTCACTGTGTGTCTCGGTTGTGTGTGTGTCCTCAATTCTTTCCTCTTTATCCGAGTATTCTAAGTCAGTGCACAAACACACCTTTATATAAAGCAATTCCACCGACACCATTCACACAACTCACCAACAAATATCAAAGATAATCATTACAATTTCAATCTTCCTTTTTGCCTTTTTTTATCCCGTTAATTTCGTCCACTTGCCCACACTCTTATCTCCATCAGATGCATTATATAACATATACTTCATCCGTCCCATATTAGTAGTCCACTATTCTCTTTTTACATGTCCCAAATTAGTTGTCCTCTTTAAAAAGTCAAAACAAATAAGTTCTATATTTTCATCATTGTCCTTTATCTTTTTAAAAAATTTCAAACTTTGTAACTATATATATTTAAATTAGAAGGGACAAATTGGTAATTTTAAAAGAGGACACTGCATTAAATGCATGTCTCCTTAAAAACTTTAATTTCTAAAAATAAACTTCTAATGTGGGACGGAAGGAGTATACAATTGCATATACATTGTGGACAAAGTCAAACCACACAAATATCTCTCCAAAGCTTTGGACAAAGCCACGTGATCAACCAGACCAAAATTGATTTTTGGCCAAACAATGCTCCAGTGGGTCCTACGCCACTATTACAATTTTCTCTTTCTTTCCTCTCATGTTGGTGCATCTCCTTCAGACAAAAATCATAAAACCAACCCATCAACTAACTCATTAGTGGGACCCGTACCAAAAATCATCACCAATTCCATTCTTTTAATTTTGGCTGCTAGCTCCCATTCAGACGCAAACAATATACATACACACACACACACACACACACACACACACACACACACACACACACACACACACAATTGCAAAACAAAGAAACCAAACCACCCATTAAGTCATGATTAAATGTCTTAATGGGATAATTTTAATTATAATTAAATAATTAATTATGAGCCATGATAGCTTAATTTCTTATTGTTAATGCTTTTTAGGTTCTGGTAGCATGATTATTATCGTAATTATGTAATGAACAATATGAATATTATTCTGTCTAAATTATGTTTATCCCAGATTCAATTATGGGTCGTCCAAAAGTCGCGTTGGAATGTTTAACCCGTTTTTGCATTAAATTGCTGCACAGGGTATTGTTTCCAGTAAATCGTTGACAGACGAGTAATAGAATCTCTCTTAAGCAGAAAGACGACAGAATAGTAACTTACTGTTCACTATATAATATTATAATATTTATACTATGCAGACCTTAAAGCATTAACAATAATTAACAGCCATGTTACAACCATCTTCTTCCTCCTCAAAACAAAACAAAATATTTGATCGATAATAATGATGCTAAACGATTAATAATATAAGATTAAATAACAATATTTAAACCAGAGTTTAACAGACTTACAGAAAACTTTCTTATTAAACTTCCAAGCTAATACAGAGAAATATTACAAAAGAGAGAAAAGGAAATTGAAAGATACATTGATGGGAAACTTTGCCCTCTATTTATACATAAAATGGACTTGAAATTATCATTTTGAAGTCCGCATAGTGCATGGGATCGTGTGCTGAAATATTATTGCAGTCGGTCGGCCCACCACTAAGTTCTGTCTCCTTATCGGATAAAAAGTAGATATCTGATGAAGGACATACTGTAGAACCAAAGACTTTTGGGGAAAAGTTATTTGGCTGCTTCTGTCGGCAGGATAAGAGGAATCTTTACTTTTTGGGTGGATTCATCTTGTCCATCAAGTGACTGGTGAGAGAGTCCCAATAGTCTGCTACTGTAGGCTCATCTTCAGAAATAAGATCTTCATTGGGATCTTGTGCATAACCGGCTAGACAGGAAAACTGATTACCGTCTTGACTGGTCTGGCTAGAGACTGACACCATGGATGCATCATCTCGTACTGTAGGAGTGGAGGAATCAAAGGATTTAACAAATTTGGTCCTCATAAAATCCATGCATTTAACCATTAAATCAGCTTCGGTAATTAATGGTTGTTGATTTCTGATCATATCTTTAACAAGGTCAAAGGGTTAAAGATTTCGGGTTCTGGAATAGTTAACTTTGGAATCTTATCCATGTATTCCAGTGTTTTCTTTCTGATCTGATGGAGGAGGGCTTGGATAGGTTCTTGAGTCATGCCTGACCACCATCGGTAAAAGAAGATCCTCTGGAGGACTGGTAACTTATCAGTGGTATAACCACATTGGAAATCCCATTTCCAAATCCAAGGGATTCCAAATTCAGTAAAGAACAATAGGTTGGATTTCCCTATAGGAATATTATCCTGCCCCCGTAATTAAGGATGAAATTGTTGCCATGGTAAGTATAATTGGCTGATAGATTCGGGCAACATATCCAGATCAGGGCCAAATATAGCCCACCAGGGTATAACCCAGTTGGGGAAATCAGCCTTAACTGATTGAGGGTATATCTTGAAGAACCAAGAATGCTTATGCTTCGGATTTTGATAAAAGAACGAATATGTCCAAGCTGAGATATAATCCCAATAATTATAACTGTGACCATAGGATATTTTTCTTGGCAAATTGGGATTTAATCCCCAGTCACTAGGCCGTATAAGCCTCTTAAAGATAGCTTTACTATAAGTAAGAGGACTATCTTTGGAATTCGAAAATTGCTTCGTGTGGTTGATCTCCACAGAGGAAATTTCAATAAGAATGGCTTCATAGATATATCTATGGCGACCATCCGGTGCAGCATATTGTTGAGTTTGGAAATATCTGGATTTTACTTCCCAAGGATCTGGCATCCATTGCTCATCTTGAGAATCCAGTATCAGTACTGTTTGAATATACCTTTGATTAGGTATCCATGGAGTTTCTTGTTCAAGAACCTCTTTCATGGTTGGTTTCTGTTGTTTTTACTGGGAACTGCTGCTTCCTTTAGAAGATGTGTTGAGCAGATCAGCAACATGTTCCAAGTATGGAAATTGATCATTAGTGAGTGGTATAACCACTTTGGCCTTAGCCTTGTTTTTGCCACGAGCCTTTGGAGTATTACCCCGGCCCTGCCCATGGGGGGGCGGATTCATGAACCTTGCAAAAATTCACGAGTTAGAAAATCAGGTAAAGAATTAGAACTGCCTTTAATATATTCAATAGAAAAATCAAAAGCAGATAAATCAGCTTGCCAACCAGCAAATATCTGTTTGGACACTAAATTCTTTACATCTTTTTCCAGTACTTGTTTAGCATCACTACAATCAATGCGTAACAAGAATTTCTGATTGATTAAATCATCTTGGAATTTATAAATGCATTTAACCAAAGAAAGAATTTCCTTTTTGATGGTTGAATAATTTAATTGTGCATTTTTCCAAGTTCCTGAAGTGAAGCGAACAAGCTCCTCTGTTCCTATGTTTGGATTTTTCTGTTTAAGAATACCACCGTATCCAATATTGGAGGCATCTGTTTCCACAATTTTGAACCATGAAGAATTGGCTAGAGCTAAGCAAGGAATTTGTTTGGCTCTGAGTTTAATCTTCTGGACTGCCTTGGTGTGGTCCAAAGTCCATGGGGAAGGAGATTTCCTTAACCTGGTGTACAAAATTGCTGTGTCCTGTGCAAGATCTCTGTAGTGATTTCGAATATAATTCAAGCTACCCAGAAATCTTTGAAGCTGAGTTTTATCCTTAATTTCATCTGGAAATTTAGAAGCAAACTCAATACTGCGATTAATACTTCTAATTTTCCCATCACAAATTTCATGTCCAAGAAATCTGACCTTAGTTAAAAACAATTTTAGTTTAGGAGCAGAAACCACTAAACCACTACGGTAAATGACATCTTTGAAAATTTTCAAGTGTTTATAATGCTGATCTATGGATTTTGAAAATATGAGAATATCATCAATATAAACAATAGAAAATTCAGTAAAAGGATTAAATATGTCATTCAAAATATGTTGAAATTCTGAAGGGGCATTTTTTAATCCAAATGGCATCACTGTCCATTCATACTGTCCAAAAGGTACACAAAAAGCTGTTTTGTACCTGTCTTCTTCTGCAATCTGTACCTGGTAATATCCAGATTTAAGATTAAATTTAGAAAAGATTACAGCATATTGTAACCTATCTAAAAGATCTTTAATATTGGGAATTGGATACCGGATCCAACTCAAAGCAAGATTGAGTGGCCGATAATCAATAACCAAGTGAGGAATTCCTTGTTCTTTTTCAGCATTTTTATTAACATAAAAAGCTCTGCAACTCCAGGGGGAGTAGCTAGTAGTGACAAGCTTTTTAGCCATTAAAGAGCTGATTTCAGTTTTACATAATTCCAAGTAGTCAGCTTTCATATGGCTAGGACTAGCTTTAGAAGGAATCATGCGATCGGGAAATCCCTTTTCATAGGGTAAAGAAACAATATGCTTCTTTCTGGCCCAAAAAGCATTAGAAATTTCACTACAGATTTCCTTTAGAAAGTTTTGTCGTAGTAACTCAATTTTCTGTTGCTCAGTGGGTTGTACCAATCTTTGATTAATTGCTAAGGAGGATACCTCATTTTGCAAATAATTCAGTTGCTTTTCCTTAAAGATAATGTTATCTTTAAGAGCATTGATATGCTTGTTTACTGGTGGGGTCAAGAACTGGAAAGTAATTGACTGGCCATGTAAATTAGAGCATATTCCATGAGAATCAATTTTCCTAATTGGCATAATCAAAGCTAAAAAGGGGGTGCCCAAAATAACTTGTTGTGCCATATTCCTGATGAGTAAGAAAGTAGATGGTAAACAAACTCCTTCTTTACAAATGAAAATATGATTAAGTTTATACTTAATCTGCATCTTACCTCCACTTGCACTGGTAAGACCTTGAGTGGTTTTCTCAAAGTATTGAGTAGGAACCAATCCTTCCTGTATGCAGTTCATGTCTGCACCACTATCAACTAAGGCAATTGCATTAGTGATTGTGTACTCCTGATTAATTACCAAATTGATAGAGATATACCATTTTTGGTAAGTAACTTGATTCAAGAGTTGGAGATAATTAGTACCTTCTGATTGAGGGACGTCATCATTAGATGATGAAGATGGAATTGCAGATTTTGCTTTTAAAAGAGTAATTTCCAAATCCATCTTAGTCTGACGAGACTTTAATTGACGAATTTCTTCTTTTAAAAGATTAATCTCCATTCTGAGATCAGGGAGATTAGCAGGACGAGAATTTTGTCCTTGGTGTTCTAATCTGCTTAGAACTTCTTTCATGCTGTAATGATTTTCTGCTCTCAGAAAATCTGGATTATCCGTATCCTCATTAGATCGTGCTAGAGCAGAACCTATTTCAAAGACTTTCATCTTGATTTGAGGATCCTGGATATGATCTATAAGATCCAATAAGGATTGTTGAGTCGAAGTCAAAACATTTAAGCTTAACCTATTCATCTCAACAATTGCCTTATAATAATCATCATCATGCGAGGGATTACAGGAACATCTAGGGTTTTCAATCTCTGCTTCAGAGGAAGAAGAAGACTGTAATTCCATGACAACATCCCCATAATCACTTGATAATTCTGATTCAGAAGAACTAGTATTAAGTAACAATTTACTTAATTGAAGTCTCAGTTCTTCTTCGATATGAAGACTATTGAGTTTTTCCTTAGTTCTGCACTTGTTTGCATAGTGGCTGATACGTCCACATTTGAAACATTTAGCCTCAGCTTTGGGTTTTCCTTTACCCTTTGCTTTAGGAATATATTTCCTTTTAGGCTTAGTATACTGTTTAGAATTATCCTTTTCCGTTGAATAATTCTTTCTTTTGGAATACTTCCTTTTATAAGGTTTTTCAACCTTATTTCTTTTCCTAGGTTTAGGATAAGATAAGGGAGTCTGGTAGGCAAATTGATCACAAAATTCACCTACTTCCTTTCGACCAGTTAATCTTTGTGATTTTAACTGGGATTGTAATTTCAGATCATTACAGAGAGCTAGACCTTCCTGGATTACAATGTTGACTAGTCCACCATAGGTATAGTTTCTGTAAGGGATAGAGATACCATTATTCCTATCTCTAAGCTTTTTCCTGATTCTTTCGGCAAAAAAGGTTGGTAAACCATCCACAAATTTTGCCTTCCAATGCTCATGATTTGCATCATTGAGTTGGAGAACTTTTGCCAAGAAGACATCTTTATACCACCGAAAATGAGTTAAAGATGGACATCGTAAATTCTGTAGAAGTTCACGACTCCGCTCACTATTAGCACCTTCAGGGCCAACAAAATGTTGGATAATAGTGGTAATGAGGGTGTAAACCGCATCAGGAGCAGGTCCTGCTTGTTGAGTAGCTTCATCTTTAACAAGCTTGGTAGCAGAAAAGATTTCAGCTTTCTGAATGTCAGTGAGAACATTATCCCATGATCCTTTAAGGATTCCTGTAAAACCAGCAACGACAAACTTAGTAATGGTTGGGTCAGTATTGTTGTTGATTTTACAAACTTGGCTATACATCAACATTTGATGAATAACCTCGTAAATCTGATAATCAGATTTGCCATCTATGTTCCATTCACAAATGGTCTTGCCATGAAAAGATTTCTGTGTATGAAAATAATCTTCTTCATACAAGATATCTTGAGGTGTGGGTCTGGGATAATAATATCTACTCGGAGTAGGGGCTGTATTAGAGTGGATATTCTTATCATAGACAATTCGGTTTAACTCAGGCATCTGAGTAAAATCATTTTGGAATACCTCAATATGAGGTAACACATTCTCAGAATCAGAACCAATTTCAGATTCATCATGGGATAAAGTCTGAATTTTGAGTCCTTGAATTTTCTGAGTAAGAAGAGTAAGAAATTCTTCATTCTTCTTAGGATGTATCAGATTGAAGCCTTGAACTTCAATTGCAGGTTTCACCAATGCTTTGGATAAGGAAGCTTCTGGAGGAGAAGTTTTAACAGTAATACACTTAGTATTAATTGTATTTAATACAGTGTCAATTCCTGTTTCAATTCTCCCAAGCTGGGACCCTATCGTTTGTAAGCAAACATTAGTATAATTGTTCTGCCTGTAAACATGAGAAATGTCCTTTTTAGTAGCATTACAGGATGGATCAATTATTCTGGGTTGGCTATAAGCCTTGGTTTCCACTTTAAAACCACTGTCAGGGTCAATTCTTTTCAGAATTAGATGTTCATTGGGAGGATGGACAGAGTGAAAAACCTTATCTTCAGATGTGGTCCATGGTTTGAGAAAATCATCCAATATGTTTATATTAACAAGAGAATGATTGGTCATGTAGAACTAAGAAACAAAAGGTATAACCATTTTGCGTTCTTGTAGAAATTCATAAAATTGGGTTTTAAAAAGCTGTAATTGATTTTGGTCAAAAACTTTAAAATACCAATTTCTGAATTCTTTATATTGATCCTGTTGAAATTCAGTATTAATGGCAATTCTATCAGGGACAAAATCCATTAAAACTAATATTCATGAGGGTCATTGATGTCTGGAGGATCATCAAATTGATCCTTGACAGATTCATTTCTGATTCCCATTTCAGATGGAGTTGGGCTGAATTCAATTCCGAATTGGCGACGAGACATACCTATTGGTGCTTTCTCGTAGAATCCTCTTGGAATTTGATTCTGAGATTGCTGTATTCCTTTCAGCTTGAGTTTGGAACCAACCGCTTCAGGGAGTTCTTCCTTTCGGTAATCCGACGAGATCGAATGTCGAGAAGGAGGACAAGAAACATGATAAGGAAGATGACTTCCTTTAGATGATGTAGATCTGGATAGATCGATGGATTTTCTGAAATTCAGAAAAACATCACCATCTTGGTCCTGAATAACACAGTCTAAGCTATGATTAGCAATTGGCTGTGCTGGAACGGCATTAGAAATCGTCCAGTGTTCAGGAAATGTTATCTCACTCCAAGGAATCATCCCTTTTGTGGCAACATTTGATGTGTACATGTTGGTGTCCCATAGCGCTGTTACTCCTTTAGAGTCTTTCGTATGGCATTGGGACACATAGTATCAAGTACTTTGTAATGGATGCGATAAATAACACTTATCACTTCCGATCCAGGTAAGTAATCATACCCATAAGTCTGAACCCTAAGACTAACTGCCTCATGGATATTTTTATCTGTCAAAGATAAATTCAGACTAGGATAGACATTAAAATAAACCGGTCCATGACATAGACTGGTTTCCAGTGCACCCATCAAGGAAGGGTGAAATTTCAGACATCGAGCATCCCTAAGGGTTGCTTGAATACAAGCATCCATACCTAACAAGGTTAAAGGTTTAAAAGCAATTTGAATTAAACCTATATGGACGTACTTATATTTATGCATGTGCCTCTGAAGGTCACGAGAAGACAATAACTTAATTATTGTATCCTTAGTGCTTAATTGCATGGTCTGTTCCATGGTCTTGATAGTCCATAGATCAGTTAAATTAAGCATTCCGATTTTGTAAATGCTTTTTGCACTTACTGGAGGGATAGTCCATCTGTTCAATTTATTTTGAACATTGGTCCATTCCACTACTTCCGTATTTTTTACCAGTTCTGAATCCTGGTTTATGTATGGAACATATATATTTTTAAATTTATAATCAAACCATAAGTGGCCTCAGCAAAAGATAATGTCTTTAGCATGTTTAACACAGTCTTGCTCTTTTGGGCACTCTTAATTCAATCATGGATGGTGTGGCCGGCAAATTGTTACTCCAATTTTACAGATCAATCAGCCCTTGTTGCCTTCAAGTCCCAAGTTATTGACCCCAACGACATCTTGAATCGTAACTAGACAACTGCAACTAGCTTCTGCAATTGGCATGGTGTATCTTGCAGTTTCCGGAGACAAAGAGTGACAGCTTTGAACCTTCCTGAAATGGGTCTCAGCGGCACCATTTCAGCAGACATTGGTAATCTCTCATTCCTTGTGTTTTTGAACCTCAGTGTCAACAACTTTCATAGCCACTTGACGCATGAGCTCAGCCGTTTACATCGCTTAAAGGTACTCACATTAGACTTTAACAAACTCGAGGGAGCAATCCCTCCAAGTTTATATTACTGCTAGAGTCTTCAAGTGTTATCTCTAGAAATTAACAAATTCAGTGGCACCATACCAGAAGAGTTGGGATATTCACCCAAGCTCTGTACCCTTTTTCTTGGTGGAAACAATCTTGTACTTCCCATCCTTTCCATTCTTTCCAACATCTCAACATTGCAAAGCTTGTCACTAGGAGGAATGGTATTGACAGGTTCAATTCCTCTTGTCATCTGTAATATGACTGTTCTATATAATCTTAGTCTTCCAGACAATAGTATCCCCCATTTACCTGAAGATTTTTGCCACAATAAACCTAGACTTGAGTTTCTTGATCTTCGTTACAATCAGCTTAGTGGTCAATTTCCAATTTCTACATTAAGCCAATGTAGGGAGCTTAAAAAATTGCATTTCCAATACAATAGAATCCATGGTAGAATACCAGAAGAATTGAGCAGTATTATGCCAAAATTGAAGAACTTATATCATGAAGGTAACTGTCACGCCCCTAGACCGTAGTCAGGATTGTGAACACAACACCTAAACAATTACAGTCTCACAATCACTAATATCCCTGTAACCCGTCTCAACCACACATCCACCTATCTATTTCCTTTTTACAAAACCAAGACTGAAAGTAAATAGGTAAGACGCACATATTACAACATTAAAGTTTTAAAGTCTGAAATAACATTTATTACATGCCAGGAATACTCTAAAGAAATATAAAACAAAACATAATCTATCATGCGGAACAAAACACAACAACACCAGCCCCGACTCTATCTACAGCTGAGGAGGAACACCCTCCACACCATCCATGCCATGACCTGAAAAGATGTGTATAAAATAGGAATGAGCAACCACAGCTCAGCGGCAGTTACTTAAAACGCACTCCTTAATACCTCCGTGAATCCAGACAAAGAACAGACAAAGGGTAATGGAATCATACAAGCTCGGGAAAACAGAATATAATATGAGATAATAAAATGAAGTGTCATGCAATGCCAATGCCAATGCTAATGCCACTGACACTTCTCACTTCCAAAAAATCCCATTTCCATTACAAAAAAAGTTAATGTAATCCGCCCAGGGCTGCTCCCCAGTACCACGAGAAGAGAGTTAGTCATCTATCCCTGATACAAGGCCACTCCTTGTGATCATTTGGGGCTCTAGTGACACAACTACGCGTAGAGCCACTCCCTACATCTCCTCTAGATTCCCATTAACTACACAGACAAGGCAACTCCTTATCCGGTTTTCAAATCATTGATTCAAATCCCTTTTCCAAATCTACAATACAAGGCACCTCCATGTTATCCGGTTTTCAAAACCATTTAATGAAACATTTTCACTTCCTTTTTCATTTCAACATCATCCCCATACTCATGTGAGATGCATGTACATTTACAGAATATGATATACAAGTAATGAAGTTAATAAGAAAATCTTGGTTCATATACAATATCATGGTATGCATTTTAATCCACACATAAGCATGTTAATTTAACAGTCTAACTAAGCACAATTGTAAAACACAATAAAACATGATTTCTATTTCACATTTGCCACATAACAACTTCCATAGTGCTTAATAACATTTAGAAAACAAGTACCCAACTTCTGAAATATCATAACAACCAGTGTTCTAATTTTCAAGTAGCAGCCTATGTTTTACAAGGTCATAACTTTTTCTCTAGTTTGAATCTAAAGCTAAAATTAGTGTAATTGGAAAGCCTGTTTTGAGCTAATCAATTTAGACTCAAAACTTGCTCAATTTGGATTTAAAATGAGAAAGTTATGGCCAGTTGAAGTTCAGGTCGATGCTCAGGAAATTCTGCAGATTTAATGCGCGAACCTGATAGCCTATGTTTACAGGGTCATAACTTTTTACACAGTTGGAATCTAAGGCTAAAATTGGTATCATTGGAAAGCTTGTTTTGAGCTAATCAATTTAGACTCAAAAACCACTCAATTTGGACTTAAAATGAGAAAGATATGATCCTTTGAATTTCAAGTTGCTGTGATTCCAAAATTGTGAAAAAACAAAGAGCAGCCTATGTTTTAAGCACAAAACACACATAGAATTGATTCCTTAAAGGTAAAGGGTGTGAGAGTTAAGTAATCTTACCTCAAACAAGCTTGAAAACCCTTGCAAGAACAATCTAAAGCAACCCAAATGATGAATCAAAGCTATCCAAGATGAAAAATGAAGAACAATCTCTTCTTTGTTTGCTACCAAAACCCACTTCTTTCAAGGCAGATTCTAAGACCCCAACAATGAAGAACGTAACACAAAATGGATACCAAAATGAAGTCCAAGACATCAACTACACTTTTCATTCACAAACCCTTCTTAAAATCCCATCACTACAGCTCCAAATTTGCATGCAAATGAATTGACTTTCAAGAGGAAAACAAAGGTACGAAAAATGTGTTCTGCAGATTGTTTTAGTTTGTAAAAAAAAAACATTTTAATCACCTTACAATAGTCACCATACACACACCCAAAATACAGCCAAGTGTCCCTCCACATGTCAAGCATAAATCTAGCCAAAGCATGCCCCCATGAAATGACTAAAAGGCCTTTCACATATCTACCAATTTTCATCTAGGCCATTCTTACAACAAAAGACTAGAATACCCTCCACAAAATACCAAATGCCAAATATGCCAATTGAAATAATAAAAGTCAACTTTGCCCTTTATAAAATAATCAAATACCATATATACCATTTGTAAAACAAAAAGTCCATAATACCCTTTAGGAAACAAACAAATAACATTAAATTAAATTAAACACATTTGCAACTTGAATCATAATTTCTAATAATAAAAATAAAATGCATGAATGCCACCATGTGTGGAAAATGATAAAAATGCAAAAATGGAAGTCCTCACAGTTTCCTTAACATATAAGGATTTCATCCCTGAAATCAAGTCGTACCTGGGGAAGAAAACAAACTCAGATACGCAGAACGAAGATCTTGTTCCCGTTCCCACGTAGCCTCCTCAATACTGTGATGTCGCCACAAAACCTTCATAAGAGTCACCGTTTTACCCCTTAACACTTTGTCCCGAGTGTCAAGAATCTGAACGAGTCCCTCCTTGTAAGAAACATCCTCATCAATGTCAACATCAACCCAACTCAATACATGTGATGGATCCGGCTCATACTTCCGCAACATCGAAACATGAAATACATTATGGACCCTATCCATCTGTGGTGGCAATGCCAATCTATAAGCAACCTCGCCCATTCGATCCAAAATCTCAAATGGCCCAATGAAGCGAGGTGACAACTTGCCACTCTTTCCAAACCGTAGTAATCCTTTTCGTGGAAAAATCTTGAGAAACATGTGGTCTCCCACCTCAAAGGATAATGACCGTCTCCGTCTATCTGCGTAACTTTTCTGTCGGCTTTGAGCAGTCAACAACCGCTGCTGAATCAACTTAATATTTTATGTGGTTTCCAATACAATATCTGGCCCTAAGGCGCCTATCTCACCCACCTCAGTCCAACAAACAGAAGAACGACAAGGCCTACCATACAATGCCTCAAAAAGAGCCATCTCAATGCTCGACTGATAGCTATTGTTGTAGGCAAACTCAACAAGAGGTAAATGATCCTCCCAACTACCACCAAAATCAAGTACACAAGCTCGAAGCATATCTTCCAAGATCTGGATAGTACGCTCCGACTGGCCGTCCGTCTACGGATGGAATGCAGTACTGAAATGCAACGGTGAACCAAACGTTGCATGAAGCCCTTCCCAGAACGTTAATGTGAACTTGGCATCCTTGTCCGAGACAATAGACAATGGAACCCCATGCAATCTGACGATCTCCCTGACATATAATCTTCCCAGTACCTCAGTAGAATCTATTGCCTTAACAGGCAAAAAGTGAGTGGTCTTAGTCAATCTGTCAATAATGACCTAAATAGACTCATTCCCTCTCGGTGACCTCGGAAGTCCGTTCACAAAATCTATAACAATACACTCCCATTTCCACTGTGTTACTGGCAATGGCTGCAATAAACCTGCAGGTCTCTGATGCTCTGCCTTTACCTGCTAACAGGTAAGACATCTAGCAACAAACTATGCTACATTTGCCTTCATCCCATTCCACCAATACTGGCGTCTCAAATTATGATACATTTTAGTACCACCTGGATGCACAGTAAAACAAGAAGTGTGAAACTCCCGTAACACATCCTCCCGACAAACTGTAGGAACCACAAGCAAACCTCTGAACCGTAAACCACCATCCGTATATAAGGTCCAGTCCTTTACTGTGTCCCCACCTGAAATCAACTGATGAATGGTAGCTAAATCTGAATCCTGTCTCTGTGACTCAATCACCCGTGTAACAAGAGTAGGTGGAACCACAAGACTAAACAGAAAAGCTGATTCATATCTAACACTGTCATCACAACACTGCAGTCACATCTCTACCAAATCCTCTAACATCTTCCATTTTTGAATGGCTAACCCAGCCATAACTCCACGAGATTTTTGGCTTAAGGCATCTGCTACCACATTCGCCTTACCTGGATGATACTGCAAATCAAGATTATAGTCTTCCAAATACTCAACCCATCGCCTCTGTCTGTTGTTCAAGTCCTTTTGAGAGAAAAGGTACTTGAGACTTTTGTGATCTGAGAACACCTCAAATTTCTCACTATACAAATAATGCCTCCAGCTTTTCAAGGCAAAGACAACTGCTGCTAACTCCAAGTCATGAGTGGGATAGTTAAGCTCGTGAATCTTCAACTGTCTAGATCCATAAGCCACTACCTTGCCACCCTGCATCAACACACAACCCAAACCATCTCGTGAAGTATCACAAAAGATAATATAACCTAAGCCACGTTCAGGTATCACCAAGACTGGAGCTGTAGTCAATCTAGTCTTCAACTCCTGAAAAGATGACTCACAAGCTTCAATCCAATCAAATCTTATCCCCTTTCGGGTCATCCGAGTCATAGGAGCGGCTAAGTGAGAAAAGTCTCTCACAAACCTACGATAATAACCCGCTAAGCCAAGAAAACTCTGAATCTCATACACATTCTTGGGACGTACCCAATTTAGAACTGCTTCTATCTTCAAAAGATCAACTGACACCCCATTGCCCGAAACAACATGTCCCAAAAACTTCACCTCTTGTAACCAAAATTCACACTTTGAATATTTGGCATACAAATGGTGCTCCCTTAGCATCTGTAACACTATCCTCAGATGAATCTCGTGATCCTCCCGAGATCGTGAATACACAAGAATGTCATCCACAAACACTACCACAAACTGGTCTAGATATATGTGAAAGACACGATGCATCATATCCATGAATGCCGCTGGTGCATTAGTCAACCCAAAAGGCATCACAATGAACTCATAATGACCATACTACGTACGAAAAGCTGTCTTCGAAATATCCTCATCTCGAACTCGTAACTGGTAGTACCCAGATCTCAGATCAATCTTGGAAAAGCAAATAGCTCCCCTCAACTGATCAAATAAATCGTCAATCCGCGGTAAAGGATACTTGTTCTTGATGGTTGCATGATTCAATTTTCGATAATCTATGCATAACCTCATAGAACCATCCTTTTTATTTGCAAACAACACTGGCGCCCCCCATGGTGAAACACTAGGCTGAATAAAACCCTTTAGCCTCAAATCATCCAACTGCTTCTTTAATTCCTCCATCTCTGCTGGTGCCATACGATACGGAGCCATAAAAATCGGCGTAGTACCAGGCAACAAGTCAATTACAAACTCAACCTCTCTTCTAGGAGGTAAATCTGGTAAGTCATCCGGAAACACATCTAAGAACTCATAAACGACTGACGGATAAACTGTCTCCACATCACCATCTTCTTCAGCTAAAATGCTAGCTAAGAAGAAATCACAGCGGTCCCGACCACGAACACCATAACAAGCAGAAAACAAGGAATCACTACGATCTCCCACAAACACAAAACAATCTCCTTCAGGCGTACACACCAAAACTCTACCACTGAAGTAATCAATCGTGGCATGAAATGATGATAACCAATCCATTCCGAGAATGACGTCAAACCCTGTCATCTCAAGAATGATGAGATCAAAAACCAAAGTCCGCCCAGCAATCACAATAGCACAATCCCGCACCACTCTACTCAAAACCAATGGACCACTGACCGGCATATCAACACACAATGCTCGGTCCAAACAACTAACTTCCAATCCCGATGCAAATGCAAATGTGTATGGAATGAATGAATGAGATGCACCGGAATCAAACAAAATGCGAGCCCAAGATCCAAAGACTGGAAACATACCCCTCACCACTGGCAGTCCCAAAGAGGACTCAGGAAGTGCATACACTCAGCCCTAGGATGCCTAAGCCTGTGAACCTCTAGCCTGAACCCCAGACTACTGACCAGTCCCTGAAGGAGTACCCTTCCCAACTGGTCTCGATCCCTGTGAAGATACAGCTGGTTATGGTGGTCTAAACCCATACTGTACTGTGGCAGACTGAGATGGTCTCTGATGTGTACCACAACCACTACCAGAACCTCTGCCTGAGCCACCAGTCCTCCTCGGACAGTCTCTAACCCTATGACCCTGCTGTCCACATCTAAAGCAAGCTCCCGTAAAAAAAGACTGCAGACAATCAGACACATAATGGCTAGGTTGTTGACATCTGAAACATATGACCTCACTCTTACCTGCTCCTGATGGTACGGAAGTCGAAGGAGTAGGTCGGCCTGACTGCTGTCCTCCAGACCTAGATGAACTCCCTCTCTGCCTCTTGCTAGACTGACCATCAGACCCTGAACTACTGGCCCGTCTTTGCTTCCACTGATCCCGAGTCTGATTTTTATCATTCAGTTCAGCTTCAACAATCAATGCCCTTTCTATAGCCTCAGGATAAGTCTGTAGGCACTGTGCTGCCACAAAATTCCTAATCCGAAAATGGAGTCCCTCCACAAACTTATGGACTTTATCTGATTCTTTACTTACAATCTCTGGAGCAAAACGAGAAAGAGAAGTGAATCTATTCTCGTAATCTGTCACTGTCATAGAGCTGTTCTGAAATAGAGAGATAAACTCCTTGTGCAGCTCCCATCTTTTAGTTGGAGGAAAGAACTTATTGTAAAATAACTCTTTGTAAGCATCCCACGACAATGTATTCACGTCCATTCTGTTAGACACTGACTTCCACCACAATTTGGCATCCTTAGTAAAGTTATAGGTAGCTAACAGAATCTTCACAGAATTATTTTCAACTGCCAAAGCATCAATATGCTTTTCCACCTGGTCAAACCAATCATCTACCAACAACGGGTCAGTCCCACCCTCAAACAGTACAGGCATAAGTTTGACAAATGTGGAGATAAGTTTGAGACGTCTTTTTGTCTCATCTTCCCCTGCAGACATCACTGGCGGTGGAAAACCTCCCTATACCACAGGGTGAGATGCAGAACTTTCCCATGACCGTCCAACTGCAGGCCCAATCTCTTGGCCTCTTGGTGCCCTGTTCTTTTTATAAGGCGGCATGCTACAATGAAATGCAAGTCAATAATAATGACACTATCTACAGTCCCAACTGACTCATATGGATAAAAGCCTTTAAACATATAGCATGCTTTATCATAATCAGATAAACACGTAATCACATATACACATAAGCATGCTTGCAAGGCAAATAATAGATAAACATGTAAGCACATAAAACAATGCAAACCCCTACACACACAGCTGTACACAGACCTCTATCCGTCGTCCCTAGGTTATAGGAACCATGCTCTGATACCACAACTGTCACACCCCGAGACCATAGTCAGGATTGTGAACACAACACGTAAATAATTATAGTCTCACAATCACTAATATCCCTGTAACCTGTCTTAACCACATATCCACCTATCTATTTCCTTTTTACAAAACCAAGACTGAAAGTAAATAGGTAAGACGCACATATTACAACTTTAAAGTTTTAAAGTCTGAAATAACATTTATTACATGCCAGGAATACTCTAAAGAAATATAAAACAAAACATAGTCTATCATGTGGAACAAAACACAACAACACCAGCCCCGACTCTGTCTACAGCTGATGAGGAACACCCTCTACACCATCCATGCTATGACCTGAAAAGATGTGTATAAAATAGGAATGAACAACCACAGCTCATCAGGAGTTACTTAAAACACACTCCTTAATACCTCCGTGAATCCAGACAAAGAACAGACAAAGGATAATGGGATCATACAAGCTCGGGAAAATAGAATATAATATGAGATAATAAAATGAAATGTCATGCAATGCCAATGCCAATGCTAATGCCACTGACACTTCTCACTTCCCAAAAATCCCATTTCCATTACAAAAAAAGTTAATGTAATCCGCCCAGGGCTGCTCCTCAGTACCACGAGAAGAGAGTTGGTCATCTATCCCTGATACAAGGCCACTCCTTGTGATTATTTGGGGCTCTAGTGACACAACTATGCGTAGAGCCACTCCCAACATCTCCTCTAGATTCCCATTAACTACACAGACAAGGCAACTCCTTATCCAGTTTTCAAATCATTGATTCAAATCCCTTTTCCAAATTCACAGATACAAGGCACCTCCTTGTTATCCGGTTTTTAAAACCATTTAATGAAACATTTTCACTTCCTTTTTCATTTCAACATCATCCCCATGCTCATGTGAGATGCATGTACCTTTATAGAATATTATATACAAGTAATGAAGTAAATAAGGAAATCTTGGTTCATATACAATATCATGGTATGCATTTTAATCCACACATAAGCATGTTAATTTAACAGTCTAACTAAGCACAATTGTAGAACACAATAAAACATGCTTTCTATTTCACATTTGCCATATAACAACTTTCATAGTGCTTAATAACATTTAGAAAACAAGTACCCAACTTCTGAAATATCATAACAACCAGTGTTCTAAATTTCAAGTAGCAGCCTATGTTTACAAGGTCATAACTTTTTCTCTAGTTTGAATCTAAAGCTAAAATTAGTGTAATTGGAAAGCTTGTTTTGAGCTAATCAATTTAGACTCAAAAATTGCTCAATTTGGATTTAAAATGAGAAAGTTATGGCCAGTTGAAGTTCAGGTCGATGCTCAGGAAATTCTGCAGATTTAATGCGCGAACCTGACAGCCTATGTTTACAGGGTCATAACTTTTTACACAGTTGGAATCTAAGGTTAAAATTGGTATCATTGGAAAGCTTGTTTTGAGCTAATCAATTTAGACTCAAAAACCACTCAATTTGGACTTAAAATGAGAAAGATATGATCCTTTGAATTTCAAGTTGCTGTGATTCCAAAATTGTGAAAAAACAAAGAGCAGCCTATGTTTTAAGCACAAAACACACATAGAATTGATTCCTTAAAGGTAAAGGGTGTGAGAGTTAAGTAATCCTATCTCAAATAAGCTTAAAAACCCTTGCAAGAACAATCTAAAGCAACCCAAATGATGAATCAAATCTATCCAAGATGAAAAATGAAGAACAATCTCTTCCTTGTTTGCTACCAAAACCCACTTCTTTCAAGGCAGATTGTAAGACCCCAACAATGAAGAAAGTAACACAAAGTGGATACCAAAATGAAGCCCAAGACATCAACTACACTTTTCATTCACAAACCCTTCTTAAAATCCCATCACTATAGCTCCAAATTTGCATGCAAAGGAAATGACTTTCAAGAGGAAAACAAAGGTACGAAAAATGTGTTTTGTAGATTGTTTTAGTTTGTAAAAAAAAAAAAAAAAACATTTTAATCACCTTACAATAGTCACCATACACACACCCAAAATACAGCCAAGTGTCCCTCCACATGTCAAGCATAAATCTAGCCAAAGCATGCCCCCATGAAATGACTAAAAGGCCATTCACATATTTACCAATTTTCATCTAGGCCATTCTTACAACAAAAGACTAGAATACCCTCCACGAAATACCAAATGCCAAATATGCCAATTGAAATAATAAAAGTCAACTTTGCCCTTTATAAAATAATCAAATACCATATATACCATTTGTAAAACAAAAAGTCCATAATGCCCTTTAGGAAACAAACAAATAACATTAAATTAAATTAAACACATTTGCAACTTGAATCATAATTTCTAATAATAAAAATAAAATGCATGAATGCCACCATGTGTGGAAAATGATAAAAATGCAAAAATGCAAGTCCTCACAGTAACTACTTCACTGGCTTCATTCCTGCTTCACTGGGAAACATTTCAGGTTTGGAAAAACTATGGTTAGGAGCTAACAACATTGAAAGAAACATTCCTGTCGAGTTGGGGTTTCTTACAAATTTACTTGAATTGTGGTTGGAAGAAAACAGGCTCACTGGGGGCATACCTCCTCAAATTTTCAACATCTCCTTATTGCAATTAATTTATCTTTCATTCAACCCTCTTTCAAGGAATCTTCCATCTAGTGATGCATTTTAGCTGCCTAATCTTGAAAAACTATACTTGAATGACAACCAATTTGGCTCAAGCATTCCCCAGTATCTGTCAAATTCTTCTAAACTCCGTGTGGTAGATCTGGGCTATAACCTGTTAATTGGACCAATACCCATAAGTTTAGGCAACTTAAGACTCCTCTAATTTTTGCATATTGATAGTAATCTACTAACAGGCGATCAGGAAGGTCTTCAACTTAGTTTTTTTGCCGTACTTACAAACTGCAGATTCTTGAAGAGACTAATTCTGGAGTTCAATCCATTGAATGGTATCCTACCACATGTCATTGGCAACCTTTCAAGTTCCCTTCAAACGTTCGTTGCAAATGGATACCAGATAAAGGGCTCCATTCCCAGTGGAATAGGTTCCTTGAGAAATCTAAACCTATTGGCATTAAGCAACAACAATATCACCGGAACTATCCCATCAACAATTGGAGGATTAGAGAACCTGCAAAGATTATATCTTGAAGGCAACGAAATTGAAGGATTCATTCCCATTGAGCTCTGTCATTTGCAGAACTTGAGAGAAATCTCACTCCAAAGCAATATACTCTCTGGATCAATCCCAAACTGCATAGGAAATCTTAATCATCTGCAGAAGCTATATTTAAGCTCCAACACTTTGACATCTCCTATACCGGTAAGTTTATGGAACCTTGAAAATCTCTTGTTCATGAATTTGTCTCTCAATTCATTAGGTGGACAACTACCTTTAGATGTGAGAATGTCAAATGTCATGGAAAGCATGGATATATCTTGGAATCAGATCTCTGGTGATATTCCAAGCATTATTGGCACATTTAAAAGTCTAAGTTCACTGAATCTCTCAGGGATTTCATTCCAACGACCCATTCCTCAATCCTTTGGTGATTTAGTAAGTTTGGAAGGCATGGATCCCTCCCATAATAATTTGTCTAGTACAATTCCAAAATCTCTCGAGGCACTTTCACACCTAAAATACTTGAAATTTTCTTTCAATAAGTTATCAGGGGAGATTCCTAGCAGAAGGGCCTTTGCAAACTTTACAACGACATCTTTTATTGAAAATGAAGCACTTTGTGGGTAGCCAAATTTTCAAGTTCCTCTTTGCGCAAGTAATAGAGCCAACAAATCAAGGATGAAAAAAACTCTGCTCAAGTATATTCTTCCAACAGTGTTGTTTGTATCTTTGCTGCTCTTATCTATTTTTGTGGCAAGAAAATGTCGAGCAAATAAAAACCAGAATCCAATTTCAGTTGCTCTAACACCTACAATGGAGCCTAGAATGATTTCCTATCAGGAACTTTGTCGCGCTACTGATAACTTCTGTGAAAGAAAATTGCTTGGAATATGAAGTTTTTCTTCTGTCTACAAAGGTATACTAGCGGACGGGGAAATTGTTGCTGTAAAAGTTCTAAATTTACACATTGTGGGAGCTTTCAAAAGTTTTGATGTAGAATGTAAGGTGTTGCGAACTGTTCGGCATAGGAATCTTGTCAAAGTCATCAGTACTTACTCCAACCCTGAATTAAGAGCTCTAATTCTGCAGTACATGTATAATGGAAGCCTTGAGAAGTGGCTATATTCTCACAACTACGACTTGGATTTCTTTCAGAAGTTGCGTTAGCCTTGGAATACCTGTACCATGGTCAGTCAGAGCCTGTTGTCCACTATGATTTGAAGCCCAGTAATGTCCTCTTAGATGATGAAATGGTGGCACATGTGGGTGACTTTGGCATTACAA
The DNA here is from genome assembly GCF_030987335.1 of Cornus florida. Classification (NCBI taxonomy): domain Eukaryota; kingdom Viridiplantae; phylum Streptophyta; class Magnoliopsida; order Cornales; family Cornaceae; genus Cornus; species Cornus florida. The sequence continues at coordinate 82,686,201 of NW_026775580.1, read as the reverse complement.
AGATTTTAGTTGAAAACTATACTTCTACAAATACCAAGACTTTAGGCACCCTCGTCTACATCGCACCAGGTAATGATATTTTTTTTTCACTTAGCTACTATTACAAAAATGGTATATTTGTATGTCTAATATTGGGCAACTCACCTTCAAATTTTTGGGTTTATTCTGTATTAGTCTTATAGATTAACAAGTATGAAATAATACAAAAACAGGGGCACAATTAATCAGTAGGTAGTTATTTTTAATGGTTGGTGTATTGTTCTATATCATTTTAATTATATCAATATCTCGTTAGCTCAAATGAACAGTTCAACACCAGATTACAGTGCTTAGTCATGTGATATTATACTAGTTCAAGATTATTATTAATTTTAGTTTTGCTTGTTAAAATTATGAATATTTGGCAAAGTATGGTTCGGAAGGAAGAGTTTCTACAAAAGGTGATGTATACAGTTATGGAATAATGTTGTTAGAGACATTTACGAGAAAGAAACCAACTGATGAGATGTTTAGTGGAGAACTGAGTTTGGGGCAATGGGTGAATGCATCACTTCCCGGCGAAGTAATGAAAGTTGTGGATGTCAATTTATCAGGGGCTGACAGTGGAGGAGGAGACGTTGAAGCCAGAGAAAGTCATCTTTTGTTTATCATGAAATTGGGCTTGGAGCGTTCTGAAGAATTGCCAGATAAGAGGATTGATATCAAAGATGTGGTGGTTAAGTGCAAAAAAACCCCTATAGTTTCAAAAATGTGTAAATAACACCCCTAGTGTTCAAAAACCACCCATGTAGTTTTAAAATAGTGCAAATAAGGGCTTTTTGTCAGAGGGGTAGATAAAAATATGAAAATACCCCTAATATTCTTTATTCAATAATAATAAAAAAATTGAAGAAGTTGAAATTACCTAAATAGACATTAACCAATACTACGTCGTTTTGGGTAATGTGGGTAATGAATTCTTATTTCTCTCAGCTTTAATTTTTTTTGGTGAATTTCTCTCTTTCTCTTAACTCGCCGGTGTTCATGGCGAATGAGGGTTTTCATAAGCTGCCTTTGTCCCTTGGCCTCACCGTTCTCCTCATCGTCCTCTTTGTCATTGACTGGCGCATCATTAACCATCACTGCCGACCCCCCTTCAAGAAGTGCCAAGTGAGACACGGTCAAATCATCAAGATCGAAGGTAGAGACAAACAAGGCTGCAAGATCTTTCGCATCCTCAAAAAATTCTTCCCTTGTAATAATCTATATATATATATATTCTTCCCTTGGATTTTGAGATTTTGATATGTTGTTCTTGGATTACTCGGATTGTGAGTGTTGAGTTGAGAAAAAGTATTTGGAGAAGATAGATTTTGATATGTTTTTCTTGGATTAGCTCGAATTGTGAGGCCATTGAGATTGAGGAATTTCAGAGGAGGGTTTCGTGGGTCAAAACAAAAATAAGAAGTTACAAGGTGTGGGGCAGCAGCAATGGAGGATGGTGGCGACGGAATTTTGGCGGAGGTGAGGGAATTGGGTAAGCGTAGTGGAAGAAGGCAAATTCGGAATCTTTTCAAAATCTCACAATTTACCTTTTTCCAAACTCTTCTGTGTAACCATAATCCATCCAAATCCTCTGTTGATTTCATATTGCACAATTTTAGTCACTTAAGTGAGAATTTATAGAGCATCACACAAAAAAAAGTAAATAAATGAATAAAATTGGTGTTATATGTCTTATAAAATTAATTCATATGATTTTGTAGGTTTCTCCTAGTAGAGGGTTGTGTGTGTAAATACGTAGCCAGATTTACTGACTGCAAATTCAGTAACTTCTAAAGTTGCTCTGTGCATTATTGAGCTCCAATGTTTCTTAAGGAATATTAATGGAATCACTAAAGCTTCTTTTACAGATGGGTTGGAACCTTGATAACATCTTCAAATTGAAAGTTAAAGATGAAGAGACTGACTGTTAACATTACTATTATTGAAGTAGATGATAATTCTATAAACTTCTTCAACTCCATGGCTTTCTTTTATAATATATGCCCTGCACCTCCCGTTGGCCTTTCTTTAAAATTGTGATGCCAGTGTCAAATAAATCTCGAAGGAGATAAATAATAGAAATATGAATATAATAAGTATTATATATATATATATATATATATATATATATATATATATAATATGTCTATTACATATAAATTATTTATAAAAAGAAAATTAATTAATACAAATAAGAAGAAAAAAAACGTAGAGAAAGAAAAATATATATATATATATATATATATATATATAGAAATATGAGTAATATATATAGAAATGAGGGATATAATATAAGTAGGAGAGAGAAATATGAATATAATAAGTAATATATATACAAAATAGGAGAGAATAACAAATTTTAAAATTATTTTCATGTTTACAAAAACTCCCCTATATTTTTAAAAGGGTGCAAACAAACCCCTGTGGGCATTTTGGGTGTGCAAAATGGTAGTTTTGGTATTGAAGTCCAACTTTTGGTCACATGCACGGCACATGCCAAATTTGTTTGTCAGAAGCCCTTATTTGCTACTTTTTGAAACTAGAGAGGTCAAGTTTGAACAACAGGGGTATTATTTGCACATTTTTTACAATATAAGGGTGTTTTTTGCACTTACTGACGGTGTGTAAGCCGTTCCCTCACGCCAAAATGGATGTAGTGAATGTGCGGTTCAAGAAAAGCCTTTTAGGTCAAGTTTAAATTTATAAAAATGTAGCAACCCGATCATTTGCCTTCCTTTCTTTTTTCCTGAAATTTTACGAATGAATTTTTTTCGTTTAATTTTCTTTTCTGAGCTCTGTTTCGTATCGCTTAGTGTCATCTTGAGTGCTCAGAATTGATTTCTTTGAGGACCGAGTCATTTTCCCGATCATGTGAATTGACAACTTCCTTTGAGGACCGAGTCATTTTCGCATTTTTCATTTTTGGACACTATGCGCTATTTCGTCTTTTCCCTATTATGTCATTTTCTCTATTTCGTCTTATCTCCGTTTGTCAGTTTTTGGCACAACCTCACTTCTCATGCTTGGAGTTGGTTTTTGACTTCACGTGCCTTCATCTTGAGTGGTTTCCACAAAATACGTATCTTTACTTTTGTAAGAAAGTACTCTGGTTGCTCCCGGTGTCCATAGGGGCATGGATGCAAAGTTCTTTGAAATTATTTTCTTTTCTTGGGGTGTTTTTCGTAAATATCTTTTGAAGATATTTTATTTCAGGGGTTTTTAAGAAAAAAATTTTGGAAGATATTTTCATTCCGGGCCATAAGTGCAGTTTTCACTTTTTGGAGGGGCCATTGTGCAATTAATGAAAGTTATTGCAAAATGTCTTGTTTTGAGCTTGGATCCTCGTACGGGATTCATTTTCACATTTCGTCGAGTTGTGTACTCTTGGAATGTGACGACCCTGGTTTTTAGGCCAGCGTGTCCTGTGATGAACCGTAAGGATGATCCGATAACGGATCGGAATGCGAAAACGAAAACAGAAAACAAGACTCTAAGAAGTCAAAATGACCTTCCATGAGGTCATGGAACTCAACAAGAACTGATGCGGAAGCAAAAGATCAAAAATATGACAAATAAGCCCCCAGGGGCAAAATAGTCATTTCTAAAAACTATAGATTCGGGTGCCACCGAGCACACCGCTGGAAGGACAATGAAAAACTAATCAAGATGGACTCAAGAATCGCATGATTCGGAGTCTAAACGAAGGAGAAACGGCATGACGAAGAAAAACGAGCACTTAAATCAAAAAGGGTAAACTGGTAATTATCCAAGAAGACCGGGTGCAACCGAGCACACCGTTGGAAAGACAGCAAAAAATTAGTCAAGTTCAAAAAAAAATTCACTTGAATCGGAGTCCGAACGAAGGAGAAAAACCCAAAAGAAGAATTGACATCGAGGCGGCCCGACGAGGGGCCATGGCGCACACGGCTGATAAGCGCCGAATATTGTATATTCAAGCGCCCTAAATTGCATTAGTTAAGTCCATCGTTTGATTATTTAAGTAGATTATCTTCATTTGTGTGTATGTATATATTTTCAGGTCCATTTGCCAAAAAAGGAGCAAAATCAAGGCTTTGTGGAATCTTGAGCAACAAAAGGTGCCAATGCTGAATTCTGGCAGCAGTAGAACCTGGACTTTGCTCGCCATTTTGACCTTCCAAACTCGAGAATTGGACTTCCCTCATAACATGAAAGATTTAGGGATCTGAATCAGCTTTCCAAATCTTCAAACGGTTTGTCATTCGGAGCTCGGAGCAGAGAGTTATGGCCTTGTTACCAGAGGTGCGCAGAACTGCCTGGCAGCAATGAAATTCTGCCTTGATCTTCATTTTCGACCAACCATCCTTGAGAATTGGATCTCCACTAAAACTTAAAATATTTAGAGCTCTGAATTAGCTTTCTAAATCTTCAAATGGTTCATCATTCGGAGTTCGGAGCGCAAAGTTATGGCTGTTTAACCAAAGTAGGTCTGGGCGGAGCAAGGCAAGAATGGAGCATTCTGCTCCAATTTCGAGTGCTCGAGCCCTTATTTCGAGTGCTCGAACTTAGGGCAGAATTGCATCCGGAAATGGCCCATTTTCAGCCACTTGCATCTTGGGTTCCTCAATTCTAATTTCCCTCTTTAATGGTTGGTTGGAGATGTTGGTTGGTGGGGGTTTCTAGAGCCTTATCTCTAGAAGATAAGAGAGGGAAGCCACACAATAGGAGAGAGCTTCATTTTACAAGATTAGAGGAGAGAGAAGAGAGCAAGAAAGGTGTGTTCTTGGAGCTAGAAGAGGGGAGCTCGAAAATGGAGGTCAAGGCTTTGCTTCCTCCTTCCTCTAGTGCATCAATGGGTAACTAACTCCCTTCTAGGGAGGTGATGAAACTCCTTCTTGTAAGCATGTCTTGTTTTTGATTTACATTTGGGGATGTAATGTATATATATGACCTTTCCATGAACTAGAGCTTTATTTGATGTGAAGAGCTTCAATGTCTATTAATGATCATTTTGAGTTTAAGATCTTGTCTTAAGATTGTCTCCTCTTATGATTATTTTGCTTCCATTTTCATAGTGACAATGAAGATGAGTTTATGGAAATGTTTTTATTGGCATGATGCTTGGGAAATTTGATAGTCTATAGCTTAGGGTTCTCTTTTGATAGATTATTCTTGATTCCTAATGTCATGTGCTTCTACTATGTGATTAAGGGCTTGATAACTCTATGCTTAGTGAGTATGTCTAAGGTTGCAACCTAGTTTAGGTAACCAAAACATGCAATACTTTGATAAGTTATTCTTTCCTATTGATTTCATAAAAATTCTTGAAGGTAATGTAGCAATTTTATGTTGTTGCATTTCATGGTTTTATGTATATATTATTCCCCAAGTAACTCATGTATTAACATGCTTATGGATAGGTAGTGGATTCACTTCCCTAGCCCTCTCTACCTAGATCTCCTTCCTTTACATTTACTAGCATTCTTGTTTTATGCACACTTCAATTACTAGCTTAGTGACAAACCAATCAACAACTCCTTATTACACCTTATCATTCTTAAATAACTCTAGATACTTAGGTTGCCTTAAGACTAGCGCAGTCCCAGTGGTTCGACTTACCCGACCAATAGCCCTATTTTACAATGATTCGTGCTATTGCGAATGTTGATGTATAGTTGATCAACCGATCAATTTTTGGCGCCGTTGCCGGGGACTGCAAACGGTTTAGCAACCAAAGTTTAGGGTTAATTTTAGTTTGATTGTGAATATTGTGTCTTGTGAATATTCCTTGCATGTTTTGATCATCTTTGTGTTGTAAGATTCTAGGGACTCGGAGCTCGCCGTGGGATTGCTAGCAAATTGTAAGTCTAGAGGACCCCAGGTAAGTCTCTTGACTTCTAGTTTCGCATTGTGAATATTGTGTATGTGTTTAATTTAGTTGTGAAGCCCTTGTCGAGGCTCTTAACTTGTTTATATTTTGTGTTCAAGCATCGGTCCTTGTCGTGGCCATTTACATTTTCTGTCTTGATAATTGAGGAGAAAGGGAACATCGTATGTGGAGTTGTGGTTGATGAATTGCTTTGTTGAGTATATGCTTTGTTGTTGATGTTCGGTCGTAGGTCACTTTCCTTACCCACAATCGATTCTCCCATTGATATTAATTCTCTTGAAAGAACTCTTAGACGGAACCTTAGGGAACCCACTCTTACAAGGGACCTTGAAACTGAATTCAATATAATGGGGGATAACGTAGGAAATCCGGGGAATGAAAGGGCTGAAATTCCTAATGTAGAACCAATGACTCTTAGAGATCATTTCATTCCTACCACCTATGCTTCTCCTTCTTGTATAGTGATGCCAAACATCGATGCAGCTCAATATGAGATCAAGTCTAGTACCATTCAAATGCTTCCATCATTTCATGGCTTTGATAATGAAGATCCATATAAGCACCTTGATGAGTTCCTTGAAATCTGTTCGACCATCCGGTTGAGAGGTTTTCCGGACAATGCACTTCATCTCCATCTTTTCCCATTCTCCCTAAAGGATAGGGCAAAATATTGGTTGAACTCCCTCGCTCCCAACTCTATTACTTCTTGGGCTCAATTGCAACAAGAATTTCTTAAGAAGTACTATCCGGTGAGTAAAACCAACCAAATGAGGCGTTCCATTCTAAGCTTTTCTCAAGTTGATGGAGAACAACTCCACGAGACTTGGGAAAGGCTACAAGATCTTCTTCGAAAATGTCCTCATCATTTGATCCCAAAATGGCAATTAGTGCAAGCTTTCTATGCCGGTTTGACCGACACCCATAGATTTATGGTTGACTCTTCTTGTGGTGGGATGTTCATGTCCAAGAATGCGGATGAGGCTTGGACCTTACTTGAGAATTTGAGTGAAAATTCACTTCAACACAATTCTCGTAGGGCTCCGACCTCAACCACTCCAAAGAACACCAATCCTTGTCAACAAAAATCAATAAGGGAGGAATCATCTCAAGTGGATGCCATAGCTCATAAATTCTACCAATTGATGGCACCACATCTTCCTCCTTCATTGTCTCAAAATTCGGCAAGTTCGGTTTGTGCCTCATGTAATAGTCCATTTCATCTCTCGGAGGATTGCCCCACACCGGAGCAATTTCCCAATCCCAACCAAGAGCAAGCTAATGCCATGTTCTCACGGCCCGGGAACAATCCATATTCCAACACCTACAATCCGGGTTGGCGAGACCATCCGAATTTTTCGTGGAGGCAACAAGCCCCACAAAATTCCCAACTTCAAAATCAAGGGCCTCAAAATCAACCCTCTTCTCAATATCAAGGTAGGCCTTTCCAAGCCTCTTCAAGCTACCAACCTCCATACAATCCAAATGTCTCCACTCAACCTCCTGTGAATCCAATTGATGAGATAGTGGCTGCAAACAAGCAAATGATGGAATCATTAAATGTGCAAATGATGGAATCATTAAACAAGCAAATCATAGATTCCAACAAGCATCTCTTGACATCCTTGCAACCTACTCTCCAAATGGTTCACTCCCATACTCAATCCATAGCTAGGCTCGAAAATCAAATGGGACAAATAGCTAACCAAGTGAACCAACTTCTTCAAAAAGACAAGGGTAAGCTTCCCGCTCAACCATTTGAAAATCCTAGAGGAATGCATGTGATTGATGAAACCCCTCCTCCGAGTGGGCTGACTCATGAACAAGTTCAAGCTATCACCACCCTTCGGAGTGGTAGAGTGGTTGACAACAAGGTTGATGGAGACGCAAGTGAGAAAAACCCTCCGTTGAAAAATCCAAATTCAAGCTCTTCAAGTCCAAATCCAAGTTCTTCTTGTCCAAATACCATTCACGGAAGTCCCACGCATGTCACCCCAAATGTGGAAACTACTTATGAGCCAAAAGCTCCGTTCCCTCAACGTCTTCAAGAGTCGACACATTTTGGGAATAAGAATTGCAAAATTCAAGACATGTGGGAGGTCTTTAGGCAAGTAAAGATCAATCTTCCTCTCTTGGATGCTATCAAGCAAATTCCTCCCTATGCAAAATTCCTTAAGGATTTGTGCACTCAAAAGCGCACTTCCAGAAGTCATTTACCAAAGAAAGTGAGGTTAACCGAAAATGTTAGTGCGATCATTCAGCACAGCACTCCTCCGAAGTATAAGGATCCGGGTGCCCCCACAATCTCTTGTGTCATTGGTGACAACAAAATCGAGAGGGCCCTCCTTGACTTAGGAGCTAGTGTGAATTTGATTCCATATTCGGTTTACCTACAACTTGGTTTGGGAGATCTAAAGCCAACTCCGATAGTGTTGCAATTTGCTGATCGATCTATTAAGCAACCACGGGGAATTATTGAAGATGTGATCATAAAAGTGGACAAATTCTACTTCCCGGTAGACTTCGTGGTTCTTGATACGGAACCAGTCCATGATCCAAGAAAACACATTCCCATAATTCTCGGACGTCCTTTTCTAGCTACAGCTAATGCTTCCATTAACTGTAGATCCGGATTGATGGATATCTCTTTTGGGAATATGAATGTTAAGCTCAATATCTTCAATGCTGTGCAACTTCCTTCAGATGACAATGAGTGTTTTGAAATCACTATTGCTGATGAACACATTCAAAATCCAATCCCACCTCCTTCAACGGAGGATCCCCTACATGCTTGCTTGGTCCCTTTTGATTTTGAGGATTTTGGTGTGGACAAATCCATTCGGGAAGTCAACTCCTTGCTTGATATTCCATCACCATTTTCCTCTCCTTTATGGGAAGCACCAAATCCATCTCTATCGTGGGATTGTCCATCTCCTTCCATTTCTTCACCGGAGTTACCTCAACATTTTGAGGGTGAACCACCGGACAAAGGTAAGGAGAATGTTGACAAGTTGCTGAAAATTCTTCCAATCATTCCAGCCCAATCTAGAATCATTGTCCATGATACTCAACCTGTGAACAAACCATTTGAGTACAATGAGGTATATGACTTGGAGATTGCAAATATGGAAGGTCATGATCCTACCATTGTTAGTCAAAACAATGACATTCAACGAGCCTCCATAATCTCGAACAAGCAACACCTTTGCTTAAATCTGAAAATAAAAGAAGTGAGATTAAAAGCGATGCTCAAATCCTCTAAGGCCAAACTTGTTTCTCTTCGGAAGGATCAATATCCCTCACCATTGATTGATCTAAGTTTGAGACCATATGAAGGAGGCAAGTTGCATACAGAGCGTTAAGGATCCATCTCTCCAATGGATCCTGATCCTGGTTCGTCTAGCTATCGACATTAAATTTAGCAAAGCAAGGGAAGAAATTCTTTCGATGTTCCAAGCTTCCCTACCTTCTCAAATTGCTCGTGCCTTGAAATTTTCTGGGAAATGGTTTAGAAAAGCCAAAAATTTGATTTTTCTGAAATGATCTTCAGTTGCGTTCCGCAATTTTAGACTGGCCTCTTAGACCTTCTCAGCTCTAATTTTCATTCCCGGAAATTTCCATCGCTTTCGAGCAAGTTCATAGGATCTTTGGCATGCAACTCATGTGCACAACCTCTCATTTTCAACGCATTGTTGGATCATGGTTCCCCAAAATTTTCCATGCATTGGAGATGAAATGCAAAGTTTGAAAATTTTTCATCTAGGCCTTAGAAATGTTGACCAATTCGACAATTTTTCCAAAAATTTTCCATGCATGCAGTGGAATGGACTGAATTTGCAAATTTTAAAATTTTTTCCATGCTTTAGAGATAAAGTGCTAAGTTTTAAAAATTTTCCATGAATTGTGTGATGTTGCATTGAAGAGATATTCAAAAATTCCAAAATTTTCAAATTCATTCAAAGTCTGGAAATTTTCCAAAGATGATGCAATTTGAAAATTTTCTTCAGTTCATTCAAGCATTATGAGACAATTTGAAAATTTTCAGAAATTCTTCCATTCCATGGGAATGACATGCAAAATTTTTTTGTTTCCAAGTCGCCAACTTGCAAAATTCCTGGAATGATGTTGCAAATGCATCAAAATGCATGAAAGTGCATGCAATAGTGCTCACTGTCTTGCATGTTTTCCCTTTCACTCCTTGTTTCAGTCCTCACAGCCGAGCTCACCCCCTAGCCTACTGAGCCAATTTCGTGCCCTCCAAATCCCATTCAGATTGCTCCAAATTACCACACCAATTTTGCATGCTCACTGCCCAAGTTTGGAGCGCTCTAGCTTCCATTTGGATTGCTCCAAACTTCTCCACCATCATTCCGAGGCTGCTGCTTGTATTTAGAGCACTCTAATTCCATTTTAGAGTGCTCTAAATGTGAACCAATCTCATCCCAAGCTACTGCCTTCATTTAGAGCACTCTAGCTCCTATTTGGAGCACTCTAAATGTGAACCATCAATCCCACGCTCACTGCCTTCATTTAGAGCACTCTAGCTTCCATTTAGAGTGCTCTAAATTTTCAGCCCAACATCCCGCAACCACTGTCTCCAATTCGAGCACTCGAAGGCCAAGCTTCGAGTGCTCGCAGCTGCTATCCCACTGTAACCCAACATACCGAACTCTCTGTCTTCAAATCGAGCACTCGAAATCCCATTTGGAGTGCTCGAAATCTCTTTCTCACCCAAGGCATCCAACTATGAAACCAACCACCTCACACAACACCAACCCCTCATCATCCTCAACCATGCATGCCTTCCACGGCCACCCTCCCAACACAATCCCAACCATTCACATCAACACCATGCACACACCAACCAAACCGACCACCACCCCAAACTTCACCCCTCTCTCATTCACCAACCAACCCTCACACAAGCCTTCTTTCTCTCGGCATCTACACACACCAACACCATGCAACCCCCATGCATGCCCCTCTCGGCATCCTTTTTTTTTCCCAACCATCCAACCAACCTCACCAAACTTCCTCACCTCACCCCACCATACATGCCACCATTTCTCTATCGGCACCTTCACTCCCTAACCACCCACCACCCTTCGCACTCAATCAACCCCATCCTCAATTCCTCCACAACACCCTCATGCATGCCATTCAAAAAAAAAATGGCACACTTTTGGCATTCTTTTGCTATCCATTTTACACTTGTGGCTAATGTCTGCATTTGTGTTTTGTTTGGATTTTTATCTTGCACTACAATTCAGGTTAGTGTTTTTAATTCTGTTTTGATTTTCCTTAAGAGCCTATGCTTTTACATTTGTATATTAGTTGTGTTTTGCTAGGTCTTCATGTCCAAGTTTGGGGGAAGCACTTGCACATTCACATAGATGGAAACCTTTGCCTTCCTCACTCCGCTTGGTATTATTGTTCTTTAACCCTCTCTGTTCTTATTTTCATTTACTTGTCTTCTCACATTGAGGACAATGTGACATTCAAGTTTGGGGGTGCATTTATGCATTTTTGGTTTTGCATTTTTGCTAAGCAATGATATTGTAATTTGAAACCTGTTGGAGATGAAGCATATGTTTAATACCTTGTGTATAGAAGCAATTGTGACATTTTTGAAAATAAAGAAAAATTTGAGTTGAAATGATCATGTAGATTCAAATTAGTCTGTATAAATGTCTCAATTAGATTCTCGCCGGATTTGACACTCTTTTAAGCTTCACAATGCACAGATGCACATTGGAAACTTAACTGTGAGGCATGCAACTTGATTGACCTTGATCTTGGCCTAGTTAATCTGATTTGATGAACCTAATGGATGAATACTTTTGGCATGAATCTAACAAAAAAAAAAAAAAAAAAAAAAAAAAAAAAAACTGAGAAGGAAAGAAAATAATGACCAGTTGACGTTCGTAGCCTTTCCAACTCGAGCTATTAAGCCCTAGGAGTGTCTCTACACTTAGCACCCTAAAGCCGTCTGGTTTGGGAGTTGTTGGCCTAACGCTTGCTACAAGGGTTGGTTAGAAAGCTTAAGGGACTTAAACATTGCACGGTCATTCAAAAAATAAACTGGTAATAAACATGGTTTGCTAGAGTTCGTAGCCTTTCCAACTTGAGCTATTAAGCTCTTTGGAGTGTCTCTACACTTAACACCCTAAAGCCATCTGGTTTGGGAGTTGTTGGCCTAACGCTTGCTACATAAGTTGGTTAGAAAGCTTAAGGGACTTCAGCATTGCACAACCATTCTATGTTTCGCTTATGAGTTACAATAAATTGTCAACAAGCAATAAAAGTTGTCTTGTAAATAAAATCATGCCTTAGGAACCTCATTTAAAGGGGAATTCAATGATTTGAAAACTTGTGCTTTGGAATTGGAAAAGAAAGTAAAAGCTGCATGTTGAGAATCCAATTCACTTTCACTGAAGCTAGAGTTGATTTCCATTCAAGAGATGATAATTGAGTTATTTATATAGACTTTGATGTTGATGCATGTATGTGGAAATGTATTTAGCCAATTTTTGTATCAATGCTTCATATATGCAAGGTAGTTTTCCCAATGACTCCATCTCCAGTTTTTGTCTGTTTCAAGTTGTATTTGAGCTATGTATCTATCTCATTTTACCATGGATGATATTTTTGTAGTAGCATGCCCATGGTTGTCTTTTCATTAAGTTTTTCATTGTAGTTTTGCTAAGGGACTAGCAAAATGTAAGTTTGGGGGTGTGATAAGCGCCGAATATTGTATATTCAAGCGCCCTAAATTGCATTAGTTAAGTCCATCGTTTGATTATTTAAGTAGATTATCTTCATTTGTGTGTATGTATATATTTTCAGGTCCATTTGCCAAAAAAGGAGCAAAATCAAGGCTTTGTGGAATCTTGAGCAACAAAAGGTGCCAATGCTGAATTCTGGCAGCAGTAGAACCTGGACTTTGCTCGCCATTTTGACCTTCCAAACTCGAGAACTGGACTTCCCTCATAACATGAAAGATTTAGGGATCTGAATCAGCTTTCCAAATCTTCAAACGGTTTGTCATTCGGAGCTCGGAGCAGAGAGTTATGGCCTTGTTACCAGAGGTGCGCAGAACTGCCTGGCAGCAATGAAATTCTGCCTTGATCTTCATTTTCGACCAACCATCCTTGAGAATTGGATCTCCACCAAAACATGAAATATTTAGAACTCTGAATTAGCTTTCTAAATCTTCAAACGGTTCATCATTCGGAGTTCGGAGCGCAAAGTTATGGCTGTTTAACCAAAGTAGGTTTGGGCGGAGCAAGGCAAGAATGGAGCATTCTGCTCCAATTTCGAGTGCTCGAGCCCTTATTTCGAGTGCTCGAACTTAGGGCAGAATTGCATCCGGAAATGGCCCATTTTCAGCCACTTGCATCTTGGGTTCCTCAATTCTAATTTCCCTCTTTAATGGTTGGTTGGAGATGTTGGTTGGTGGGGGTTTCTAGAGCCTTATCTCTAGAAGATAAGAGAGGGAAGCCACACAATAGGAGAGAGCTTCATTTTACAAGATTAGAGGAGAGAGAAGAGAGCAAGAAAGGTGTGTTCTTGGAGCTAGAAGAGGGGAGCTCGAAAATGGAGGTCAAGGCTTTGCTTCCTCCTTCCTCTAGTGCATCAATGGGTAACTAACTCCCTTCTAGGGAGGTGATGAAACTCCTTCTTGTAAGCATGTCTTGTTTTTGATTTACATTTGGGGATGTAATGTATATATATGACCTTTCCATGAACTAGAGCTTTATTTGATGTGAAGAGCTTCAATGTCTATTAATGATCATTTTGAGTTTAAGATCTTGTCTTAAGATTGTCTCCTCTTATGATTATTTTGCTTCCATTTTCATAGTGACAATGAAGATGAGTTTATGGAAATGTTTTTATTGGCATGATGCTTGGGAAATTTGATAGTCTATAGCTTAGGGTTCTCTTTTGATAGATTATTCTTGATTCCTAATGTCATGTGCTTCTACTATGTGATTAAGGGCTTGATAACTCTATGCTTAGTGAGTATGTCTAAGGTTGCAACCTAGTTTAGGTAACCAAAACATGCAATACTTTGATAAGTTATTCTTTCCTATTGATTTCATAAAAATTCTTGAAGGTAATGTAGCAATTTTATGTTGTTGCATTTCATGGTTTTATGTATATATTATTCCCCAAGTAACTCATGTATTAACATGCTTATGGATAGGTAGTGGATTCACTTCCCTAGCCCTCTCTACCTAGATCTCCTTCCTTTACATTTACTAGCATTCTTGTTTTATGCACACTTCAATTACTAGCTTAGTGACAAACCAATCAACAACTCCTTATTACACCTTATCATTCTTAAATAACTCTAGATACTTAGGTTGCCTTAAGACTAGCGCAGTCCCAGTGGTTCGACTTACCCGACCAATAGCCCTATTTTACAATGATTCGTGCTATTGCGAAGGTTGATGTATAGTTGATCAACCGATCAACGGCGACCATGCGTGAGCCCACCGGCGTGCATGCCGGGGCCCAAAGACATGGCTGGTGGCAGCCCTTGGCTGCTGCTACATTTTTTTTTGATTTGCCCAGAACTGAGGCTTGAAACGGAGGTCAAGACGAGTTTTTCTGGAAAAACACGAAGAAGAAACCCCACATAAAATCGAGTTTTCTACCCGGCTGCGCCGGCAGAATCGAAAAAAACCCACTGTGAAATCCCCAAAATGCCCCTAGATCAGAACTGAACATGAGGGTCATAAAGCTGCTAAATGAAAACTGGAAGCTGAAACTTCACGAGGGATTTCCGGTACCAAGACGATATTTTCTGGAAAAACACGAAAAAGAATCCCCCCCTAAAATCATGTTTTCTAAGCGACCATGTTGAAAGAAGAAAATAAAACTGAGGTGAAAGGTTCAAAACACAAACAATGAGGTCTTGCCCGGAAACGACTATGCACGCAAATGTAACTTACTTATTTAGACGCGCTACAATGGTCCATGGTTTAAAAATATAGCCGATGCAAAATCCGACCCCCCAACGGGCAAAAAGGCAAAAATGGACTTGGAATGGAAAACATGGAATCCAAAAATGCAAAATGGGATCAAATGACCGTTTGACCCTTGGCCACACTTCATACAAGATTAATAAGACTCTATAAAAGAATGAAAATGGAATTCCCACACCCGATGCAATCGTGGTGAAGGAATGACTTGCGATTTTTCAAGTTTTTCATAACATTTCATGAAGTTAAAAAGTTGCATAAAATACAATATACAAGTTATTGGCCTCCGGCCTCATCTCATACATATCAAATATATTGAAAGGAGTGTACTTAAGTACACATTACACACATGGAATCAAACAAACATATTTTGACATATAAGTCTACAAAATGACATTTCATGCTAACATTTGCATGAAATGGAAACTTGAAAGCTACTCGACATCCAAGGAATGCTAGGCTTCACGAACCAAGTCTTCGTACCTGAAATATGCTCCAGTATCGTAGGGGTGAGTAACATAAAGCTACTCGTAGGAGATGAGCATGCATCGACCTAACATTTTACAAATTTATCACCTTAAGGTGAAACATGTTAAAGGGGCTCATGCCACCTAACGTCTATGTCCAAGTAAGACTCGGGGAGTATCCTAAGCTACCTTAGAGTCTAAGCAACAAGAATCATGATATACATACGTGTATGAAACGAATCATGGTTGGGATAATCCAAAGAACACGACAAGAAGAATGCTTGAGCATAGATTAACATGAATTGCATTTTCAATACAATTGAACTAGGTCTAGAGTAATCCATACAACATGACAAAAGCATATTTGAATACAAGTTAACAAGAATCACGTTATCCATGCAATTCAACAACAAAAGAGCATGTTATACAATGCAACAAGGTTTAAGTTCTGAAAGCCATCAACTTAGAATCTAAAGCACAAAATAACAGTAGTGGTTCATGCCACCTAACGTCTATGTTATAAATGAATCAATATGATCAATCCTAAGCTTTATTAGAATGTTAAAACACGATTTTCAATATCGATGCAATTTAACCAACATTGGAACTTCCAATACAACGCATAAAGCATAATTTCGCAAAGTCAACATCCTGTAACTTAAAATGGAACGACAAATAAGAAACAACAAGTTACAACATCACCTAGTCATCAACTTGAAAATGAAATGCGAAATCAAACAAAGTGGATACTCGAACGTCACGCCGGATCAGACCGACAACATAGTTACTTTAGGGTTACTAGCCCATGGGTAACCTCCCTATGTGCGCACTAGACTATATATAGAGGGACTATCCCCCGTACTAGAACCGCGTCCTAGCCATAGCCAAACAACGACATCCCCAAGTTTCCAAAATCAACAAGTTGTGCAACAACGCATATATCAACAGGAATATTCAAGATAATCAACTATCTACCAAGCACAACCAAATTTGGAAACCTATACAATACATGCTCTAAGTCCACAACTAATATGATGTGATGAATGTCGAATCTTCAGTGTGCGATTCGTTACACGCTATGCATGAATGACGTTAAATACGAAGTGTACAAATCATTACACAAGGCAACAATATATTCAATAAGAAAAACATATTCTCATGAGTACAAACATAGCAACTATGTTATCCAATGTTCAAAACATAACCAAATGAATATACAACAAGTCTAAGTCCATGATTTGAATATAGAAACCACTTCTAAAACACAACTAGATCATGGAGCAAATTGATAGAATTTAAATAGATAAACACAATTAAATTCTCTAGATTTTCGATTCAATTTCAATTAATCTCAATTTAATACATGTTAAAGGGCATGGCAAGGTCATCACCTATATCCATTCTAAAACTCAATTAGGTTATTGGAACAATAAAGTAGAACTCTAATTAAATCATGCTAATTTAATTACCAAGGTTCTAAAGCAACTTCAAATGGTCCACAATTAATATATACAAGTAAACAAATCATGGCCAATACAAATATCAAGTTAAAATCTTAATTAAGCTAATGGGACCATAAAATAGATTTTAATTGATTCTTTTAATTAAAATCTCTTGATTTTCAAACTTAACCAAATGCTCTCAAATTAACCTATGTTGGAAAGCTTGCCAAGAACTAATGTAATATCACATTACAAGTTATTTCATTCAATTTAAGACCATGTGAATTAAACTTTCACTAAAGTTAAATATAAATTAAAAGTTGCAATTCTCATGCAATTAATCCCAATTTAATATATGTGAACAACTATACCTAAGCTTAATTTTCTAGCATGCCACAATACAATTCCAAGTTGTATATCACCATGAGGATTAAATCTTAAACATGGAATTTAATTAAATAAAATGTTTCAAAACCTAACCGAATATTATAAATCAAATATATGTGAAGCTATATGGCATGTAAATCAAGAATATCAAGTCGGAATTCAAATAGAGTGAATAGTTCACTCGCGGCAAATTAATTAATCAAATTAATTAATAATTACTAATTTTCAAAACAGCTCCAATCACTTTCAAATTCAACTATGTTGGAGAGCATGCTAAGGCCTAATTTAGTATGCTAACACATATTGATTTTAAGCTAGTTAAGGCCATGTGAATTAATATTTCACCTAAGATAAATATTAAATAAAATCTTTAATACTTATTCAAATGTTCCAATTTTAATACACGACAATGAGCATATCAAGGGGTAATATAAAATCATGCTACATGTTTAAACCAAGTCATGAGCAACCGGGAAAATTAGATCCCGTATAAGAAAAATAAATAATAAAATCTCTAGATTTTATATTTAATCATGCAAACAAGTAGTATAAGCATCACAACCATGCTATATAACAAGAATTTAAACCTAGAACATCTCCTACCTCAATTTGAGATGAAAATCCCAAAGGCCCACCAAAATAAAAGTGCTCCGAATTCGATGATACCGAGAGGTTTTGTCGGGGACAACACCGTGAACATAACCCCCATCAAAGCCCCGTCAAAATCATAACTTGACCTCAAAACCAAACTTAAGAAATGGTCAAAACTGAATTCTAATAAGGGGGAAAGGTAGAGCACGGCGAGGGGAACAACAAACGTTAAGGCCAAAGACTTTCCATCAAGGAAAAGTGAACCAAAAGAGGAGAGAGAAGATGGCAGCACCCCTTGGGCTACCATGGGAGCTTCAGGTCATGCATGAAGAGGGGAGAAAATGAAAAATGAAATATCTCACCCCCCTTTTATAGAAATCTCAAAAAGTGCCCCGAACGGGCCTCGCCGGGTCCGAAAAAGTAAAATTTGAGCAGACGTGCTTAAATGGCAAAACTTTGTGAATGAAAAAGATTCAAAATGATAAAATATGAACAACGGAAGAAACGGCGTCAAAAACCGAGTCCCAAGCAGAAAGTTATGCCAAAAACAAGTTTGGCGAAAACCGGGGCCAGAAACCCTGAAACTAGAAAACATCAACCAGGAGGAAATTCTATGTATTAAATTGAGGTTAATTGAAATAGAATCGGAAATCTAGACAATTTTATTGTGTTTATCTATTTAAATTCTATCAATTTGCTCCATGATCTAGTTGTGTTTTAGAAGTGGTTTCTATATTCAAATCATGGACTTAGACTTGTTGTATATTCATTTGGTTATGTTTTGAACATTGGATAATATAGTTGCTATGTTTGTATTCATGAGAATATGTTTTCCTTATTGAATATATTGTTGCCTTGTGTAATGATTTGCACACTTCGTGTTTAACATCTTTCATGCATAGCGTGTAACGAATCGCATACTGAAGACTCGACATTCATCATATCATATTAGTTGTGGATTTAGAGCATGTATTGTATAGGTTTCCAAATTTGGTTGTGCTTAGTAGATAGTTGATTATCTTGCATATTCCTGTTGATATATGTGTTGTTGCACAACTTGTTGATTTTGGAAACTTGGGGATGTCGTTGTTTGACTATGGCTAGGACATAGTTCTAGTACGGGGGATAGTCCCTCTATATATAGTCTAGTGCGCACATAGGGAGGTTACCCATGGGCTAGTAACCCTAAAGTAACTATGTTGTCGGTCTGATCCGGCGTGACGTCCGAGTATCCACTTTGTTTGATTTCGCATTTCATTTTCAAGTTGATAACTAGATGATGTTGTAACTTGTTGTTTCTTATTTGTCATTCCATTTTAAGTTATAGGATGTTAACTTTGCGAAATTGTGCTTTATGCGTTGTATTGGAAGTTCCAATGTTGGTTAAATTGCACCGATATTGAAAATCGTGTTTTGACGTTCTAATAAAGCTTAGGATTGATCCTATTGATTCATTTATAACATAGACGTTAGGTGGCATGAACCACTTCTGTTATTTTGTGCTTTAAATTCTAAGTTGATGGTTTTGAGAACTTAAACCTTGTTGCACTGTATAACATGCTCTTTTATTGTTGAACTACATGGATAATGTGATTCTTGTTAACTTGTATTCAAATATGCTTTTGTCATGTTGTATGGATTACTCTAGACCTAGTTCAATTGTATTGAAAATACAATTCATGTTAATCTATGCTCAAGCATTCTTCTTGTCGTGTTCTTAGATTATCCCAACCATGATTCATTTCATACATGTATGTATATCATGATTCTTGTTGCTTAGACTCTAAGGTAGCTTAGGATGCTCCCTGAGTCTCACTTGGACATAGACGTTAGGTGGCATGAACCCCTTTAACATGTTTCACCTTAAGGTGATAAATTTGTAAAATGCTAGGTCGATGCATGCTCATCTCCTACGAGTAGCTTTATGTTACTCACCCCTATGATACTGGGGCATATTTCAGGTACGAAGACTTGGTTCGTAATGCCTAGCATTCCTTGGATGTCATGTAACTTTCAAGTTTCCATTTCATGCAAATGTTAGCATGAAATGTCATTTTGTAGACTTATATGTCAAAAAATATATATTTGATTCCATGTATGTAATGTGTACTTAAGTACACTCCTTTCAATGTATTTGATATGTATAAGATGAGGCCAGAGGCCAATGACATGTATATTGTATTCTATGCAACTTTTTAACTTTATGAAATGTTGTGAAAATCTTGAAAAATCGCAAGTCATTGCTTCACCATAGTTGCATCGGGTGTGGGAATTCCATTCTCATTCTTTCATAGGGTCTTATTAATCTTGTATGAAGTGTGGCCAAGGGCCAAACGGTCATTTGACCCCGTTTTGTATTTTTGGATTCTGAGTTTTCATTCCAAGTTTCATTTTTGCCTTTTTGCCCGTTGGGGGGTCGGATTTTGTATCGGTGGTATATTTAAGTCATGGATCATTGTAGCACGTCCAAATAGGTAAGTTACGTTTGCGTGCATAGTCGTTTCCGGGCAAAACCTTATCGTTTGTGTTTTGAGCCTCTTGTGAATTCATTTCACACTTTTTTTGCATATTCTGATCTAGGGGCATTATAGACTTTTCACGGTGGTTTTATTTTCTTTTTTCAACATGGTTGAATAGAAAACATGATTTTATGGGGGGTTTCTTTTCCGTGTTTTCCATAAAATGTCGTCTTGATATCGGAAATCGCTTACGAAGTTCAGTTCTCAGTTTTCAAAATAGCAGCTTTTTGGACCTCCATGACTAGATTTCATGGAGGGGCATTTTGGGCATTCTACATTGTGTTTTTTTATAATTCTCTCACATGTCGTATAGCAAACTCAATTTTGAGGGGGGTTTCTTCTCTGTGTTTTTGCAAAAGAATTTATCTAGGCCTCCAAATTCAGCCTCTGTTCTGGATTTTTCTGAAAAATAACCGCATAGCAGCTTTTGGGTTGCTGCTGCCAGCCATGGTGCACCCAGCGCGCGTGGCGTGCATGGGCGCGCGCATGGGCGTGCGCATGGGGCTGTCGTGGCCCCTTATCGGGCCACCGCGACGTCAACTCTTCTTTTGGGCTTTTCTCCTTCGTCCGAACTTCGATTCAAATGAATTTTTTTTTTTTAACTTGACTAATTTTTCGCTGTCTTTCCAACGGTGTGCTCGGTTTCACCCGATTCTTTCTGGATAATTACCAGTTTACCCTTTTTACCTTAAGTGCTCGTTTTTCTTCGTCATGCCGTTTCTCCTTCGTCCAGACTCCGAATCATGTGATTCTTGAGTCTATCTTGATTAGTTTTTCGTTTTCCTTCCAGCGGTGTGCTCGGTGGCACCCGAATCTACAGTTTTCAAAAATGACTATTTTGCCCCTGGGGGCTTATTTGTCATTTTTTCGATCTTTTGCTTCCGTATCAGTTCTTGTTGAGTTCCACGACCTCATGGAAGGTCACTTTGACTTCTTAGAGTCTTGTTTTCTGTTTTCACTTCCGCATTCGGATCCGTTACCAGATCATCCTTACGGTTCATCACAGGACACGCTGGCCTAAAAACTAGGGTCGTCACTGGTGGTATCAGAGCGTCCGGGTTCGAATACCTTGGACGACGGGTTTTGGGTGCATATCATGCTCACGTTTTTTTTACTTTGATGTGTCATTTATATCTTGATAACATACTTTGTTTGATAACATGCCTTGTATAATAACATGTTCACATGCTTAGGTGTTTTGAGACATCTATTATTTGTTAAGCATACTTTATGTGTATATATGCTCTTGATAACATGTTTTGATTTGATAACATGTCTGTTTGCTTATGTGGCACCTCTAGTAGATAGTCCATTGCTATGTTGCATGCTAGCTACTTCCTTTATGTCAGGTTTTGACATTGTCTCAGAGGATTTGTCGTATTCCTTGGATGCATTCTTGTTTCACGAGTTTCTTCCTTGGATAGGAGAAATTCATTCTGTAAGGACCCATGTCGGGAACCTTCTTGTCTGTTTTGTTGATGCAAGTAAGGCTCATGTGAGCGTAGAATCGCAATCCTTGTCTGGTGGAGTGAGACGTGTGCCAGGGAGACACCGTTTCATTTCCTTTTCCTTTGTGGCTTCTAGATCTAAGGCCTTAAGCGTAATAGTGCCAGTGTCATTGTTGTAAGAGTTTTGGGATTAGCTACCCCAACTCTCGCAGATGCCTGGTTCCTGCGGTGCTTTTGGTAATGATCATTTTCGACATTGAAGTCATCCGTATCAATAGGTTTCTCAGAGTTGACCTGGTTGGGGCATGTTACGGACTAGTGCCTTATACCGTCATGCTACCTTTCTGACGAGTAAGTGTGGGCGGGTTCTGGTTGCTATTCGTACTGCCTTGTCACTCTCTCCTTTCATCGTGATTCAACGTTCCTTTGTCTTGGGATTCTCTCGGTGGTTGACGTTAAGTTAACGTGTCGGTTCGTATGAGGTGTTGTCTCAGTTCATGGTTTCGCATTCCTTCAGTTGATCTTTAGACTTCAGGATTTGTCCTTCAGTGCATTGTGAGCTGTCCTTTGATTTGACCTTTTGTTCGGTCATTATTCTGTTCTCTCGGGTATGTTCCTAATTTCGGGGACGAAATTCTTTCAAGGAGAGTAGGTTGTAACAACCCGGTCATTTGCTTTCCTTTCCTTTTTCCTGAAATTTTACGAATGAATTTTTTTCGTTTAATTTTTTTTTCTGAGCTCTGTTTCGTGTCGCTTAGTGTCATCTCGAGTGCTCAGAATTGGTTTCTGAGACTCTTTCATGTGAATTGACAACTTCCTTTGAGGACCGAATCATTTTCGCATTTTTCGTTTTTGGACACTATGCGCTATTTCGTCTTTTCCCTATTATGTCATTTTCCCTATTTCGTCTTATCTCCGTTTGTCAGTTTTTGGTACAACCTCACTTCTCATGCTCGGAGTTGGTTTTTGATTTCATATGCCTTCATCTTGAGTGGTTTCCACGAAATACGTATCTTTACTTTTGCAAGAAAGTACTCTAGTTGCTCCCGGTGTCCATAGGGGCATGGATGCAAAGTTCTTTGAAATTATTTTCTTTTCTTGGGGTGTTTTTCATAAATATCTTTTGAAGATATTTTATTTCAGGGGTTTTTAAGAAAATATTTTTGAAAGATATTTTCATTCCGGGCCATAAGTGCAGTTTTCACTTTTTGGAGGGACCATTGTGCAATTAATGAAAGTTATTGCAAAATGTCTTGTTTTGAGCCTGGATCCTCGTACGGGATTCATTTTCACATTTCGTCGAGTTGTGTACTCTTGGAATTTCCTCTTGGTCGATGTTTTCCAGTTTCAGGGTTTCTGGCCTCGGTTTTTGCCAAACTTGTTTTGGGCATAACTTTCTGATCGGGACTTAATTTTTGATGTTGTTTCTTCCGTTGTTCATATTTTATCATTTTGAATCTTTTTTGTTCACAAAGTTTTGCCATTTGAGCGTATCTGCTCAAATTTTACTTTTTCGGACCCGGCGGGGCCCGTTCGGGGCACTTTTTGAGATTTCTATAAAAGGGGGGTGAGATATTTCATTTTTCATCTTCTCCCCTCTTCATGCACGACCTGGAGCTCCCATGGTAGCCCAAGGGGTGCTGCCATCTTCTCTTTCCTCTTTTGGTTCATTTTTCCTTGATGGAAAGTCTTCGGCTTTAACGTTTGTTGTTCCCCTCGCCGTGCTTTACCTTTCCCCCTTATTAGAATTCAGTTTTGACCATTTCTTGAGTTTGGTTTTGAGGTCAAGTTATGATTTTGATGGGGCTTTCATGGGGGTTATGTTCACGGCGTTATCCCCGACAAAACCTAGTAGTTTCGTCGGATTCGGAATCGTTCCATTTTAATGGCTTTTGAGATTTTCATCTCAAATTGAGGTAGGGGATGTTCTAGATTTAAATTCTTGTTATATAGCATGCTTGTGATGCTTATACTACTTGTTTGCATGGTTAAATATAAAATCTAGAGATTTTATTATTTATTTTTCTTGTACGGGATCTAATTTTTCCGGTTGCTCATGACTTGGTTTAAACATGTAGCATGATTTTATATTGCCCCTTGATATGCTAACTGTCGTGTATTAAAATTGTAACATTTGAATAAGTATTAAAGATTTTATTTAATATTTATCTTAGGTGAAAGATTAATTCACATGGCCTTAACTAGCTTGAAATTAATATGTGTTAGCATATTATATTAGGTCTTAGCATGCTCTTCAACATAGTTGAATTTGAAAGTAATTGGATGTGTTTTGAAAATTAGTAATTATTAATTAATTTGATTAATTAATTTGCCCCGAGTGCACTATTCACTCTATTTAAATTCCGACTTGATATTCTTGATTTACATGCCATATAGCTTCACATATATTTGATTTAGAATATTCGGTTAGGTTTTGAAACCTTTTATTTAATTAAATTCCATGTTTAGGATTTAATTCTCACTGTGATATATAACTTGGAATTGAATTGTGGCATGCTAGAAAATTAAGCTTAGGTATAGTTGTTTACATATATAAAATTGGGATTAATTGCATGAGAATTGCAACTTTTATTTTATATTTAACTTTAGCGAAAGTTTAATTCACATGGTCGTAAATTGAATGAAATAAACTTGTAATGTGATATTTCATTAGTCCTTGGCATGTTCTCTAAGATATGTTAAATTGAGAGCATTTGGTTAAGTTTGAAAATCTAGGGATTTTAATTAAAAGAATTAATTAAAATCTATTTAATGGTCCCCTTAACTTAATTAAGTTTTTAACTTGATAATTGTATTGATCATGACTTGTTACTAGCATATATTAATTTGGGACTATTTAGAAGTTGTTTTAGAACCTTGGGATTTAAATTAGCATGATTTAATTAAAGTTCTACTTTGTTGTTCTAACAACCTAATTGAGTTTTAGAATGGATATAGGTGATGACCTTGCCATGCCCTTTAGCATGTATTAAATTGAGGTTAATTGAAATTGAATCAGAAATCTAGACAATTTAATTGTGTTTATCTATTTAAATTCTATCAATTTGCTCCATGATCTAGTTGTGTTTTAGAAGTGGTTTCTATATTCAAATCATGAACTTAGACTTGTTGTATATTCATTTGGTTATGTTTTGAACATTGGATAACATAGTTGTTATGTTTGTATTCATGAGAATATGTTTTCCTTATTGAATATATTGTTGCCTTGTGTAATGATTTGCACACTTCGTGTTTAACATCTTTCATGCATAACGTGTAACGAATCGCATACTGAAGACTTGACATTCATCATATCATATTAGTTGTGGATTTAGAGCATGTATTGTATAGGTTTCCAAATTTGGTTGTGCTTAGTAGATAGTTGATTATCTTGCATATTCCTGTTGATATATGTATTGTTGCACAACTTGTTGATTTTGGAAACTTGGGGATGTCGTTGTTTGACTATGGCTAGGACGTAGTTCTAGTACGGGGGATAGTCCCTCTATATATAGTCTAGTGTGCACATAGGGAGGTTACCCATGGGCTAGTAACCCTAAAGTAACTATGTTGTCGGTCTGATCCGGCGTGACGTCCGAGTATCCACTTTGTTTGATTTCGCATTTCATTTTCAAGTTGATAACTAGATGATGTTGTAACTTGTTGTTTCTTATTTGTCGTTCCATTTTAAGTTAGAGGATGTTAACTTTGCGAAATTGTGCTTTATGCGTTGTATTGGAAGTTCCAATGTTGGTTAAATTGCACCGATATTGAAAATCATGTTTTGACGTTCTAATAAAGCTTAGGATTGATCCTATTGATTCATTTATAACATAGATGTTAGGTGGCATGAACCACTACTGTTATTTTGTGCTTTAGATTCTAAGTTGATGGCTTTGAGAACTTAAACCTTGTTGCACTGTATAACATGCTCTTTTATTGTTGAATTGCATGGATAATGTGATTCTTGTTAACTTGTATTCAAATATGCTTTCATCATGTTGTATGGATTACTCTAGACCTAGTTCAATTGTATTAAAAATGCAATTCATGTTAATCTATGCTCAAGCATTCTTCTTGTCGTGTTCTTAGATTATCCCAACCATGATTCGTTTCATACACGTATGTATATCATGATTCTTGTTGCTTAGACTCTAAGGTAGCTTTGGATGCTCCCCGAGTCTCACTTGGACATAGATGTTAGGTGGCATGAGCCCCTTTAACATGTTTCACCTTAAGGTGATAAATTTGTAAAATGCTAGGTCGATGCATGCTCATCTCCTACGAGTAGCTTTATGTTACTCACCCCTACGATACTGGGGCATATTTCAGGTACGAAGACTTGGTTCGTGACGCCTAGCATTCCTTGGATGTCGTGTAGCTTTCAAGTTTCCATTTCATGCAAATGTTAGCATGAAATGTCATTTTGTAGACTTATATGTCAAAATATATATATTTTATTCCATGTATATAATATGTACTTTAGTACACTCCTTTCAATGTATTTGATATGTATGAGATGAGGCCGGAGGCCAATGACATGTATATTGTATTCTATGCAACTTTTTAACTTCATGAAATGTTGTGAAAATCTTAAAAAATCGCAAGTCATTGCTTCACCATAGTTGCATCGGGTGTGGGAATTCCA
This sequence comes from Cornus florida, assembly GCF_030987335.1. Taxonomy (NCBI): domain Eukaryota; kingdom Viridiplantae; phylum Streptophyta; class Magnoliopsida; order Cornales; family Cornaceae; genus Cornus; species Cornus florida. The sequence goes on along the minus strand of NW_026775580.1, from coordinate 82,659,822 downwards.
TTCTCATTTTTTCATAGGGTCTTATTAATCTTGTATGAAGTGTGGCCAAGGGCAAAACTGTCATTTCACCCCATTTTGTATTTTTGGATTTCGAGTTTTCATTCCAAGTTTCATTTTTGCCTTTTTGCCCGTTGGGGGGTCGGATTTTGTATCGGTGGTATATTTAAGTCGTGGACCATTGTAGCACGTTCAAATAGGTAAGTTACGTTTGCGTGCATGGTCGTTTCCGGGCAAAAGCTTATCAGTTGTGTTTTGAGCCTCTTATGAATTCATTTCGCATTTTTTTTGCATATTCTGATCTAGGAGCATTATAGACTTTTCACGGTGGTTTTTTTTCTTTTTTCAACATGGTTGAATAGAAAACATGATTTTAGGGGGGGTTTCTTTTCTGTGTTTTTCCATAAAATGTCGTTTTGATATCGGAAATCGCTTACGAAGTTCAGTTCTCAGTTTTCAAAATAGCAGCTTTTTGGACCTCCATGACCAGATTTCATGGAGGGGCATTTCGGGCATTCTACATTGCATTTTTTTTTTAATTCTCTCTCAAGTCACATAGAAAACTCAATTTTGAGGGGGGTTTCTTCTCTGTATTTTTGCAAAAAAATTCATCTAGGCCTCCAAATTCAGCCTCTGTTCTGAATTTTTCTGAAAAATAACCACATAGCAACTTTTGGGCTACTGCTGCTAGCCATGGTGCACCCAGCGCGCACGGCGTGCATGGGCGCGCGAATGGGCGTGCGCATGGGGCTGTCGTGGCCCCTCGTCGGGCCGCCGCGACGTCAACTCTTCTTTTGGGCTTTTCTCCTTCGTCCAGACTCCGATTCAAGTGAATTTTTTTTTGAACTTGACTAATTTTTCGCTGTCTTTCTAGTTGTGTCCTCGGTTTCACCCGGTTCTTCCTGGATAATTACCAGTTTACCCTTTTTGCCTTAAGTGCTCTTTTTCTTCGTCATACTATTTCTCCTTCGTTCGGACTCCGAATCATGCGATTCTTGAATCCATCTTGATTAGTTTTTCGTTGTCCTTCCAGTGGTGTGCTCAGTGGCACCCGAATCTACAGTTTTCAAAAATGACTATTTTGCCCCTGGGGACTTATTTGTCATTTTTTCGATCTTTTGCTTCCGCATCAGTTCTTGTTGAGTTCCACGACCTCATGGAAGGTCACTTTGACTTCTTAGCGTCTTGTTTTCTGTTTTCGCTTTCGCATTCGGATCCGTTATCGGATCATCCTTACGGTTCATCACAGGACACGCTGGCCTAAAAACCAGGGTCATCACAAAAAACCACTACCAACACTACTACTAACGTAGCAAGAGTGAGTAGGAATCGTCCCAAGGGATTATGAGGATCGAGCAATGTCGTGGAATCACAATTAGGGCTAGTAGGTCGAGTGATCAAACAATTGGTTGGTTGGTTGATTAAAGAGCAACTAAATTAAACTAAGTAATAGCAAAAGAATGCATTTAAGAATAAGTAAGAGAGAGAGATCTTGGGGTTTAGAGATCACCACCAAGCAATGCATTTCTATATCATTGACAAGTGATTAATGAGGGCAAATGGTGTGTTGCAATATTAGTGTGTGTGTGTGTGTGTTTGGTTGATTCAACAAGCAAGGATGACTAGTTAAGTATGTATTGTCTAAATATCATGTGAAAGACACAATATATCTAAGCAATGAAACATATATTGTCTAAACAACATGTGAAAGATACAATAAATTGAAACAAGTCATTAATCCTTTCATTAAGCTCACAATCCAAATACAACACAAGATTAGAGACATGCTAATTGCATTCAAAAGCTTAGATCATCAAACAATAAGCATAGATTGTCCTCCCATTTAACACTACACTACAACTACACTACATCTATACTACTACCATGAAAATAAACTAAGGGAGAGGCACAATCCATCAAGAGATAAGCATGAACCATCAAGAGAATCACAAAAGCATTCCTTTAAGCACTATGTTTTGACAATCTCCAAATCTATAGCATCAATACACATAGACATGCATCAATAACACAAAATTTAGAGACAAGCACATGAACATCTACTCTAGCATACATAGACATATGGATAGAATGAAATGACCAATTGAAAGCATTAAACCACATAAATCATTGAATGAACAAGATCTATATATATCAAAGTGTCAAAACATCAATTAAAACACTAATCCCTCAATAATACACAAGATTAAGATATAGAAAACATGCTTGAGGCTAACTCTAGCCCCAAGAGGATGTCTAGCCACTCATGGTGATGATGCTCCAACCCTCAAGTGCTAATTTCATGGTTGAAATTTGCTCCTTGTTGATGTAGAACTCCAATGGTGTCTCTAGCCAAGAGATGATATGAAAAATAAATGTTGGCTCCCTATGTAAAAGCAATCCTTATCCTTATATAGGTAGGTCAAAATGACACCCAAAATGAGCTGGAGTTATGCACAAAATATTTCCTAATGATTGGATAAAGGACAACTTTCAATGAGATGGAATTTTAACTTTTTCGCACTGGAGGAAGTTCAATCGATCGAACCTTGAACTTAGATCGATCGAAAGTAAGTAAGATCGATTGAATTTAGGCTGAATCGATCCAACTGGCTGAGCTTTTTGGAAAAAAGACAAATCTGAGATATTTATGGGAGATATTTACGGGAAAAGGACAAAAGTGGTTAGTGGGTGGTACAGCTGTGGATATGATTAATCATTTGAATAAGGATAAAAGTGTTCGATCGATCGAAAGATGGTGTTGGATTGATCGAACTTTTGGAACTTTATGCTTTTGGGTCAAGGCTTGGATCTATCTTGAAGTGCTGAGATCGATCATTATTCGATCGATCGAACTTTGAACTTGAATCGATCGAACTTTTGCTGCTTGCCACCTTTGGCTTCATTTGCTTCCTTCTTTCTCCACTTTGCTCATTTCTTTGTTTAATCCCAAAATTACTTCAATTAAACTCTTATTTGGCTAAGTTAGCTTATTTTCGGGATAAGTGCCTGAAAAAGGAAATAATACGAAATTAATCTAAAACGGTAAAGTAAGATAGATAAAGGTACTAAAATGCCTAAGCTTAAGGGGTTTAAATACGCACTTTTCAGTGCTCATCTGTGATACCCCTCGGATCCGAGACACGAGTTGATCAGGCCCAGGCCCAAACCCGAGGGAAATATCAAACAATTAATATGTAACCGAATACAAAATACAAGATGAAATAAATAATAACAATAAGCTAGAAGAATACTAATTGAAATCCTCAAAATATAATTAATGAAATCTGTTCAATCCAACTCCAAAACTCCATAAGTTACAACTTGGGAATCCATCTAGTGGACCCCTTATTATTTAAAAACCCAATTGAAACTAAAATAACTGAAATAGAAACTAAAAGTAAACATAGAAAAGATTCCTACGTAGTCGGAGGAATGAATGTCTGTATCTGCTCTGCACGTCTAAGCTCTAACCCTGGAACTGATGAACACCTTAAAAATAAAAGAGTGGGTCAGGCCCACATGCAAGTCCTATTCTACTACGATCCAAACAGTAATCCGATATGCAGATACATCCTAGGAAGACTCAACAATATCTAGAGTAGTCCATATCTATATATATAGTACACACTATAGGACGCTCACTAGTCCAGTAGGTCTGTCTCAGCCTGAGTAGAGATACCATGCAAATCGCACAATAACGTGGTCATGCGTTCCTAGACCTACCAGGGAACAACACCTATGTCCAGTTATCCATCCTGGGCGATATACGCGCCCTAACCATGGTCCTGAGACTCAAGCTCATACCATGGTACCATATAATAAATATATAAAGTCCGTACTTCTCCTAATACAAAATACCATCCATCTGAGTAGTGGTCTAGTATATGTATAATCATCCATCCTGAAACCATATTAAGTCATCCAACTATTTTGTTGACATGACACAAGTAGGTAATGAACTTAACCTATATGGTTAATCCATACCTTAATCCAAATTAGGTAGGACTTAGGGTTTGATCCAGTCCATACCTAGTATGTCACCGTCCCATACCGGTACATACAATCCTCCTGTTTACACGGTTGACTAAATAGTGATAAGTGCAAATCAACTATACTCCAAAATAAGCACACATGCAAATCTAATCAGTGTAAGATCAAATTATATATCCGGTATATGATCTAGAAGTCACATTCTAGTCCTTTAAAATGTTAGAGGAAAACACAGCATCTAACTCCTTTAAAACAGTACCATAACTTGATGCAACAAATAGTATAGTTAAACATCAATTAATTTCCATTTAAGCATACCTATATTTTTCCAGAATATATCATATATCTTATACAATAGTTGAACCATGAACTACAGTTTAAAATTTTGCTAGAAACCAAAGTGCTTTATAGAAACGGTAAGCGACGTCAAAGTATAATTCAACCTTCCACATGCAGTGTATTAATTAACTGTAGATTATTTCATGCTTCAAAATTAATACTAACATGCTTCCCAATTCTTTTAATATCTTTGGAACAGTTTTATAAACCATCCACAGCCCCTAGAACAACTCAGAAACCCTCCTACAGGCCAACCGGAAGTCAGAAATGTGAAAAATAAAAAAAATAAAAGAGGAGCCGCCTCCACCAAAAGTGGAGCCGCCTCTCCCCTTGGTGGAGCCGGCTCCACCCTTTATTGGAGCCGGCTCTACCCTTGTGGAGCCGGCTCCACCCCCTTGTGGAGCCGCCTCTCCTCCATTGAGAGCCATATCCCCTATTCTGTGCATCTTCTTCGCCTCCGACGAAGTGCAGAAACTTTGTACAGTTTTTATAGCTTATTTAGGAGTTCAATTGTAGTTCTAGAATCCATTAACATCATGCATTCAATCCCAAATACATAAGGTTAAGCAAAATTAAAACTCACGCAAACAGTTTATTTTTAAATAGAGCAACATCTTACACACAACAGAATTATGCAATGATTTAACAGTCGATTCAACATGCTTCCAAGATTAATATTACTTCAACTTAATCTGTTTTAGTGCTAAATTAATTCCTGGAGTCCACTAGGCATGCACAGAACACGAATTAAAGGGAAAGAATAAAATAGTGACTTGCCTTTGAGTTTCAGATTTGAAACTCTAAACTGCCGTATCCTGAATTTTCCCACAAGGTTTCCTACTGTTGTTCCACCTTCGTCACCCTAGGTTTAGTCTCAGTTGAAACCCACAACCCCAACTTCCTTCCTCTCTGTAACTCTCTTAAGTTCTCCTCTCTACTTCTCCCAAAACCACAACTATTACTCTCTGTATGTTCTCTTTGTTTCACAATGTGACTATGAGAACTAGGATTATGTTTCTAACCCTAAACCAACGTAGAATATGCATATATATATATAGACTTTTAAATTCTAAACCCTAATCCTTATACAATTCGGCCCATTGAACAACCTAGGTTTAACAGTGCCGGCTACATGAACTTACGTAAATTTATAATAACAATGACTTAAATAAAGAAATAAAAACAACCATTAACAACCAATTAAATAATTAACACAATTTAAATAATTAACAATTTACAAAATAATTAACAATTTAACAAAATACTAGCAATTAAATAATTAATACAACAAACAAGGAAAACAATTAATAATAATAATAATAATAAAAATAATTAAATCAAAAATAAAATACCAGAAATATCCTTTTAAAAATTAGGGGTATTACATCATCACACCCCCAAACTTAAATATTGCTAGTCCCTAGCAATGAACTAGAAAGTAAAGGAATCAAATAAACAACTATACAAGTATGAATCTAGAAAACAATAAATGGATAACGCCACTTTCGTAGGGAACACGATTGCACTTAGCATATGCAACAAGCCTTTTAAACCCCTAGGTTATCCCTAGTGGACGAGTGAAGTCTCATGAGGGTTTCCAGAAATGGTACCCACAGACATTAAGCTCATTCTTTCAAAAGAGGTACCAATATTGCAAACAAGCATTGGGAGAAAACTACCTTAAGTATGCAATTTTTCAACCCTTTCTAAGTAATCTCCCAAAATTTCAACATCAAACAAGCAAGTATAGTCCTCAACACATCAAGAAAATGATCATGCAAATCAAAACAACTCTAGAATCCTTTTGAGTGGACCGGCATCAAATGTATTACTATCTAAGCCAACTAAAGAATTAATCACATCTTTAACTAGCACACAAATCTAGTACCGATCATCAAGACAAAAAGTGGACCTTTTATTAAAACTTTATTCATCGAGGTGCGCTTATTCTTTTCACTCGATTTTTTTATTTTTATTTTTATTTTTATTTTTATTTTTTATTGAGGATTAAAGATGGAAGTATAGTGTAATGTGTTGATTTATTAAGCTTTCTAGCGATTCATGAGGTCGAGCGTTAGGTCAATGACTCCCAAACCAGATGGCTTTAGGGCATTAGGCATTCAAATACCCCTACGGACTTACAAGCTCAAATCAACTAGGCTACAAATCAAGACAACAACCATCTAATCATTTCCTACTTCTTACCTTTTGGAAGAAGTCACTTTTTTATTGCTTTTGCAACTTTTTTTTTTTTTTAATACAATTATTAACCTAGAGTTTGGGCCCTCCACCTTTCGGCGCGAGAAGTTCAGTGCTTGATGAGGCTAGAATCCCGGCTACTTAGTGAAAAGGGGTTGTTATCCACCTTTATCAAGAATGAAAGCTTTCAATGCACTACTAGCTCAATTGGTATATAACCAATTCAATAATTAACAAAGCATGTACCCCAAATGAATGCTAGTATGCGTCGGTTGTGATACCCCTCGGATCCGAGACACGGGTTGATCAGGCCCAGGCCCAAACCCGAGGGAATATCAAACAATTAAAGTATTTTAATACGAACACAGATGACAAAAAGAAACAATAAAGATAGAATAAAGCTGAAAGAAATAATAATAATAATAAAACCTTCCATGTATAACTGAAAATTGAAACTCCAATCCTCCAAAACTTCAAGGTTACAACTTGGGAATCCACTGGTGGACCCCTAACCAAAAGTTCAACTGAAACTAAAAACTGAAAATAGATAATGCTAGAAACATCGAGAGAAGTCCTACGTAATCAGAAGAATGTAAGACTGTCCTTGACAAGCACGATCAAGCTCTAAGGCTGGAACTGTTATGTACCTGAAAAGAATAATGAAGGAGTGGGTCAGAACCACGAGCAAGTTCTAATCTAACTGCAATCCATACAGTGACCCGATACGCAGATACACCGTAAACACCTCACAATATCTATCTAGTCCATACGTATAAATATATCCACACTAAGGGACATTCACTAGTCTATAATAGGGGTCTCAACCTGAATAGAAGGCAACATGCGAATACGCACCCAAAGATGGGCATGAGTACCTAGACCTAACAGGGTACACCTCAACCTATTATAACCAGCTACGCATCCACCGCATATACGCACCCTAACCAACAAGTCTGAGACTCAAGCTCAACTCGTGGTACCATAAACATATATATAAAGTCCGTCCAAATCCAGGGTATGTAATTCAACTATTTATTAAACTGACATACAATAAACCAACTAGTTAGTCACTCAACTTATTCAATTGATATGACTTAACTACCATCCGTTAATCCAGGAAGTCATCCAACTTGGTTATAGCTGATCTGACTTAGTCACAATTAGGATTTTGATATCTTTCAATCCATTCCATTAATCTAATAGGTTAGGTTTATGCGTTTTGAGCTAAACCGTCCCTAGTATGTCACCGTCCCATACCAGTACATACAATCCTCCATATCCATGTAAATTACAACATATATAGCATTTCAATAATTTACAGACCAAAAACCACCATCCAAATAATTGCAGAAAAGTATTTAAGATTTCAGCAATTTAAATCCCAGAATTAAACCATGTAGTTGCAGGAAACATTTTAATAGTTTACACAACTAGCATCCAAAGCATGCATAGACCCAATCCAACATATCAATGACTCTATCATGCATTTAGAACAAATTCTATAATCTTATTATAGTCCAACAAATTGCTAAATTAACCTAAACAATTTATTTCGTCCCATCCGATAACAGTGTATTAAGTCATACGCTTTTATACTGTTTTATCTTTTATCTTAGAGACTTAAACCATGCATCAACTAGTTTAATCACACTTAAAATCAAGTAATTAAATCCTCTATAAAGTCCCCACAATCCATTAGGAACATCCAAAATCTCAAACAGTGCCCAGAATACCAAACAGTACCTTAAAAACTAAAATAAAATAAAATAAAATAAAATCGTATATTGGAGAGGGAGCCTGCTCCAAATTTTGGGAGCAGGCACTTTCAGCCTAGAGCTGGCTCTACTTGTTGTGGGAGCCAGCTCCCACATCCATGGAGCCGGCTCTCACCTCCTTTGAGAGCCCCTGTTCCCCGTTGCTTCGTTTCAGTCCGTCTGCTCCCTCTCTGATCAGTTCCTACCACTCTGTTGGTTTCTAAAACTAATCTTAGGAGTCTTAATTTAGTCTAGAAGCATCCCCCAAGGTTTTTTACAATAATTTTGAAAACAATTACAGAATTTAATCAAGCCACTTAAACTAGCATGCTTGGAAAACAATACTGGAACAGGTTTCAGAAACTTTCAGGTCTCTACTGAACCCTCTGTTCCTCTTCACCACTGAACCTACGAATCTTATATCAATCCCAATAACACCCCCATGGTTCATTTACAGAGTCAAAAAACATAATCCAAAGACTAGATTTACAACAGAGCAACATGCTTAAAGAACAGAAAACTGAAACGAGCCATGCATGAACTGTAACAAAACGGTTTTCAACATAAACAGATCGTTCATATAATATATATTAAACATATATCTTCCAGTTATTGATTGATTAAACCCTAGAGATTATCTAGTTGCACAGAACACGAGCCGAAGAGAAGGAGAAAGAAAAGAACTTGCCTTTGAGTTTCAGACTTGAAACTCTAAATTCCCAGTTTCTGTATTACCCGTTCAATTCCCCACTGCTGTTCCACAAACCCGCGTTTCTTCTACCTTGCTCCCACCTATCCTTCCTCTCCTATCTCTCTCTATTCTCCCTCTGTATCCCACGGTCTATGTTTTTTTTTATACAGAAATTACGTTTAATTATTCCAAAACCCTAAACCACCGTGACACACATACTTATAGGCTTAGTGATTAAACCCTAATCCATGTATAACTCGGCCCATAAAAACCTAGGTTATACTCACTGTCGGCTCATAAAGCTATCTAGGTTATAAGATACTCGATTTAATACAGTAACTGATACTAATTTAGTCTATAATTTAATCTAATTAAAATATTTAAATAAACCAATTACACATTAGAAAGACCAAACCAATCCAAATACAGAAAACAAGAAATAGTTAACAAAAATAAAATTCATAATTAAACAACAAATGCCAGTTAAACAATTAAAACACTTAAACAATAAATGCCAATTAAATACATGTCACATAGGTAAACAATTAAATAAAATAATTAAACCAAATAATCACGCAAAAATACAATAAAAATAATAAATAAATGCTGAGACTATCCTTTTAAAATTAGGGGTATTACATTCTTCCCCCCTAACAAAAGGAATTCCGTCCTCGGAATTCGCCCTTACCTTCTTCCAATATTTCAGGAAACTGCGAGCGAATGACATCCTCCCATTCCCAAGTGGACTCAACCTCATTGTGATGATTCCACTGCACACGAACCAAAGGGATAACCTTATTGCGAAGGATTTGATCCCGACGGTCAACAATACGAAATGGTGGCTCCAAATAAGTTGCATCCGGCTGCAACTCAATCTCCCCAACATCGATATGCTGATACCGATCCTCATCTCGCAGAAATTTCCGCAACATGGACACATGGAATACGTTGTGTACGCGGTCCAAATTATCCGGCAGTGCCAACCGATAAACAACAGCTCTAACTCGATCCGTAATCATGAATGGACCAACAAACCGCTGAGACAACTTCCCTTTCTTCCCAAAGCGCATAGCACCCTTCATAGGAGATACTTTGAGAAGAACCTGATCCCCAACCCGAAACTCCAAAGCACGAGTGCGACGATCAGCATAGCTCTTCTGCCTACTTTGGGTAGTATGCATGCGATCTCGAATAAGAGCAATCTTTTCAGAGGTATCCTTGATGAACTCAGGACCTAAGAATCGATTCTCTCCAACCTCCATCCAACAAACAGGTGATCGACACGGTCGACCGTATAACGCCTCAAAAGGTGCCATCCCAATAGTCTTCTGGAAACTATTGTTATAAGCAAACTCCACAAGTGGCAAATATTCCTCCCACTGGCCCTTGAAATCCAGAACACACGACCGAAGCATATCTTCCATAATCTGATTCACCCTCTCAGTCTGTCCGTCAGTCTAAGGATGATAAGCAGTACTAAGGTGTAACTCCGTACCTAAAGCCTGCTGAAAACTCTTCCAAAATCCAGATACAAAGCTCGAATCCCTGTCCGATATAATAGACAATGGAATACCATGTAGCTTCACAATCTCTGAAATGTAAAGCCTCGCCAATTGCTCCGAAGTGTAGTCAGTGCAAATAGGCAAGAAATGAGCTGACTTGGTCAACCGATCCACAATGACCCATATGGAATTATGCCCCTTGAAAGAATTTAGTAACCCTTCCACAAAATCCATAGATATGCTCTCCCATTTCCACTCCAGAATTGGTAGTGGCTGTAGAGCTCCTGGCGGCCTCTGATGATCAATCTTAACCATCTGACAAGTACTACACTGAGAAACAAAAAGAGCAATGTCCCTCTTCATACATGCCCACCAAAACTGCCGCTTCATATCTTGATACATCTTATCGCCTCCTGGATGAACAGAGAACTGAGAGTGGTGAGTCTTAGTCATCACATCCTTCCTCAAACCATCAGCAGAAGGTACCACTAACCGTCCCTTGTACCTCAAACCTCCGTCAGCCCCAACATAGTAAAATGGAACCTCTCCAGAAGCTATCTCTGCAACCTTGTCGATGCACTGCTGATCCGTGAGTTGTGCTTGTAAAACCTTGCGAATGATGGAAGGTGTAACCATCATGTAAGCCATAAAAGCATCTAATAACTCATCTACACTCTTCAAAGTATTCCACTCAGTAGTGAATAGAGTAGAAAGACTACCAACAGGTTGGCGACTGAGTGCATCCGCCACCATATCCGCTTTCCCTGGATGGTACTGTATAGAAAAATGATAGTCTTTTACAAACTCCAACCATCTGCGCTGTCTCATATTCAGCTCCCGCTGAGTGAACAAGTACTACAGACTCTTGTGATCACTGAATAATCTGAAGGACTCACCCAACAGATAATGCCTCCAAATACGCAAGGCAAAGACCACTGCTGTCAACTCCAAATCATGTGTTGGATAATTAAGCTCATGAGGCTTAAGTTTTCAAGATCCATAAGAAATCAGTCGCTCCTCCTGCATCAATACACATCCAAGACCCTGCAACGAAGCATCCGTGTAAACAAGATACTCTATCCCGCTCTGCGGAGTAGCCAGAACCGGTGCAGAAGTCAGCTTCCGTTTCAGCTCATCAAAAGCTCGCTGATAGTGTTCATCCCACACGAATTGTACACCCTTCTTGGTCAGATGAGTGAGTGGTCCTACTATCTTGGAGAACCCCTGGATGAATCTCCTGTAATATCCTGCTAGACCGAGAAAACTCCGAATCTCAGTAGGTGATGTAGGCTGTCCCCACTCAACCACTGCTGAAACCTTGGCCGGATCCACTACTATCCCCTTTTCTGACACCACGTGACCCAGAAATTTCACCTCCTGCTGCCAAAATTCACACTTCTCGAACTTGGCATATAACTAGTGCTCACGAAGCGTCTGCAAGACTATGCGAAGATGTCTAGCATGATCGTCCTCCGACCGAGAATAGATCAAGATGTCATCAATAAAGACAATAATAAACTGATCCAAATAAGCCCGGAAGACTCTATTCATTAAGTCCATGAATACTGCAGGTGCATTGGTCATCCCAAACGGCATAATACGAAACTCATAAGAACCATATCTCGTGAGAAATGCTGTCTTAGTAACATCTTACTCCCTAACCCTCAGTTGATGATACCCAGAACGCAGATCAATCTTGGAGAAGTATGTGGCTCCCTTTAACTGATCAAATAAGTCATCAATCCTGGGCAAAGGATACTTGTTACGAATCGTAACCTTGTTTAATTCCCTGTAATCTATACACAGACGAAGCGAACCATCCTTCTTCTTCACAAATAGAACCGGTGCTCCCCAAGGTGATGTACTCCTACGAATAAAACCCTGGCTGAGTAACTACTGAATCTGATCCCTCAGCTCTCTTATCTCCACCGGCGCCATCCTATAGGGTGCCCTAGCAATAGGCGCAGTGCGTGGAGCTAAGTTTATCACAAAATCAATCTCTCGACTAGGTGGCAACCCTGGAATCTCCTGAAATAAATCCAAGAAATCCTGTACAATCGGTATGTTATCCAATGGCACAGTAATCCCCTCCTTATTTTCCTCCTCCACATGGAACAAATAGGTGCTACTGCCCCCTTTAGAACGTGGCATAGCTACTACATACATATCCTGACCAGGTATGGTAAAAATAATAGATCTATCAAAATAATCAACTTGGGCATGGTAGTGAGACAACCAATTCATCCCAAGTATCACATCGTAAGTGTGCATGTCCAGGACCAATAGATTGGCTAGAAATCTGAATCTGCCAATATCTAATGTCACGGGCCCATCACTCTCATGTATAATAGCTGTATCACCCAATAGTGTAGAAATACCCTGAGGTCTAGTGCATACCCTCGTCCTCATCCCAGATAAAGCAACAAAAGTCCTAGCTACAAATGAGTGTGTAGCACCTGTATCAAATAAAACACGTCCATGCAAACCATGAATAGGAAACTTACCCTTAATAGTCTGAGGTGCCTGAACTTCCTGTGGCATGGGGTTATACACCCTGCCATAATGCAATTGCTATGGTGCCTATCCCTGAGTCTGCGGCGGTGCCGGTAAAGCCAGATGTGTCTGTCCCTGAATCCATGTAACCTGTGGAGCTGGTAGAGGCACTGGCGCCTTCTGTCCCTGCTGCACATACTGTCCCTGTCCTACTTTAGGACACTGCTTGGTGGTATGACCATACTCTTCACAAGTGTAACAACTACCCTGGAAAGTACCAAATGGCCTCCTCTGTCGATTAGCCTGTGGCTGACCCTGTCCTGCCTGTGGTCCCCCATTCTGTTGCCTCTGAACATGTGCCCCATTCCGGTAAGCATCTGAACCACCCTTGTGCTTCTTCCAAGGCTGTTGTCCCTGGAACTTGCCTTTGTCATTCTGTCGGTAACCATTGCCATTCCCCTTTTTAGCTGACTGATTAGTAGAGTCTTTATCACCCTGCTTCTCACCACGAGCTTGTCTGATGTCCACAGTTAACTGATACTGTTGTAGAGCGGCGTCTACCACCTGAGCATAGGTAGTATAGGCTAGACTACCTGTAATAGCTCTCTTGATAGACCACATCAGTCCCTTGACGAAACTGTTACGCTTTTTCTCCTCTGTATCCACCTCCTCTGGTGCAAAGAGAGACAAGCGTGTGAACTGCTGCTCATATTCCGCCATTGTCATGTTTCCCTACTGCAGATTTAGAAACTCGGTCTTCATAGCTGCCCTGACTGCATAGGGAAAATATTTCTCATCAAAGCGAGCACTAAACTCATCATAAATCAATGTCATCCTCTCCTCTGGGGTGGTAACTGACTCCCACCACTGTAATGCATCCCCAACTAGCTTGAAAGTAGCAAACATCTGCTTCTGAACCTCCGTGCACTGAACCAAACGAAGATGAGGCTCAATATCCTATTTCCACTGGTGAGCTGCTCTCGCATTAATGGAGCCTGAGAACACAGGTGGACTCCCCTTTGTGAAAGAGCTCCTAGCCTTTCCCCAAGAATCCGTCTGAACCACTGGTGCTGGTACAGGTGCCTGCTGAACCTGTGGTTGGTTCCGGAGTGCAACTATTACCCCAGCCTCTATAGCCCGAGCAACAAGGTCATTGAGGTGTGGAGGAATCTCTGGATCTTTGACCCGACCCTGAGTCTGTTGAACTTCCTCCTGCTCCCCCTGAAACCCTGGCATTTGCTGTTCTTCTTCCATTTGCCGACGTTGTAGACGTTCCTGCTGTCTACGTGCCGCTCTCCTCTGTCGACTGTTCATGTTCTGTCCTCTTCCAGTGTTAACCGTGCTGTTAACATAGAAAGACAGACATCAGTATGAGTTTAAACGAACCGTAAAAGAATTCAACGAATCCTAAACATAAGCTCTATATAAAAAAAAAAAACGTGACGCGGAAGTCTTAATACGAAACGTCCTAGAGACACTTGAACCTGGAGTGCTCTGATACCAACTATGATACCCCTCGGATCTGAGACACGGGTTGATCAGGCCCAGGCCCAAACCTGAGGGAATATCAAACAATTAAAGTATTTTAATACGAACACATATGACAAAAAGAAATAATAAAGATAGAATAAAGCTGAAAGAAATAATAATAATAAAACCCTCCATGTCACCGTCAAAATTGAAACTCCAATCCTCCAAAACTTCAAGGATACAACTTGGGAATCCACTGGTGGACCCCTAACCAAAAGTTCAACTGAAACTAAAAACTGAAAATAGATAATGCTAGAAACATCGAGAGAAGTCCTACGTAATCAGATGAATGTGAGACTGTCCTCGACAAGCACGATCAAGCTCTAAAGCTGGAACCGTCCTGTACCTGAAAAGAATAATGAAGGAGTGGGTCAGACCCACGAGCAAGTTCTAATCTAACTGCAATCCATACAGTGACCCGATACGCAGATACACCGTAGACACCTCACAATATCTATTTAGTCTATACGTATAAATATATCCACACTAAGGGACATTCACTAGTCTATAATAGGGGTCTCAACCTGAATAGAAAGCAACATGCGAATACGCACCCAAAGGTGGGCATGAGTACCTAGACCTAACAGGGTACACCTCAACCTATTATAACCAGCTACGCATCCACCGCATATACGCACCCTAACCAACGAGTCTGAGACTCAAGCTCAACTCATGGTACCATAAACATATATATAAAGTCCATCCAAATCCAGGGTATGTAATTCAACTATTTATTAAACTGACATACAATAAACCAACTAGTTAGTCACTCAACTTATTCAGTTGATATGACTTAACTACCATCCATTAATCCAGGAAGTCATCCAACTTGGTTACAGCTGATCTGACTTAGTCACAATTAGGATTTTGATATCTTTCAATCCATTCCATTAATCCAATAGGTTAGGTTTATGCGTTTTGAGCTAAACCGTCCCTAGTATGTCACCGTCCCATATCGGTACATACAATCCTCCATATCCATGTAAATTACAACATATATAGCATTTCAATAATTTACAGACCAAAAACCACCATCCAAATAATTGCAGAAAAGTATTTAAGATTTCAGCAATTTAAATCCCAGAATTAAACCATGTAATTGCAGGAAACATTTTAATAGTTTACACAACTAGCATCCAAAGCATGCATAGACCCAATCCAACATATCAATGACTCTATCATGCATTTAGAACAAATTCTATAATCTTATTATAGTCCAACAAATTGCTAAATTAACCTAAACAATTTATTTCGTCCCATCCGATAACAGTGTATTAAGTCATACGCTTTTATACTGTTTTGTCTTTTATCTTAGAGACTTAAACCATGCATCAACTAGTTTAATCACACTTAAAATCAAGTAATTAAATCCTCTGTAAAGTCCCCATAATCCATTAGGAACATCCAAAAGCTCAAACAGTGCCCAGAATACCAAACAGTACCTTAAAAACTAAAAAAAAATAAAATAAAATCATATATTGGAGAGGGAGCCTGCTTCAAATTTTGGGAGCAAGCTCTTTCAGCCTAGAGCCGGCTCTAGGAGTCCTTAGAGCCGGCTCTACTTGTTGTGGGAGCCGGCTCCCACATCCATGGAGCCGGCTTTCACCTCCTTTGAGAGCCCCTGTTCCCCGTTGCTTCGTTTCAGTCCATCTGCTCCTTCTCTGATCAGTTCCTACCACTCTGTTGGTTTCTAAAACTAATCTTAGGAGTCTTAATTTAGTCTAGAAGCATACCCCAAGGTTGTTTACAATAATTTTGAAAACAATTATAGAATTCAATCAAGCCACTTAAACTAGCATGCTTGGAAAACAATACTGGAATAGGTTTTAGAAACTTTCAAGTCTCTACTGAACCCTCTGTTCCTCTTCACCACTGAACCTATGGATCTTATATCAATCCCAATAACACCCCCATGGTTCATTTACAGAGTCAAAAAACATAATCCAAAGACTAGAGTTACAACAGAGCAACATGCTTAAAGAACAGAAAACTGAAACGAGCCATGCATGAACTGTAACAAAACGGTTTTCAACATAAACAGATCGTTCATATGACATATATTAAACATATATCTTCCAGTTATTGATTGATTAAACCCTAGAGATTATCTAGGTGCACAGAACACGAGCCAAAGAGAATGGGAAAGAAAAGAACTTGCCTTTGAGTTTCAGACTTGAAACTCTAAATTCCCAGTTTCTGTATTGCCCGTTCAATTCCCCACTGCTGTTCCACAAACCCGCGTTCCTTCTACCTTGCTCCCACCTATCCTTCCTCTCTTATCTCTCTCTATTCTCCCTCTGTATCCCACGGTCTCTGTTTTTTTTTTAATACAGAAATTACGTTTAATTTTTCCAAAACCCTAAACCACCGTGACACACATACTTATAGGCTTAGTGATTAAACCCTAATCCATGTAACTCGGCCCAAAAAAACCTAGGTTATACTCATTATCGGCTCATAAAGCTATCTAGGTTATAAGATACTCGGTTTAATACAGTAACTGATACTAATTTAGTCTATAATTTAATCTAATTAAAATATTTAAATATACCAATTACACATTAGAAAGACCAAACCAATCCAAATACAGAAAACAAGAAATAATTAACAAAAATAAAATTCATAATTAAACAATAAATGCCAGTTAAACAATTAAAACACTTAAACAATAAATGCCAATTAAATACATGTCACATAGGTAAACAATTAAATAAAATAATTAAACTAAATAATCACGCAAAAATATAATAAAAATAATAAATAAATGTCGAGACTATCCTTTTAAAATTAGGGGTATTACATCGGTGCTAGTGTAGAATCGTAGATTGAATCTCAAAATAATCACAAAATCAAGATGACGTGGACCACAAGTGCAAGCATGATATCAATTTTTCGAAAAAATTACTCCTAAATGGCATTTATAAGGCATATAAGGATTATTGGACTCTCAAGTCAAGCAATTTTTAAATTTTAAGTAATATAGTTCTCAAAAGATCAAAATCATAGCTAGATATGGACCAATCATAGAAATATCCCTCAAATACACAAGTCATGCTAAAAATTTGAATTTAAAACTAACACTGTAAAACACCATTCCCCCCAAACTTAAATTGCACAATGTCCTCAATGTGCAAAGAGAACAAAGGAAAGAGTATACCAGTGCAACTAAGCAAGAATGATCGGGACTGAAGTATCCGAAATGGGTAGCATTGCCCCCCCAAACTTGGGATGAACTGTGATCCTGAAAATTGGCACTTGGATAAACTTATCAGATAACAAAATGGGATAATCAGTGCACAGTAGACATGCAAGTGTAAATGGGATAAACAGATAAAGAAATGAGAGATGTGTAAGGGTGGTCCTAGAAATTGGGTAGCACTTTTTCACTGAAGTCACTGTGATGCACCTAATGGAGTCAAACATACAGATATGAGAATACAATCATATGACGTCCATAGTAAAAATAGATATATATAAAACGGATAAAGTGCATGTACAACAAAAATATCAAAGCCGACAGACCGGCTGTAAAAATAATACAGTGACAATAGTAAAGTATCAAAAGGAGAGAGGGATCATAAGATAGAAAAGACTAGGAGCTCAGGAAGATGAGGTAGGACGGGCAGGTCTGGCTCCGCGGATATCTCTGGATAAATCTCTGAACATGGTCGTGACATTTGTGCGAAAGGCAGTAAACTCAGCTCTATAGGCTGTGAGGTCAGCTCGGATGGTAACAACAGCATCCTCGAGCGTCTGTAGACGTACTCCAAAGCCGGGGGTCATATCTTGTGATACCCCTCGGATTCGAGACACGGGTTGATCAGGCCCAGGCTCAAACCCGAGGGATATCAAACAATTAATATTTTATAACAAACACGGATTACAAAATTAATTAAGAAATGAAATTAAAGCTGAAAGGAACTAAAATAAAATCCGCAAAATATTATAATTATTAAAATCCATCAAACCCAAACTCCAAAACTCCATCAGTTTACAACTCGGGAATCTATTTCTAGTGGACCCCTATTAAACATCCAGACTAAAACAAAACAACTGTAATATACATCCAGAAATAAACTATGGAGAGAATCCTACATCGTCGGAGGAGTGAATAAAGACCTCTGCTCAGCACAAACACGTCTAAACATGGAACTGTCGTGTACCTGAAAAATAGAAGTGGGTTAGGCCCACGTGCAAGTTCTATACTACTACAATCCAAACAGAGGCCCGATACGCATGTACATCCTAAACAATTCAACAATAGCTACTAGTCCGTAAATATATATATATAGTCACACTAAAGGACTCTCACTGGACTACAGGCCGGTCTCAACCTGAATAGAGGTAACATGCTAAAACGCACACGAAGTGGGCATGTGTACCTAAACCTAAACAGGGTACACCTCTAACCATCGTATCCAGCTATGCTTCCCAATGCATATACGCTCCCTAACCGTCGATCCGGAGACTCAAGCTCATATCGAGGTACCATAACAATATATTTAAAATCCATCCTGAATCCTAGTAGTGCCGCTCAACTAGTCGTTGCCATGACACTACAATAAATAGGACTTAACTTTTAATTAAACCATTCCATAATCCAGAGTGGGTAGGTTTTGGTATTTTGAAACCAAACCGTCCCTAGTATACCACCGTCCCATATCGGTGTATACTATCCAATCATCCAGCAGTTGATAATATCAACAATTAAAATAACCATCAGCTAAATCCATATTTCCATTACTGATACTAACAGGCATAGTGTAAGCATCAATAAACACAGCCAACCATATCCATAAACAGGCTCAGTTTCTGCAGTTCCACAAAATTCGGTATACTATTAAGTGAAAATATTAATAGTGTTCAACAGCCAGCAATTGATATTACAAATATTAAAATAAATATCAACTAGGTTCATACCTCCAACAATTGATCTTAACTGTAATCAGGTAAACAACAAAACAGAAACACAGAACGCATATAGATAGACTTAATCTATATTGTTTTCCAGAATCCGATAATGCTAAGTTAGTTTAACCCTTAATATCATTCAACACCAACTCATTCAGAACAGTTATAATTCAGATACATGATCATGTTATGACATTAATCATGCTATCATCATCCATCTCAAAAATTTACTAGTGCAGGGAGAGTTAATTATTTTTAGCTTCCCAAATTTAAACACAGTGAAATTGTCTATTTAAATCCCTACTGTCCAAATTAGTTTAAGCACGTAGATTTAATTAACACCCTATCTAGAGCCTCAATCTAACTATATACATCAATTAAACCTTTCATATTTAATCCTGAACTCAATTGGAAACTCCAAAAACAACCACTGCATACATAAACTGACTGAAGAATGAAGAAAAAATTAAAAACACAGCAAGGAGGCGTCTCCAAAAAGTGGAGCCGCCTCCTTAGGCCTTGGAGCCGGCTCCCACACTTGGGAGCCGCCTTCACCTCAAAGGGAGCCGGCTCCCTCTAAGGGAGAGCTGGCTCTCTCCCTCTTTGTCCCATCTCTTCGCCTTCTGTCTCCATTTTACGCCTTTGTTACCTCACGCCATGACTTCCAGAGGCTGCAACCCAATCCTAGTACATTCCCAATCCATGTTTAAGTCCAGTTAACATTACATACATAGCTTTAAACAGAGATTTATGCAAGCAACCATCATATTTTAACAGTTTTACAAAGCATAAAAACATACAGATAAAGTTCAGTTTAAGCACGAACAAAGAATCTTTTAATTGATTCAATTAATCCTAAAACTATTTATGAATGCAAAGAACACGAAACCTAAGGGAGAGAGTGAGGATAGAACTTGCCTTACACTGACGTTCGTCCCAATCGTCTGGTGAATCCTCTGTTTACTCACTGTTTTCCTCCCAGCCGTCTCTAAACTCTTTGTGTCTTACTGTGGCGTAATATGCTTCTAAAAACCCTAAGCAGACACCCTAGAGGAGTATGTATAGGCCACATTAATCATAGACTCTCTTAAACCCTAAGTGGATTTGCTCGGCCCATAGAGAAAACTAGGTTAAATGCACTGTCGGCTGTGAACTATGATTCTAATGTATAACCATCCATGTGCAACCTTCCCTACAGCCACGTTAAAAAAAAAAAAAAAAAAAAAACTAATTTAAACTAGAAACTAATTAAATTTAATAAACCAAATTCATTTAACAAGTTGCTACCTAATATAATTTAAACCAATAATTAAAACTATCAATTAATTCAAATAAAACAAATAATAACAATTAAAGCAAATAATTCCCACAACTAAACAATTAACCAGTAAAATTGCAAACAAATAGTTAAACAATAAATAAATAAAAAACAATCAAAACAAATAAAACAGAGTTACAATTAAAGCACAATTAATGCCATCCAATTCATCATTTAAATAAATAAAACTCAACTTAAATAATTAAATAAATTCCAGGTCTATCCTTTTAAATTTGGGGTATTACATATCTGGAGTCTCAGGCATAGATGAATCAGAAGAAAGCTCCTGAGTTTGCTCTTGCTCATGAATGGGCGACCTGGCTGGAGAGTCCTGCTCTGCATCATCTGCAGGGTGCTTGATCGGTTGGTCAATTAAACATCAACCTTCGCAATAGCACGAATCATTGTAAAATAGGGCTATTGGTCGGGTAAGTCGAACCACTGGGACTGCGCTAGTTTAAGGCAACCTAAGCGTCTAGAATTGTTTTAGAATGATAAGGGGGAATAGGGTTTTTGCTTGGTTTGTCACTAAAGCTATGAAATTAAGATGCATAAAATAGTAGATTGCAAGGAATATAAAGAGGTGAAATGCAAGTAGAGAAGACTAGGGAAGTGAGTCTACTCCAAACCTCTACACAAGCTAATTATATGATTAATTTGGGGAATTAATGTAGAAATGACCTTGATATATAATAATACATGACTACTATAATATCTTCAAGAAATTCAATTAATTAAAGAGTAAGAACAACCTATCAAAGCTTCATATGGTTGAGTTACCTAAACTAAGATGCAACCCTAGACATGCTCACTAAGCTAGAGATTGTCAAACAATTAATCAATTGGTGGAAGCACATGATATCAAGTCATAAGGTTAATCCATCAAAAGAAATTCTTAAGCAATGAATTAACAAGCTACTCAAAATCATGCCATTAAAACCATTCCATAGTCTTAGCTCCATTGTCACTATGAAACTACAAGCCATACAACCATGAGATTAAATCATCTAAGACAAGAGTATTTAATGCAACATGATCTTTAGAACATTAAAACATCCATTACATTATGTAACATGCTCTAGATTATGGAACTAGTCAAATACACATTTCATTCCCCAAAATAAATCAAAAACTAGACATGCTTACAAGGAGGAGTTTCATCACCTCCCTAGATGGAGGTTTAGTTATCCATGGATACAAAAATGGAAGAAGAAGAAGAAGACTCCATCTCCATTTTCGAGCTTCCTTCTTGAAGCTTCAAGAACTCCTCCCCTTTGCTCTCTTCTCCCTCCTCTAATCTTCTAGAAAAATGTAGGATAGGAAGTGTGTGGCCTTTGGTAGCTTTTTATTCTCCAACAAAACCCTCTCTCTCCTCCAAGGAACACCTCCAACCACTTCATAAAGAAGGAAGATGGCATTGAGGAAACCAATGTGCAAGTGGCTGAAATTGAGCCATTTTCGAGTGCAATCTGCCTGATTTTCGAGCACTCGAAAAGTGGTCTCGAGCACTCTAAATTAGTGCAATGTGCAACATGCTCTTCTTGCTCAGCGCTGACCTACTTTGGTAAAACTGCTATAACTTTGTGCCCTGAACTCTGAATGATGATCTGTTTGAAGATTTGGAGAGCTGATTCAGTGCTTTAAAAACTTCATGTTTTGATGAAGACCCAATTCTCAAGTCTGGTTGGTCGAAAATGGGGAGAAAGGTAGTACTTCAGTGCTGCCAGGCAGTTCTGCGCACCTCTGTTAAGAAGATCATAACTCTCTGTTCCGAACTCCGAATGATGAACCGCTTGAAGATTTGGAAAGCTGATTCAGAGATCTAAATCTTTCATGTTATGATGGAAGTCCAGTTCTTGAGTTTGCTAGGTCGAAAATGGAAACAAAAGTCAGGATCACTGCTGCCAGAAATTCAGAAATGGCATCCTTTTTGTTCAAAATTCCACAAGGCATCATTTTTGCTTCCTTTTTGCACTTTAACCTGAAAATGCATAAAAACATGCAAATGGAGTTAATCTACATAAAATAATTAATAACTGGACTTTGTTAATGTAATTTAGGGCGCTTGAATATACAGTATTCAGCGCTTATCACACCCCCAAACTTACATTTTACTAGTCCCTTAGCAAAACCAAAATGCAAAGCTCAATGGAATGAAAACATGGGAATACAATTACAAAAATATTCACCATGGCAAAGATAAACATAAACATAGCTCAAATACAACTTGAAACAGATAAGGAGCTGGAGACGGGATCATTGGGAAGACTACCTTGCATATATGAAGCATTGATACAAAAATTGGGAAAAAACATTTCAACATGCATGCATCAACATCATAGTCCATATAAATAATTCAATTGTCATCTCTTAAATGGAAATAACTCAAACTCCAGTGAAAGTGAATTGGATTCTCAACATGCGGCTTTTACTTTCTTTTCCAATTCCAAAGCACAAGTTTTCAAATCATTGAATTCCCCTTTAAATGAGGTCCCTAAGGCATGATTTTATTTACAAGACAACTTTTGTTGCTTGTTGACAATTTATTGTAACTCAGAAGTGAAACATAAGATGGTTGTGCAATGCTGAAGTCCCTTAAGCTTTCTAACCAACCCTTGTAGCAAGCGTTAGGCCAACAGCTCCCAAACCAGATGGCTTTAGGGTGTTAAGTGTAGAGACACTCCTAGGGCTTAATAGCTCAAGTTGGAAAGGCTACGAACTTCAAGGAACCATGTTTATTACAATTTTTTTTGAATGACCGTGCAATGTTTAAGTCCCTTAAGCTTTCTAACCAACCCTTGTAGCAAGCGTTAGGCCAACAACTCCCAAACCAGACGGCTTTAGGGTGCTAAGTGTAGAGACACTCCTAGGGCTTAATAGCTCGAGTTGGAAAGGCTACGAACGTCAACTAGTCAATTTTTTTTTTTTTTTTTTTTTTTTAGAAACATGCCAAAGGTATTCATCTATCAGGTTCATCAAATCAGATTAACTAGGCTAAGGTCAAGGTCAATCAAGTTGCATGCCTCACAGTTAAGTTTCCAATGTGCATCTGTGCATTGTGAAGCTTATAAGAGTGTAAATCCAGCAAGAATCTAATTGAGGCATTTATACAGACTACATTGTATTTGCATGATCACATCAAATTCAAATTTCTTTATTTTCAAAAATTTCTCAATTGCTTCTATACACAAGGTATTAAACATATGCTTTGTCTCTGACAAGTTCCAAGTTACACTATCATTGCTTTACAAAAATATGATACCGAAACTATGCCAAGAATGCTTTGATGCACCCCCAAACTTAAACTACACAGTGTCCTCAATGTGGGACATGGATGTAAGTTAGAGACAACGAGTATAAAAAGGAACGACAATACCCAGGGGGAAGAAACGGCATCTTGAGACAAAAACCCCCAAACTTGAATTGGACTGCGCAACCTGGAGAGCAACATGAAGAACAAAAAGAAACAACCACAAACAGCATTAATAGCACAAGCATAAATACAGAAAAAGAATGTACCGAAAGTTAACAGAACAGAAAGAATTTGCATTGCAAAAAGAGTTTACATGATTACAAAAAAGAGCTGTACGGGGATCATGTCTACTAGAGCAACCTATACATAGCAAATTCTTACAGGTCAAAAGGAAAACAAAAGATACAAGAGAAATAGGTACATATGAAACAAAAAGATAAGGTCCAACACTCGCAACAAGCTACGGTCCAGAGGGTAAACGAGCGAGGATGGAATGGAGGAGAGATTGAGTCTTACGCCGTTCAGCGGAGGCCAAACGACATTCCTCAGTGGCGACACGGCGGTCTTCAACAGCAAGACGACGATCTTCTTCAGCACCTGAAGAAGTCTCACACAGAGTCCGAGTGTACGCGGACAAAGAATTCTCAAAATGATCCAGTCGCTCATGAATACCCGCAAAGCTAGCCCGGATGAAAGCCTGGTCCTGGTGAGAGTCGACCGGAGGCTCTACCCTTGTAGCGGCTA
The DNA here is from genome assembly GCF_030987335.1 of Cornus florida. NCBI lineage: Eukaryota > Viridiplantae > Streptophyta > Magnoliopsida > Cornales > Cornaceae > Cornus > Cornus florida. The sequence continues at coordinate 82,635,101 of NW_026775580.1, read as the reverse complement.
CGGCGGTGGAAGCATCCTCAGAAGGAGGAGGAGGTGGAGCGTGGATGAACAGGGGAGCAGCAGGCTGAGGGGTACTAGAATGGCTAAGAACATTGATCCACCGGCCCTGGGTAAAAATTTTAATCTTTTCGCCTTTTGGTTCGTGGGGAGGAACAATGAAACCCTTGTGCTGAAGGAGCCGAGTGATGAAAAACGGCAAAGGCAATTTCTGATTTTCAACTTGCGGAACCCGTGCATTATGAGCATCATGCCAAAACTTCATAAATGTGGTCCAAATGAGCTCTGGGATGGAGAACCATTGGCCTTGGTCCATGGCATATAAGGCTTGCAAAAGGAGGCCCCGACGCTCGGTGCTATGCACCAAAGGGCAGACATTGTGCTTGAAGACAGTGTCAATGAACCACAGGCGTTTCGGAAGATTGGTTTTGCGGATAAAAGACCGAGGCCTGGTAGGATCGTCAACAGGGCAAAGGGCAGCGGCAATCTGCTCCACAGTTAATGTATCCGGCTTTTCATATAAAGGGAGATTTTCACGATTGACAATGTCATCGGGGCACTCAATGGGGCAACCAGAAACCTGAATGATGTCAGTCATAGTGAAAGTATAGGTGGTGCCATCAATGGATGTAGTGAGAGAAATGGGTGGCTCTTCAGGGCATTGGAGATTCTGGTAGAAAAGGCGCACTACACGGGGGTAGGCAACCCTGGCAAGGGGTACGCAAATGTGCTGCAGACGCCGGTTAGTCAATTCGGCTACAGCCCACGAAGTTGTGGGTAGAATGTCAAAGGCATCCGTGAGCGGAAATGAGAGTTCGTAGTTGAGTTGTTTGCGATCCCAAGGATCACGTGGTCGCTCACGAGTGACAGCACGGGCACCCGAAGAGGGTCTAGGAGGGCGAGAAGGACCGGCACGAGACATTTAGAGAGGTGGACTTGGTTGAGGACTTTCAGCGAGCACCTGGCGTGCACCACAAAAAGGAGAAGGTGAAAGTGAGTGGGATGGAGGAGCAAACCCAAAAAAATTTTACAAGCAACGAAGCTCTAGCATAGAGCTAGTATCAACAAACCATCAACACAACAAAACACCAACATTGCAAGCCCATCCTCCTTGTAAAATCATAATGAATGAACAAAGGCATGAAAAACAAAGGAAGAAGAGACTGACCTGAATTACACTCTATCCTAGAGTAAGACGAATGGTAGGAAGAGGGAGGGGAGATGATGGGTTGGTGGTTGTGGATGAGGGATAGGTGGGTGAGTAGGGTGAATTGCATGGGGGAGAGAAAGGTGGTGGTTGTGGGGGGAGGTGAGGAGAGGTGGGGGTGAGGGGGTGTGGAGAGAGTATGGATGAGAGAGGAAATGTGGTGATGGTTGATGGAGGTGGTGAGGGTTTAGAGAGAGAGAGAGGTGAGGTTTGGGTGAGTTGGTGTGGGTGAAATAGAGGAGGGCTGGGGGTTAAACGGAGAGGAGGGAGCTTGGGTCGAGAGAGAGAGGTTGTGTGGTTTTAAAAGAGAGAGGGAAGCTTGGTTCGAGCACTCGAAGGGTGTTTTCGAGTGCTCGAAATTGGGGCAGTGGCCTCGGCTGAGGATGGGGCATGGTGCTCTACACTTCGAGCACTCGAAATGGGACTTCGAGTGCTCGAAGTCTTGACAGTGAGGTTTGCTGTGGCATGAGAGGTGGTGGTGTGTGAAGTGGGGGTTGGTTGGTTGTTGGGGGCAAGCATGGAGTGTGGATGCATGAGGGTTGCAGGGTTTGATGATGGTGGTGAGGTGGCTGGGCAAGGAGGCATGCATGAGGTGGTGGCTTGTGGAAGTTGGTCTGCAGAGATGCCGAGAGGGGGTTGTTGTGAGCATGGTGGTGATGCTGTTGGAGAGAGAGGATTTTGGTGGTGAGGTTGGGTTTGGTTGTGAGAGAGATGGTGGATGGAGCTCGAAGTTGCCGAGAGAGAGAGGTTTGTTGGTGGCTGGTTTCGTGGTGGGGTTTGATGAAAGAGAGAGGTGGGTTGCAATGCATGGGTGGGGGTGAGGTTGAAGTTGAGAATGAGATGGAGTGGTTTGGTGGAGGCTGAGAAGAGAGATGGTTATGAGGGTGGGTTGTTGGGTTAGTTTGGTTGATGAGCGTGGGGGTGGGGTTGTGCATGGGAGTGGGTTGCATGGTTGATGGGGTTGAGGGTTGGAAGGTTGTTCATGCATGGCATTGGATATGTGGTGGCATGCAGGGTGGTGAGGGTTGGGTTGGGGAATGCCGAGAGGTGTGTGTTTGGTGGTGTGGAGAGAGATGATGTCGGGATGGGGAGGTGGGGTTGAGGTGGAGTTGGTGAGGTGATTGGAGGGTGGCTGGTTGAGGGGCATGCATGCATGGGCTTGCATGCATGCATGCAGGGTTGTGGGTTGATTGATTCGAGTGCTCGAACTGAGCCTGCGAGCACTCGAATTGAAGGCAGCCGAGAGAGGTTGTAAGATGGATGCAGGTTGGTGGTTTGTGGAAGTTGGTCTGCATGGGTTGGGGGGTGGTTTATTGATGGAGGTCGAGCACTCGAAGCTTGGCTTCGAGTGCTCGAAATTTGGGCAGTGGGTTGGGTTAAGAAACTTGGGCACTCGGAAGGGGGTTGGGATTGCTCGAAAGTAAGGCAGAGAGTTGGGGTCTGTGGGTGAGAGAATTTCGAGCACTCGAAGCCTGGACAGTGAGCTCCACTGATGAGTGCATGTGAGTGCAAAGTTTATGAGGGCATTTGAAGAGCAATCAAGCTATTGCATGCAGTGGCTTGAGTGTTGGGGAGGAGGAGTTCAGATGAATGAAGCTTGGGAGGAAAACTGGAGCACTCAAAGCTTGCATGAGGATTAAAAAAAATGCATGAATGCAATGCAATGGTGCTTTAATGCAACATGTGAACCTGAACTCTAACAGTTCTTAACCATGTCATGCAATGCAAGTTCTGGAACCTGAACTTAATACAATGCGAGTTCCTTTGCATGCATGAATAAACTGTGCATCATGTTGGCATCAAAGCTGCATGCATTATGATTATGAGTATGATAAGAATATGTATATATATAAAAAGGTGATTAATGATTATTTATTTATTTATTGATTTATATATATATATATATTTAAATTTTTTATTTTTTTTATTTTTTTATATAGATCAATGGAAAACTTTCCAAGCCTTGATACATTGCAACATGATGCAAAATGGATGAAATTCTCAAAAATGAATATTTCAAGCATAGAGAATTTTTGAAAATTTTGCATGTCAATCCTAAATTCAAGCCATGCATGGAAAATTTGAAACTTGGCACATTATTCCAATCCAATGCATGGATGATTTTGAGAAAAAGTTGGAAAACTTTTCGACTTCTCTCGAATGCGTGGATGATTTTGAGAAACCATGATCCAACAATGCATTGAAGATAAGAGGCTATGCATGTGAGAGCCATGTCGAAAGTCCGAGAAAATTGCCTGATAGAGCCAAAAACTTCCGGGAATGAAAACAAGAATGAAGAAGGTCGAAGCCAGTCTAAAAATGTGGAACACAACTTAAGATAGTTCCAGAGAAAGTTAAATTTTGGCATTTCTACACCGTTTCCCAGAAAATTTGCAAGGCACGAACAATTGCAAAGAGAAGGAAGCTTGGAAATTGAAAGAATTTCTTCCCTTGAGTTGCTAAATTTAATGTCGATAGCTAGACAAAGCTAGAGCAGGCACTAATCCTCATAAATTGGATCCGTCAAGAGGACTTCCTCAACTTTTCGGGTTAGGATTGTGCCGTCAATGCAAGGCTTAAGCCGTTGGCCATTTACCTTGAAGAGTGATCCACTTGCAGGATCATGAAGTTCGATTGCTCCATGAGGAAAGACGGTAATGACAATGTATGGACCATCCCATCTTGACCGGAGTTTACCGGGAAAGAGTTTCAAGCGGGAATTGAAAAGCCAGACCTTTTGTCCCGGGGCGAAAGACTTCTTGACGATGTGTTTGTCATGAAAAGCTTTAGTCTTTGCCTTGTAAATTTTTGCGCTTTCATACATGTCATTACGCAATTCCTCAAGTTCATTTAATTGCAACGCACGATTAGAGCCGGCTTGTTTAAGATCAAAAGTGAACCTTTTTATGGCCCAATAAGCACGGTGCTCTAATTCTACCGGGAAATGACATGCTTTGCCAAAGACAAATCGATATGGTGACATGCCAATGGGTGTCTTATAAGCTGTCCGGTAAGCCCAAAGCGCATCGTTTAGCCTTACTGACCAATCTTTGCGGTCCGGTCTAACCGTTTTTTCCAAAATGTGCTTAATCTCCCGGTTAGAAATCTCTACTTGACCACTCGTTTGAGGGTGGTAAGGTGTAGCAACCTTATGAATGACGGAATACTTAGCAAGGACGGATTTTAGATAACGATTTCGGAAATGAGATCCGCCATCACTAATGATTGCTCGGGGCGTACCAAAACGACTAAAGATATGAGACTGAATGAAATGGATCATGACTTTATGATCATCGGTTTTGGTAGCCTCGGCTTCAACCTATTTAGACACATAATCCACCGCTACAAGGATGTACTCATAGCCATAAGAAGATGGAAATGGTCTCATAAAGTCAATCCCCCACACATCAAAAATTTCAACAATTAAAATGTTGGTGAGGGGCATCATGTCTCTTCGGGACATGGATCCAAGTTTTTGACATCGTTCACACGATTTGCAAAAATTGTATGCATCCCGGAACAAGGTAGGCCAAAAGAATCCGCTTTGAAGGACTTTGTTAGCGGTCTTTTTGGCACTGAAATGGCCTCCACAAGCAAGAGTATGGCAAAAATTTAAAATGCTTGTGGCCTCGGTTTCAGGAATACATCGCCGGATGATTTGGTCCGGGCAATACTTGAATAGTTCCGGATCTTCCCAAAAGAAATGCTTGACTTGGGAGAAAAACCGGTCCCTCTCTTGTTTGGACCAATGGGCTGGAATTTTGCCAACAGCAAGATAATTGACAATATCCGCAAACCATGGAAGAGTAGAATGTGAAACTTGAAGAAGTTGCTCATCCGGAAAGGAATCACGGATGGCTGCGAATTCTGAAGATTTCTCAATAAGTAAGCGAGAGAGATGATCGGCGACGACATTGTCGGTCCCTTTTTTGTCCCGGATGTCAATGTCAAACTCTTGAAGTAAGAGGATCCATCGAATTAAACGGGGTTTTGTCTCTTTCTTCGCTAACAAATGCCTAAGAGCGGCATGATCTGAAAAGACGATGACCTTGGAGCCAAGAAGATAAGAGCGAAATTTATCCAAGGCGTACACCACAGCTAGCAATTCTTTTTCAGTGGTGGTGTAGTTCAATTGGGCATCGCAGAGAGTTTTGCTAGCATAATAAATGACATGCGGAAGTTTATCCACACGTTGGCCCAAAACCGCCCCTAATGCATAGTCGGATGCATCACACATGATCTCAAAGGGAAGAGACCAATTAGGGGGTTTCATGATTGGGGCGGAGGAGAGGAGAATGCGAAGTTTGATGAAAGCTTCCATGCAAGCGTCATCAAAATTGAACGGAACATCCTTGGCTAAGAGATTACACAAGGGCCGTGAGATTTTGCTAAAATCTTTGATGAAGCGACGATAAAATCCGGCATGGCCAAGAAAAGAACGGATTTGACGGATGGAATACGGAGGAGGAAGATTAGAGATTAACTCAACTTTTGCCTTGTCTACCTTGATTCCCCGCTTAGAAATGACATGTCCTAAAACAATGCCTTCTTGGACCATGAAGTGGCTTTTCTCCCAACTTAGAATGAGATTCGTCTCTTTGCATCTTTGGAGCACAAGAGATAAATTTTTGAGACACGAGTCAAAGGAGGAGCCAAATACGGAAAAATCGTCCATGAAAACTTCCAAGAACCTTTCAACCATATCGGAGAATATGGACATCATGCACCTTTGGAACGTTGCCGGTGCATTGCATAGACCAAAAGGCATGCGTCGATAGGCAAAAGTACCAAAGTGACATGTGAATGTTGTTTTTTCTTGATCTTGGGGGGCGATTGCCACTTGGTTATAGCCGGAATAACCATCAAGAAAACAATAGAAGCTTTGGCCGGCTAACCTTTCTAGGATTTGATCAATAAATGGGAGTGGGAAATGATCATTCCTAGTTGATGAATTAAGTTTTCAATAGTCAATGCACACACGCCACCCGGTGGTGGTTCGTTGTGGCACGAGCTCACCCGCTGAATTTTCAACAACGGTGAGCCCGGATTTCTTGGGGACAACTTGTGTGGGGCTCACCCACTTGCTATCAGAGATAGGATAGATGATTCCCGCATCTAGCAATTTGATCACCTCTTTCATGACCACTTCCTTCATATTTGGATTTAACCGGCACTGGACCTCTCTAGTAGGCTTTGCGTCATCCTCCATATGAATGCGGTGCACACAAATGGAGGGGTCAATTCCTTTCAAATCTGCCACTGTCCAACCAATAGCTTCTTTATGCTCTTGGAGCACCGCTAAAAGGTTGGTTTCTTGGTCTTTTTGAAGGTCCGAGGCAATAATGACCGGAAGGGTTTGCTTTGGACCAAGGAACACATACTTGAGATGGGCCGGGAGCGGCTTAAGCTCAAGTTGTGGCGGAGATAACAATGATGGGACCGGAGGAGTGGTGGAAAGTTGGGGAAGTGGTTCTTTTGGAATTTTCCAAGGAGGTACATCCATGATAGCACTAATATCAAGCAAGGAATTGACTTCTTGAATGGCTTGATCAACATCAAAGTTTGAGAAGTCAAAATGGGACATGCAAGTTTCAAGAGGATTTTTGCTTAGAATGAAGGGGAGAGATTCTTCGACCACTTCATCAATGACATCCACAAGAAAACAATCATCCTCATTGGAGGGATGTTGAGTTGCATGAAAGATGTGGAGTTTGACTTGCATGTTTCCAAAAGCAATGTCCATCACCCCGGTTCGGCAATTAATTGATGCATTAGCCGTGGCTAAAAATGGCCTACCAAGGATCACGGGAATGTGCTTTTTTGGGTCATGGACCGGTTCCGTATCAAGAACCACAAAATCTACCGGGAAGTAGAATTTATCCACTTTGATGATAACGTCCTCGAGAATACCTCGTGGATGCTTGACCGATCTATCGGCAAGTTACAAAACCACGGAAGTCGGCTTAAGATCTCCCAAACCAAGTTGTAGGTAGACTGAATATGGAATTAAATTCACACTAGCTCCTAAGTCAAGGAGGGCCCTCTCGATTTTGCTGTCACCAATGACGCAAGAGATTGTGGGGGCACCCGGATCCTTATATTTCGGAAGAGTGCTGTGCTGAATGATAGCACTAACATTTTCAGTCAACCTCACCTTTTTTGGCAAATGATTTTTAGAAGTGCGCTTTTGAGTGCACAAATCTTTGAGAAATTTTGCATAGGGAGGGATTTGCTTGATAGTATCCAAGAGGGGCAAGTTAATCTTCACTTGCTTGAAAACTTCCCACATGTCTTGAATTTTACAATTCTTGTTCCCAAAATGTGTCGACTCTTGAAGACGTTAAGGAAACGGAGCTTTTGGCTCATAAGTAGTTTCCACATTTGGGGTGACATGTGTGGGATTTCCGTGAATGGTATTTGGACAAGAATTTGAATTAGAAGAGCTTGAATTTGGATTTTTCAAAGGAGAAACTTCCTCACTTTTGTCTCCATCGACCTTGTTGTCAACCACTCTACCACTCTGAAGGGTGGTGATAGCTTGAACTTGTTCATGAGTCGGCCCACTCGGATGAGGGGTTTCGTCAATCACATGCATTCCTCTAGGATTTTCAAAAGGTTGAGAGGGAAGCTTGCCCTTGTCCTTTTGAAGCAATTGATTCATCGAGTTAGCTATTTGGCCCACTTGATTTTCGAGATTAGCTATGGATTGAGTATGAGAGTGAACCATTTGGAGAGTAGGCTGCAAGGATGTCAAGAGTTGCTTGTTGGCATTCATTATTTGCTTATTTAATGATTCTATCATTTGCTTGTTTGCAACTACTATCTCGTCAGTTGGACACACAGGAGGTTGATTGGAGACATTTGGATTGTAAGGAGGACAGTAGCTTGAAGAGGCTTGGAAAGGTCTACCTTGATATTGAGAAGAGGGCTGATTTTGCCGCCCTTGGTTTTGGAATTGGGAATTTTGTGGGGCTTGTTGCCGCCACGAGAAATTCGGATGATCTCGCCAACCGGATTGTAGGTGTTGGAATATGGATTGTTCCCGGGCCGCGAGAACATGGCATTAGCTTGCTCTTGGTTGGGGTTGGGAAATTGCTCCGGTGTGGGGCAATCTTCCGAGAGATGGAATGGACTAGTACATGAAGCACAAACTGAACTTGCCGAATTTTGAGACAATGAAGGAGGAAGATGTGGTGCCATCAATTGGTAGAATTTATGAGCGATGGCATCCACTTGAGATGATTCCTCCCTTATTGACTTTGGTTGACAAGGGTTGGTGTTGTTTGGAGTGGTTGCGGTCGGAGCCCTACGAGAATTGTGTTGAAGTGAATTTTCACTCAAATTCTCAAGTAAGGTCCAAGCCTCATCCGCATTCTTGGACATGAACATCCCACCACAAGAAGAATCAACCATGAATCTATGGGTTTCGGTCAAGCCAGCATAGAAAGCTTGCACTAATTGCCATTTTGGGATCAAATGATGAGGACATTTTCGAAAAAGATCTTGTAGCCTTTCCCAAGTCTCGTGGAGTTGTTCTCCATCAACTTGAGAAAAGCTTAGAATGGAACGCCTCATTTGGTTGGTTTTACTCACCGGATAGTACTTCTTAAGAAATTCTTGTTGCAATTGAGCCCAAGAAGTAATAGAGTTGGGAGCGAGGGAGTTCAACCAATATTTTGCCCTATCCTTTAGGGAGAATGGGAAAAGATGGAGATGAAGTGCATTGTCCGGAAAACCTCTTAACCGGATGGTTGAGCAGATTTCAAGGAACTCATCAAGATGCTTATATGGATCTTCATTATCAAAGCCATGAAATGATGGAAGCATTTGAATGGTACTAGACTTGATCTCATATTGAGCTGCATCGATGTTTGGCATCACTATACAAGAAGGAGAAGCATAGGTGGTAGGAATGAAATGATCTCTAAGAGTCATTGGTTCTACATTAGGAATTTCAGCCCTTTCATTCCCCGGATTTCCTACGTTATCCCCCATTGTATTGAATTCAGTTTCAAGATCCCTTGTAAGAGTGGGTTCCCTAAGGTTCCGTCTAAGAGTTCTTTCAAGTGAATTTATATCAATAGGCGAGTCAAGTGTGGGTAGAGAGAGTGACCTACGGCCAAACATCAACAACAAAGCATATATTCAACAACACAATTCATCATCAATACTCCACATACGATGTTCCCTTTCTCCTCAATTATCAAGACAGAAAATAAATGGCCACGACAAGGACCGATGCTTGTACATGAAATTAAACAAGATAATAGCCTCTACAAGGGCTTTACCACTAAATTAACTACTTCTAAAATTAACACATGTACGATATTCATAATTCGAAACTAGAAGTCACGAGACTTACCTGGGGTCCTCTAGACTTACAATTTGCTAGCAATCCCACGGCGAGCTTCGAGTCCCTAGAATCTTACAACACGAAGATGATCAAAACATACAAGGAATATTCACAAAACAAGTATTCACAATCAAACTAAATTTAACCCTAGAACTTTGGTTGCTAAACCGTTTGCAGTCCCCGGCAACGGCGCCAAAAATTGATCGGTTGGTCAATTAAATATCAACCTTCGCAATAGCACGAATCATTGTAAAATAGGGCTATTGGTCGGGTAAGTCGAACCACTGGGACTGCGCTAGTTTAAGGCAACCTAAGCGTCTAGAATTGTTTTAGAATGATAAGGGGGAATAGGGTTTTTGCTTGGTTTGTCACTAAAGTTATGAAATTAAGATGCATAAAATAGTAGATTGCAAGGAATATAAAGAGGTGAAATGCAAGAAGAGAAGACTAGGGAAGTGAGTCCACTCCAAACCTCTACACAAGCTAATTATATGATTAATTTGGGGAATTAATGTAGAAATGACCTTGATATATAATAATACATGACTACTATAATATCTTCAAGAAATTCAATTAATTAAAGAGTAAGAACAACTTATCAAAGCTTCACATGGTTGAGTTACCTAAACTAAGATGTAACCCTAGACATGCTCACTAAGCTAGAGATTGTCAAACAATTAATCAATTGGTGGAAGCACATGATATCAAGTCACAAGGTTAATCCATCAAAAGAAATTCTTAAGCAATGAATTAACAAGCTACTCAAAATCATGCCATTAAAACCATTCCATAGTCTTAGCTCCATTGTCACTATGAAACTACAAGCCATACAACCATGAGATTAAATCATCTAAGACAAGAGTATTTAATGCAACATGATCTTTAGAACATTAAAACATCCATTACATTATGTAACATGCTCTAGATTATGGAACTAGTCAAATACACATTTCATTCCCCAAAATAAATCAAAAACTAGACATGCTTACAAGGAGGAGTTTCATCACCTCCCTAGATGGAGGTTTAGTTATCCATGGATACAAAAATGGAAGAAGAAGAAGAAGACTCCATCTCCATTTTCGAGCTTCCTTCTTGAAGCTTCAAGAACTCCTCCCCTTTGCTCTCTTCTCCCTCCTCTAATCTTCTAGAAAAATGTAGGATAGGAAGTGTGTGGCCTTTGGTAGCTTTTTATTCTCCAACAAAACCCTCTCTCTCCTCCAAGGAACACCTCCAACCACTTCATAAAAAAGGAAGATGGCATTGAGGAAACCAATGTGCAAGTGGCTGAAATTGAGCCATTTCCGAGTGCAATCTGCCTGATTTTCGAGCACTCAAAAAGTGGTCTCGAGCACTCTAAATTAGTGCAATGTGCAACATGCTCTTCTTGCTCAGCGCTGACCTACTTTGGTAAAACTGCTATAACTTTGTACCCCGAACTCCGAATGATGATCTGTTTGAAGATTTGGAGAGCTAATTTAGTGCTTTAAAAACTTCATGTTTTAATGAAGACCCAATTCTTAAGTCTGGTTGGTCGAAAATGGTGAGAAAGGCAGTACTTCAGTGCTGCCAGGCAGTTCTGCGCACCTCTGTTACGAAGATCATAACTCTCTGGTCCGAACTCCGAATGATGAACCGCTTGAAGATTTGGAAAGCTGATTCAGAGATCTAAATCTTTCATGTTATGATAGAAGTCCAGTTCTTGAGTTTGCTAGGTCGAAAATGGCGACAAAAGTCAGGATCACTGCTGCCAGAAATTCAGAAATGGCATCCTTTTTGTTCAAAATTCCACAAGGCATCATTTTTGCTTCCTTTTTGCACTTTAACCTGAAAATGCATAAAAACATGCAAATGGAGTTAATCTACATAAAATAATTAATAACTGGACTTTGTTAATGTAATTTAGGGCGCTTGAATGTACAATATTCAGCGCTTATCAGTGCTCTAAGTCGATGTCTAAGTGCTCGACAGCTGGATCGACTGGTGCGTCGTCCGCTGCTGGATGTGTTGTTGCTGCCTCTGCCAGTGCCTCTGCTTATGCCTAGGCCTGGGCTTGGACCTGTACCTGTGCCTCCTCTAGTTCCAGCTCTACTGTAGCCAGTATCACGTGGTCCTGCAACCTGGTAATAAAGGAGCGGTAGGTCTTGTTCCAGTCCTTCCTGAGGAAGTGACAGGAACCTGTCTCGAGGTGCTCCCGAGGATGGATGGGATAGCGTTGGTCAATGAGAATCTGGGTGATGAGGTGGCTGAAAGGAAGAGACTTAGCCCGTTCGAGCTTCTCCTTGCTGATGTACTCGTCATACAGTTTCCTCATCACGCTCCAGATAAGCGCAGGAATGGACACCCAGTGCCCGGTGTAGAAAGAGTAAAGGGCTGTCAGATAATCGCCCTTCCTCTGAATCTTGTGCCCCGCCATGTAGATATTCCGGTAAAGGACGGAATCAATAAACCATAGGTCATCTGGAAGGTATGTCTGGGTGGCGAAAGTCGCGTCACTGGCATGGTGACCTGTGAGGGAAACTGCCATGTCGGCATATGAAGGCTTGACTAGCCTCGGATATGTGTCGTGAAGCTCTGGAGGACATCTATGTGGACAGCGGCAAGAGCGGGCTAAAGTGTCCACTGTAATGGTGATCAGATGGCCATCGACAGAAGTGACCATCTCGACTGTGGTATGCGGCGATGGTCGGAGGTTTTAGTAGAACAACCGAACCAGCCGTGGGTAGACCGGCTCTGTAACGGGGGCAAGAATAGTGGCTAGGCCCCTCTGAATAATATCCTGGTAGGTGGATCAGGTCAGCACCGATCGAGAGAAGAAGGCCGTGTCAAACTCTGACTCATGGTCGAGTGTCATGTGTGCATATCGAGGCGTGGGCCTATCACTCCGCAGATGAGCTGGCTGAGGTGGTATATGTGAATGCTCAGCTCCAGTCTGCGGTGGAGATGGTGATGGAGTGAAAGCAGGATGAGCCGTAGAAGTGGATGGTATGTGGTCATCCTCAGGCTCATGAGATGGTGACTGAGGCGGGGTAGCCTGTGCTGGCTCCCGCTGTGCATAAGAGGGCTCTGCGGGCTCCTCTATCCGTGGCCTAGTATGGCGGGTGGGCCCGTGTTGCCTGTTGGCAACGGTCTTCCTCTTTGCCATGGCCTGCAAAAAGAAAAAGAGAAACTTGCAATGGGAGTTAGTGCCAGAATAAGAAATTTAAAAGCATGAAATAGAATCATGTATGTCAAGTAAAATAGACAAAATAAATATGATATGAATCTATACAAGTGGTAGAATATGAAACATGCTAAACAATGTAAGTATGAAATGCATCCAATGTGGAATATCACAGGCATTGGGCATATATATGATAACATGAACATAAGATATGATGAATAAAGTGTGTGTGTGAGATCTATAAATTTTAATCGATCATAAAAAGAAATGAGATCGATTACAAAAGTTGGATCGATCGAAGGTAAGTGAGATCGATCTCACTACTTCGATCGATCGAATACATGAGTTCGATCGATCTCTCAAGATCGATCGGAGATACTAGTTCGATCGATTGAACTGTGCGACGATGAAAACCCAAAGGTCATAGATCTGTGACCTTGGAAGCATAGGGCCCACACGAACGTGTTCGTGGGCCCATCAACACAACAAATCAACAAATCCTATCACAAATCGAGGCCTATACTCCCAAATGAGATCTGTAATACCCCTAATTTTAAAAGGATAATCTCGGCATTTATTTATTATTTTTATTGTATTTTTGCGTGATTATTTGGTTTAATTATTTTTATTTATTGATTTGATTTAATTGTTTACCTATGTGTCATGTGTTTTAAATTGAATTAAGCTATCTTTTATTATTTAATTGGCATTTTATTATTTAAGTGTTTTTAATTTTTAATTGGGTTATTTAATTGGAATTAATTAGTTAAGTGGATTAAATTATTTAATTGATTTTTTTTTTTTTCATTTATTTCTGTTTTAAGTTACAGTTAACTTTGGGGTTGGAATTTCACGTATAGGTAAGCCGTAACAGAGATAGTTTCATGGGCCAACTAGGTTTAGAATTAGGGCTCTGTCTCTAATTAAACACGGATTAGGGTTTATGATTTTTACGCCTATATATATACGGTTATAATCTGTATCAAGGGTTGGAAAAACCCTATTCACGTACCAAAGATACAGAGAAAGAAATAGAGAGCAGTTGTGGGAAAACAGAGTGAGGCTTAAGAGGAATTGTACAGAGAGGACCAAGGAGGTTGAGTAAGGATTAGAGACAGAGTTATAGGAAGCTTGGCGGCGTTCAGAATTGCCGGAAAACTTAGAGACGACACAGGGATTTCAAAATTGAAATCACAGGCAAGTTCTTATCTTCCTCATTCCCTCTGGCTTGTGTTCTGTGCACCTAGATAACCTCTAGGGGATTAATTGGACATTAACTGAACCATGCATGATTTGTATATGTTTACTTGAGGATCTATTAACCGTGAAAATTTGTCTGTAAAACCATTATGTCAGGTATGTGTTCTATTCTTTGTTTTTGGCGTAACGTCCCACTGTTCTAATTTTTATTTTGAACCTTACTGAAATCAACCAAGGTCTAAATGGATACTAAATGTAATTTAAGACCTTAAAATTTAAATTGGAGGAAGAACAGAAGGGTAGGGATAGAACTGATGTTGCAAACTAGTTTCAGTGTCATTCTTCAACAATGCTAGTTTAAATGGCTTGATTAAACTCTGTAATTGCTTTCAAAATTATTGTAAACAATCTTGGGGAATGCTTCTAGACTAAATTAAGACTCCTAAGATTAGTTTTTGAAACCAACAGAGTAGTAGGATTTGATCAGAGAAGGAACAGACGGACTGAAACGAAGAACAGACGGATGGTAGGCTCTCAAAGAAGAGAGAGCCGGCTCCACAATGGAAGGAGCCGGCTCCCCCATCTAAAAGAGCCGGCTCTATGATGTTTAGAGCCGGCTCCAGGCTCTAAAAAGAGCCTGCTCCAAATTTTGGAGCAGGCTCCCTTTTTATTTTTGATTTATTTTAAGTTTTTTTAATTTTCTATGTACTATGTTCACTGTTGGAGCATGGAGACTATTTGAGTGAATTTGGAACTTTACAGAGGGATTAAGGAATGAATTTTGAGTGTTATTAAGACCCTAAATTGATTAAATTTTAATTCTAAATTGTCGGGACAAACAGTGTAAAAATTAAGGCACTTCCTATATTGTTAACAAATGGAAGTTGAATTAATTGTTGAATTAAATTTCAGCAATTTGATGGAATATAATGTGTTTATAAAACTTGTTTTAGAATGCATTCAAGTGCATGATAAGGTCATTTAATTATTAATTTTGATCTATGCATGCTTAGGAGGCTAGTTGCTGAATTATTAAATCGTTTCCTGCAACTATATGGTTAATGCTTGGATTTAAATTGCCGAAATATTAAACAATCTTCTGAAATTGTTTTCGCAATTTATTGGATAATAATAGGATTATTTAACCTATTCACATGCATGATGGAGTCCCTGACATATTAAATTTGGTTTATGCATGCTCTGGATGTTAGTTGTTGATTTGTTAAATCGTCTCCTGCAACTATATGGTTAAATGCTTGGATTTAAATTGCTGAAGCTTTAAATATTTTTCTGTAATTGTTTGGATGGTGGTTTTTGGGTCTGTAAATTATTAAACTGTTATGTATGTTGTAATTTACCTCGATATGGAGGATTGTATGTACCGGTATGGGACGGTGACATACTAGGGACGGTTTAGCTCAAAACGCATAAACCTAACCTAATGGATTAATGGAATGGATTGAAAGATATCGAATCCTAATTGTGACTAAGTCAAATCAGCTATAACCAAGTTGGATGACTTCCTGGATTAACGGATGGTAGTTAAGTCATATCAACTGAATAAGTTGAGTGACTAACTAGTTGGTTTATTGTAGGTCAGTTTAATAAATAGTTGAACTGCTTACCCTGGATTTGGACGGACTTTATATATATATTTATGATACCACGAGTTGAGCTTGAGTCTCAGACTCATTGGTTAGGGTGCGTATATGCAGTGGATGCGTAGCTGGTTATAATAGGTTGAGGTGTACCCTGTTAGGTCTAGGTACTCATGCCCACCTTTGGGTGCGTATTCGCATGTTGCCTTCTATTCAGGTTGAAACCCCTATTATAGACTAGTGAATGTCCCTTAGTGTGGATATATTTATACGTATGGACTAGATAGATATTGTGAGGTGTCTACGGTGTATCTGCGTATCGGGTCACTGTATGGATTGCAGTTAGATTAGAACTTGCTTGTGGGTCTGACCCACTCCTTCATTATTCTTTTCAGGTACAGGACGGTTCCAGCTTTAGAGCTTGATCGTGCTTGTTGAGGACAGTCTCACCTTCATCTGATTACGTAGGACTTCTTTCGATATTTCTAGCATTATTTATTTTCAGTTTTCAGTTTCAGTTGAACTTTTGGTTAGGGGTCCATCAGTGGATTCCCAAGTTGTAACCTTGAAGTTTTGAAGGATTGGAGTTTTAATTTTCAGTTATACATGGAGGATTTTATAATTAATGTTTCTTTCAGTTTTATTCTATCTTTATTGTTCTTTTTGTCATCTGTGTTCATTTTAAAATACTTTAATTGTTTGATATTCCCTCGGGTTTGGGCCTGGGCCTGATCAACCCGTGTCTCGGATCCAAGGGGTATCACAGTTGGTATCAGAGCACTCCAGGTTCTAGTGTCTCTAGGACGTTTCGTATTAAGACTTCCGCGTAACGTTTTTTTATATAAAGCTTATGTTTAGGATTCGTTGAAATCTTTTACGGTTCGTTTAAACTCGTACTGATGTCTGTCTTTCTATGTTAATAGCATGGTTAACACTGGAAGAGGACAGAACATGAATAGTCGACAGAGGAGAGCGGCACGTAGACAGCAGGAACGTCTACAACATCGGCAAATGGAAGAAGAGCAGCAAATGCCAGGGTTTCAGGGGGAGCAGGAGGAAATTCAACAGACTCAGGGTCAGGACAGAGATCCAGAGATTCCTTCACACCTCAATGACCTTGTTACTCGGGCTATAGAAGCTGGGGTAACAGCTGCACTTTGGAATCAGCCTCAGGTACAGCCGGCACCGCAACCAGTACCAGTGGTTCAGACGGATTCTTGGGGAAAGGCTAGGAGCTCTTTCACAAAGGGGAGTCCACCTGTGTTCTCGGGCTCAACTGATGCTAGAGCAGCTCACCAGTGGAAACAGGATATTGAGCGTCATCTTCATTTGGTTCAGTGCACGGAGGTTCAGAAGCAGATGCTTGCTACTTTCAAGTTAGTTGGGGATGCACTACAGTGGTGGGAGTCAGTTACCACCTCAGAGGAGAGGATGATATTAACTTATGATGAGTTCAGTGCTCGCTTTGACGAGAAATATTTTCCCTATGCAGTCAGGGCAGCTATGAAGACCGAGTTTCTAAATCTGCAGCAGGGAAACATGACAGTGGTGGAGTATGAGCAGTAGTTCACACGCTTGTCTCTCTTTGCACCGAATGAGGTGGATACAGAGGAGAAGAAGCGCAATAGTTTCGTCAAGGGACTGATGTGGTCTATCAAGAGATCTATTACAGGTAGTCCAGCCTATACTACCTATGCTCAGGTGGTAGACGCCGCGCTACAACAGTATCAGTTGACTGTGGATATCAGACAAGCTCGTGGTGAGAAGCGGGGTGATAAAGACTCTACTAACCAGTCAGTTGAAAAGGGGAACGGCAATGGTCACCGGCAGAATGACAAAGGCAAGTTCCAGGGGCAACAGCCTTGGAAGAAGCACAAGGGTGGTTCAGATGCTCATCTGAATGGGGCACCTATTCAGAGGCAACAGAATGGGGGACCACAGGCAGGACAGGGTCAGCCACAGGCTAATCGACAGAGGAGGCCATTTGGTACTTTCCAGGGTAGTTGTTACACTTGTGGAGAGTATGGTCATACCACCAGGCAGTGTCCTAAAGCAGGACAGGGACAGGGACAGTATGTGCAGCAGGGACAGAAGGCGCCAGTGCCTCTACCAGCTCCACAAGTTCCACGGATTCAGGGACAGACACATCTAGCTTTACCGGTACCGCCGCAGACTCAGGGACAGGCACCACAGCAGTTGCACTATGGCAGGGTGTATAACCCCAAGCCACAGGATGTTCAGGCACCTCAGACTATTGAGGGTAAGTTTCCTATTCATGGTTTACATGGACGTGTTTTATTTGATACAGGTGCTACACACTCATTTGTAGCTAGGACTTTTATTGTTTTATCTGGGATGCGGACGAGGGTATGCACTAGACCTCAGGGTATTTCTACACCATTGGGTGATACAGCTATTATACATGAGAATGATGGGCCTGTGACACTAGATATTGGCAGACTTAGATTTCTAGCCAATCTATTGGTCCTGGACATGCACACTTATGATGTGATACTTGGGATGGATTGGTTGTCTCACTACCATGCCCAAGTTGATTGTTTTGATAGATCTATTATTTTTACCATACCTGGTCAGGATATGTATGTAGTAGCTATGCCACGTTCTAAAGGAGGCGGTAGCACCTATTTGTTTCATGTGGAGGAGAAAAAGGATGAGGGGATTACTGTATCATTGGATAACATACCAATTGTACAGGATTTCCCGGATGTATTTCAGGAGATTCCAGGGTTGCCACCTAGTCGAGAGATTGATTTTGTGATAGACTTAGCTCCAGGCACTGCGCCTATTGCTAGGGCACCCTATAGGATGGCACCAGTGGAGATGAGAGAACTGAGGGATCAAATTCAGCAGTTACTCAGCCAGGGTTTTATTCGTAGGAGTACATCACCTTGGGGAGCACCGGTTCTGTTTGTAAAAAAGAAGGATGGTTCGCTTCGTCTGTGTATAGATTACAGGGAGTTGAACAAGGTTACGATTCGTAACAAGTATCCTTTGCCCAGGATTGATGACTTGTTTGATCAGTTAATGGGAGCCACATATTTCTCCAAGATTGATCTGCGTTCTGGGTATCATCAGCTGAGGGTTAGGGAGCAGGATGTTCCTAAAACAGCGTTTCTCACGAGATATGGTTCTTATGAGTTTCGTGTTATGCCGTTTGGGACAACTAATGCACCTGCAGTGTTCATGGACTTGATGAATAGAGTCTTCCGGGCTTATTTGGATCAGTTTGTTATTGTCTTTATTGATGACATCTTAATCTATTCTCGGTCGGAGGACGATCATGCTAGACATCTTCGCATAGTCTTGTAGACGCTCCGTGAGCATCAGTTATATGCCAAGTTCGAGAAGTGTGAATTTTGGCAGTGGGAGGTGAAATTTCTGGGTCACGTGGTGTCAGAAAAGGGGATAGCAGTGGATCCAGCCAAGGTTTTAGCGGTGGTTGAGTAGGGACAGCCTACGTCACCTACTGAGATTTGGAGTTTTCTCAGTCTGGCAGGATATTACAGGAGATTCATCCAGGGGTTCTCCAAGATAGCAGGACCACTCACTCGTCTGACCAAAAAGGGTGTATAGTTCGTGTGGGATGAACACTGTCAGCGAGCTTTTGATGAGTTGAAAAGGAAGCTGACTTCTGCACCGGTTCTGGCTACTCCGCAGAGCGGGATAGAGTATCTTGTTTACACGGATGCTTCGTTGCAGGGTCTTGGATGTGTATTGATCCAGGAGGAGTGACCGATTTCTTATGGATCTCGAAAACTTAAGCCTCATGAGCTTAATTATCCAACACATGATTTGGAGTTGGCAGCAGTGGTCTTTGCCTTGCGTATTTGGAGGCATTATCTGTTGGGTGAGTCCTTCAGATTATTCAGTGATCACAAGAGTCTGCAGTACTTGTTCACTTAGCGGGAGCTGAATATGAGACAGCGCAGATGGTTGGAGTTTGTAAAAGACTATCATTTTTCTATACAGTACCATCCAGGGAAAGCGAATGTGGTGGCAGATGCACTCAGCCGCCGACCTGTTGGTAGTCTTTCTGCTCTATTCACTACTGAGTGGTGATGAGCACTGAAAAGTGCGCATTTAAACCCGTTAAGCTTAAGCATTCTAGTACCTTTATCTATCTTACTTTGCCGTTTTAGACTTATTACGTGTTATTTATATTTTCAGGCACTAATCCCAAAATTGAGCTAACTCAGCCAAATAAGAGCTTAATTGAAGCAATCCTGAGATAAACCAAAGGAGGGAGCAAAGTGGAGAAAGAAATGAGCAAAAAGGAATTAAGTTGTGTAGCTGAAAAGTTCGATCGATCCAACTTAGAGTTCGATCGATCGAACATCTATGATCGATCACAGTACTTCTCGATAGATCCAACCTTGGCCTTTGCTGAAATTCCAAGTTTGATCGATCGAACATCACCTTCGATCGATCGAACCCTATTTTGTCCTATTCAAATGATGGATCTTATCCACAGTTGTACGCCTACCAACCACTTTTGTCCTTTTCCCCATAAATATCTTCGAAATATCTCAGCCTTGTCCTTATCCAGAGGAGTCAGACCACTTCGATCAATCCAAGATGCAGTTCGATCGATCGAACCCATCTTCGATCGATCCAAGTTAAGGTTCGATCGATCGAACTTCCTCCAGCGAGAAAAAGTTAAAGTCCAGCTCATTTATTCCGTCCTTCATCCAATCATTGGAGAATATGCCTTGCACGACCACAGCTCATCATAGGGTGTATTTGACCTACCTATATCAGGAATATGATACACTTTTTGTAAAAGGCTCTAGAGTCTCTTGTCACACATTGAAAATCATCTTGGAGGCTATTCTTGGAGAGGAAGAAGGGAGAAAGCTAGAGCAACCATTGGAGTTAGCCCTTGAGGGTTGGATCATTACTACCATGAGTGGCTAGACATCTTCTTGGGGCTAGAGTTAGCCCCAAGCATGCTTTCTATACTCTAATCTTGTGTATTATTGAAGGATTAGTGTTGTATGATACATCTTGATATTCATGTATATATATGATCGGTTGATCAACTATACATCAACCTTCGCAATAGCACGAATCATTGTAAAATAGGGCTATTGGTCGGGTAAGTCGAACCACTGGGACTGCGCTAGTTTAAGGCAACCTAAGCGTCTAGAATCCTTATAGAGTGATGAGGGGTTTATAAAGGGTTTGTGTGTTTGTCACTAAGCTAGTAATTGAAGTGCATAAAACAATAAATTACAAGGAAATTAAAGGAGTGAGATACAAGTAGAAAAGACTAGGGAGATGAATCCACACTACACCCTAAGTCCATGCTAGATTAAGGCTAAATTGGGGAAGTACAATGTATAAAATGGTCACGGAATATATAGCAACACTAGATTACCATATACCCTTAGAGAAGTTCATTAAATCATTAAACAAGAATAATCTCTCAAAAATTAATACATTTGAGCTACCTAAACTAAAGTGTAGCCTTCAACATACTCACTCAAGCAAGAACTATCAAGTTTGTAATCAAATGATAAAGCACATGAGGTAAGAAACTAGCATAACCCATCAAAGGAAGTTCCTAAGCAATGGACTATCCATTTTCTCTATCAACATGCCTTGAAAATTATTCATAATCCTATCTCCATTGTCACCATGAAGAAGCAAGCATTATGATTACTACAAGAAACCATCTAAGACAAGATAAATCACTTACAACAATCATTTATAAACATTAGAATTCATTACAAGAAGTAATATGCTCTAGATTATGAAAAGACCAAAAATGATACATCTTAATCCCCAAAATAGATCCTAATCTAGAACATAAGCAAAAGGGGAGGCTTCATCACCTCCCTAGAAGAGGGTTTAGTTACCCATGGTGGCCCTAGATTGAAGAAGAAGCTTGATCCTCATCTCCATTTTCGAGCTCCCCTTTCTTGCTCCAAGAACTCTCCTTCCCTTGCTCTCTTCTCTCCCCTCTAATCTTGTAGAATATGGGATAATGATATGTGTGGCCTTCCTTGCCTTATCTACCACCAAAAGGTCACCAACCAACATCTCCAACCACTTCATTAAAGAGGAAAGCAAAGTGAAGAAACCAAGGTGCAAATGGGCTGAAATGAGCCATTTCCGAAGGGCATTCTGCCCAAAATTCGAGCACTCTAAGCAAGGCCTCGAGCACTCGAATTTAGTGTAAAAATGCCCATGCTTCACTTGCTCCGCCCAGACCTACTTTGGTTAAACAGCCATAACTTTGCACTCCAAACTCCGAATGATGAACCGTTTGAAGATTTAGAAAGCTAATTCAGAGCTCTAAATATTTTATGTTTTGGTGGAGATCCAATTCTCAAGGATAGTTGGTCGAAAATGAAGATCAAGGCAGAATTTCATTGCTGCCAGGCAGTTCTGCGCGCCTCTGGTAACAAGGCCATAACTCTCTGCTCCAAGCTCCGAATGACAAACCGTTTGAAGATTTGGAAAGCTGATTCAGAGCTCTAAATCTTTTATGTTATGAGGGAAGTCCAGTTCTTGAGTTAGGAAGGTCAAAATGGCGAGCAAAGTTCAGGATCCACTGCTGCCAGAAATTCAGCCTTGTGCCTTTTGATGGCCAAAACTCCACAAAGCCTTGATTTTGCTCCTTTTTTGGCAAATGGACCTGAAAATATATACATACACACAAATGAAGATAATCTACTTAATTAAACAAACAACGGACTTAACTAATGCAATTTAGGGCGCTTAAATATACAGTATTCAGCGCTTATCAATATAAATCTTGATTATTTCATGGTTTGTATGGTTTAATGCTTCCAATTGACTATTCTATTCTATCCATATGTCTATGTATGCTAGAGTAGGATATTCATGTGCTTATCTCTAGATTTAGTGTTTTTGATGCATGTCTATGTGTATTGATGCTATAGATCTAGAGATTATCAAGATGATATGCTTAATGAATGCTATTTTGGTTCATTTGATGGTTTATGCCTATTCTTGATGGTTTGTGCCTCTCCCCTAGTCTAGATAGCTTTATTTTCATTCTAGTAGTGTAGATTTAGTGTAGTGGTAGTGTAATGTTAGATGGGAGGACAATCTACTCTTGATGTTTGATGTTCCATGCTTGTGAGTCCAAATGGCATATTCCTCTAACATTGTGTTGCATGTGGATTGTGAGCTTAATGAAGGATTAATGACTTGTTTTGATCTATTGTGTTATCCCCATGTTGTCTAGACAATATATGCTCTATTGTTTAGATATATTGTGCTCTTCACATGATGTTTAGACAATACTTGCTTGATTTGTCATCCTTGCCAATTGAATCAACCTAATGCACACACACCCTTATCATATTGCAACACATCCATTACCCTCAATTGATCACTTGTTAGTAGTATAGAAAAGTATTGCTTGGTGGTGATCTCTACACCCCAAGACCTCTCTCTCTCTTGTTTACCTCATATTATTTTATTTAGTTGAATTCAATTTAGCTTAATCAACCAACCAACTAATTGTGTGATCATTCGACCTACTAACCCTAATTACCATAGTTTCACAATTCGATACACCATCAAATCCCTTGGGATGATCCCTACTCGCCCTATCTATATTTTATATAGAGAAAGGTAGTAGTGGCTTTCTATAAATGTAAAACTTGGCCACCTCCTAAATTCACACACAACTTTCAAGCTTGACTTGGTATCGCGACCCTTATAAAAGAGGACCGGTCAGTTTTTGGCGCCATTGCCGGGGATTTTAAATTAGCAACGTCGAATTGTGAAATTCAATTAGGATTAGTACTCTTTTGATCGTGTCTTTACTTTCTTTTTATTTTCTATTTTTGATTACTTATTAAGTTTGTTCTTCATTAACAAGGTGCATTGAGCAAGGAGCTAGCAAAGAAATTCCAAGCTAAGGAGCAAAGCAAAGCAAAGGAAAAATGCTTAAAATGAAAAATTGCTAAGTAAAATTGCTAAGCTAAGCTTTTAAATTTGGAGTTGAAGTGCTAAAGGACTATTATGAGACCTTCTTACTCAATCTCCTTAGTTAAATCGGGGGCCCACGTGGAGGCATTTATTTGACATACATTGCATTTAAAAATTGTGGCTATGAATTTTAATTGCATTGTTGAAAAAGTTGCTTATTCGTGTTGCATTGTGCATGCATGGTCGTCATTCATTGAGACCTACTCTTGTCCCTCTTGATTTGCATTTAGAATCCACTATTAGGAATCCAAGGAGAAGAGGAAGTTCACATAGAACCAATCTACCAATGGACGCTCTCAATGATGATCATGTTGAAGACCTTGGTCACATAGACCAACAAGGCATCCTTCACCCTAATGTGCAAAATAATAATATGCAAGTTCCATTAGGCATGCCTAGGCCATACATTCATCAACCTCCTCAACAACAAGGCCAAATTCCAATGGGAATTCCAAGGCCAATGTATGCACCACAACCCCCCATCATTAATCAAGCTCAATATAACCAAGGTGTCCATGTTGCACCTCAAGTTGCTAATCCACCACTCTCATTGAGAGATCACTATGTGCCTAATGAGTATAATGCACCCACATGCATTCAATTGCCACCATTTAGAGCACACCATTATGAGATTAAAGCACAAACTATCCAAATGCTACCTAACTTTTATGGACTTCCTAGTGAAGAACCTTACAAGCATTTGGATGAGTTTCTTGAAGTTTGTTCTACCGTTCGATACACGGACATGCCGGAAGAAGTTTTAAGGCTGAAACTTTTTCCATTCACCCTTAAAGATAAGGCGAAGTATTGGTTTAACAACCTTAGGCCTTTTTCTATAACTTCTTGGGCAGAAATGCAACAAGAATTTTTGAAAAAGTACTATCCGGTTTTGAAGACCAATGCTATGAGAACCGCCATTAGGGAATTCA
This sequence comes from Cornus florida, assembly GCF_030987335.1. Taxonomy (NCBI): domain Eukaryota; kingdom Viridiplantae; phylum Streptophyta; class Magnoliopsida; order Cornales; family Cornaceae; genus Cornus; species Cornus florida. The sequence continues at coordinate 82,610,668 of NW_026775580.1, read as the reverse complement.
CACATGGGGAGGGAGAAACTTTCCACGAGGCATGAGAACGCTTCAATGAATTGCTTAGGAAGTATCCTCACCATGACATGCCTAAATGGCAATTGGTCCAATTCTTTTTTGAAAGCTTATCGGACAATTATAAAGGCATGGTTGATGCTTCAATGGGAGGTTCTTATATAGACCGGCAAGAGGAAGACGTGTGGCGTCTTTATGAGAGCATGAGTGAAAACTCTTTGCATAGAACATTGTCATCTAGGAATGGTAGAAATTCTCAAGGTAGGAAGAGTGTTGGCTTGCATCAAGTTGACCACTCAAATGATATAACCGCCGAGATGAAGTCTTTATCTCAAAAGTTTGATCAATTGATCAATCAAAACTTGGCGAATCAAGTGTCTTCCTTTCCTAACCATTCTCCTAGAGCTCAAAATGAATCATGTATGACTTGTTCTAGTGTTCTTCCTTCTACTTCTAATTGTCCTCATGGACAAATTCAAAATGAACCCATTGAGCAAGTTAATGCAACATTTGTGAACCAAGGGAACAATCCTTATGGTAACCATTACAATCCCGGTTGGAGGAATCATCCTAATTTTTCTTGGAAAAACCAAGGGGAGGGCTCGAACTCTTCCCAAGGCAGTTTTCAAGGGAAATACATTCCACCTCCACTTCAAAACCAAGGATCCCAAGGTTCAAGACCATATAACTCACAAGGAAATCAATTTGCTAGTTCTCCTTTTCCTAACCAATCATATTCTCAAGGAAATTCTAGAGGTTTCGCTTTTGAGGAAAAGGTTTTAAATGCTTTGAGCACTCTAGAAGCAAATACTCAATTGTTGCATTCTCATTCTCAATCAATTGCCAAGCTAGAAACCTAAGTAGGGCAAATAGCTGAAACACTTAATGCTAGAGAGAAGGGAAAGATGCACATGAATGCCCCAATCAAACAACAATGTGTTGTAGAAACCAAATCCTCATTGGAAGGGCATAATGTTGAGCATGTCAATGCGGTAACAACCTTGAGAAGTGGTAGGATAGTAGACAATCAAGTTAGAATGCCTAATGAAGAGAGTGAACCGGTACAACCTCAAGTTGTCACCCGTCCCATTCCACACACTATTCCTCCTTCATTGCATGTGCATGATCTTGAGAATGAGAAGCCCTCAAATTGTGAGTTGAAAGATGATTTCCAAAGAGATTCATTGAAAACAGTGTTGAAAAATGTGTTTGAGAAAAGTTTTTTGAAAAATGTTATTCATGATTCTTCTTTGAAAAGTGATTTGAAATCCAATGAATCAAACAAGTCCAATGCTGAAAATTCTTTGAAAGAAAATGCTGAAAGAGTTTTTGAAAAAGCTCCATTTCCGGACGCCTTGAAAGGGTCCATTTCAAAAGAAAGGCAAAAGACCAAGAACAATGAGATAATGGATGTGTTTAGGCAAGTCACAGTCAATCTTCCACTTTTGGATGCAATTAAGCAAATTCCGGCTTATGCCAAATTCTTGAAGGACTTATGCACCCAAAAGCGGAAGAACAAGAGCCAAACATCAAAAAAGGTGGTCTTAACCGAACAAGTGAGTTCCATTCTACAACACAACACTTTGCCAAAGTTTAAGGACCCCGGTGCACCTACAACATCTTGTGTCATTGGTGAACATGTCATCAACCGGGCACTTCTTGACTTAGGGGCTAGTGTTAACCTTCTTCCCTATTCGGTTTATGTCAAATTGGGCCTAAGTGAATTGAAACCGACGTCGGTGGTTTTACAACTTGCCGACCGATCCATTAAGAAGCCTAGGGGGATAATTGAGGATGTGTTGATTAAGATTGATAAGTTCTTCTTCCCGGTTGACTTTGTCGTCATTGACACGGAACCGGTGCCCAATCCAAAGAACCAAATTTCGGTTATCCTTGGCCGTCCTTTCTTGGCAATCTCAAATGCCAACATAAATTGTAGGACGGGGATAATGAAGATTTCTTTTGGGCACATGAGAGTGAAGTTGAACATCTTTAACCCCACACCCAATCCATTTGACAAATATGAGGAAGAGGTTAATGTGGTAGAGGAATATCATGATCTTGCTTGTGAAAGGAATGAGCTTTTGTGCATGAACAATGTTTCAAAGCCTTCATCTTCATCTTCAGCATTGCATGCAAGAAAAGTGATTTCGAACTCTTGTTGTGAAGGGGCGTGGAAGCCCAAAGAAAGTTTTGACAAGGAACTCAAGACGTCTTTTGAGTTTACCCCAACAAGTTCTTCTAAGAACCATTTGTTGGGAGTGACTCGAAACATCTCTCATCCCAAAAAGGAGGGGATGCATTGCAAGATCTTTGATCCGGGTTAAAAGAACCCTAGGTCTTGCTAGAGACGTTAAAGACTAGCACCGAAATTCGTAGGATGTCAAAACCCTATTCCTCCCTCATTTCTATCTTGCATTTTGATTCTTGCGAAGTCTAGATACTGTTTTTGTGGTTCATATACATTGGAAGGAACTGAGTAAGGGATTGCATGAACATTCAAGTCATTTTGAGCATTTAGGCATAATTTTGATCGATCCAAGTTTTGGTTCGATCGATCAAACTTTGGTTCGATCGATCCAACTATGGACTCGATCGATCCAACTCTCATTTTGCACCCAACACTTAGAAAAATTTTGGACCTGCATCCAAATTCCAAAATGCATGCTCTCGGGATCTCCAAATTTTTAAAAGTTCGATCGATCGTAAACCATTTCGATCGATCGAACTACCTTTCGATCGATCCAACATGTGGTTCGATCGATCATGAGTCCCAACACTTAGAAAAATTTTGGACCTGCATCCAAATTCCAAAATGCATGCTCTCGGGACTTTTCAAAATTTTTCATGTTCGATCGATCGAATTCCAAGTTCGATCGATCCAAGGTTCCAACACGTGTCAACTCTTGAACCCTTAAACTTGTACATTCTTTATCCTCTTCGATCGATCGAAATCTTTCTTCGATCGATCGAAATTTGCATCTCATTAATTTAATTTCCTTTGATTTTTCAAAATTTATTTAAAAAAAAAAAAAAATCCAAAATTTCAAAAAAATGCCATTAAGAGTGGAGACCTAAGTTCGATCGATCGAACTCCATCTTCGATCGATCGAACTCTGCATATCATGTTTTTAAAATATAACCGAGTTGGATCGATCACTTTGGATCGATCCAACTTCAAAAGGAAACCGAACCCTAGTCTCCCTCTTCTCTCAATCTCATCCTAATCCGGCAAAAACCCAACACAATCATCTTTCTCATCTCCGGCGAGCCAATTCCGGCAAGGTAGAGCCTTATTTTCACCGCGGCTTCGCCCCCTCTCCCTCATCTCATCCCTCTCGGTTTTGAGGTAAATCGCGAGCCATTTCTTGATTTAAAAGTTTAATCGATGCATGATTCATGATTTTCTATATTGATTTATGTTGTATGCGTATTAATTATCCATTTTGAAGCATCAATTTCATGATTATGATATACATATACACACATGCATTAGGCCGAACCAAAATTGGGGATTTTTTATTTGATTTGGCATTTGGGGAGTGTTTGGGTGTTGAGGATTGGATGTTTGGTGTGTAGATGGGCCCACAAACATGTTTGTGTGGGCCTCGTGCTATAGATCTCACAGATCTGCGACTTTTCAGATTCGGCATTCGCACAGTTCGATCGATCGAAGTAGTGAACTTTATTTCACTACCTTCGATCGATCCAATCTTGTGCACTTTCATGCTTCGATCAATCCAAGTGTTGGATTGATCCAATTCACTTCGATCGATCCAACTTTTGAACATTTTTCACTTCGACCGATCGAAAATTTCTGTGATCGATCGAACTTAAAGTTCGATCAATCGAACTTTCAAAGATCACACATACACACTCCATTCATCTTGTGTCGTCTTCATGCTATCTTTATATGCACAATGCCTGTGATATTCCACGTTGGATGCATTTTGTACCTACATTGCTTAGCATGATTCACATTTCATCATTATCATAGATTCATGTCATCCATATTTTGTCTATCTTATTTGACATACATGTTTCTATTATGCATTTAAATTCTTATATATCTGGCACAGACTTATATATTGAAATTTTCTTGTCTTTTTTACAGATCATGCCTCCGCGGTTCAAGACAGTAGCCAAGCGATCTTCGGGACCACAGCGACCCCGCAGACATATACGGCCCAGGATAGAGATCGTTGTAGAGCCATCTCATGCTCAGGAGGAACCTGCACAGGCTACTCCCCCTCAGTCCCCATCCCACGAGGCTGAGGAGGGAGCTGACCACGTGCCATCTACATCCCAGGCTCCTCCAGCCTTCACACCATCACCTTCTCCTGTGCGCCATCAGGCAGATGCAGCCGCCATGCCATCACCGCAGCCACCTCTACCGGCTCAGCGCCGTGACCAGTTGCTGCCGAGATATGCAGCCATGACCGTGGCTCAGGAGTCGTACTTCGATACTGAGTACTTCTCCGAGTCTATCCTGACCCGGTCTGGCTATCAGGATATCATGCAGCGGGGCCTCTCAGCCATCTTTGCCCGAGTCACCGGCCTAGTATACCCGTGACTGGTGCGGCTATTCTTTCAGCATCTCCGGCCCTCACCACGATCTACCGCGGAAATGATCACTACACTGGACGGCCACGAGATTATCATCACAGTTGACACTCTGGCCCGTGCTTGCCGATGCCCACACCGGTGTCCACCTGAGCTTGCAGAAACATACCCGAGGCTGCATAGGCCTTCATTTTCTGACATGGCTGTCTCCTTGACAGGCCATCATGCCGGTGGTCAGACATTCGCCACCAGGACCTTCTTGTCTGATGACCTCTGGTTCATCGACACAGTTCTCTTTACATGGCGGGCCATAAGATCCAGAGGCGTCATGACTACTTAACAGCTCTTTACGCTTTTTACACGGGCTGCTGGGTATCTATCCCAGTCCTCATCTGGAGCGTGATGAAGTTGCTGTATGATTCTTTCATTTCCAGGAAGGACCCTAAGCGGTCCAAGGTCCTGCCCTTCGGACACCTCATCACGCAGATCCTTCTTGACCAGCGCTACAGAGTGCCCCCAAATGAGGACCCCCTTGCACGGTCCAGCTTCTATAGGAGGAGCGACTGGAATAAGAGCTACAATGCTCTTATTCGGAGTCTTTAGGAGCCAGCTGTAGAGGCAGCAGCTGAACTAGAGGAGGAGGAGGCAGCCCAGGCATAGCCGGCACCTCCAGCAGCAGCAGATATCGCAGCGGACGACGCATCAGTTGGTCCGGCTACCGATCGCATGGACATTGACCTGGAGCGACCTGCGGAGGAGTATGCCGATGCTGCAGATGATGCTGATGCCGATGATACCAGTGATCGAGCCGCTGCTCAGGAGCGAGTTCAGGAGTCTTCTTCAGAGGCATCTCTGCCTGAGTCTTCAGTTCCCACTCCCGGATTCGGAGCACGCTTGCAGACACTAGAGGAGGACGTAGCAGCCATGCGAGCCGACATCACTGCCCACCGAGCTGAGTTTACCTCTTTCAGGGCGGATGTCATGGCTTGCTTTGCTGATCTCTCCAGCCGACTCCCTGCACCTGCACCTCCAGCCACTGCAGATCTTCACGATCAGGCCTCCTGAGACTCCACTTCCAGTTGTTCTATGCTTTCATTTCTTTTATTCTGGATCTGTATTATACTGTCACTGTTACTGTATTATACTTTGCGGCCGGTCTGTCGGCTTTATTATTTTATTGATGTACCTGCACTTTATATTCTCTATATATTGCTTTTTAATTATGGATGTCTCTTAGTATCTCATATTTGTATGTTTGACTCCATCAGGTACACCACAGTCACTTCAGTGAGAGAGTGCTGCCCAATTTTTCAGGACCACTCTTACACCTCTCTCTCTATTCTCTATTTGTCCCATTTTACACTTGCATGTCCACTGTGCACTGATTATCCTATCTTGTTATCTAATGAGTTTATCCGAGTGCAAACTTTTCAAGACCACAGTTTATCCCAAGTTTGGGGGGGCCATGCCACCCACTTTGGATACTTCTATCCCGATCATTCATGTCTAAAGCACTGGTATACTCTTTCCTTTGTTCTCTTCACACATTGAGGATAATGTGCAGTTTAAGTTTGGGTGTATTGGTGTATATTTCAGTGTTGCTTTAAAATTCAAATTTTGAGCATGTCTTGTGTATTTGAGGGATATTTCTATACTTGGTCCATTTCTAGCTATGATTTTGATCTTTTGAGGACTATATTGCTTAAAATTTAAAAATTGCTTGACTTGAGAGTCCAATACTCCTTGTATGCCTTGAGGATGCCATTTAGGAGTAAATTTTTCAAAAGATTGATATCTTGCTTGCATTTGTGGTCCACATTATCCTGAATTTGTGATTGTTTTGAGATTCATTCTAGGATTCTACACTAGCACCGGCGCATGCTAGCATTCATTTGTGGGGTACATGCTTTGTTGATTATTGAATTGGTTATATCCCAATTGGGCTAGTAGTGCATTGAAAGCTTTCATTCTTGATAAAGGTGGACAACAACCCCTTTTCATTGAGTAGCCGGGATTCTTGCCTCATTAAGCAGTGAACTTTTCGCGCCGAAAGGTGGAGGGCCCAAACTCTAGGTTACTAATTGATTATTTCAGAAAAAAAAAAAAAAAAAAAAAAAAAAAAAAAGGTTGCAAAAGTAATAAAAGTGAGGACTTCTCCCAAAAGGTGAGAAGTAGGAAATGATTAGATGGCTGTTGTCTTGATTTGTAGCCTAGTTGATTTGAGTTTGTAAGTCCGTAGGGGTGTCTTAACACCTAATGCCCTAAAGCCATCTGGTTTGGGAGTCATTGACCTAAAGCTCGCTACATGAATCTTCTAGAAAGCTTAAGAGATCAACACATTGCACAATACTTCCATCTTTGATCCTCAATAAAAAAAAATAAAAATAAAAAAAGAAAAAGAAAAAGAGTGAAAAGAATAAGTGCACCTAGAACAATAAAGCTTTAATAAAAGGTCCACTCTTTTATCTTAATGATCGGTACTAGATTTGTGTGCTAGTTTGAGGGTAAGGATGTGATTACTTCTCTAGTTGGCTAAGATAGCAACACACTTGATGCCGGACCTCTCACATGGATTCTAGACTTGTTTCGATTTTCATGATCATTTTCTTGATGTGTGGAGGACCATGCTTGCTTGTTTGATGTTGAGATTTTGGAAGATTGCTTGGAAACGATTGAAAAATTGCATACTTGAGGTAGTTTTCTCCCAATGCTTGTTTGCAATATTGGTGCCTCTTTTGAAAGAATGAGCTTAATGTTTGTGGGTATCATTTCTGGAAACCCTCACGAGACTTTACTCGTCCACTAGGGGTAACCTAGGGGTTTAAAAGGCTTGTTGCATATGCTAAATGCAATCGTATTCCCTACGAAAATGGTGTTATCATTTTACTTGCTTTCTAGTTTATACTTGTTTAGTTGTTCATTTCATTCCTTTACTTCTTAGTTCATTGCTAGGGACTAGCAATATTTAAGTTTAGGGGTGTGATGAGCACTGAAAAGTGCGCATTTAAACCCGTTAAGCTTAAGCATTCTAGTACCTTTATCTATCTTACTTTGCCGTTTTAGACTTATTACGTGTTATTTATATTTTCAGGCACTAATCCCAAAATTGAGCTAACTCAGCCAAATAAGAGCTTAATTGAAGCAATCCTGAGATAAACCAAAGGAGGGGAGCAAAGTGGAGAAAGAAAGGAGCAAAAAGGAATTAAGTTGTGCAGCTGAAAAGTTCGATCGATCCAACTTAGAGTTCGATCGATCGAACATCTATGATCGATCACAGTACTTCTCGATAGATCCAACCTTGGCCTTTGCTGAAATTCCAAGTTCGATCGATCGAACATCACCTTCGATCGATCGAACCCTATTTTGTCCTATTCAAATGATGGATCTTATCCACAGCTGTACGCCTACCAACCACTTTTGTCCTTTTCCCTATAAATATCTTCGAAATATCTCATCCTTGTCCTTATCCGGAGGAGTCAGACCACTTCGATCGATCCAAGATGCAGTTCGATCAATCAAACCCATCTTCGATTGATCCAAGTTAAGGTTCGATCAATCGAACTTCCTCCAGCGAGAAAAAGTTAAAGTCCAGCTCATTTATTCCGTCCTTCATCCAATCATTGGAGAATATGCCTTGCACGACCACAGCTCATCATAGGGTGTATTTGACCTACCTATATAAGGAATATGATACACTTTTTGTAAAAGGCTCTAGAGTCTCTTGTCACACATTGAAAATCATCTTGGAGGTTATTCTTGGAGAGGAAGAAGGGAGGAAGCTAGAGCAACCATTGGAGGAGATCTTCACCAACAAGGAGCAGCCAGGGAGTTAGCCCTTGAGGGTTGGATCATCACTACCATGAGTGGCTAAACATCTTTTTGGGGCTAGAGTTAGCCCCAAACATGCTTTCTATACTCTAATCTTGTGTATTATTGAGGGATTAGTGTTGTATGATACATCTTGATATTCATGTATATATAAATCTTGATTATTTCATGGTTTGTATGGTTTAATGCTTCCAATTGACTATTCTATTCTATCCATATGTTTATGTATGCTAGAGTAGGATATTCATGTGCTTATCTCTAGATTTAGTGTTTTTGATGCATGTCTATGTGTATTGATGCTATAGATCTAGAGATTATCAAGATGATATGCTTAATGAATGCTATTTTGGTTCATTTGATGGTTTATGCCTATTCTTAATGGTTTGTGCCTCTCCCCTAGTCTAGATAGCTTTATTTTCATTCTAGTAGTGTAGATTTAGTGTAGTGGTAGTGTAATGTTAGATGGGAGGACAATCTACTCTTGATGTTTGATGTTCCATGCTTGTGAGTCCAAATGGCATATTCCTCTAACATTGTGTTGCATGTGGATTGTGAGCTTAATGAAGGATTAATGACTTGTTTTGATCTATTGTGCTATCCCCATGTTGTCTAGACAATATATGCTCTATTGTTTAGATATATTGTGCTCTTCACATGATGTTTAGACAATACTTGCTTGATTTGTCATCCTTGCCAATTGAATCAACCTAATGCACACACACCCTTATCATATTGCAACACATCCATTACCCTCAATTGATCACTTGTTAGTAGTATAGAAAAGTATTACTTGGTGGTGATCTCTACACCCCAAGACCTCTCTCTCTCTTGTTTACCTCATATTATTTTATTTAGTTGAATTCAATTTAGCTTAATCAACCAACCAACTAATTGTGTGATCACTCGACCTACTAACCCTAATTACCATAGTTTCACAATTCGATACACCATCAAATCCCTTGGGACGATCCCTACTCGCCCTATCTATATTTTACATAGAGAAAGGTAGTAGTGGTTTTCTATAAATGTAAAACTTGGCCACCTCCTAAATTCACACACAACTTTCAAGCTTGACTTGGTATCGCGACCCTTGTAAAAGAGGACCGGTCAAGTGGAATGCTTTGAAGAGTGTGGATGAGTTATCGGATGCTTTTATGGCTTGCATGGTGGTTACACCTTCCATCATTCGCAAGGTTTTACAAGCACAACTCACCGATCAGCAGTGTGTCGACAAGGTCGCAGAGATAGCTTTCGGAGAGGTTCCATTCTACTATGTTGCGGCTGATGGAGGTTTAAGGTACAAGGGACGGTTAGTGGTACCTTCTGCTGATAATTTGAGGAAGGATGTGATGACTGAGACTCACCACTCTGAGTTCTCTGTTCATCCAGGAGGCGATAAGATGTATCAGGATATGAAGTGGCAGTTTTGGTGGGCAGGTATGAAGAGGGACATTGCTCTTTTTGTTTCTCAGTGTAGTACTTGTCAGATGATTAAGATTGATCATCAGAGGCCACCAGGAGCTCTACAGTCACTACCAATTCCGAAGTGGAAATGGGAGAGCATATTTATGGATTTTGTGGAAGGGTTGCCAAATTCTTTCAAGGGGCATAATTCTGTATGGGTCATTGTGGATAGGTTGACCAAGTCAGCTCATTTCTTGCCTATTTGCACTGACTACACTTCGGAGCAGTTAGCGAGGCTTTACATTTCAGAGATTGTGAAGCTACATGGCATTCCATTGTCTATTATATCGGACAGGGATTCGAGCTTTGTATCTGGATTTTGGAAGAGTTTTCAGCAGGCTTTAGGTACGGAGTTATACCTTAGTACTGCTTATCATCCTCAGACTGACGGACAAACTGAGAGGGTGAATCAGATTATGGAAGATATGTTTTGGTCGTGTGTCCTGGATTTCAAGGGCCACTGGGAGGAATATTTGCCACTTGTGGAGTTTGCTTATAATAATAGTTTCTAGAAGACTATTGGGATGGCACCTTTTGAGGCGTTATACAGTCGACCGTGTCGATCACCTGTTTGTTGGATAGAGGTTGGAGAGAATCGATTCTTAGGTCCTGAGTTCATCAAGGATACCTCTGAAAAGATTGCTCTTATTCGAGATCGCGTGCGTACTGCCCAAAGTAGGCAGAAGAGCTATGCTGATCGTCGTACTCGTGCTTTGGAATTTCGGGTTGGGGATCAGGTTCTTCTCAAAGTATCTCCTATGAAGGGTGTTATGCGCTTTGGGAAGAAAGGGAAGTTGTCCCCACGGTTTGTCGGTCCATTCATGATTACGGATCGAGTTGGAGCTGTTGCTTATCGGTTGGCACTGTCGGATAATTTGGATCGCGTACACAACGTATTCCATGTGTCCATGTTGCAGAAATTTCTGCGAGATGAGGATCGGTATCAGCATATCGATGTTGGGGAGATTGAGTTGCAGCCGGATGCAACTTATTTGGAGCCACCATGTTGTATTGTCGATCGTCGGGATCAAATCCTTCGCAATAAGGTTATCCCTTTGGTTCATGTGCAGTGGAGTCATCACAATGAGGCCGAGTCCACTTGGGAACGGGAGGATGTCATTCACTCGCAGTTTCCTGAAATATTGGAAGCAGGTAAGGGCGAATTCCGAGGACGGAATTCCTTTTGTTAGGGGGGAAGAATGTAATACCCCTAATTTTAAAAGGATAGTCTTAGCATTTATTTATTATTTTTATTGTATTTTTGCGTGATTATTTGGTTTAATTATTTTTATTTATTGATTTGATTTAATTGTTTACATATGTATCATGTGTTTTAAATTGAATTAAGTTATCTTTTATTATTTAATTGGCATTTTATTGTTTAAGTGTTTTTAATTATTTAATTGGAATTAATTAGTTAAGTGGATTTAATTATTTAATTGTTTTTTTTTTTCATTTATTTCTGTTTTAAGTTACAGTTAACTTTGGGGTTGGAATTTCACGTATAGGTAAGCCGTAACAGAGATAGTTTCATGGACCGACTAGGTTTAGAATTAGGGCTCTGTCTCTGATTAAACACGGATTAGGGTTTATGATTTTTACGCCTATATATATACGGTTATAATCTGTATAAAGGGTTGGAAAAACCCTATTCACGTACCAAAGATACAGAGAGAGAAACAAAGAGTAGTTGTGGGAAAACAGAGTGAGGCTTAAGAGGAATTGTACAGAGGGGACCAAGGAGGTTAAGTAAGGATTAGAGACAGAGTTATAGGAATCTTGGCGGCGTTCAGAATTGCCGGAAAACTTGGAGACGACACAGGGATTTCAAAATTGAAATCACAGGCAAGTTCTTATCTTCCTCCTTCCCTTTGGCTTGTGTTCTGTGCACCTAGATAACCTCTAGGGGATTAATTGGACATTAACTGAACCATGCATGATTTGTATATGTTTACTTGAGGATCTATTAACCGTGAAAATTTGTCTGTAAAACCATTATGTCAGGTATGTGTTCTATTATTTGTTTTTGGCGTAACGTCCCACTGTTCTAATTTTTATTTTGAACCTTACTGAAATCAACCAAGGTCTGAATGGATACTAGATGTAATTTAAGACCTTAAAATTTAAATTAGAGGAAGAACAGAGGGGTTGGGATAGAACTGATGTTGCAAACTAGTTTAAATGGCTTGATAAAACTCTGTAATTGCTTTCAAAATTATTGTAAACAATCTTGGGGAATACTTCTAGACTAAATTAAGACTCCTAAGATTAGTTTTTGAAACCAACAGAGTAGTAGGATTTGATCAGAGAAGGAACAGACGGACTGAAACGAAGAACAGACGGATGGTAGGCTCTCAAAGAGGAGAGAGCCGGCTCCACAATGGAAGGAGCCGGCTCCCCTATCTAAAAGAGCCGGCTCTATGATGTTTAGAGCCGGCTCCAGGCTCTAAAAAGAGCCTGCTCCAAATTTTGGAGCAGGCTCCCTTTTTATTTTTGATTTATTTTAAGTTTTTTTTAATTTTCTATGTATTATGTTCACTGTTGGAGCATGGAGACTATTTGAGTGAATTTGGAACTTTACAGAGGGATTAAGGAATGAATTTTGAGTGTTATTAAGACCCTAAATTGATTAAAGTTTAATTCTAAATTGTCGGGACAAACAGTGTAAAAATTAATGCACTTCCTATGTTGTTAACAAATGGAAGCTGAATTAATTGTCGAATTAAATTTCAGCAATTTGATGGAATATAATGTGTTTATAAAACTTGTTTTAGAATACATTCAAGTGCATGATAAGGTCATTTAATTATTAATTTTGATCTATGCATGCTTAGGAGGCTAGTTGCTGAATTATTAAATCGTTTCCTGCAACTATATGGTTAATGCTTGGATTTAAGTTGCCGAAATATTAAACAATCTTCTGAAATTGTTTTAGCAATTTATTGGATAATAATAGGATTATTTAACCTATTCACATGCATGATGTAGTCCCTGACATATTAAATTTGGTTTATGCATGCTCTGGATGTTAGTTGTTGATTTGTTAAATCGTCTCCCGCAACTATATGGTTAAATGCTTAGATTTAAATTGCTGAAGCTTTAAATATTTTTCTCCAATTGTTTGGATGGTAGTTTTTGGGTCTGTAAATTATTAAACTGTTATGTATGTTGTAATTTACCTGGATATGGAGGATTGTATGTACCGGTATGGGACGGTGACATACTAGGGACGGTTTAGCTCAAAACGCATAAACCTAACCTAATGGATTAATGGAATGGATTAAAAGATATCGAATCCTAATTGTGACTAAGTCAGATCAGCTGTAACCAAGTTGGATGACTTCCTGGATTAACAGATGGTAGTTAAGTCATATCAACTGAATAAGTTGAGTGACTAACTAGTTGGTTTATTGTAGGTCAGTTTAATAAATAGTTGAACTGCTTACCCTGGATTTGGACGGACTTTATATATATGTTTATGGTACCACGAGTTGAGCTTGAGTCTCAGACTCGTTGGTTACGGTGCGTATATGCAGTGGATGCGTAGCTGGTTATAATAGGTTGAGGTGTACCCTGTTAGGTCTAGGTACTCATGCCCACCTTTGGGTGCGTATTCGCATGTTACCTTCTATTCAGGTTGAGACCCCTATTATAGACTAGTGAATGTCCCTTAGTGTGGATATATTTATACGTGTGGACTAGATAGATATTATGAGGTGTCTACGGTGTATCTGCGTATCGGGTCACTGTATGGATTGCAGTTAGATTAGAACTTGCTCGTGGGTCTGACCCACTCCTTCATTATTCTTTTCAGGTACAGGACGGTTCCAGCTTTAGAGCTTGATCGTGCTTGTCGAGGACAGTCTCACCTTCATCTGATTACGTAGGACTTCTCTCGATATTTCTTGCATTATCTATTTTCAGTTTTCAGTTTCAGTTGAACTTTTGGTTAGGGGTCCATCAGTGGATTCCTAAGTTGTAACCTTGAAGTTTTGGAGGATTGGAGTTTCAATTTTCAGTTATACATGGAAGATTTTATAATTAATGTTTCTTTCAGTTTTATTCTATCTTTATTGTTCTTTTTGTCATCTGTGTTCGTTTTAAAATACTTTAATTGTTTGATATTCCCTCGGGTTTGGGCCTGGGCCTGATCAACCCGTGTCTCGGATCTGAGGGGTATCACAAGATCAAAATCCGAAAATATGCAAAGTATATATACACGAAGCAACACACACATATATATATGGAAATACAGTGCTTCGAGGCTTCAAAAATGGTGGATTCGATCATCTAAGCATCCTAAATCAAATATATAGAACATGTATGCATCAAATCAAATCAAGCTTCAAAGTAGATCTCGGTTCTTACCTCAACCGAAGAGAAAATTGGAGATGAGGAGGGAGAGATGAAACCAAGATGAGAGAGAGAGTGATTCGGGAAGCTTGATGACATTGGAGGGCTTGCCGGAGAAAGGGGAAGATGATGATGCACAGTGACGGCGACGAGAGGGTCTAGGGTTTGAGAGAGGGTGAGATCGATCTAAATGATCGATCTTAAGAACCCTTGATTCTATTTTTAAAAACATTCCCGACAGAGTTCGATCGATCGAACTCAACTGTGATCGATCGAACTTTGATGAACTCTCTTCAAAGTTTTTTTTTTTATAAATTAAGTTGAATAAACACTTAATAATTAAAAATTAATTAAGATATTTTGGGATTTTTGAAAATGTAATAAAATAAAGTAAAATGAAATAAAATAAAATAAAAATGAAGATATTTTTGGATTTTTGAAAATTTGAAAAGTCAAAATAAAGTTACAAAAAAAAAAAAAAAAAAAAAAAAAAAAAAAAAAAAAGAAAGATTGAGATCGTTTGAAACAAGAGTTCGATCGATCAGACAGAGAGCAAAAATATGCAGGTTTTTGGTTCAAAAATTTAGCTAAGTGTTGGAACATGAGATCGATCGAACTGGGAAGTTGGATCGATTGAAGAATTTTCAGATCGATCTTGGAATGTTTCGAACGATCAGACAGAGAGCTGAAATATACAGGTTGATGCAGGCTCAAAATTTTTCTAAGTGTTGAGTCATGAGATCAATCGAACTTGGAAGTTGGATCGATCGAAGGTCTTTTGATCGATCTTGGAGTTGGTTCGAACGATGGGACAGAGAGGTGATTTGGATGCAGGTTTCCGCAGGTCGAAAATTTTTCTAAGTGTTGGATGCAGAGAAGAGTTCGATCGATCGAACTCAAGTTTGAGATCGATCGAACTATGCAGAATGCTCAATAATGACATGAAAGCTTATGCATTCCTCACCAAAGTTCCTTGAAATGCATATGAACCAAAAACAAGTATCTAGACTTCGCAAGAAATGAAATGAAATGAAAGATCGAAATGGGGGAGGAATAGGGTTTTGACACCCTACGAATATTTTTGCTAGTCTTTAACGTCTCTAGCAAGACATTGGGATCTTTTAGCCCGGATCAAAGATCTTATAATGCATCCCCTCCTTGTTGGGGTGATAGATGCTTTGAACTCCACCCAACAAATGGTTCTTTGAAGAACTTGTTGGATTAAGCTCAAAAGAAGTCTTTGGTCCCTTGTCTATGCAATTACAACCTTTGGGCTTCCATGCCCTTTCAAAGCAAGAGTTTGAAATAAGACTTTTAGAATGCAAGGTTGAAGATGATCCTTTGAAAGTTTTGGTTTTACACAAAAGCTCATTTCCTTAGCATTGAAGATCATGACATTCATCTACAACATTAACTTCTCCTTCATATTTGTCAAATGAATTGGGTGTGGGATTAAAGTTATTCAACTTCACCTTCATGTTGCCAAATGAGATCTTCATTATCCCCGTCCTATAATTGATGTTGGCATTAGCGGTTGCCAAGAAAGGACGGCCAAGGATAACGGGAATTTGGCTTTTAAGATTGGGAACCGGTTCCGTGTCTATTACAACAAAATCAACCGGGAAGAAGAATTTGTCAATCTTTATCAAAACATCCTCAATTATACCCCTAGGCTTCTTAATGGATTGGTCGGCAAGTTGCAAAACTACCGACGTCGGTTTCAATTCACCTAAGCCCAATTTGACATAAACCGAGTATGGAAGAAGGTTAACACTTGCTCCTAAGTCAAGAAGTGCTCGATTAATGATATGATCACCAATAATGCATGATGTAGTGGGTGAACTGGGGTCCTTAAACTTTGGAAGAGTGTTATGCTGCAAAATTGAGCTTACTTGCTCGGTCAAAACCACTTTTCTTGGTGCTTGGCTTTTGTTCTTCCGCTTTTGGGTGCACAAGTCTTTCAAGAATTTAGCATAAGCCGGAATTTGCTTGATTGTATCCAATAGTGGAAGATTAACTTTCATTTGCCTAAACATTTCCATGATTTCATTGGTTTTTGCCTTTTGCTTGTCTTTTGAAATGGATCCTTTTAAGGCATCCGGAAATGGAACCTTTGGTTCAAACACTTTTTTAAAATTTTCTTTTGAACTCTCTTCAACACAAGAAGTTTTCAAATCATTTTTCAATAAAACCTTTTTAACATCATTTTTTAAAACTTCTTTTCCAAACACATCTTTTAAAACTTTCTCATTTACAAGATCATGTATATGCAATGAAGGAGGAATGGGATGTGAAACGGGACGGGTGACATCTTGAGGCTACACCGGTTCACTCTCTTCATTAGACATTCTAACTTGATTGTCCACTGTCCTACCACTCCACAAGATAGTCATCGCATTAACATGTTCAATGGTGTGGCCTTCCGATGAGGAATGGGTTTCCACAACCCATTGTTGCTTAGGTGGGGCATTTATAGGCATCTTTCCCTTTTCTCTTACATTGAGAGTGCTTGCTATTTGCCCAACTTAGGTTTCTAGCTTTGCAATAGATTGAGAGTGAGAATGAAACAATTGAGTGTTAGCCTCTAAAGTGCCCAAAGCATTCAAAACTTTCTCTTCAAAGGCGGGACTTCTAGTATTACCTTGGGAATAAGATTGGTTGGGAAAATGAGAATTAGCAAATTAATTCCCTTGTGATTGATAAGGTCTATAACCTTGGTATCATTGGTTTTGAAGTGGAGGTGGAATGTACTTCCCTTGAAAATCGCCTTGGGAAGGGTTTGAGCCATCTCCTTGGTTTTTTCAAGAGAAATTCGGATGATTCCTCCAACTTGGATTATAATGAGTACCATAAGGATTGTTCCCTTGGTTCACAAAGGCCGCATTGACTTGTTCATTAGGTTCACTTTGCACTTGTCCGTGAGGACAATGAGAAGTAGAATGAAGAACACTAGAACAAGTCATACATGTTTCATTTAATGCACGATGAGAATGGTTAGGGAAGGAAGATACTTGGTTCGCCGAGTTTTGGTTAATCAAAGTTTGATCAAACATTTGAGATAAAGACTTCATTTCGGCGGCTATTTCATTTGAATGGTCGACTTGATGTAAGCCAACACTCTTCCTACCTTGTGAATTTCTACCATTCTTGGATGATAGTGTTCTATGCAAAGAATTTTCACTCATGCTCTCATAGAGATGCCACACGTCATCCTTATGCTTATCAATGTATGAGCCACCCATGGAAGCATCAACCATACCCTTATGGTTGTCCGATAAGCTCTCAAAGAAGTATTAAACTAATTGCCATTTGGGCATGTCATGATGTGGACACTTCCTAAGCAATTCATTGAAGCATTCCCATGCCTCATGAAACGTTTCTCCATCCCCATGTGAAAATTCTCGAATTGAGGTCCTCATGGCATTGGTCTTAGAAACCGAATAGTACTTCTTCAAGAACTCTTGTTTCATTTATACCCAAGAAGTGATTGAAAAAGGCCTAAGATTGGTAAACCAATACTTTGCCTTGTCTTTTAAGGTGATTGGAAAAAGTTTGAGTCTTAAAACCTCTTCCGGCATGTCCGTATATTTTACGGTGGAACATACTTTAAGAAACTCATCCAAATGCTTGTAAGGTTCTTCACTTGGAAGTCCATGATAGTTAGGAAGCATTTGAATAGTTTGTGGCTTAATTTCATAATGATGTGCTCTAAATGGAGGCAATTGGATACATGTAGGTGCATTATACTCATTAGGCACATAATGGTCTCTTAAAGCAAGAGGTGGATTAGCTACTTGAGGTGCAACATGAACACCTTGGTTTTGAATTCCTTGATTGTTGATGGGAGGTTATGGAGCATACATTGGCCTTGGCATTCCATATAGAACTTGGCCTTATTGTTGTGGTGGTTGGTGAATGAATGGCCTAGGCATGCCTAATGGTACTTGTATGTTCTCATTGTGCACATTGGGATGAAGGATACCTTGTTGGTCTATGTGACCAATGTCCTCAACATGATTGTCATTATGGTCATCCATTGAAAGATTGGCTCTATTTGAACTTCCTCTTCCCCTAGGATTTCTAACGATAGATTCTAGATACAAATCAAAAGGGACAAGAGTTGGTCTCAATGAACGACGTCCATGCATGCACAATACAAAACACAACAAATACAAAGAATGATAAACACTATGCCTTCACAACAATACAATTAGACTTCTTCCACAAACATTTAATTCATACTCCTATACTTTAACAACAATGATGCAAGACAATAAAAAATAAGCCTCCACGCGGGCCGACGATTTAACTAAGGGATTGAGTAAAGAAAATCTCACAAAGGTCCTTTAGCATTTCAACTCCAAATTTAAAGCTTAGCTTAGCAATTTTAGAATTTTTAGCTTTTTACTTTCTTTGCTTGCTTGAATTGAATGCTTGATGGCTCCTATGCTTGCTTCCTCTCCAACAATGCACCTAGTTAAGTAATCAACACAATAAGTAACCAAAAAGAAAAATAAAAATAAAGTAAAGACACGATCAAAAGAGTACTAATCTTAATCAATTCCACAAATCCGACGTTGCCAAATCTAATCAACAAATCCCCGGTAACGGCGCCAAAATTTGACGGTGTGTAAGCCGTTCCTTCACGCCAAAATGGACGTAGTGAATGTGCGGTTCAAGAAAAGCCTTTTAGGTCAAGTTTAAATTTATAAAAACCACTACCAACACTACTACTAACATAGCAAGAGTGAGTAGGGATCGTCCCAAGAGATTATGAGGATCGAGCAATGTCGTGGAATCACAATTAGGGCTAGTAGGTCAAGTGATCAAACAATTGGTTGGTTGGTTGGTTGATTAAAGAACAACTAAATTAAACTAAGTAATAGTAAAAAAATGCAATTAAGAGTAAGTAAGAGAGAGATCTTGGGGTTTAGAGATCACCACCAAGCAATGCATTTCTATATCATTGACAAGTGATTAATGAGGGCAAATGGTGTGTTGCAATATTAGTGTGTGTGTGTGTGTGTGTGTGTTTGGTTGATTCAACAAGCAAGGATGACTAGTTAAGTATGTATTGTCTAAACATCATGTGAAAGGCACAATATATCTAAGCAATGAAGCATATATTGTCTAAACAACATGTGAAAGGTACAATAAATTAAAACAAGTCATTAATCCTTTCATTAAGCTCACAATCCAAATACAACACAAGGTTAAAGACATATGCTAATTGCATTCAAAAGCTTGGATCATCAAACAACAAGCATGGATTGTCCTCCCATTTAACACTACACTACAACTACACTACATCTACACTACTAGCATGAAAATAAACTAAGGGAGAGGCACAATCTATCAAGAGATAAGCATGAACCATCAAGAGAATCACAAAAGCGTCTGTTTCAAGGTGATCTCAGCTACAGCGTCTGTTTGTAGCACCTATATATATATATATATATATATATACCATGCACTTTTTGCAAAATAATCAACGTAGGTGCTACAAACAGATATATATATATATATATATATACACACACACACATACACATTAGAAAAAGGCACATACGCTACACGTGATAAAAGTTTGGTAGCTTCTCTAATATTTGTTTTCATATATATATATATATATATATATATATATTTCTAATTGTTGATTTGAAACTTGAAATAATAAACCTTACAAAAAAATAGTAATTTTTGTAACTCTTTTTATATTAATTAATAAATATTTTTTTATATTAATAAATAAATACTGAAATATTTTGTAATTGGTGGTAGAGTTTGAGTTTTTGTAAAGTAATAATTTTTTTTAGGTTTTTATATTAATATTGAAATATTTATATTTTATTTTTTTATTAATTAATAATTTATTTTTTATTTTAATACTGAAATATTTGAGTTTTGCATAGTAATAAATTCTTTTAGGTAATTTGAATTTTATTCGGTAATTTGTAATTTGAATTTTATTAGGTAGTATTTATTATATATATATATATATATATATATATATATATATAGTATAGATTTGAATTTCAATAGGTAATTTGTTATTTGAATTTTATTAGAAATTTTAAAATTTAGTATAATTTTAAATTTACAATAAAAATTCAATTATATTAATTTTTAATTAAATTTTGAAATAGAAATTCAATTTTACTAATCATACATTAGATTTAAATTAATATAAAAATTTATTATATTGAGTTTGTGATTTTTTTAAAGATCCTAGGTTATATTTTATTTTCTTTAAATATATCCTTTTTATAATGTGACAAAGTTTTAAAGAAAATAAAATAGATAATTTGTGGTAGAGTTTTATAGAAATTATTTTATTTTATTTAAATATATCCTTGTAAAATTAGATTTTATATTATTAAAAAACTCATAATAAATAGATAAATACAGGGTTATATGTGATAGAGTTCTCTTTTTATATTAATTAATAAATATTTTTATATTAAAAAATAAATATTGAATGCTGAAATTCTTTACACTTTTATATTTTATTTATATGTATTATTATTATATATATTTTAAATATATCCTTGTATAATGTGATAAAGTTTTAAAAAAAAAATAAAATAGGTAATTTGTGATAAAGTTTTATAGAAATTATTTTATTTTTTTTAAATATATCCTTGTCTAATTAAATTTCTTTTTATTCATAAACTTATAATAAATAGATAAATACAGGTTATATGTGATAGAGTTTTAAACAAAATAAAATAGTTAATTTGTGTTAGAGTTTTATAGAAACTCTTTAAATATATCCTTGTCTAATGTGATAAAGTTTCATTGAAAATAAAATATATAATTTGTGGTAAAATTTTATATAAATTATTTATTTTCTTTAAATATATATATCCTTGTCTAATTATATTTTCTTTTATTAAAAATATTCATAATAAATAGATAAATAGGTAATATGTGTTAGAGTTTATAGAAAATCTTTTAAAAACACTTTTTATATGAATTAATAAATATTTTTATATATTAATAATTTTTGTCTAATTAGATTATCTTTTATTAAAAAAAATCATAATAAAAGGTGATTTGTGCTAAAGTTTTAGAAAAATTATTTTATTTTTTATATCAATTAAAAAATATTTTTTATATTAATAATTATTGTCTAATAAGATTTTCTTTTATTAAAAAACTCATAATAAATAAATAAATAGGTAATTTGTGTTAGAGTTTAGTAGAAATTTTTTTTATATCAAATAATAAATATTTTTTATATTAATAATTTTTGTCTAGTTAGATTTCCTTTTATTAAAAAGCACATAATAAATAGATAAATAGGTAATTTGTGTTAGAGTTTATAGAAACTCTTTAAATATATCTTTGTCTTGTGTAATAACGTGTTATTGAAAATAAAATAGGTAATTTCTAATAGAGTTTTATAAAAATTATTTTATTTTCTTTAAATATATCTTTGTCTAATTAGATTTAATTTTATTAAGAAACTCATAATAAAAACTAATTTGTGGTAGAGTTTTAGAAAAATTATTTTATTTTATATATCAATCAATAAATATTGTTTATATTAATAATTCTTGTCTAATTAGATTTTCTTTTATTAAAAAATTGATAATAATAAATAGATAAATAGGTTAATTTAAATTTTATTAGGTAGATTTTAGAGTTTAATAGATTTTTTTTTATTTATTTATAAAAACTCATTTCATATCAATTAATAAATAAATAAATACTGAAACTCTTTGCACATTTAATAATAACTAGAAAATGGACACGTGCAATACACGTAAATAAATGTCTATATATTGGATAAATAATTGTATTTTATATATTATTTTATCTCAAAATAAAATAAAATAAACTTTAATTTTGAATCTTCCACACCAACAAATTACAGATAGACAATAGCATGTGAGAGTTACTATTAGTGTGATTTATAAAGACCCAACCAACCATTGCTACATATTACAAGCATTTTTTCATGAATGGATTACTGTTAGCTTAATGCTTCACGATATGCACATATATGAATGTAGATGTATGTAAATAAATATACGGGTATATATATTCTTATATCTATACAAAATCAGAAATGTAATTTTAATAATAAAATTAAGCCATCAACGTAGCTGCATCCTTATAACCAATTATATTCTTCTTAGAGTTCTCATGGGTAATTTTAACTAAAATAACAATGTCATGTAATACATACATTTACCAACATGATTTTATAACTTAATCAATTTATCTTATTTAACTACAAACAAGATAGGTTTGCAAATTTCCTTGATCACCTAGGCTCCGTTTGGTTAGATAGAAATAAGTAAGGAAAGAAAAGAAATGGAAAATGAAAGAAAAGTGAAATGAATGAAAAGAAAAATTATTTTCTATGAAGCATTTGGTTAGCATGGAAATTTATTCAGGAAAATTATATGAAAATATTAGTTTGTTAGTTTGGATAGCATGAAAATAAAAAGAAAGTGATTGTGCATACCAAAATTACCCTTATGATTTCAAATACTAAAAAAATAAATAAATTTGTGTTTGATGATATTTATTTTATTCAAAGTTTTAATAAAATGGTGAATTATTAAATTTTAATAACATAATTATTTATATTGTTTAAATTAAAACAATATTTCAAGACATCTTAGGTAGAACCATAGAGCAGAACTTTAAGAGAAATAAGGAAGCTTAAAATAAAAATAAAAATAAAAAATTTGGGCTCATGGACTCATGGGCTTTCAACCAGAGAACACAAAAAGAGAAAAATATATATATTATTCTCTGTCTATATATAATAGAGGTGTATAATATATATGATACAATGTATATATTTGGAACCCTCAAAAAAAAAAAAAAAAAAAAAAAAAAAAAAAAAAAAAATCGTCCAAATAGTATTGCAAGAAAACATGTTTAGAGAGAAGTTGTCTTTTAGAAATCCACTAAAATATAAATTGTTAAAGAACTTGCATCTAGTAGAAAAGAAACTCAGTTAAAAATAAAGAAATTAATTGTTTTACAGAATTCAGTTGTTAGATAAAATAAGAACTTCAAATAAAAAGAACCAGTTTTCACGAGAAAATATTATTTCCTTGTGTTTTGTGTGAGAAAAGTTTTGGGAGAAAGTAGCCTAATGCGGAAAACTAAATTTTCTATTTCGATTCTTTTTCCATCTATCCAAACTCTAAAAAAACTTAAAAAATTTCTCTTTCCTTTCTTTTCTAGTTGATTCCATCTAACCAAACGGAGCCCTATAGTTTTTGTAAACAACCCTCTCTATATACTTTCAATATGCATGAAGTTATCCTGTTCAAATTAGGATTCTAGTCACTGTAGAATTCTCCTATTTAGTTAGAATTAAATTTTTGTTTCAATAATAATGTGATATAGAAGTAAATATAAATAAATATACAAAAATAGAGAGAGACATAAAAAATTTTTAGAGGAGAGAAGAATTGTAACCTAAATATATAATTTATTTAAGAAATATAGTGCACTTACAATGTTGGTCTGAAAATGAAAAAAAGTTTTTATTGAGAAGAAGATAACATGGAAGAAGTTTTTTTTTCTTGATATCATATTACTCCTAGGTATATGACAACCCTTCACAATAGGTGTCTTTTTTAAATATAAAAGTAGAAAGACATCTTAACTGTTGATGCCTTTTAGAAAAAAGGAACGCAAACTCTTTGGGAAAAAAGAAGAAAAAAAGAAAACAAAAATAGTGTGTAAAAAGAAAGGCATCTTAACCGTTGATGCCTTTTAGAAAAAGAAAACTTCGACTCTTTGGGTGAAAAAAAGAAAACAGAAAGAAAGAAAACAAAAACTATGTGTAGAAAGGAAACGTATAATATTTTTGTAAATTAAAAAAATTATTTTAAAAAATATATAAAAAATCAGAATACACTTTTATAGGGTATATAGATATAGATAAAAACTCTTTTTATAACAATTAATAAATATTTTTTAATATAAATAAATAAATACTAAAACTTTATATAAATAAATACTGAAACTCATTGGCAGAAATTCTGTATTTTACTCTGGAATTCTAGATTTTTAGAATTCTTAATTTCTGTACTCCTTCGTCCTTCCTCAATGCCTCTATTTATAGGTTTCTTAATTAATATGATGATGACATATGTCCTCTCCTGATAATGATATAATTATAATTGGGCCGGACCGATTATATTGTGATAATTATCTATAAAAAATAACTATTTTTTTTTATATCAATTAATAATTTTTTTTATATAAATATATAAATAAATATTGAAATATTCAAATACCGGACTCTTTATATATTTAATAATAATATAGATATATATATAATAACGCGTTGTTTTTGATATTTTGTTACACAGTATATTGCTAAAGAAAGCAAGAGTCATTGTGGTTTCATTCAAGCAACATCATTTTTTCCCCAGTAGTACCTTCAAGGAACATTGCTAGATTGTACATACATAGAGATATGCATAAAGTTGTATATGAGTCTTGACTAGGAATCTTTGTCAACAAACGGAAAATACCCTCAAATTATTGAGTGCCGTGGGATTTATTTATTTATTTATTGGTAAGGAAAGTGATTTTAAAAATTGAACATCAAAACAACTGAATTATGTTACGAACTTTTATGTTAATTCGGTTATCTCGTCGAGTTTTACATCAGTTAATTTGTATAAAATAATATTAAAAATTATGACTATCCCTCATTATATATCTAAGGGACAACTCTTATCAAACAAGTTTTGGAGGCTTTTAATTAGGGGCATGGACCTATAACTTTATATAAGGAGGGACAATAGGTCCGTCCCTTGCTTTTAGTCAAACAAGTCTCATAACTTAATTCGTCCTGATAAGCAAGCAGGGCGGCTCGAGTTTTAGGCGAGTTAGTTTTAAGACTCCAGTTAATAAAAAGGCTTCAAAATATTATAATTACTTTGTATATGATATATTGTAATTGTTTCCTTATTGAACACTAATTCTAAAAAATTTATCTCGTAAATGAACTCTTCTTTTTTTATTTCCTCTTCTTATCATCATTCACGCCTTTTCATTAAACTTTAACCAAGTGAGAAATTATTTATCTCCTAAAATATCTCATTTTTTTATTTATCTCCTAAAATATCTCATTAATATTTTTTTTCACCATATATATTTAATATTTTTTCGGTAAGTTGCACCATAATAAATATTTAGTCGGTTGTATTGGGAAGCTAAGAAACTTTCCATATTCTCTTTTTTTAGATTTTTATTTATTTTTTCTTATTCCTAACTTACTTACAAGTTACAAGTCATCTCCCTCTCAGTCTTCTCTCATTACAATTTTACAATTTTCTTTCTTCTCAACTCAATATTCATTACGCTGTGTTTGGAATGTTAGATTTGATGGGATTTGGATTTAGAAATAGGATTTACAGTGTTTGGAATCATTGGATTGTGAATGGGATTTTAAAGTTATGGGATTTCAAATACTGTTTTTGATGTGTTTCAAATCTTGTCTAAAACGACAGGATTTGACGGGATTTGGAATATAAATACGATATTATCTTAATTAATCTTGTGCAATATCTACTTAACCTATTTCAATCTCCAACCGTCTTCTTCTCATTTAACCAATCCTATTAAATATATACTAACATATCTCTATCTCCAACGTTATTTAACTAACTCCATACTACATGATTTTTTTTTAAAGTATATTGGTGATGTTTAATAAATTAGTTTTTTAATTAAAAAATAATTGCTCTTTTTTTACGTGATCTATTAAATAAGTAAATTTTATATTTCAGTTATATCATTTAGTCCTTCTTTTTGTTTGTCTATTTGATGTAACTTTGGAGCATATCTGACAATAAAATAAATATTTTATTTATCATTTAAACAAGGGCAAAAATGGTATAATATTATTTTTATTCCAAATTCCCTTTTAAATCCAACTTCAAATTCAATTGGTTCCAAACATAGAAATGAAATTTCATTTTAATTCCAATTCCTTTTCTAATTCTGATTCTTTTTCCAAATCCTAAAATAATTGATTACAAACAAAGCCTTAGTCTCAAATCTCAATTTGAACACACTTTTCTTTTATTGAAGAATTTGCAGTAGCATTGAATTGGGACTTTCTAAATCAGGTCATATTGTTCTTTTTTTCTTTAATTATTTTTTAGTTTACTAACACACTTTTCTTTTATTGAAGAATTTGCAGTAGCATTGAATTGGGACTTTCTAAATCAGGTCATATTGTTCTTTTTTTCTTTAATTATTTTTTAGTTTACTAACTTTTGTTATTATAAATTTGTATACATCTATATTTTTTATATATTTGTATATTTGTTTGTGAGTCGAGTCTGGTGACTATTTTTACCCATATAGAAAGTATGAAATCCGGATTTGAAAAACTAATTAAAAAAAAAAAAAAAAAAGAAGATAAACTAATTCAATCTCAAAAGGGAGTTATTGATAAATTTGTTACAACTAATAATCAAAGCCTAACAAAAAGTAAATGAACAATCAAATCATCTAAAAGAATTAAAAAATTATACAATAATGAAAGAAAAAAATACCAGTGACTTGATTTACAATAATAATAAAAAACAACAAAAAGAATTGGAAGAAAGTGAAACAAGTAATCGAAAATCATATTCTAAGACTTCCCACAAATATATATGATCTTCGACAATGGATGATTTAAGAAGGATTATTTTTAATTAATATATTCCATATTATGATATGAAAAGGCCACTTTTTATTTTTCGCCTAAGATCCCGAGTTCCATCGAGTCGCCTCTTGTAAACAAGTCCATAATTAATGTGGACTAGAAATTTTAAATGAATTAAAATATTGGAAAATTGTATTATTTTTCAGTATATTGGACAACTCATATCACACAAGTATATCCCCTCGCTTCAAAGTACAAAATAGATGGTTTAAGATACTTTACAAAGACTAATAAACTTATAAAATTTTAGAGACCAAAAAATTGTATTATGATATTTAATGATGTTTATGTTTTGTAGGATTGACAATCATATTGGCAGGTCATAATTATGTTGTGTTAATCTATGAATATTTTGTTAAATGGGTTAATTTAAATACAATCTGTTTATTACTCGAGTCAGAACCATCAACACAAATATATATAACCAGTTTGATAAATGAGTAACACGATACGACTCGTGTATTTATTCCCATTTAATAAACGGGTAGTACAATTCATTTAATCATTTGTTTAACAGTTTTAGTTAAATGGGGTCATATAAACAGTTTATTAATTTAAGCATAAAATATAAATATAATGAAAAATAAAATCATAAATATTAGAATAATTTGGATAGTACAATTATATATATATATATATATATATATATATGTATATATATATATATACGAAATACAATTTCTATATTATTGATCTACCAGTGGTTTTGGGTCTGAACTCTTAAATCTTAGGCCAAGGTTCTTGATAAGGATAAAAATAATAGGCAACTCAAAGTCAAAAGAGAAATAAGATAAGGGTAAAGGATTTATCTTATCCAAAATCTCTATGAAATCATAAAAAATATCTGGTTACCATATGTAACCAAAGTTACCATTCCTGTAAGAAGGGAACAATATCATCTGGGATCAGGGAGAATCTCGCTTCAACAACTACTACCATTAATGCTTCTATAAAATAAATGATCAATCAACCTAAAAAGGTACACCATAAATTTTATATGTAATCCTTATCGGATATTAGATCGTCAAGTACTAACTTGACCGTCGGAGTGCATCCGGCCGGCACCACGCCGGTCATCGCTTCTCTTGTTTTGCAGGAATCGCCACCGACTCCAGAGTGTGTAGATTTTTGGCATCAACAGTTGGCGCCGTCTGTGGGAACGTATATTAGTCCCAACAAATCATGGTTCGTACAAAGGAAATCTACGACAAAACTTAAAAGCAATTCAGTCCCTTTACAATCTGGCTTTCTCTAAAAGAAAGAGAATAGTTCATGGATTGCGTGGCCAAAAACAAGGGTACAGTTGCTCAATCCGGTAAAATTGCTAGAAAGCCCCACCCGACCGCTAGCAGTTGTTTCATCATCGCTGTTAACCGGGTAAGTTTCATGCATTACGCGTATATCAAAATATATGTCTACACTTCCTCACATAATTTAAAGAGAAACAATTTTTTATGTGTTTCTAATTGTCTGCAAAATATTGTTCACCTACATAATGATGTAGTTCACCTGGGGACCTTTCGATAGAATACTACACTTTGTGGGTACTATTCATAGGGTTTGAAAAAAAAAAAAAAAAAAAAATTTATTTTGTGAGTACTATTCACATGAATAGTGCCCACGGGAATAGTACCTGCGGGTACTGTTCACAGGGTGTTAAAAAAAAAATTTATTTTGTGAGTACTATTCACATGAATAGTACCCGATGATACTGTTCACTGGGTGTAAAAAAAAAATTTATTTTGTGAGTACTATTCACATGAATAGTACCAGCGGTACTATTCACAAGGGTGTAAAAAAAAAAAAAAAAATCTTATTCTAGAGAACAATCGTTAGCTCCATTGATGCTCAATGATAAGTTTTTGCCTTAATTGTACCAATTATGATATATATAAATATGTATATATATTATCCGTTCAAACTGTACATCTGTTCTTTTATTTTTGTTTTGCTAACTTAGCAAATAGAAAGAGAACATTAGTGTTCCTTGCGCGTGAGAGGCAAGCTTGGGAATGGGGGCAGAAAATTAACCTCTCTTATTAAAGAAACGAGCTCAATAAGCTCTGGAAAATTAGTCTCTCTTTTTAAAAAGATGAGATGACGAAACTCACGAGAATGAACCTCCCATATTAAAAGGATAAGTTCATGAAGCTTGGAGAACCTACTCCCTTTTTAAAGGGCTAGTTGAATGAAGCTCGTAATTGTCATCCCCGTATTATAAGGGATTAATATAAAAGTGCCCCATACTATAAGGGCCCGAACTGAATGAAGCTCGTAATTGTTGTCCTCCCTATTAAAAAAGGGTCGAAATCAACTTGTAAAATATACTTCCCTTCTTAAAGGACGAGCTGAGTGAAACTCGTAGAATATATTTTCTTTTCGAAAGGGCGAGTTGAATGAAGCTTGTAATTACCATCTCGGTATTATAAGGGATCGATATAAAAATGCCCTGTACTATAAGGGCCCAAGCTGAATGAAGCTCGTAATTCTTGTCCTCCGTATTAAAAGGGGTCGAAATCAACTTGTAAAATATACTTCCCTTTTTGAAGGGCGAGCTGAGTGAAACTCGTAAAATATATTTTCCTTTTTAAGGGGAGAGCTGAGTAAAACTCGTAAATATACTTCCCTTTTTTAAAAGGTAAGCTCATTCAGCTTAAGAAAGCTTACTCCCCCAGCTCATGAAGTTCGGGCAAATCTTAAGAGATCAACCAAAAAAAGGCCGCCCAACAAGGGTTAACCTAAAAAGAGATTGATTTATGCCAAAGAGACGTCACTCCAAAAAATACTTTGACATTCTCGATACTTGACAAGCAAGCACGAGAATGGGGGGCAACTGATAAGGATAAAAATAATAGGCAACTCAAAGTCAAAAAAGAAATAAGATAAGGGTAAAGGATTTATCTTACCCAAAATCTCTATGAAATTATAAAAAATATCTGGTTACCATATGTAACCAGAGTTACCATTCCTATAAGAAGGGAAGAATATCATCTTGGATCAGGGAGAATCTCACTTCAACAACTACTACCATTAATGCTTCTATAAAAGAAATGATCAGCCAACCTAAAAAGGTACACCATAAATTTTATATGTAATCCTTATCGGATATTAGATCGTCAAGTACTAACTTGACCGTCGGAGTGCACCCGGCCGGCACCACGCCGGTCATTACTTCTCTTGTTTTGCAAGAATCGCCACCGACTCCGGAGCGTGTAGATTTTTGGCATTAACAGTTCTAGACTCTTTAGAGAAAAGAAAATAGAAATGCCCAAAATAATTGGATTAAAACAGGTTATGGGAAATGCATATACCCAACCGAGTAATTTATTGATTTAAGGGAATAGTCGTTCTCACAAATGGTGCCAGCTGTCGGGAAAGAAATCCGCACGGCCTGGTACGATACCGTTTCCTGCAAAACAAAGACGGCTTAGTCAGGCACCGGTGTGGTGCCGACCAAAGACCCTCTGACGGTCAAGTTAGTAAGGGTTTTGGAGAGAGAGAATTAAATCGTCGTCAAGTGTGATAAAGTTTTTTTCTCATACCTTATTCTATGGTTGCCCTCATATTTATGGTCTTCTTCCCAATAGAGTCTGTCGCCGTTTCTTGCAAAACAAAGACGACTTAGTCGGGCACCGGTGTGGTGCCGACCAAAGACCCTCTGACAGTCAAATTAGTGAGGGTTCTGGAGAGAGAGAATTAAATCGTCGTCAAGTGAGATAGGGTATTTTTCTCAAACCTTATTCTATGGTTGCCCTCATATTTATGGTCTTTTTCCCAATAGAGTCTGTCGAGTGTATTCCACTGATAAATGTTTGATTTATCATTAACAATAATTTTGATTATCCTTGTTAATTGAATGTCGTCATCTTTATTATAAACAACCGTCATCCTACTGAAGTTAAAAAGATTTGACAACCGGTCAACATTTGATTATTTTTATCATCAAGTGAAACGTGGTTTATTTTCACTACTATTAATAATCTAAAAAAGGTAGCTACTATTAAAAATCTTAAAAAGGTAGTATATTTTTATGTCTAACAGTGGGCAACTCACCTTCAAATTCTTGGTGGATTCTGTATTAGTCTAGCTTATAGGTCAACATGTATGAATGAATACAAAAACAAGGGCACAATTAATCAGTTCACGACCTACAAGTGTATAATTTGTCTAAATTTTAGAGGAGGGCAGTATAATTTACATTATTTATATTGTAATTATTTTTTATTTTATTAAATTTACATTCCATATACTTCGAAGTAAAGCAAAATAATATTCAAAGAGATTTTTCAAAAGTCTTCTGCACTCGATTCACTGGTTTAATAAAAAAGGCGACAAGTATACATAGGAGTGACAAAGCATTTTTTTATGAAATGCCAACTATTCAGAAATGAGAGTTGAAAATTTTGGATTATTGATTGGAATACTCCGACTGGTCAAGCCTTGATTAACTTCATGACCAATGAACATGGAGAAAATTAGGAGACAGCTGGGCTGTTACAAATTACAATTGAACTTAATTAGAGGTAGCTTTCAATTCATTACAGATGTAATGAAAGATGAGTAAAGCATCTTTCATCTAATGCATTTAAATTTTAAATTAATAATGCAAAAGTCCCACAAATTTAGATTCACAATGCAATAAATTTAAATACATCACATAACAATTACAATAAAAATATAACATTCTCAATTTAATTATGTAATATATTGCATGAGTGTTATATCATTTTTAAATAGGTAGTTATATATATATATAACTACCTATTTAAAAATGATATAACACTATATATATTTTTTAAAAATGATCTAACACTATATATATTTATGCATGTTCCATTCCGTGCTGCACTGTTAAGGTAAAAATGTACAAAATTTAATGTATCTGTAGTCTAAATCTAGAACTAACAATATATAGAAGTTTACATTACAACCTGAACCTGTTTTAATATTTTGGACTCAATATGGGACTTCTTTTTCAAGTAGTAGTTGTTTATTAATTAGGAAAATGATACTTCCATTGATTTGTACATCTTTTGTTCAACGCAACAAATTCGTAATTATTTTATGGCTTGACAACTTTGAAGTCGTTTGAGCTTAAAAACTTTTTTTTTCTTTTTTTAAAATTGCAAACGAAATTAGAATTTAAAGTTTTTAAAACGCAATTTTTATCATATATGATAACATCCTCTTAAAAAATATTATTGTAAAATTAGTAATACAAATGTTTAAAAAATTAGTGTTACAAAATAAATTAAAAAATAATTTAATTATGAAAAATATTTATTATAATGTGTCACCAAACACTATTTATTATGTACACTCAGACAGAAGTCAGAACTATCGGTAAAACTTGGGTAACTTCAAATTTTGCAGTTGAATTCTATATATGGATTAGCCTCTCCCTCCTTTCCCTTATTTTCTACGACACACACCTCCCCATGGAGAAACGTTGCTTTGCGTTTATGGCTTCGGCACTTTTAATCCAATTTATCAAATGAAAATTTGACTTTTCATAAACCAAACAAAAATCAGAAATGGTATGACAATTCATGGTAGTGACACTTAGGTGACTGTCTCATCCCAAACCTTAGAATGAAATATGAATGGTCCCCATTTCACCTAAAAGCTAAAACACGTGACACTAAAAATTCTTACCCAATTATAATGACAGGTGGAATCTCATAGATCTCGCCCGATGGAAAAGCATTATGCTTGATTAACCAAAATAGAAAAAATTATTATATGATTTCGAAATTATTGAAATTTTATTTTTTATTTTTAAATCGCAAACGAAATTAGAATTTAAAGTTTTTAAAATTGCATTTCTGGTTGAGATTGAATATTTTAGATAACTCTTTTTTATTAGTCAATTATATCTTTTTTTATTTTTTTATAAAGACAATTACACTCATTTTTATCAAATATGATAACATCCTCTTAAAAAATAATATTATAAAATTAGCGATACAAATGTTTTATAAAATATTATTACGAAATAAATTAAAAAATAATTTAATTATGAAAAGTATTTATTGTAACGTGTCACCAAACACATTCTTACATATTGCAGTATTTAGACACCATTTATTATGTACGACTCAGACAGAAGTGGTAAAACTTGGCAACTTAAAATTGTGCAGTTGCATTCTATATATGCAATAGAGCCTCTCCCTCCATTCCCTTCTTTTCTCAGACACACACCTCCCTTCACATGGAGAAGCATTGCTTTGTGTTTTTAATTGCAGTGTGGATGCAATCTTTCATGGTTTCTTTCTCTGCTTCCCCCCCAACTAACGTCACTGATCAGTTAGCTTTGCTTTCTTTCAAAAACCTTATAAAAAACACCAACAATGTCTTGTCTAATAACTGGACCACCAACACTTCCTTCTGCAATTGGATTGGTGTAACTTGTAGCTCCCGGAGGCAAAGAGTCACAGCCTTAAGTCTTCCCAACATGAATCTTCAAGGCACCATATCCCCATCAATCGCCAATTTATCCTTTCTTGTTATGCTAAATTTGGGCAACAACAGCTTCAACGGCAATCTTCCACACGGCCTTTCTCATTTGCGTCGCTTGAGAGTAATTGACGTTCACAATAACCAGCTGGGAGGAAATATCCCACCTAGTTTGTTTCGAAATCAGAGGCTTCAAACTCTCTCTTTGGCTCAAAACAAATTTACAGGTGACTTGTGGGGAGAGCCATGGAATTTACCAAATCTCAAAATCTTAAATCTTACCAGCAATGATCTCACAGGTACCATTCATCCTTCCACCGGCAACATTTCAAAGTTGGAGAGATTGAGATTGGACGAAAACCGTTTTAATGGAAACATTCCAAAGGAGATTGGCAATCTTAGTCATGTCATAGAATTGGACCTCTCCAACAACCAGCTCACAGGTTCCATTCCTCCAGGCATTTTCAATATATCTTCTCTACGTATTCTACATCTCGGAGACAACAGCCTCTCTGGTTTTTTCTTACCTAGTGTGGAAGAGAATAGTAGAGTTATAAATCTGGAAGTTATTAACATTTCGTCTAATCAGCTGAGTGGTGAAATTCCTAGCTTATGCCAATTCCAGGAGCTCAGAATTCTATACCTTAATTAAAATAATTTCACAGGCCAAATACCCAGGGACATTGGTTGTCTGTCAAAGCTTCAGCTTCTGTATCTGACACTTAATAATATAACAGGTACTGTTCCTCCTTCGTTGGGTAATATTTCTACCCTGAGGTTCCTTGGATGTGTATATAACAACATAGGAGGAAATATTCCTCAAGAACTGGGGAGTTCATCAAATCTCCAGATGTTGGGATTCGACTTTAACAATCTTATTGGTGAAATACCTCACGCTATTGTCAACATATCTTCTCTAGTGTACATTGCTTTTACTGAAAATCGTCTTTCTGGGCGTATTCCTATGAGTACTGGTCTTCAGCTTCCAAACCTAGAAGGGATTTATTTAGCAGACAATGATCAGCTGAATGGAGAGATTCCAATATCTATTACAAATGCATCCAGCCTTCTTGAATTGGAGCTATCGTATAACTTCTTCACTGGATCAATGCCTACTAATTTGGGAGATCTGCGGCATCTCGAGTACCTAAATCTTGAAGGTAACAAGGGAACAAATTTTTTTATTTTTTTACTTTATTATATATTGGTATTTCTGTGAACTTTTACAAAATGTCCTCCTAATGTACACAATTATTAGTCTAATCTCTACCTTTTACTTTCAAAATCTCTCCATATACTTCCACAACCCCGTCTCTCTCTCTAATGTCCTTGAGCCACCCGAGGAATTTATTCAGATAATTGTCCAGCGCTTGTTGTAATGTTTGGGAAAAAAAATAATATGTTGTTTAATATATATGACACTAACTAAAACAAATTTCCCGCAGATAACCAACTCACCAACGAACCAAGAAATCAAGAACTTGAATTTCTTAATTCTTTGGTGGAATGTAGAACACTGCAGTTCATTATACTAGGAAATAGCCCACTCAACGGTATCTTGCCGAATTCTGTTGGCAATCTTTCGTCCTCTATTGAAATGTTTAACATGGAGAATGGTGAGATCAGAGGTGATATTCCTAGCGGAATTGGCAACTTGAGCAGCATAATAACGCTAGTTCTGAATGGAAACAACTTGAGAGGAAATATACCTTCAGAGATTGGAAAGCTAAAGAAACTTCAAAGGTTGCATCTAAGTCGAAACAAGCTAGAAGGATCAATTCCACAGGAATTATGCCATTTGATCAATGTGGGTGAAATTATTCTTTCTGAAAATGAGCTTTTTGGATCGATACCGGACTGCATCGGAAATCTTAGCCAGCTACAAAATATCATGTTAGGTTCCAATAATTTAACATCTACCGTCCCTTCAAGTCTCTGGGGAGTTGAAAGTCTCTTGCTTGTGAACTTGTCTCATAATTCCTTACAAGGAGAGCTACCAGCTGAAATTGGGAAACTGGAGAATATTGATGGACTCGATCTATCTGCAAACCAATTTTGGGGTGAAATTCCAAGCAGAATGGGTGACTTAATACGCCTGAGGAATCTTTTCCTTTCTAACAACTCATTCCATGGTCCAATTCCACCCTCATTTGGCAATATGATAAGCTTGGAATTCTTGGATCTCTCTTCAAATTCCTTGTCAGGTAACATACCAAGGTCGTTGGAGAACCTTTCATATCTTGAATATATCAATGTATCCTTCAATCATTTAGAAGGTGAAATACCAAGTGGTGGGGCTTTTGCAAATTCTTCTGCTCAATCTTTCATGGGGAACACAAAGTTATGTGGGTTGCCTAGATTTCAAGTCCCTGCTTGTGCTAGTAATACTCCACAAGGGTCAAGACTCAAGAAACTTTTCCTTAAAATTATCACTCCTGTGATTGCTTCAGTGATATTTGTAATTGCTTTGGTTTGTCTTTGTATAAAGTGGAGATGGAAGAAAGGAAAAGCAGCATCACAACCTGTCGAGTTAGTACATATTACTACTCATCAAATGGTACGATATCGTGAGCTTCAACAAGCAACTGACAATTTTAACCACTCCAATTTGCTTGGAGTTGGAGGATATGGCTCCGTATTTAAAGGTATCTTGTCTGATGGAACCGTCGTAGCAGTAAAAGTTTTGAATTTGCATAGTGAAGAAGCGTGCAAGAGCTTTGATGCTGAATGTGAGGTGATGAGAAGAATTAGGCACAGAAATTTGGTCAAGGTAATTACTACTTGTTCTAACCAAGAACTCAGGATCCTTGTCCTTCAATATATGCCAAATGGAAGCCTTGATAATTGGCTGCACATACAATAATATAACTTGACTCTTGTACAAAGAATCAACATTATGCTTGATGTGGCAATGGCGACGGAGTATCTGCATCATGATGTTGATGAACCTGTGGTTCATTGTGACTTAAAGCCTAGTAATGTCCTCTTGGATGAAGATATGGTGGCACATGTAAGTGACTTTGGTATCTCAAAGATCTTAGCTGAAGACAGGCTCAATGTACAAACCAAAACATTAGGTACAATTGGCTACATTGCACCAGGTAAAGTATTATGATACGAACTTTTTCCTTATAATAGCGTTTTGCTTGGCTGCCAATGAGACAGAGGAAGAGTGAAAATAACATAAAAAAAAAAATTTGAGCTGTCCTTCCAATTCAAATGTTGTTATATTCCAAGATATGTCTTTTCTATGAGCTTTGGAGACTAAACAAAAATATTGTCTAATATGAATATAATGTTCCCTGATTTCTTAATCCTGAACTTTAATATCTAAAAGATTCATTAGTTCTTGTGGCAGTAGATATCGTATCAAAAATGAATTGAATGTCATTATATCTCCGAAATTTTTAATTTAGCTAAAGCTCAAGATATCTTCCAAAATTTTCTTTACTTTTGTAATTTGTTAGTCTACTGAACTACTTTTTTCTTTATAGTTACTGGTCTTAGCTATGCAAAATGCACCTACAGTATTATAAACATCTTTAATATAGATTTCAAGGAATTGACTTCATTCAATCCATTTTAGAGTACGGTTCGGGCGGGATAGTGTCCATTTGTGGCGATGTTTACAGCTATGGCATCATGATGATGGAAACATTCACAAAAAGGAAGCCAACAGACAAGATGTTAGAAAACTCGAGCTTGAAGCAATGGGTAAAAGCATCATTTCCTACTGCTGTGATGGAAATTGTCGATGCCCATCTGTTTGAAGGGGAAGACAAAATTAGCACTAAAGAAAAAGTGTGCATATCGTCTGCAATTGAATTGGCTCTCGACTGCACAAGAGAAACACCAGAAGAGAGGATTACCATGAAGGACGTGACGGTCAAGCTTAAGAAAATCAAACAGATGCTCTTTTGACTCAATAAGTTGCCATCTTAAATTTGAAATTCAGGTACTCTCTTCTTTTTCTATTTATTGGTATGGAAACTACTATACTTGTTGAATTGTGATATAGTATATGGGATTGGATTTTATAGGCTATTGTATGTTTTTAATTGAACTCATTTACAAGTCTTACTAGCAACAGTAGTATTCTTCTCTAGTGGATTTTATAGGCTATTATATGGAGCCTTCAACTCGTGTGTGTGATGAATTAAAATACATATATATATATATAGAAGGAATAATAAACAGCTCCGATCCAAGAAAAAAATACAGGGAAAAGTGAGAAACTTCAAATCCTCGATGTATGGCAATTGGTGAGAAAGCCCACTCTTCAGCTTGCAGGGCTCTGGGTGTTAGCTCGGTGTGTTGGTGCTAACCTTTTCTGGCCTTGGGCCTCTCTGGTACAGCTCTTCCTTTTAATGAGATGCACCATATCCATGGAAACTGGATGATATGTGTGTGTGTGGGGAGTTGTCAAGTGCAGAAATCAACCCTATAATCACAAGAATTCTTGCTCTAATCTTTCCTAATACACAATATGGCTTCTCTTATATTTAATTTTTTTTTTTTGTAAACCATTTTTAATTACATCATCCTCCATTCCCATCACACATTATTATTAATTTCATCTATTCTAATTAATTACTCTTATCATTCATTGTAAGATTCTCATTTTCCCAACATGAATGCATTAGTCTAATTAATAACTGTTAAGAAATGATTGCTTCCAATCTTGAAAACTCAAAAATCTAAATGAGAGAATAAAGCGGACAAAACTTCAAGCAAGTATTATAGTATATATAATGAGTAAATATGTACAGAGGCTACCTATCTTTAAAGCATGCCAAAGAGCAGGAGCCACACAAGAGCCCATTTAAAAGAAATTAAAAAAATTAAAAAATCTTAAGCCCAACCTACATGGACTTCCAGCCCAATAGGAGCCCAACCCAATTGTATACTGTTCGATCCACTGAGAAATATTGAAATTAAATTATCAACGAAAAGAGTTTTGATTATTTTTTCAATTGAGAATTGATTCTCCTGGGTTTTGTTCGTTAGTTTAATTTTGAGAGGCACTGGAGATAAGAGTGTTGATTTTTAAATTATACAAGAAATTCAGTTCTATTCAAATGTGATTGGACTGAATGATTTTTTTTTATGCTTTCCTCTTTCTACACACACAGTCACGCACACCAGCCATATCACATATGCTATTCATTACCTAATATTGCAAAGCATATATAATACTTTAGACATTTGTAACATATGAAACAATAGTAAATCATGATTTCGACCCAACAAATGTTAAGTGTAGGAATGTTGAATCCAAAGCACGGATTCAATTCTGTGAAACATAACAAAAGTATACAATGAAGTGATTAGGCTTTTATGAAATGCAAACTATTAAGAAATGAAAATGGGTTGAAAATAATTGTTTCTCAAAATAATGATTGCTTTGAAAATTCAAAAAACAAAAATGAGAAAATGATACCAACAACAATTAGACTCTAAATTCGCGAATTAGAATTATCTCTGCATGATTTTCTTTTTCCCCCTTTTTTTCAAAATTCAAGCAAGTATAAATATATAATGAGTAAATATGTATAGAGAAACCCTAAGCTAGTTTTAAAGCAGGCCGAAGAACACGAGCCATACAAGAGCCCAATAACAATAAAGTAACACAAAATCTTAAGCCCAACCTACATGGACTTCCAATCCAGTAGGAGCCCAACCTACCTGGATGCTTTTCAACACACTGAGAAATATTGAAATTAATTTAGCAATTAATAGCCTCCACTCGAAGAGACAGACCCCTAAATTTAAGAAAAATTATTACAAAGTTTCGATCAATAATAAGTTGACACGCAAATAGAAAGATGAATAAAATTATTTATTAGCGTGTTAGTTTGTAATTAATTGGAACTATGTTATTCCGGATCATATATTAATTTATTTTAAATTTAGATACTTGTATCACAAAATATTAGAGTATTAAATAAATATATATATAAAAATGTTATGGCATGATACGAGTGATAGGAGGCAAGTCAATGTATTGGATGGTAAAAGTGTTGGGTTTGTTAGAATGAAGGGTTGACTTTGCTCTAATCACAATTTTATAGAATTTGAGAGTTGAAGGATTAGGAGGACTCAAGGTGATCTCAGCTACAGCGTCTCGTTGTAGCACCTACGTTGATTATTTTGCAAAAAGTGCATGGTTGATATATACAGAGTATATATATGTATATATATATATATGTATATATAATTAATAACGCGTTGTTTTTGATATTTTGTTACACAGTATATTGCTAAAGAAAGCAAGCGTCATTGCGGTTTCATTCAAGCAACATCCTTTTTTTTTTCCCCAGTAGGTACGTTCAAGCAACATTGCTATATGGTACATATATAGAGATATACATATAAAGGTGCATATGAGTCTTGAGCAGGCATCTTTGTCAACAAACGGAAAATACCCTCAAATTATTGAGTGCCGTGTGATTTATTTATTTATTTATTTGGTAAGTAAAAATGATTTTATAAATTGAACATCAAAACAACTGAATTATGTTACGAACTTTTATGTTAACCGGGTTATCACGTCGAGGTTTACATCTGTTAATTACTACGGAGTATAAAATAATATTAAAAATTATGACCATCCTTGATTATATATTTAAGGGGACAACTCATATCACACAAGTTTGTAAGGCTTTTAATCAAACAATTCTCAGAACTTGACTCGTCTGAGAATTTGCAATACTCGAATGAATTTTGAGTAATATCTTATGAAGTGTTTTGTTAGAGTAAATTTCTAACCTAGTCTGAAAATTTTAGACTTTAAGGTTCTGACGTAAAATATTCTTTTTGAAATTTTTTTTTTTTTCAGGTAAAATATTTTTTTATTTTTACTTTGTTGGTATTTGACAAAAGTCTATGTCGAGGTTGAGATCAAATCTATCAGGCGGAACATGTAAAATAATTTGCCGAAAATTTATAGATAAGTTATTTTTGTTAAATTTTAATATTTTTTTATTCGTAAATATTTTATGACAACCAAATATCATAAAATAAAAAAATATATATTTTAAAAAAAATATTTTACGTCTAAACAAACGGAGCCTAAAATCTCTTTCGTAACCTGGAAAAAACCATATTGAGTCTTGGCTCTTCATTGAAGAGTATATATACTTAGAAATTGTGTTAAAA
Source organism: Cornus florida (assembly GCF_030987335.1). Classification (NCBI taxonomy): domain Eukaryota; kingdom Viridiplantae; phylum Streptophyta; class Magnoliopsida; order Cornales; family Cornaceae; genus Cornus; species Cornus florida. The sequence goes on along the minus strand of NW_026775580.1, from coordinate 82,570,134 downwards.
ATTAAGAGGAGTCCAGTTTTCCCAAAAATAAAGTGCCTAGTATCCTTTCATTAGACATTTTAACAAGTTCTTCTGTCTTTATTTTCTTTTTGCTGCCTGATAAATTTTTAATTGTTATTCTCAAAAATAATTCACTTGCAATTTTTTTGAAAATGATATTAATTCTTTAAAAACTAATTTTAGTTCATGCAGTACCATTCATCTCAGAATAATGCCATTTATACCTATTTTCCATAGCCAAGGTGCATAGTTGAAGGAGTTTTTACCCGTTTGATGCAGATCCAATTGTGGAGCGTCTATCCAGTACATCAAACACATAGATTAGAATATAATTATATATTTCAAATATAATAGAGTACGTGAATAGAATCATAAAACCTGCCCTAAAACACTCCAAACCAATACATGTTTTATGGATATTGTGAATCTGTGATTGAACTAAGCAGGAAGACAATTTGGCAACAAAAAGTCAAATAATTTTTGTATGAATGGAGAGAGAGAGAGAGAGAGAGAGAGAGAGAGAGTAGTTTAGTGTTGGGAATTAAGTCAATTAGGTTAGGATGCACCAATCATTCCATATTATTTTGGTATTTAGCAAGCCAATAAGTAGTAGTAGCTCAAGTTTATCTTCTTATCTAAGAAAAGCTAGCTTTAACTCACCAGCTCTCCTTTAAAAGTCTTGATGTTGGTGTTGTTGATGATGCATGAAATGCAGTGTCAATGGAGAGAGAGATTCTAGGGTTTCGAGAAAGACAAGCAGAAGCATGTCCTCTTCATCCCAAAAATCTCTGTCCATTTGAATGATATATATTAAAATAATATATATATTTTTTTTTTGTGGGAGTGAGTACGTAGCTTTTGATCTTCGATACTTTTCTTCTTGTTATTACTCTGGATAGTGTGGTTCTGGGCCTCTTCCTTCTTTCTGCTTCAATATCAAATTGCTTAAAATATTATTATGCTAGCAAACCGAGGTCAATGGGGTGTTGCTACTCTCTAAAAAATCTTTGAATTCTTGAGGCCCATCCTATTTGTTTTCTTCTTCTTTTATTCTTTAAATATTACCTTAGTACATTATATTTTTAATATTAAAGTCTTGACAACTTGGCTTGCAATTAGGGTTTTGAATAGTCATTAATAGTACTGCTTTAGTAATAAAATATCCATGATGCCGTGATTATATCAACTTCATGAGTTGATAGGAAATTTACTTGGACCAACAAACACATACGCAATAAAGTCTTAGATAGGTTAAATTAACACATTTTTTACTATTGGCTTAGACAATTCATTTATTTTTTATCCAAAAAAATGTAAAAAAATTATAGAGGTGAAATTTGAAATGTATACCAATTCGAGCGGCTTAGTGGCATATCCTTGTTTAAGATATTCTACTAAGACTAATAAACTTATAAAATTTAAGAGACCAAAAAATTGTATTATGATTTAATGATGTTTATGTTTTGTAGGATTGACAAGGTCATAATTATGTTGTGTTAATCTATGAATATTTTGTTAAATGAGTCAATTCAAATACGACCTGTTTATTAATCGAGTAAGAATCCTCTGCACAAACATACATAACCCGTTTAATAAATGAGTAACATGATACGACTTGTGTATTTATTCCCATTTAATAAACGGGTAGTACGACCCATTTAATCACTTGTTTAACTGTTTCACTTAAATGGGGTCATATAAACCATTTATTAATTTAAGCATAAAATATAAATATAATAAAAAATAAAAACCATAAAAATTAGAATAATTTGGACAGTACAATTAAAGATATATATATATATAGATTTACGAAATACAATATTTATATTATTGATCTACCTTTATCCTAGTTGTTTTGGGTCTGAACTCCTAAGTCTTAGGTGTTAATCGAATTGACTTAGCATGAACATGGGAGGATTACTTAAATAGGTTGACGTGATAACACACACTTAAATATGATAAACTCAAATTCACTATCATCGTATTATGACCACTTAAACGGATTAAATAGGTTGGCGCGATTATGACAAACACGAATATGATCAATCCAAATTCACTAACTTCATATTATACTATAGTGGTGTCAAATTAGTTTTATTTTTCTAGATGCCAATTAATGGGAAAAGAAAAAGAAAAAAAAAAAAAAAAATTTCAATTCCTAGTTTCTTCTCCTTCGGGTTCTCAATGGAATTAAAGAACAAAATGAAAAGACATTGAAATATTTGTGGCATATTGCGGTTTGGAGCTAAACAATGAAAAATAAGAAATGGTCTAAGACACTCCCAATAAAATTATTATTATTTTTTGCTTTACAAACTGTATAATGAAAATTTTTCTTGTTTTAGATGTCTCATCATTAGAAGATTTACTCATTTTTTTTCCTGGTAAGTAAGTATGCAAATAAATAAAAGATTCATTACAAGATTACTTGGGGCATACCGACCCAAACAATTTTTGTTTTACCATTTTCTTCTAAATCAGATCAATATCCAAGTTCTTCTAGATCCCTATTTAGAAGCTATACAACGGTACACATGACTAACTACACTACAAGTCTTCAAATTACCTCTTTTTTATTATTATTATTTTTTTTTTTGCTTTTTTGCTCGACTATTTAAATTACGTTGGTTATTCATTATGTTAATCCTCCTTCTGGTTAATATAAATTTCGCACAAATTCCAAGGTCCAGATTAGTCTTTAATTTTTATTTTTCTCCTAGCTACACAACTTAACAATTATATATATAAAACAAGAGTACTGCTAGACATCTCAAATCATTTTATCACACTGCTTAAATTTTGTGAGTAGTAAGTATATATATATATACTTGACACATTATTGGGCTCCTTCACTAACTAACTTAAATTATAGCTGTTTCTGAAATTTAAGTGCTGAGATTAATTAGTCACACTTTAAAATCATGTAAAATTTGGTGGAAACCCTAATTATTTCAATTAGTATACTTTCTATCCTTATTGTTTATGACATTTAATCATTATGTGTCAGTAAAGTAAAAATACATAGAACCTCTTTTTATTTAATGTATCATGAAAATACATTTTATGATAAGTATCATCTTTTTCTTTTCTCTTTTGGGTAAATAATTTAAAGGGCTAACTTCATGATAAGTTTCTCTACATTAATAAATTGAATTTATCTTTCAAAAAAAAAGTAATAACTTCATGACAAGTATCATCTTACAAATAACAAGCTCAATAATTGAATTTTTGGAGGAGATTGACCACGAACTAAGAGGACAGATGTTTATTTCTATATTACCAGTAGCATTGCATCTATAATAAGCAAAGCGAAAGAGTTTTACATTATAATATGAAGGATAAGAGAAATTTTTATGTAGTTGTTTGTCAGGACTCAGGTAATATGCGTACTAACAATATAATATACAACAAAATAATTGATGAGCAAACTAATCCAAATGTGTGTGTGTGTGTGAGAGAGAGAGAGAGGGAGAGAGTAGAAACCCTAGCTAGATGAGAAATGGGGTTGAATGGTGAGAAATGACGGAGAGAGTCGTAAGACCTTTTTGGTTTTCTTAAGCATCACATCACCTAATCTTCTAACCTATAAAGCTTGGTCTTCCCTTAAACATTCTTCCCCAACAATCACATTAAGTTTTCAATTTGGTTACAGAAACATAAAAGAGAGAAGAAAGATACATCGCATTGACAGAAATAATGGGTAGAGCTCCATGCTGTGACAAAGCTAACGTGAAGAGAGGTCCGTGGTCTCCTGAAGAAGATGAAAAGCTCAAAGCTTATATTGAAAAATATGGTACTGGTGGCAACTGGATTGCTCTTCCCCAAAAGATTGGTATGCACCCCTCTCTCTCTCTCACACACAAACACACTTATAATTTGAAAATGATGAGTTTTGACTGATAAAAGGGAATTATTTCACAGGGCTTAAGAGATGTGGAAAGAGTTGTAGATTAAGATGGTTGAATTACTTGCGACCCAACATCAAGCATGGTGGATTCTCCGAAGAAGAAGACAACATCATCTGCAGCCTCTATATAAGTATTGGCAGCAGGTCGATCTCTCTTTCTCTCTCGTTCTTAGTTGTTTGTCCTTCTTGTTTGTCTATGATGCTTTTGTTTAAGAATCACATAGGTTCAGTTTAAATTCCTCTTCTGTTACATTTTTTTATGAACTTGTTTCATATTTCCTGGTAGAGGCTGATTTGGTGCAAATTTCATGTTCTATGATCAGGTGGTCCATAATTGCAGCCCAATTGCCTGGAAGAACAGATAATGACATAAAGAATTACTGGAACACCAAACTGAAGAAGAAGTTGCTTGGAAGGCGCAAACAGTCCCAAATCAATCGCCTTTCGGCTGCAAGTAAGGACCAGAAAGATACAAATGGCACAGAAGATGGCACCCAGGTGCAGGCCTTGAGCAACTCCGCCATCGAAAGACTTCAACTTCACATGCAGCTTCAGAGCCTTCAAAACCCTCTCTCTTTCTACAACAATCCTGCTCTGTGGCCCAAGTTGCAGCTCCTTCAAGACAAGATGGTTCCGAGCCTCCAATGCTTGCATCAAAGCCCTAACCCTATGATGCAACACGTTCAAGCTAGTCCTCAAACTGGACATGGACCAAATGTTGATTTCTATGAACCACCCAATGGTTCTATTGGGCTACAACAAGAGTATGATTCTTTAAATGGTTTATCATCAGCAGACAATGCAATTGCGTTCCACACCGGAAATAATGTGCTAGACTCAACTGTTGTGCCGGAATCAGATGGTACGGAACAAAACAATGCAGGAATTCAGCCAGTTTCGACGTTCCAAACTGAACTTGACAACTTTCTCAACAACAAAACAGTTGAATTTCAACCAAGAGAGGATCAGCTAGCTGATTGTGATTGGTTCAATGAAATGGATGGTTCGCTTGGGTGGTCCAACGGCTTCAATATGCAATCAGCCTCCTCAAACTCTTGGGATTCTACTTCTGTTCTTCATCAGTCAGAAGGGATGTGTCAAGATTATGTATTAGGATACAATCTGCAGTGACAAACAGTCTTGAGTGGTGTAACCATATTTCATGCTCATAATTAGAAGGCATATGGAGCCGGAGGGGTTGTAAATTTGTGATAATAATGTTATGAAATACCAAGTTTATATAAATATTTCCATGAGGAAGGATATGAAATATAAAGTTTTCCAAAATTCAGTGATCTCAGGAAAAGAAAAAAAAAAAAAAGTGATGATACCCCATCCACAACATTTTTGGGGGGGAACTATATATTTTGTTTTGTTTACTTCCATTTTATTTTATTTTTTGGTTAGGTAAATACTCACATATAGTTTTGCCCACGGACATATATTCCACTCTTCCTGTTTGAGGATTGGGAGGGGTTATACCATTAGGATAGAGGCCATTTCATCATTTAAAACTATAACGCTCACTAATCTCACAGCTTGTGCCAAGCAAGATTCAAGTGGATGCTGCACTCAGTTCCACTGTAGGACATTCAAATCTATAAACCGAATTGAATGCTTGAAATTTAACAAATAGACCTAATTCTCGGTAGAAATAAGATAAATGCGAATCATTCAACAGTTGAACATGCCCTTTCGGAACGCTAACTTGGCATGAGTCACCAATCAGATCCTTCAATACCACAACACCACTGCCGGCCAGTATCCAGCTTGGTTTGTTCTTCTGCGGGTTGAAAATTGTGTAAGCCAAAATACCAGTACATTGCCTGCATATTTAAGCCTTGATGCCTTCCAAGAATCAAACCTGACTTACATTCAATTCAGCTGTTGTAGGTGGTTGTTGTATGGGGTGGGAGGGTGATTGTAGTTATCAGCCACTCAGCGAGATGCTATTGTTCCATAGTCTATTGGAAAACGTTTCAAATACATAGATTCTGAGATCATATATATATATATATATATATATATATATATATATATATATATATTGGCAGGTCTGGAGAGCATATGAGACTGTCACCAACACGTGAAATTTGTGCTATACGTACGAGACTATGGGTGGCAAAATATACCCAAACCCAAAAATCTGCCCAACAATTATTTGGCATTGGGGTTACTAATTTGGTTGAAAGAGTAATTAATGGTTTGGTATAACCCACTTAACCCACCACACGTGATATTTTTCAAAATTAATTATTTTATTTTATTTTATCTCTCTCGCTTCTCGTTTCTTTTTATTCATTTATCTCGTCTCTCTCTCACTCTCCTCTCATTTTCTGTCTACTTTCATTTCTCACTAGCTTGGTGGATAAAAATAATAATAATAATAGGGCTTGGAAAATTAATTAAGTGAACAAAAAATGACCCACATAAAATTGTCAAAGTAGAGTTGAATAACCATGAGCAGATTAGCCAATTATTAAGTCAATACACTACAAGATATAGAGCACATATTTGTCTACTTTTGGGGGGAAAAAATTACTTACTAATTGAACTTTTAAAATCTGAATTGTTATATATTACTTCTTTATTACCAAAGATGAAATTTGAGGCTTCTGTTAGGATTATTCTATAGTAAAATAACATATAAACTTCAATTATACATTTCCCTCAAGAAATCAGTTCCGAAAAAAACAATAATAATAATTACTGTGAATAATAAAAAAACAATCATAGCAGAATAATTTTGTGAGTAGATTAAAATATAAATTCATATATTAAAAAAAGTAATATACAAGCATAATTTTGTGAGCTAACAATAATAAATTATGTTAACGGGTCTATGGGTTATATGTGGGGTCTAGACTAATTGATGTCCAATCCGCTTATGAACCCCCTATTGATGGGTTGATAATGGGTTACTAACCCATTCATGATTAGCCCAAAATCCACCCAAACCCACACCATTGCCATGCCACCCCTATACAAGACCAATGACTTCCAGTCATCAAAATAAGCAAAATGTGAATTCCAGACCAGAATCAAAACAAGAGCAAGTCATTAAACTTACTACTACCAAACAAGTAGGTAATAGTTTGTACCATACGCATTAGCCCAATGACTTCCAATCATCAAAACCAAAACATATGACTTCAGGGCCAGAACCAAAACAACAAACAAGTCATTAAACTTAGTACTACTACTAATACAAAGCACCAAGGAAGCAAACATAAGAACCTAAAACAAAAGGACATCAAATCCAAAATACTGCTCTAGTCCTGAGGGAGATAACCACAAGTGGAGTGGGAACCAACTCTACTACTACTACTACTAGTTTATACGTTTGCTGCCGCCATTTCCCACACTGCTACTGTTCTTACCATAACTGACATCACGAAATCTCTCTTCTTTGTGGTACTCAGTGTAACCACTTTTGTTACCAATCTTGGTGGTTTCTCTCCTCGTATACTCATCCCTGACACCAACTTGTCCTTTGCCTCTCTCCCTGTGTGGCTCCTCCAACGAGACCTTCTCCTTCATGGTATAGCGTTCATAGCTGCCACTCTCCTTCTCTTGGCGGATCATCCTGGAAGTCCTTTCATAGGATTGTGAATTATTAGTAGTGAATTGATTCCCCTTGTAGGTACTGGGGACCCCCTTCTCGGGTTTATCAACCTCCAAATTATTGCCATTATTATTTGGAACATAATTGCCATATCCCTTCTCCCCAGAGTCCGAGTCCGAGCCAAATCCCTGCTCACCAGCGTCAGAGCCACATCCCTGCTCCCCAGAGTCCGAGTCATATCCCTGCTCCCCAGAGTCCGAGTCGAATCCCTGCTCCCCAGAGTCCGAGTCCGAGCCAAATCCCTGCTCACCAGCGTCAGAGCCACATCCCTGCTCCCCAGAGTCCGAGTCATATCCCTGCTCCCCACAGTCCGAGTCGTATCCCTGCTCCCCACAGTCTGAGTCCCATCCATGCTCCATTTGAAAATGCTCTGCCAGAAAGGAGAGTACCCACACAAATAGAATTTATTAACACAGATTTACAATGCAAAAGAATTAAAAAGTTCTGAGGTTACTTCGAGAATTTCAGCAAAACAAGGAATAGATAAAATTGAGCTAACAAGGAATCTTAAATGCCCAGTCATCACGTCACAAAATCATTTTTCATATGAATACTGCTCTGCCATTCATCCAAGCATAAAAATACTGTGCTTTGAAATTAGAAGAAAGTGAAAAAGCGATGTCGTGTTAACACCTAAGACAAAGATAAGGTGGAAGTATATATTTTCTCACAATCGACCACTTTTTACTGGTTTGTTAATAAATGAATAAATTCCGGGGTTGAACAGAACATTAAGTCGATTATGGGACATAAGGAGACTGACCTTGTCAGTCAAGTTTTTGAGGTAGTGACTAGCTCCATTCATGTAACTACCTGTGAAGCCCTCTTAGGTAAAGGGACATGACTATGATATAAAAAATAACACAAAAGCATAATGAATTAATAACATTAAAGCAATAGATAAATAACAAACTCTATAAACAGTATATATTTGCAGAAAGATCAACACTGGACTTTCATTTTATATTCGAATCAAACCTTGCCACAAGGAAAAGATCAAGGTGCTCTCCTAATTATTTGCAATTATCAAAGCGGATTACAAGGAACAGGATTACTAGAACAGATGAAATAATTAGCAGTCTTTCTTCAAATTCATATATCAGCATGCACTTAAAACATAAGAATCATCATCTTTCAATGTGAATTACTATCATTAAGGACAGAGTAAAGCAAAAAATTACATTCATCGCCAATCATAAAATAGCATTGGCATATATGAAACACGATTTTGCAGTACATAAAAATAAAAAGCCCCAATATCATGTCAAGAGTGTCCAGGAGCAATTATAGCAGGATCTGACAATTGGAAGTAACCATGACGGATACACTGTTTAGAATTTATATGTTTCTCTTTAAGAATCAGAGAAGCTAGATTTTAGCAAACAAAAAAGCTAAGGAATATATGAACTTGTTTTATGGTTCCTTACGCATGGGATGGGCAGATCAAGACCAACCTGATAAAAATAAAATAAAATTCCAATGTCGTCGAACCACCAAAACAAATAAAAACACACTTTGTTCAAACTGGTTTGAGCAAACCAAAACTTCCGATACACAATTACTTAATAAACAAATCCACTTAATATTAGTTCCAACCATGCACGGTGATAGGGTGGGGGGAAAAATTGTTAGAATAATGGCTCACATTCAACATAGACTCCTAATCAAGAAGGTCAAAAATGGTGGATGCCAAACTTTAGTCTTAAATGAAAGCACCACCTACCCATTTGTTTGTTTCACACTTGGAAAGTCAAATATTGATGCATCTTCCATTGACATTGGAAGGCTTACTTCTCCTATAAAAGGAGAAGCATGGAAGGCATCACAAAACACACAACACACCAAGAAGAAGAGTTGTGTGGAGAGCACAGATAAGAAACAAAGCTCAGTAGCTCAAATTAGAGCAGAGTGAGAGATAAGAGAGGAAAAAAAAAAAAAAGGAGAGAAATACAATGTGAATATTTTTCAGAGAGTAAATAAGAAAACACAGTGTATTTTTCAGGAGTGAAAGAGAGATACACGGTGTATGTGTGTGTGGGATCTGTTGATCCACAGCTTGTAATTACTCGACAGATATAGTGAATTTCTGGTGTGCGCCGTGGACGTAGGCAAAATTGGCCGAACCACGTATCATTCTTGTCTTATGTTTCTGTGCATGTTATTGTGCGTATTAACGGCAGGGTCCTAAAGGAATTAGTGGCGTCTAATTCCCCCTAACAATTGGTATCAGAGCCCAAGTCGCTGTCATTGCACTGTGCAAGTACTATTGAAGTACTGTGCAAATAGTGTTCTACCGAAGACACTGTAGCAGTGTACAGAACTGTAGTAGAATATGCAACTGTTCCCAAATACAGTCACTGTGGCAGAATACAGTACTGTTCCAGTATACGGTACTATTCACAAAATTGTTCGTTCGAGTGGGAGCAATGGCGTCAGAAGATAAATCATCATCTACGATCGAGAAGTTTGACGATACAAACTTCGGATTCTGGAAGATGCAAGTAGAAGATTACTTGTTCCAGAAAAATCTTTATCAACCTCTGGGGGATAAGCCGGAGGAGACAAAAGATGAAGAATGGAAATTGCTTGATCGAAAGGCTCTTAGCACCATCAGATTGATGTTGTCAAAATCAGTTGCCTTTAACATAAAGAATGAGAAGACGACGAAGTCTCTCATAGCAGCCTTTTCGAGTATGTATGAATAGCCATCTGCAGCAAAGAAGGTGCACTTGATTAAGAAATTGTTCAACATGAAAATGGTTGAAGGTGGAAGATTCAACGAGCATCTAAATGTATTCAACGGGATTGTTAGCCAATTAGAATATGTTGAAATTGACTTCAAAGACGAGATCCAAGTACTACTAATTCTTGGGCAATTACCCGATAGTTGGAGTGGCACAATTACGGCGATCAATAGCTCTGCAAGGAAGACTGAGTTAAAGTTTGACGATGTTGTAAGCATGATTCTAACTGAGGAGATCAGAAGGCAAACAATAGGAGTCTCCACCAGTGGCTCAGCCTTAAATGTTGACTGCTGAAGCAGAAGTTCAAACAAGAAGAAAGGCAGCGGGAATAAGTACAGAAGTAGATCCAAATCGAGGAATGGAAGATCACAACACTCAAAATGCCAAGAATTCCACAGACCACAATGATGTTGAGTGTTGGAATTGTGGCAAAACTGATCATTACAAAAACCAGTGCAGATCTCCGAAGAAAGAAAAGGAGAACAAGACAGAGGCGAACGTGGTCTCAGAAGAATCAGACGATGCGCTGATATGCTCTTTGGAGAGCAAGGCGGAATCATGGGTTCTAGATTCTAAAGCATCATTTCATGCAAGCTCAAGTCGAGAGCTCTTTGAGAGCTATGTACCGGGTAACCTAGGAAAGGTGCATCTTAGGAATGATCAAACCTGCAGTATCGTCGGCAAGGGTGAAATACAGATCAAGCTGAATGGATCTGTATGGAAGTTAAAGGATGTGAGACACATCCCTAACTCGAGAAAGAATCTAATTTCTGTGAGCCAACTGTCAGAAGAAGGTTTCATTACAACCTTCAATGGAGACTCATGGAAGGTTTCCATAGGCGCTATAACCATTGCACGTGGTAAGAAGGCTGACACTCTCTACACAACCACCACTGCTTATGGGTCAATAGCAGTTGCAGAAAGCAAAGAGGATCACAACCTTTGGCACTAGAGGCTAGGTCAAATAAGTGAAAAGGGGCTCAAGATCATGCACTCAAAAGGGAAACTACCAGGCATACGGAAGATTGATATTGACTTCTGCGAGAGTTGCGTGATGGGCAAGCAGAAGAGGGTTAGTTTCAAAAGGAGTGGCCAAACTCTCAGGAAGGAGAAGCTTGAGCTAGTTCACACAAATGTCTGGGGGCAGCAACAGTCTCATCCATTGGCGGAAAATCATACTACGTGACTTTCATTGATGATCACACGAGGAAGGTATGGGTTTATTTCTTGAAGTACAAATCTAAAGTGTTTGAGGTGTTCAAGAATTGGAAGGCCATGGAGAATGAGACAGGTTTGAAGATCAAGAGGTTGAGATCAGACAACGGTGGAGAGTATAAAGACAATGGGTTCAAGAAATTTTGTTTTGAGAATGGAATCTGATTGGAGAGAACTGTGCAAGGAACCCCACAACAGAACAGGATGGCAAAACGGATGAAATGAACATTGATGGAGAAAGCCAGAAGCATGCGCATACATGCGGGTCTACCCAAGCAGTTCTGGGCAGAAACAGTCAACACAGCAGCCTACCTGATTAATCACAGATCGTTGGTGCCGTTGGAGCTTTGGATACCAGATGAGGTATGGAGCAGCAAGAAGGTAAATATTTCATGGTTAAAAGTTTTTGGTTGTATTGCATATGTGCATATTAGTGACCATGCTAGGGGAAAGGTCGATCCCAAGTCACTAAAATGCATCTTCATTGGTTATGGTAGAGATGAACTTGGTTATCGACTATGGGATCACCAGAACAAGAAAATCATCAGAAGTAGAGACGTGATTTTCAATGAGAAAGTAATGTACAAGGATAGAGATGCCGCACAGTCAACTAGTCCTGTACAGAATAGCCCTGAGTATGTCAAGTTAGATGATGATTTAGAAGATGATGAGGATCAGATGGGTGAGAGTTCAAAGCAGAAACTCATTGATCAGAGTACATCGCGCTCCAATACCCAAACTTCGGAAGTCCCTACAAATTCCTGTTCCAAATCAAAAGTATTTGGATTATATGTTGCTCACAGATGGTGGTGAGCCTGAAGGATATACTGAAGCATGTCAGGTTGAAGATGCTAGCAAGTGGGAGCTTGCAATGGAAGATGAGACGAAATCCCTTATCTCCAACAAAACATGGGAACTTGCCAAGTTACCAACAGGAAAGAAAGTTATTCACAACAAGTGGGTGTCCAGGGTCAAAGAGGAACATGATGGTTCCAAGAGATATAAGGCAAGATTTGTGGTCAAAGGCTTTTAGCAGAAGGAAGGGATTGACTACACCGACATTTTTTCACCAGTTGTGAAACTGACTACCATTCGGTCAGTTCTCAGCATTGTTGCAGTAGAGGGTTTGCACCTAGAGCAGTTAGATGTCAAAACTGCTTTCCTCCATGGAGACCTAGAGGAGAAGATTTACATACAACAACTGGAGGGTTTCTCAGTCAAAGGAAAGGAGAAACTTGTATGAAGTTGAAGAAAAGCTTGTACGGTTTGAAACAAGCCCCGAGGCAGTGGTACAAGAAATTTGATGGGTTTATGCGAAGACATGGCTACAACAAATGCAACGCTGATCATTGCTGCTACTTCAAGAGGTTTGAGATGAGTTACATCATCCTCCTACTTTATGTTGACGACATGTTAGTATCTGGTTCTGATTTTGAAGAAATCAGCAAGTTGAAGAAGCAGCTGTTGAATGAGTTCAAAATGAAAGGTCTTGGTGCAGCGAAGCAGATTCTTGGGATGAGGATTAACAGAGACAAGCAGAAAGGTACTTTGCAGTTGTCTCAGGCTGAGTACATTAAATAGATTGTGAAGAGGTTCAACATGAGTAATGCTAAGGCGGTGAGTTCACCCTTAGTTAATCACTTTCGATTATCCCAAGATCAATGTCCAAAGACAGACGATGAGAGGAACTTCATGGCTAAGATTCCATATGCCTCGGCCATTGGAATTTAATGTATGCCATGGTTTGCACAAGACCAGACATTGCATATGCAGTGAGAGCTGTAAGCAGATTCATGACGAATCCAGGAAAGTACACTGGGAAACATTGAAGTGGATTTTGAAATATCTACGGGGTACCACAGACAAATGTCTATCTTTCAAAAAGGGCGAGGTGAAACTACAGGGTTATGTAGATTCAGACTTTGCTGGTGAAGTAGATCACAGAAGAAGTACTCCCAGGTATGTTTTCACGGTAGGTATGACTGCAATTAGTTAGGTTTCACTGATACAGAAGATTGTAACGTTATCTACTACAGAAGCAGAGTATGTTGCTGTGATAGAGGCTAGTAAAGAGATGATCTGGTTACAGGGATTGTTGGCAGAGTTGGGATTCGAGCAGATGAATGTTTTGCACAGTGATAGTCAGAGTGCTATACATCTGGCAAATAATTCAGCATTTCATTCGAGAACCAAGCATATAGGACTTCGGTATCACTTCATCAAATCTTTATTGGAAAATGGGGTGTTGACACTTGAGAAAATACTTGGCACCAAGAATCCGACCGGTTTGTTAACCAAGACAGTCACTACAGAGAAACTGAAGTTGTGCTCAACTTCAGTCGGCCTTCTAACTTGAAGATAGGAATAAGCGCACCGTTCTCACTAAAGTTGAATTACTTTTGCAAAGTTCGCCAAGTGGGAGATTGTTAGAATAATGACTCACATTCAACGTAGACTCCTAATCAAGAAGGTTAAAAATGGTGGGTGCCAAACTTTAGTCTTAAATGGAAGCACCACCTACCCATTTGTTTGTTTCACACTTAAAAAGTCAAATATTGATGCACCTACCATTGACATTGGAAGGCTTACTTCTCCTATGAAAGGAGAAGCATGGAAGGCATCACAAAACACACAACACACCAAGAAGAAGAGTTGTGTGGAGAGCACAAAGAAGAAACAAAGCTCAGTAGCTCAAATTAGAGCAGAGCAAAGTGAGAGATAAGAGAGAGAGGAAAAAAAAAAAAAAAGGGGAGAGAAATACTGTGTGAGTATTTTTCAGATAGTAAGCAAGAAAACGCAGAGTGTATTTTTTAGGAGTGAAAGAGAGATACACAGTGTATGTGTGTGTGGGATCTGCCGATCCACATTATGTAATTACTCAACAGCTATAGTGAATTTTGGATGTGTGCCATGGACATAGGCAAAATTGGCTGAACCACGTATAATTCTTGTCTTGTGTTTCTGTGCATGTTATTGTGCGTATTGACGGCAAGGTCCTAAAGGAATTAGTGGCGTCAAATTCCCCTAACAAAAATACGAAAAGAAGGTGTATTCTTTAATAATGTTCTCCTATTTCAACCATTGCACAAGCAATGGTGACTGTAAAAAAATTTTAGTGTTTCTCAACTATTAGTCAACTTATTACATAGAACAATGTCATTTAGACCTATTTTTCAAAGCGATTTATGTAGCTGATTAAAAAATCCCTCGAATATCCATATCAGTTTGGGAGATCGGTTTAAAACTTATTTTTGTATTACTTATATGAATTCCAATAAAATTTAGAAGAAAAAATATATATAAAGAAAATTACATTAAATATCCAGTCTATATATCCAAAACTTCAAAATACTACTATAAAAGAAACAGTTAACTCAAAGGTTTTAATCTAAGGACAATTTAGTAATTTTGATAATTACAAACCATTAATGGTGTTTAAGGACTAATGTCTACATTTGAGTTTTTATGCTAGAAATATCATATCTCCAAGATTAACCTCAACGAAGCAAAGAAGATCAAAAGGTGAAGCTATGGACATGGAAATAATCTAAAAAGACCAAAAGTCAAAGCTAGAAGCACCAAAGTTGACTTAGACCTCAAAGGCCAAGAATGAACTTCAAAACTCAAAGAAAAGCCTAAGCCTCAATGATCAACACCAAAACTTGAAGAAAGGAGTCATTAGGGTGGTAAGTGCTTAGAAATTATTATTAAAGTGTTTATGAATTGATTTGAAGCTCATCTCTATAGAATCATGCATATACACATTTATATTTTCATACTTGATCCTTTAAACAATTTAGATATGGACTTCAAAGAAGCAATCATACTTGATATAAAGTGAATGCAAGGCCAAAGACACCCTTAGAGGTGTTCAATATACAACTTAGTGTTGTATCGACCAAATGAAGATATCGGTTGACCGGTATCTAGACAGTAGCTTTGCAAGCTGGGGGTTCAAACTAGCCAACTAATAGTTATATCGGTCGACCAGTTTAGAGCTATCAGCCGACTGATAGTTCTATCAACCGACTGAATAGCGTCAGATGCAAATTCAAAAGCTATAATTGCATTTAATGCTCCCCAACAACCCTCCAACAACTATATTGATCAGATTTCCCTCTATGAATATATGGGACATTGACGAGCATTACACACAACTTTGAGAGAGCATTTAAAAGCACTTAAGAGCTTGAGCATTGATTACATTTTCATTCTCTCATTCAATTTTTTCATAGACTTAAGCTTCAACTTGATTCATTTATTGCGAATCAATCTTTGAGGGGTATCACTTGTATTAAACTCATCGTACATTTACTACAAAGGGTTGGTGTGACCCAAACAAAGGAATTTCTCTTACTGTTCACTTCAATATTGGAAGAGTTTGCTCTCCACCACAAAAGAGAAGCCTTAGTGGATTTGGAAAAGTCTCTTAAGTCAAGGAGTAAGAGTTTTCGAACCTCGCTAAATCAACTTGTTATAATATGTAATTTCTCTTCCCTTACCTCCCCTATAAAAATGCTTTTATTACTTACTTCATTATCTATCTTTTTGCACATACAAAATGAAAATAAATATACCTTAAAAAAAAAAAGGAAAATAAATAATGAAAATTATTTGGGCATTTATATTTCTAAAAATATAAATAAGAGAAAAAGCTAAAATTCATGAAACAATAAAAATAAACAAGAGAAAACCTAAATCTCATGAAAAAAAATATTAAGGAATTAAGACAAGTATTTGAAAGGCATAACCCTCCAAAGTTCTCCCTAATAATTTTCGAGCACATTATCCCTCACAAAAATAAACAAGTTACCGTTAATTTTTTTATTAAAAAAATATAGAACTAACTAAAACAGCACACCATAATATTTTATTCATAAAATGTTTTATATAAATAAAGTCATGAACTTATCATTTTGTGATCATAAATTTTATTAAAAATTTTAACTTGCATAAATCCAGGATACTATATGAGATCCTACAACATAAATAAATAATAATAATAACTTATATTCTATAAAGACTATGAATTGTTGAGAATATTCACAAGCTTTCTCATGAGTGAACACACACACACACACACATAAAATCACAAAAAGCAAGTGAAATTGCTTTGTATCAACAAATTAGACCATAATTTATCTATGTAACGACAACAAAGGTTAACTGATGATTTTAGTTCACTAGAATCAATGAAACGCGTATATAAATAAACACAGATAAACAGATAATGTTGCAACATGAAAACATATGGAAATGAATATATAAAAACAAAGACAAATTTTTTCACACCTTTATTGTTGAGAGAGAGAGATGATACTTGAGTGGCAATTTTAGGGTTTAAAAAGTTCCTGCAATGGAATGATAAATAACGTGAAGAAAAGCTTTACTATGCAGATAAGTGTCAGTGCTCCAATGGTTAGTGGAGAAATTACTGGGGGTATCCAATGTAGTACCCCGTTTGATAGAAAAGAAAAAGAGAAAAGATAGAGAGATAAAGAAAGTAGCCAAATAAACATTTTATTTCTATCCTAAATTAGGGGATATTAGGAAGATGAGAGAGATAATTATATTTCTTACATAAATGGAAAAACTATCCAAAAACCTCTCCTCTTCCTCCTGTTTCTGTGTGTCTCGTTGTTTTCTCCCTCGTGGTTATACACAACAAAATATGTTATGGTTAGACCCTAATCAAATTAAATTAGGGGATATTAGGAATTTTTTTTTTTTTTTTTTTTTTTTTGAAAACGGGAACTCTTCAAATCATTGCCCTTTATGAAAATAAATTTTGAATATAAACAATTACATGCAAATTACACACGTTCGAGTCCTTAATCTCTCGGCCCCGAAGTTCAAAATAAACAAGTTTTTGACAACAAATGATTCAAGATTAAATTTTCCTTACAATATTCTCTAGTTAATTTTAATCGGTATTAAGCCCCTTTGGACACATGAATTTCATTTTTTATTTATTCTATAACGCTCATCTCTCCTTTAATATTTAATTTTAAAATTATTTCTAAATATATTTGATCCCATTTTAGTTTCGACCACATATGATAATTTCAAAACCCGTAATAATAATCCTCAATGATCTGGACCAGGCTAGACACATGCACCAATGCACATAAAAATGCGAATATTGATCATGTGAGCTGCAGTGTACTGCATCATCAGTGAAACAGTACTGATTTAACAAGATGTGATGTCCAAGAAAAAAAAAAAAAAAAAAAACATGATGTGATGTCGATGTGATGTCCAACTTGAGTTGTGTTGCAACCTGCAGCAAGTATCATCCACCATTAAAGCTATTCCTGCTCTCTTCTTTGACAAGTTATCAGAGACGTAGGTGTAATCTTCAAGATTAATCCTTTTGTTTCTTTATTATTTCTTTGGACAAAATATAGTCACACCCTTTGAAATTTAATAAAAAGACATTAAGAAAAAATTTAGGACCCGTTTAAAAAGTATAGTGTGATGTAATGTACTGCTCTAATCTAGAATAGAACAAGTGTTTTGTAGTGTAATGTTCTGAAATGAGAACTTTAAGAATTTTGGAACAAAAACGTGGTAATGTATATTGTTCTAAGAAATATGAGAACAAAACATGTTTGGAAAAATAAAAGTGTAACAAAAATCACTAAAAAAAATCATGAAATATTTTTTTTTTTAAGTGACAAATTCCAAAACTATAAGTTACCAAAAAAAATTATTGGGTTTCCTTTGTTAAAAAATTGCCAATAAAAACTGTAAATATTACTAATAAATTTCATTGCATGAAATTAGTACGAGTGTTGGGTTTTTTTTATTAAAAAATTATCAATAAAAATCTGTAAATAAAAAATTTGCTTCTTCAATACCTTTTTACTAAAAATAGAAAAACAAATTTAATCATATATTATATTATCTAATAATAAGTCACAATTATTTTCTTTCTCCATTTAAATTTAAATTTTTTAAATTTCAGATAGACAAATATAAAAAATGAGGATTCAAGCTATTTTGATATATATATATATATATAGAAAAACAAATTTTATCATATGTTATATTATATTATCTAACAATTTTTTTTAAATTTCAGATAATATATATATATATATATATATATATATATATAGCAGGTGGAAAAATTGCAAGAGATTTGAGAATTTAGATCAAACAAAAATTCATTTAAAAAAACGCAGATGTGGGGTTCGTCAGAATCAGCAGACGAGAGCGCACAAGAGCTCGCCGGAGTGACAGATTTACGCGCCGAAGCTTTGTGTTCGCTGGAAAACGCAGAGGTGGGGTTCGCCGGAAAACGCAGAGCTAAGATAGTTCTTGAAGGAGAGAGAGGGGGGGGGGCAAGTTCACAGATCTGCTAGATTTTGTAGTTTGCAATTGCAGAGAGAGATATGGCAACTTCATAATTGAAAACGAGAATAGAGATGGAGGTGGGTTTCGAACTTCTGATTCTTGTAGATTTTGTAGCTTGCAGTTGCAGAGAGAGAGAGGGGGAGCAAGTCAGAATGTTTTTTCAGAAATTAGGGCAAGTTCATAGTTGAGAACGAGATAGAGATGGAGGCAAGTTCACAATTAGGGCAATGTTCCATCGATTCTTAAATATGTGTTCTCAGAATTCCTACACTTTGGGCTGTTGTTCTCTTTTCTACAATGAATAGTGGCCCGGCTGAAATTTGGGAACACTTTGGAACATGATTTTTTTGTTCCGAAAATTGGCCCAAAAACGGAAATTGTTCTAGCACTGTTGGACACAATACAGCCCATACCAAACAAGTTGGTGTCCTCAATAGTGTCCATTTGCACTGTAAGGAAGGGCATAGAACAAGATGGAGCATCCCCCAAACAAGTCCTTACTAGTTTTTTGGACAAAGACATCCCGTAAAAGTTCAAAAATGGACCAAGACACTCCTTTACATGAGAAATTGACCAAGTTACCCTTTGACCGTTTAGGAGACTTTTTAAACTTTACAATTTAATAAATTGGACCAATATACCCTCATGAACAATTTATGCATAAAATTTTTTTTTTTAAAAAAAAAAACTTTATATTATTCACTTTCTTCTTCTTCTTCTTCTTTTTTTTTTTTTACTTTATAAATGTCCCAACTTCTTAAAAATGTAAATGATTTTTTGATCGAATACATATATTTCAAATAAATTATATTTTGTTATTACTACTTTTCTTTTTCTTTTTTATTTTTAAATTAAGATGCTTAATTATTTCCTTTAAAAAAATTAAACCAATCGCATTTCCTTAAAAATAAAAAAATATGATACAAGTATAACTTTATGCATCTTAAATTATATATGCATTTTCCAACATAAATTATGCATCTTAACTTTATGCATCTTAAATATATTTATAACTTTATGCATCTTAAATTATATATCAAATATTATGCATTTCCTAACATAAAAGAAAATAGGTACCAGTATAACTTTATGCATGCCTTTATTTTTATTTTTTTCTTTTGTTTTATTATTATTTTTTTCCCTTTGTTTTTTTATTATTTTTTTTTTGTGCCCTTTTATTTTAGGAAATGCATATATAATTTAAGATGCATAAAGTTATAATGGTACACTATTTTTTATTTTTAAGGAAAAAAGATTGGTTTAATTTTTTTAGAGGAAAGAATTAAGCATCTTAATTTTAAAATAAAAAAGAAAAAGAAAATAAGTAATAAGAAAATATAATTTATTTGAAATATATGTATTGGATCAAAAAAATCATTTTAAACATCTACATTTTAAAGAAGTTGGGATATTTATAAAGTAAAAAAAAAAAAGTGAATAATATAAAGTTTTTTTTATTATTATTATTTTTTATGCATAAATTGTTTATGAGGGTAGATTGGTCCAATTTATTAAATTGTAAAGTTAAAAAAATCTCCTAAATGGTCAAAGGATAATTTGGTCAATTTCTCATGTAAAGAGGTATCTTTATCCATTTTTGAACCTTCAGGGGGTATCTTTGTCCAAAAACAGGCAAATTTCCTCTGAGTGTCCTTTTATCAAACTTCAGGGGGTGTAATTATATTTTACCTTATTTCTTTTGAATACCATATTGTTAGATTAATCCTTTTTCTTTCTTAATTATTTATATTAAATAGAATTTTATGTAGTACAGATACAAACACGATATGACACTGATACATTAACACGTCAAATTTTTTTAAAAATAAGACACGAGTGCGACGTGAACACGGCTACATATAAATATAAATTTTTATTTTTATACCTTTATTCAGTTTATTTTTATACATTTATTCAGTAATAGTATTATAAAACTTTAATTAATTTGTAATTTCTATATTAAAAGTTACTATGAAATGAATTAGAAAATGAAATTATGTCATTATTGTATTAATTTTTATATCATATATACCATTATTTCACTGCTTTGTTATGATAGTATTCATATTATTTCCAAGATAACTGGGGTAAACTTGTATTAAAAATGTCTAGAAAGTGTCGGGAAAGTATGGACGAAGTGTCCAAAATAATAAAATTAATTTTTATTGATAAACACATATATAAAGTGTCGGACGCATATTCGATGAGTATCTGAGGAGTGTCGGTGTTCGACACGAGTACGACATGAGTATGGCTCCTTAGTAGAAATGTCCGTGCTTCCTAAATAAAACTTTATATATTCCAAAATAAATGTCCACATAAGATTATTTAATGTCATAATAAATAATGAATTTCTAATTTCTTTTAGTTTTAATAAATGTAAGGAAAGGCAATAGATCTAACTTTGTGAACACAATTTTTCCTTGGTAACTAGTAGCATGTTATAAGGAGTCACAAATAATATATTCATAAGTCTACTGAAAAAATATTTCAAATACATTAAGGTTGTATTTGGGGACATAGAATTGAAATATGTAATTCGGAGTTGGAAAAAATTTTGGTTTAATTTTTCTAATTACTTTTTTCTAATTTTACCAATTTCAATTTCAAAATTTTAATTTCATGCCTGCCAAACATGGACTTGGATCCTCTAAGTTACCATAAGTTGAATATTTTATATAATGACATATGTCATTAAGATATATCTACCACCTATATTAAACCACGTCAGTTAATTTAATAAAATTTATAAAACCTACATCATTTTAAGATAAAATGCATTACGAAGACGTAAACATTTCTCTCATGTAAGATCTCTCATCTTTTCCCCAAAAAAGATTGCTCCCTCTCTCTTATTTTTGAAATAATAGTATTGGCTTGGATAAAGAAGGTGATTTGATTAAAGAAACTTAAAATAGTAGGTTTTCAATTTAATAATATACAATGTCTAATTAGATGAATTTTGTAAAATTTAAGTTTTGAGCAAAGTTTGCAATGATATCAACAGAAAATAGATATTATTCCTTATTTAGAAATACTAAATCTTTTGTTGGTAAGAACTAGATGCATTTTTATGACTGAAATATAAATGGTTGAATAGAAAGACATTCAATTAAGTGTAATTGTCGCCTATGTAATATTGATTTGCCAATCAATAATATATTAAGCCTATCACAAAGTTACCAAGCGATCTTATTGTAGAGAAGATGAGAGAGAGAGAGAGAGAGTTGATGTCGTTGAGGTATTTTAAAGCTCTTCTATCTTAAAACGGAGAGAGAGAGTTAATGTCATTAAGGTATTTTAAAACTTTTCTATCTTAAAACAGTTTCTTAACTTTTATTAAATTAATTAAAATGATTTAACTTAAGTCATATATCTTAAATGATGCGTGTTATTTTGTAAAAAATTCAACTTAAGCTAAGGTAAGTATATTTTAACTTAGAAAAATTCAAGTTCGCCGAACATAGCATAAGGTTAGGCTGCAGCCCCAATAATTTCTCCACTAAACGGGGTACCACATTGGATACCCCCTTTCTTATCAAACGGGGTACTACATTGGATACTCCCAATAATTTATCCACCAACCATTGGAGCACTGACACGTATCTGCACAGTAAAGCTTTTCTTAAAGTTATTTGTCATTCCATTGCAGGAGCTTTTTGAACACATAACACAAAATTCACAGCACATATCATGTAGGATTCCATGCAACAACCCACCCTTAGAGCAACCTGTGTGTTGGCGCACATTATCGGTCTAGCAAAGTGGAGTGACACATGACATATTTGTGTCAAATATAATAACATGGCACTCTATTTTTTCTTTTATCTATGATGTGCAGTTTAGTGTTTAATTATTTATTTTATTATTTTAAGTTGTTTTAATGAGATTTAAAAATTAAAGTGAAATTTATGCTCATATTCTTTATTTGGGCTTGGGGATGCTCTAACATGTGAATTTTGTGTGTGTTCAAAGACCAAACAACTTCCTATTATAAAAAGAAGGCAAAATGCTGTCAATTCTTGTCCCAAACCATCACTCCTTGTTCTCTTTTTTATGCTCATATTCTTTATTTGAGCTTGGAGATGCTCTGACATGTGAGTTTCGTGTTGTGTTCTCAAAAGTCCAAACGACTTCCCATTATAAAAAGAAGGCAAAATGTGACTTTTATAGCAAGCCGAAATCAAAACAAAACATCCTTCTTTTTGCCTTTTTGTTGTAGGAGGGTTTAAGAAGGTTGCAGAAGTGTTTTAAGGAAAAATCATAAACATATTTGGTAACAAAAATTTATTTTAGTTCCTCAGTTATAACATCAATACACAATATTATTAATTTAGTGATATAAGTTTAGACAAAAAAAAAAAAAAAATTGATATGTTATAAACTATTTCAACCCAGCCATCTCAAACATGATATGAACCCAAATTTAAATACCAATATAAAAAAAGACAATATGAGATCAAATGGGGCCTTTTATCTCAAACATGATATGGACCCAAATTTGAATGCCAATATAAAAAGAGACTATCATATCTATATCAAACGGGGCCTTAAGAGGAAAAAGTTTGTGCTATTATATATGCACCAGACCAATGACTTGCAATAATCACAAGCAGCAAAATATGACTCCAGGCCAGAACCAAAACAAGAGAAAGTCATTAAACATAGTACTACTACCAACTAAGATGGCAAGCATATGAACCTAAAAAAGACTAGCTAATTAATCATCCACATTATTTGCTTAAGTCCAGAGGATGATCACCATAACTGGAGTTGGAACCACTACTAGTAGTAGTTTATGCGCTTGCTGCTGCCAGTTTTTCCACTACTAGTGTTCTTGTTATAAGTGACATCACGAACCCTCTCTTCTTTGTAAACCTCAGTGTAGCCACTTTTGTTGCCAATCTTGATGGTTTCGCTCCTCTTGTACTCATCTCTCACACCAACCGGTCCAATGCCTCTCTCCCTGTGTGTCTGCCCGTAAGAGCGGCTCTCCTTGGCAGTATGGCGTTCATAGCTGCCACTCTGCTTGTCTTGGTGGTTCATCCTCGAAGTCATTTCATAGGACTGTGAATCGTTGTTCGTAGATTGCTTGTAACTAGTAGTCCATGAAGGTTTGACAACCTCCACACATCCACTTGTTGCTTGCTTGTGACTAGTAGTCCATGAAGGTTCGACAACCTCCACATATCCACTTGTTGCATACGGAACATAGTCATCGCAGTCGGATCCGTCTCCATTTGGAAATAGACTGTCACAGACACAAAAGTGGCCACACACAACTCATTAACATTGCTTTAAAATGTAAATGAATCAACGAGTGCTGAAGTCACATTTAAGTTCTCAAATATACATAGAATTTAGCTAAAATGGAATCTTAAAAGCCCAGTCCTCATGTTATAAAACCATTTTTCATATGAATATTTCTCCATTTCTCCCAAAAACAAAAAATGCTTTGTAATTTCCACTTCAATGGGGATGTGTGAATGATCATAGATGGACATCACCATGATGTAAACAGTATCACAAAAGTATATAAAATTAAGAACATTAAAGCAATGACGATTAACAAACCTAATAACAATATGCATTTTAAGAAAAGATCAAAATAAAGAAACACAGTTTAGCAAAGAGGATTACAAAGAACAAAGCTACTACAACAGATGAAACATGCCTTTAGCACCTATCACATAGTTACTAGTACAGTATGCACCTGAAACAAAGGCATTATCATCTTACAACGTAAACGGCATTATCATCTTACAACGTAAATTACCATCAATAAAGACTCGGTAAAACAAAAAAGTTACTATTAAACACCAATCCGACAATGACATTGACATGTATTAAACACAACTTCGCACAAAACATCATTACGATTTCCAATTTTAGAAAGATTTTCATCTCACTTTGCTTTCATATTGAATGGATAATTTAGGCTGCATATTACTCCTGCAATATTAAAGGCCACTCGAATTTTCAAAAAATAATTATATATAATGTGTATATCACATGGTGCACATACATTGCAACCATTTTAATTACTCCTATTTACTGAGAGAAAACAAAAGAGGAATCATGGGATGTTTGTTAGGCTCACTTTTATTTCCTAAAGTTGGGCTAAGTTGGATTTTAGGTTGGTTGCCTAGAACAAGTCCAAACGCAGACCAATCTTAGCTGCAGGTTAAGCAAACCCTGGACTGGGGGGGCAAAAGATTTCACTGTGTTTTGGGTTGGCCCATTAATGATGAAGCATCAATTGTCAACAACTGCATATATATTTAATCCATGAATCATTATATGAATTCCAATAAAATTTGGAGAAAATTTTAAACTTGCATGAAATAACTAGTCTATATGTCCAGAACTTCCGTAACCACAGAAATTCCATTAACTAAACTAATGATCCCATGTTGAATCAACTTGGGGTCTCAGGATTCAATAATAGGAACAAATCAAGAGTTGCAAGCCAAAAAAAATGAAAAAATAGTACTTAAAATTATTTGGGCATCAATATTTCTTAAAAACAAACAATACAATATAAGACCTTAAACTCATGAAAAAAAATATATAGATTAAGGGTTTAACCCAACTATTTGGAACACACAAACCTACAAAAGTTCAATTTATCATACATATAACTTCCAATAAAATTAGGAGAAAATTTTAAAAATACTTCAAATATCTAGTCTATAGGTCCAGAACTTCCAAATATTACCATAAAAGTAACCACAGAAATTCCATTAACTTAAACTAATGATCCCATGTTGGATCAACTTGGGGTCTCAGGATTCAATTATAGGAACAAATTAAGAGCTATAAGGCAAACAAGATGAAAAATAATACTTAAAATTATTTGGGCATTAATATTTCTTACAAACAAAAAGGGTAAAAACATAAAACTCATGAAACAATACAAATAAACAATATAAGACCTAATACTCATGAAAAATATATATATTAAGGGTTTAAACAATAAATTTCCAAAGTTTTCCCTATCCATGATATATTGTTCATAATATAATATAAATAAAATCATGAACTTATCATTTTGTGATCATCCGATATTATATTAAAAACTTTACCCTGCATATGAAAATACCCAGGCTACAAAGCCATGGATACTATAGGACAGCCTATAACATAAATAAAAGAGACAGAAATGAACACTAGGTCTGCATTGACACAAGATTGATTTATGTTAAGCAATTTCATTGGAACGATTGAATAGAACTAAGTGGGATGTAGTAATGCAATATAGCAAAATTTGGTTCAATTTTCTTTGTTAAATATTAATACAAAAAGAGGGGGCAAATGAAAAGGGTAATACTGTGAAACCTCTAAACAAAACACAGTACTGTAAAACATAACAATATAATGATAGGTAAAAGTGAAACTTTTTTTTTTTAACAAAAAAAAAAAAAAAAAAAAAAAAAAAAAAAAAAGAAAGAAGGGTGAAACTTTTAATAACCCAAAAAGACCGAAAATAATAATAATAATAATAGTAATAATAAATAAAGTGAAAATGTCTTTGTATAAATAAACTACACCATGATTTCTCTGTGTAAAAACAATAAACAAAAGTTCTGATCAAAAGTATTAAACTGAGCCAGAAACACTGCAAATGCGTACATATACAGAGTTAAATATATATTGTTGTAACAGGAACACAGATTAAACGATCATCCAAAAGACAGATGGAAGAAAATTTTTCACATCTTTGCTCTTGAGAGAGGAAATTTTAGGGTTTAAAAAAGAGGCCTTCCAAAGGGTATAAATAACCGTGAAGAAAAGCTCTTCCGTGGAGATACGTGTCAGATAGGTGGAGAAAATACTGGGGTATCCAATGTAGTACCCTGTTTGGTAGGAAAATATGTCGAGAAAATACTGGGGTACCCAATGTAGTACCCTGTTTGGTAGGAAAGGAAACGAGAAAAGATAAGAGTTTTTTTTCCTGGATAGAAAACGATTGGAAAACGGATAAAGAAACTATCCAATAAACATTACTTCTATTTCTATCCAAAATTAGGGGATATCAGGAAACTGAAAGATAAAATGATAAAAACTTTCCAAACACCTCTTCCCTCCGAAAAATTATTAGAGAAAGAGTTGCGCCTCTGATTAATTGAAAAAACTATCATACACATATATAATCTTATCTTCCTTCTTTTTGTTACATATATATATTGCTACCTTCATTCTTGCATCTATTTTTTTGATTTTTTTAAATGATTTTTAAATGTTTATTAATATTGATAAAAAAAATTATAAGAAAAAACTGTTTATATATATATATATATATGCTCTCAATAAAAAATAAAAAAAAAATAAAAAACTCATGTGAATGGATTAGTTTCTTTCCTTTAAAAAAAAAAAATCCGTATCCTTTATTTGTGTGTGTATATATATAGTTAACGATATATTAAACCATTCTTATTTCTCTTTTACACGTTAACTAAAACTCGAACTCTATAATTTTAATTCAATTAAAACTAAATTTTCATAGTATTACTTCAATTAAAATTTAATAACGGTGAAACTAAAAATCCATCGACAACATATATATCTATATCAATATCTATACTACAAATAAATGTGCAAAATGTTTCAGTGTTTTGTATGTATTTTAGTATTTATTTATCTATTAATTAATATAAAAATATTTTTTTTAAAAATAGTTTCTATAAAACACTAAAAAAAAAATTACATATAATTATCACAATATAACCTGCCAAGTCCAGTTATGATTATGTCATTATCAAGATAGGACACATGTGATCATCCTATTAATCCAATAAGCTTATAAATAAAGGCATGGAAGAAGGAGTAAGGGGTACATAAATTGAGAATTCTGAAATCCAAAATTTCAGAGTAAAATACAAAAGTTCTGCCAAAGAGTTTCAGTATTTATTTATTTATATAAAAATATTTATTAATTGATATAAAAAGAGTTTTTATCTATATTTTTAGGTCTATCACTCTTTTTATCTATATTTTTAGGTCTATCAATAATTATTTATTTATATAAAAAATTATTTATTAATTGATAAAGAGTTTTACCTATATCTATATAATTTTTAACACTGAAATAAGTTTCAGTGTTTTAGCAGTTATTTATTTATATAAAAAATATTTATTAATTGATATAAAAAGAGTTTTTTAAAATTAAAAAAAATAATAATAAAACTCTAAAATATACCTAATAAATTTCTATTTATCTATTTATTATTATGAATTTTTTAAAAAAATAAATCTAAATAGACAAGAATTATTAATGTAAAAAATATTTATTAATTGATATATAAAATAAAATAAAATAATTTTTCTAAAAGTGTACCACAAATTAGATTTTATTACGAGTTGCTGAATAAAATAAAATATAATTAGATAAGGATATATTTAAAAAAATAAAATAATTTCTATAAAACACTAACACAAATTACTAATTTTATTTTCAATAAAACTCTATTACACTAAACAAAAATATATTTAAAGAGTTTATATAAAACTCTAACACAAATTACCAATAAATCTATTTATTATGATTTTTTTAATAAAAGAAAATCTAATTAAGCAAGTACTATTAATATAAAAAACTATTTATTAATTGATATAAAAATATATTTTAAAAGAGTTTCTATAAAACTCTGACACAAATTACCAATCTATCTATTTATTATGAGTTTTTTAATAAAAGAAAATCTAATTAGACAAAGACTATTAATATAAAAAATTATTTATTAATTGATATAGAAAGAGGTTTTAATAGAATTTCTATAAAACCCTAACACAAATTACTTATTTATCTATTTATTATGAGTTTTTTAATAAAACGAAATCTAATAAGACAAAAATTATTAATATAAAAAATATTTATTAATTGATATAAAAAGAATTTTTAAAAGAGTTTATATTAAACTCTAACACAAATTACCTATTTATTTATTTAATATGAGTTTTTTAATAAAAGAAAACCTAATTAGACAAAAACTATTAATATAAAAAATATTTATTAATTGATATAAAAAATAAAATAATTTTTCTTAAAACTCTACCACAAATTACCTTTTATTATAAGTTTTTTTTAACAAAATGGTAATCTAATTAGGCAATAATAGTTAATATTTTAAATTATTTATTAATTCATATAAAAAGAGTTTAAATCTATTTAGAAAAAAATTATTAATAAAAAAATATATTTATTAATTGATACAAAAAGAGTTTTTAAAAGAGTTTCTATTAAACTATAACACAAATTATCTATTTATTTATTTATTATGAGTTTTTTAATAAAAAAAATCTAATTAGATAAGAATTATTAATATAAAAAATATTTATTAATTTATATATAAACAAAAATAAAACAAATTTTTTAAAACTCTATCACAAATTATCTTTTTTTTTTATGAGTTTCTTAATAATATGAAATCTAATGAGACAATGATTTATTTAAAGAAAATAAAATAATTTCCATAAAACACTATCACAAATAATCTATTTTATTTTTAATAAAATTCTATCACACTAGACAAAGATATATTTAAAGGTTTTCATTAAAAACTCTAACACAAATTAGCTATTAATCTATTTATTATGAGTTTTTTAATAAAAGAAAATATAATTAAACATGTACTATTAATATATAAAATTATTTATTAATTGATATAAAAAGAGGTTTTAAAAAAGTTTCTTTAAAACTCTAACACAAATTACCTATTATTATAAGTTTTTTTTAATAAAGGGAAATCTAAAATGAGTTTTTTAATAAAGGGAAATCTAATTGGACAAGAATTATTAATATAAAAAAATATTTTTTAATTGATATAAAATGAGTTTTTAAAAGAGTTTCTCTTAAGACTCTAACACAAATTATTTATTTATTTATTTAATATTAGCTTTGTAATAAAAGAAAATCTCATTAGACAAGAACTATCAATATAAAAAAATACATTTAATTGATATAAAAAAATAATAAGTTTTATTAAAACTCTACCACAAATTACCTTTTATTATAAGTTTTTTTTAATGGAAGATAATCTAATTAGAAAATAATTATTAATATATTAAAATATTTATTAATTCATATAAAAAGAGTATAAATCTAATTAGACAAAAAATATTAATACAAAAAATATTTATTAATTAATATAAAAAGACTTTTTAAACGAGTTTATATTTAACTCTAACACAAATTACCTATTTATTTATCTATTATGAGTTTTTTAATAAAAAATAAATTTAATTAGACAAGAACTATTAATATAAAAAAAAAAAATTAACTGATACATAAAACAAAATTAAATAATTTTTCTAAAACTCCATCACAAATTATCTTTTATTATGAGTTTCTTAATAAAATGAAATTTAATTCGACAATGATATATTTAAAGAAAATAAAATAATTTGTATAAAACCTATCACAAATTACCTATTTTATTTTCAGTAAAACTCTGTCACACTTGACAAAGATATATTTAAAGAATTTCTATAAAACTTTAACACAAATTAGCTATTAATCTATTTATTATGAGATTTTTTAATAAAAGGAAATCTAATTAGACAAGTACTATTAATATAAAAAAATATTTATTAATTGGTATAAAAAGGCGTTTTAAAAGAATTTTTATAAAATTCTAACACAAATTACCTATTGATCTATTTATTATGAGTTCTTTAATAAAAGAAAATTTAATTAGACAATAATTATTAATATAAAAATATTTATTAATTGATATAAAAAGAGTTTTTAAAAGAGTTTCTATTAAACTCTAACACAAATTACTAATATATAAAAAATATTTTTTAATTGATATAAAAAATAATAATTTTTCTAAAGCTCTACCACAAATTACCTTTTATTATGAGTTTTTTTCAATAAAATGTAATCTAATTAGACAAAAAATATTAATGTATTAAAATATTTATTAATTCATATAAAAAGTGTTTTTTAAATATTTTCTATAAAACTCTAACACATATCACCTATTTATCTATTTATTATTTATTTTTTTAATAAAAAAAATACAATTAAACAAAGTATACATTTAAAGAAAATAAAAAATTTCTAAAAAAAATCTACTACAAATTTGCTGTTTTATTTTCTATAAAACTCTTTCACATTATCTATTTATTAGGAGTTTTTGAATAAAATAAAATATAATTAGACAAAAATATATTTAAACAAAATAAAATAATTTCTATAAATTCTTCCACAAATTAGCTATTTTATTTTCTATAAAACTATATCACAAATAACCTGTATTTATCTTTTTATTATGAGTTTTTTAATAAAAGGAAATCTAATTAGATAAAGATATATTTTTAAAAAATAAAATAATTTTTTAAAAAAGTTTATATAAAACTCTTACACAAATTACCTATTTATTTATTTATTATGAGTTTTCTAATAAATGTAAATCTAATTAGACAAGGATCTATATATTTTTAAAAAATAATAATTTATTAATAAAACTCTATCATATTAGACAAGTATATATTTAAAGTGTTTCTATGAATCTTTATCACAAATTATCTAAATTTTATCACAAATTAACTAGGTTTTTATAAAAATAAATTTTATTAAACTCTAAAAATTACCTAATAAAATTAATCACAATAAAATATTTCTTAATTGATATAAAAAGAATAGTTATTTTTTATAAATAATTATCAAAATATAACCGGCCTGGCCCAATTATGATTAGGTCATATCAGGAGAGGACACTTGTTATCATCCTATTAATCCAAGAAGCTTATAAATAAAGGCATGGAGGAAGGAGGAGAAGTACAAAAATTGAGAATTTTAGAAATCCAGAATTTCAGAGAGAAATTCAGTATTTATTTATTAAATGTGCAAAGAGTTTCAGTATAAATACGTTATCTTTTTATTATGAGTTTTTTTAATAAAATAAAATCTAATTAGACAATAATATATTTAAACAAAATAAAATATTTTCTATAAAACTCTATCACAAATTAACTATTTTATTTCCTATAAAATTCTATCACATATAACATGTATTTCTCTATTTATTATGAATTTTTTTATAGAAAATAAAATAATTTCTATAAAACTCTACTCCAAATTATCTACTTTATCAATTTCAAAATAATTTAGTATTTTTTTATTTATCAATTTCAAAATATTTCAGTATTTATTTATTAGCATAAAAAAATATTTATTAATTAGCATAAAAAATATATTTATTAATTAATATAAAAAAAGTTACAATTTTTTTGTAAGATTTATTGTTACAAGCTAAAAATATTTATATGAAAACAAAAATTCTATAAGTTATTAAGCATTCATCACGTGCATCGCACGTTTATTTTCCTAGTATATATATATATAAATAAAGACAATTGTACAAAAGGTAAATAATAAGGTTATATAACTTAATATTTTAAGACCAAATTAGCCTTTAAAATTCTTAGTCTTTATTTTCTTTCCCGTTTGTAAATATTTACATACATGCATGTAACTTTTATTATTTACCTTTTTGTACAATTGTCTTTATATATATATATATATATGTTAAGTTATATAACCTTTATTGTTTACCTTTTTGTAAATAATAAAGGTTAAAAAGACAATTGTACAAAAAATGTATGTAAATATATACAAAAGAAAAAATAAATAAAGACTAATAATTTTAAAGGCTAATTTGGTGCTATAATGTTAAGTTTTAAAGTTTCATAAAAATAAAAAATAAAAATGTATGAATTATACTTTTTATAATTGACTAAAAAAATGTATTAATTATATTTTTTATAATTAATTTTTTAGTCAATCAGATGCTGGATTGTCCATCTACATTTCCCAAATTATTATATAGTTAGAAGACATTGGCATCAAGTAAATAGGTGAGATGGAAAGTTGGAAACTCACCCATCAGTACTTCCCTCCCTCTGACATCTACCTCACTAACCATTGCCAATAATCAAATAAAAACTTAAAGTTCTAATTACAAATCCTTTCAGAATAACTTTTCCTTATAATATTTTCTAGTTCATCTTAATTAAGGATAATCAAACATTTTTCAAAAAATTGAATAACCATTAACCAGGGAAATAAAATGGAATTAAAAACAAATACAAATAATTGAAAAATGAGTTTATAAAGCTAAATGACCTAGAAGTGGCATTACCAATAGGGTGCAAAAATAAGAGAACATATCAGCTACTTGAGGTGCTCATATTCCAGACTTTGTTTACACAAATTAATAGCATATTTAGAGAATTAAAAGATGATAAATTTATTCTAAATTTTAGTAGTTCTAAAATAAGAATCATTTCCAAAATCATGACTCTTGCTTTGAAACACAGGAAATATGCATCAAGGTAGAATTGAATTTTTTATCTTAAAACTCGTCTGGAATGATCTAGATTTGGAAACACAGAGACACATGCACCAATGCTCTGTATCGCATCAGTTGAGTTGACATGAGGTGATGTCCATCACCTTTAATAGTGTTGCAACCTGCATCAAGTATTTTCACATCACCTTTTTGCCTTCTATTCTTCCTACTCTTGACAAAGTGCAAGGTTTGTCATTTTCATATTTATCTAAAAACTTTATTTAATAGTAGTGTTGCAACCTGCATTAAGTATTATCACATCACCTTTTTGCCTTTTATTCTTCCTACTCTTGACAAAGTGCAAGATTATCATTTTCACATTTATTTAAGAACTTTATTTAGTTGTACCGTATATCTATTTATTTATATGTGAGATAAATACACTTTATAACATTTCTCTTTCATTTGGCGCAATGAGAGTGTGATTAAATCACTTTATCTATTTGAATAGCTCATTCAGACACCTTTTGAATCGGATATTTGGTGTGATATCGGATCAAGAATTAAGATTATCTTTGATATCAACTGTAAAGGATAAGTATTTATCTATATATTTAAAAACTTAAATTGTTGAGTAATATTATATATCCACCCATTTATATCCCTAGAAATGAATTCTTTCCCAAAAAAAATTTATCTCCAAACATCTACAAGTAGTTAATCTTATGGTTGTTAAGGCGTCACATTAACAATTTAATTAACTAATGAATACGATATTGTTTGACTATCAACGCATTTCCCTCTTTCGATTTCGCTTATTATCATCAATCTTTATCAGCTATAATTGAAGAATCATCAATCGTTATCGACTATAATTGAAAATTTAGAAAATTTCACAAATTTTTCTGAATTAAGAAAGTATTTTAAAAATCTCAGCAGTACATCAAAGAACTCCAAGGTCATTTCGAGCTCCTCTATCTTCCATAGTTTTATCCTACTACAATATCTAGGTTAATTGAATCATATATATATATATATATATATATATATATATATATATAATATTATCACCTATTCATTGAAATCTATATTTTTATTCACAAATTCTGAAAAAAAAAAAAAAAATTATACCCAAATTTGCAGATTTTTACACAAACCCTTAAATTATTTTCAACTGTAATTTCCAAATATCAATTTTATGAGGAAGTAATTTTAAGAGGGATAGTAATTAATAGTGTTCATTGGTCGATACATTATACCCCGCCAACCAGACCAACAACAATTTTGGTAGGAACTACGGATCTTACTTTTGTAAACTTGATTGAAATGAAAATAATAAATTTCTGAAATTGCTTTATGGTAGGCATGTGTCTGAAATTGCTCATTCAATTAGCCATTGGTGTTTTTCAATAGAGACAAAAGAATCGTAGTTTCAAAGAGAAAGATTGACTGGATTTGAGTGAGAGAAAATTAATTATAGCAATATAACTAATTGTTTCCAAAATTTGGAGTTGGATGAGAAAAAATCGTAATGTGCATTTTTAGTCGAACGATACTATATTCATTAATTAATTATATTGGTGATGTGGTGCCTTAATAACCATAAAATTAAATATTTATAAATATTTAAAAAGGATACATACCTTATACCCTTTCACTTTTCATTCTGTGAAAATAAATACGGCTCGTAACACAAAGTTAGTGGGTAGTAGGAGTATTTTACATATTTAATCAGCACTCCAACTTTGAACAGAGACAAATCTTGTCAAATTGAAATAGAAGTTCTTGATAGTTTTTACTCTAATATATTATTATTTTATTTATATTTACATGTGATGACCTTGTAGGCGAGTGTGCCGTGGGCGGGTGCAAGAGACACTGTCAGGCTACCACACTAGCGAGTTACGGGTGTACAGTCCCACATCGCCTGGGTAGAGGAAAGGTGAAGTGCTTATATGTAAGTTTGTCACCTCCAATTGGTATGAGGCCGTTTGGGGTGAAGCCCAAGAGTAAAATCGTGCAGGCTCAGGTCCAAAGCGAACAATATCATACCATGTGGTGGAGTGGGTCGTTACAAATGGTATCAGAGCTTGACCTAGCCGAAAGTGTGCCGACAGGGATGTCGGGCCTCCAAGGGGGGTGGATTGTGATGACCTTGTAGGCAGGTGTGCCGTGTGCGGGTGCGAGAGACACTGTCAGGCTACCACATTGGCGAGTTACGGGTGCACAATCCCACATCGCCTGGGTAGAGGAAAGGTGAAGTGCTTATATGTAAGTTTGTCACTCCAATTGGTATGAGGCATTTTGGAGTGAAGCCCAAGAGCAAAACCGTGCAGGCTTAGGCCCAAAGCGGACAATATCATACCATATGGTGGAGTGGGTCGTTACAAATGGTATCAGAGCCTGACCCAGCCGGAAGTGTGCCGACGGGGACGTCGGGCCTCCAAGGGGGGTGGATTGTGATGACCTTATGGGCGGATGTGCCGTGGGCGGGTGCGAGAGATACTGTCAGGCTATCACACTGGCAAGCTATGGGTGTACAGTCCCACATCGCCTGGGTAGAGGAAAGGTGAAGTGCTTATATGTAAGTGTGTCACCTCCAATTGGTATGAGGCCTTTTGGGGTGAAGCCCAAGAGTAAAATCGTGCGGGCTCAAGCTCAAAGCGGACAATATCATACCATGTGGTGGAGTGGGTCGTTACAAAAATATAAATTATTATTCATTATATAAATTAAAGAGAGAACAAATATATGTTCGAAGTAAGGTGCAACCGATAACAATATATGCTAAAGCAGGCTGTCTCAGCAAATGAATTTCCATTCTTTGCAGAATTATCAATGTAGTCTCGTAGCAGGGCAAACCCCTATATACTCACTATATTTTAAAACTCTTTTAAAAAGTGGCGGATATTTGAAATGTTTTTTGGTTTCTTCGTCAGTAGGGAGGTTTTTACTGTAATGAATTGGTCTCTTGTTTGATCGAATAGGCCTATCGTATCGACTTAGCTTTGTCCTAGGGTTATATTTGGCGACATAGAATTGAAATATATAATTAGAATTAATGAAATTGGAAAAAAAATTTGGTTCAATTTTTTGAAATACTTTTCTCCAATTCTATCAATTTCAATTTCAAATTTTTAATTCCATATCTGTCAAACATAGCATAAGGGTGCGTATTCCATGCAACAAACACACCCTACACGTACCTCGGATGCCCCCAACACACCCTCCACGTACCTCGGATACCCCCAATAATTTCTCCATATACGGGGTACTACATTGGATACCCCCAATAATTTCTCCGCCAACCATTGGAGCATTGACACGTATCTGCACAGTAAAGTTTTTCTTAAAGTTATTTATCATTCCATTACACGAACTTTTTCAACATACAACACAAAATTCATAGCACGTATCATGTAGGATTCCACGCAACAACACACCCTAACATGTAAAATTTGTGCTATGTGTTGGGTTAAGTGCAAAAAATCTCCTTGATATATGGAATTTATGTAAAAATAGTCCTTACTTTTTAAAAATATACATTTCAGTTCATAAAATTCAAAAAATGTGCAAATTAGCCCCTCTGATCACTTTTTGATCAAAATTGACATAAAATAAAGAGGAAAGTTTGAAAAACACCCCTATAGTTTTAAATTTGTGCGAATTACACTCCTATAGGTTAATTTTTTTATAGGGTAAAGGGCAATAAACCCCCCTGAACTTTACCCTCTCTCCCAAGAAACCCCCCCTGAACTAAGTAATACCTCCTAAATTATTTAAATTGTGCAATTTAAGGATAAAATCCAAATTTGCCGGCACCGGAGCTCACCAAAAATATTAGATTACGAAATTGCCCTTATCATTTTAGTGCCAAACAACACCTTACGATACACAATTTATTGCCAAATACCAACCAAACAGACCACAGCCAATCAACTCTGAAAACTCCATCACAGAAACTATACCTCCTTCAACCATTGAGCTCATCATATTGATGATAAGAGAAACCAAAATTAAAACATATCTTTCTCATCTTATTACCAACATATTGCAACATTGTTTCCTGCTCATAATAGAAACACCGTTGCAACAGTAGCTTTATTGTTTCATTTCTGTACTTGGTGCTAAAAAGATGCGGGGGAGAGAAGTGTTTCAACAAGTGTTTGAATGTTGCCCCTTAGTGGACACATAAATTAACAATGGGGAAATTTGTGGGCTGATGTTGTCTCAAGGTTCAACTGTTCAAGCTTGAACCCTGTTATTTTGCATGCTCACAAAAAAGATGAAATTGTGACAAAATTATTAATGAATAACTTAATAGGGGTGCACAAAAAAACCGTGGAATAGGAACTAGAACCGGAACCGTAAGAACAAGAACCAAATTTTTAGTTCTCACGATTCCGGTTCTTAAAATAAGAAACTGTTAAGACCAGTTTCGGTTCTGGTTTCTAACTCACGGTTCGGTTTTGGAACCGGAACCGTGAGATATATATATATATATATATATATATATATATATATATATATATTATATAATTATACTTGTGGGCTACTAGTACTGGACTGTGGGCTATGCCAACAGGGTCGTTGTGGGCTGTGGAGTGTGGGCTGTTCCATTGTAAGATTTGCTCAAATAATCAATTGTTTTTTCAGATTTCAGATTATCAATTGATTCAATTTATCAGATAAAATATTAAAAATTAAAATCACAAATTTTGTCAATCAAAACTCAAAACTCAAAACCTAAAAGGCTAAACCTAAGTTTACGGTGTTTACCTAACCTCTCAAACTCATTCCGCGACTCTGCCTCCCCTTCTCTCCTCTCAGCCTCTCGGCCCTCTCACTATCTCAAGTCTCAACTGATCAACTCACTGGTCTCTACTCTCTATCTTCTCATAACTCAGAAGTCTCTATCTTCTCAGATCACACTTGCGACTCTCACGGTGCCGACTCGCCTTTGATTTAGTGATTTGTGGATTTGGTCGGATCGGTCTCTATCTTCTCAGATCTGACAAATCTTCGGCTTCCAGTCTCAGTTTGGTTGGTAGGTATTTCCAATCTGATAGATTTTCTTTATATTTCTTAATCATCCATAACAACATTGTTTTATTTTCCTTTTCCTTTCAATCTTGAGTTGTTTTGTTCCTACGAATATCAAAGATGGACTGGAACAGACTCGACCCGCGGGTAGAGCATCAGGTTGAGTAGTAGGTCCGAGCCCAAGCAAAAAGGGTAGTATAATGAGCCCAACACCCACGAAAGAAGGATCGGACCGAACGGTTGAACTCAGCCCATAATGCAACTTTGTAAGTTAGGCCCAACGTCTGAGATTTACATAATGAGGGCAGGCCCAGAATGAAGAAAGGCCAAGAATAAGAGCCCTATGTAATAAGTTAGTTAGAGCATTTGTAATGATCTATAAATAGACAATATGAGTAGAGAGAAAGGGAGGTTTTTTAGTTTTCATTCTGTTGAAGTGTAAGAATTCTAGAGAGAGAAAGGTAATTGAATTTCTTGCATCTTCAATTGGCGCCGTTTGTGGGAATCGTTGAAGCTTGATCTATGTCTGATCAACGTCGTGTTGATTCAGACCAATTCGTGAGGACGAAGCTCGATCTCTGGGAGTTGAGTCCAGATCTGAGAGATTGTGCTCTATTCTGATTTTTTTTTGGTTCCTGTTACTTTGAAGGGGATGGCGTAGATCTACGCAGCATCGGTTTGTTCGATTGCGGCTGGATTTGGCGGGTTCAAGATTAGCAAAATTCAGATCTAGTGAACCGTGAGCATAATTTGGGGAATTTGAGTCCAGATCTGAAGTAATCCACATTCACGAAGCTCAGATCTAATTAAGAACTTGAGATTAATGCCTTTACTCCGTTCAGGAATAATGATAGGTGAAAGCTCCAATCCGATGGAGACTGTCTAGCAGACGAAACTTGAGGAATTGATGAGCATGATCGAAGCTCTCAGAAAAGAGAATGCAGAGTTGATAGCTGGAATACAGCGTCAAGAAATTCCGGTGATTCCGCGTCCACTTCCTGCGGTTGAAGGAGGTATTCAATCTAATATTGCACATTAAGGTGAGCAAGAAGAGAATAATCAGACGGTTCCCCACCGTAAGGGAGTGAGGCCAGATAATTCGCCGCCAAATGCTCGTCGAGTCGAGGATCATGAAGGATCAACTCACGTTGATCTACGGCGTGAACAGATCAGACGGAATGAAGCCACGACCTTCGATCCACGCCAGGAAAGGCTCAATCAAGAGGAAGCAATAGAGTTTGGTCGCCACAGAGCTGCATCGCCTTGGCGAAAAAAGTTCATGGAGGAACGATCATTCGATCTGTCTTATCGGCCTTCCATGGCTACGTTCGATTATCGAGGCTCAGAAAGCAGATCTATAGTTCATAGAGCTACCGCAGGGCTTCAGAGGGAAAATGAAGCCCTCCGATCAGCGGCTCGGACGGTTGACTCACCATTTACTGATGAAATTCTGAGTGCTCCGCATCTAAGGAAGTTTGCCATGCCAGTTTTCATTCTGTTTGACGGAACAACCGATCCGATCGATCATGTGTATCATATCCAGTTGAAAATGGCTTTGAATACGGAGAACGATTCCTTAATGTGTAAGTGTTTTCCTACAAGTCTAGTTGGACTAGCGCTTAATTGGTTCAAGAACTTGCCGAGAGGTTCAATTGATAGCTTCCAAAACTTGTGCGATCGGTTCATAAGCCAGTACTATGGGAACAAGCATCCGCCGAAGGATATTTTGAGCCTATTGATGATGAAGCAGCATAAAGACGAGCGTCTCCAACCTTTTCTTACCAGGTTTAACCTTACTAAGAGCATGGTGATTGAATGCCATCCTTCTACGGTGGTTCAGGCATTCAAGTTAGCCACGACTCGTGGCACTTCGTTTCACACAAGTCTGGTAGTAAACACGCCAATGACTATGGATGAACTCAATGAAAGAGCCGATGGTTTTGTACGCCTAGAGGAGGAAGAGGCAGCCAACGCTCGGATAACATCTGTCATATCAACCGAAGAAAAATCCAAATTAAAGATTAGGCAAAAGCAGGCTCAGCCGCAGCGTCAGACTTCTTGGAAGGCAGAGAAGAGGCATAGGGAGGAAGAGTTGATCACTCCGCTGAAGGTCACTCTGGCAAGGCTATATCAGGAAAACAAAGATAAGTTTCATCCACCCTTGCCAATTCGGCAACCCCTTGAACAGAGGGATCAGACTAAGCATTGTGCTTTCCATTCTGACTTTGGTCACCAGACTAATGAATGCAGGAACTTGAGGAGGCAAGTGGAGATGTTGATAGCCAGAGGGGAACTCGCGAATTATATCCAAGGTTCAGCGGTAGAGCATAATCGACCAGTGGAGCAAGTAAAGA
This sequence comes from Cornus florida, assembly GCF_030987335.1. NCBI lineage: Eukaryota > Viridiplantae > Streptophyta > Magnoliopsida > Cornales > Cornaceae > Cornus > Cornus florida. Next base: position 82,529,590 of record NW_026775580.1, on the reverse strand, counting down.
GGAGTCAGAAGCCGAGCTCCCACAACTCACAGCCAGTTCATATAATCAACGCCATTCATGGTCGGCTCGAACCTAGCAAGGAGTCAGATGAGCTACTCTGAACACGCCTCCGGCAAGCACAAATGAAGAAAAGGGTCGGCAGTGTGAATGCCCTGCACCAGCAGAGTGCATCAACACAGATAAAGTTCGACAGGACTGATTTGCTGCGTGTTCAAATCCCTCATGAATATCCGTTGGTGGTCAGTTTAACAGTGGCAGAATACCTGGTGCGAAGAGTTCTAGTCAATCCCGGAAGCAGTGCGAATGTCATACCGAGGGACACATTTGATCGGCTTGAGATCAAGCCAGAAAAGCTCAAGCCCACTGGAAATCCCTTGTTAGGATTTGATGGCAAGAGGGTAGAGCCCATCGGTATGGTAGAAGTGGAGGTACAAGCTGCGGAGAGAGTTCTTACAGAAAGTTTTGTCGTTATTGAGATTCACCCCTCGTATAATCTCCTGATGGGTAGAGGTTAGATTCACAGAGTCCAAGGTGTACCCTCAACTCTGCACCAAGTCATGAGATGCCTCGGACCTGATGGAAAAAAGGTGATTGATATTCATGGGGATCAGGTTGCAGCTAAGGAATGTTACTCCGTCACAATGAAACGTGCTGGGAAAGGGAAGGCACCCATCCGTTCGGCGAGCCCAAGATAGCAATTACAGGAACCTCCACCCAAGCAGAATGGGGAGGAGGAGCCTATGGACTTGACCGAAGAGCCCGTCTTGATGTGCAGATCGATCGGTCTGAGCCAGAGCGAACCACCAGAGTGGGAATAAGACTTACCGAGGGGGAGAAGCATGAATTAATTGATTTCTTATCTCAGGTTATAATCAAATCCCCATGGACCCTGCAGACGAAGAAAAAACTTCTTTCGTTACCGAGCGAGGGACCTATTGCTACAAAGTCATGCCTTTCAGACTAAAAAACGCCGGAGCAACTTATCAAAGGCTTATTAGCAAAATTTTCAAGGATCAAATAGGGAAGACCGTGGAAGCCTATATTGATGACATGGTGGTGAAAAGTAAGAGCAAAGTTGACCATCTGAAATATCTTCAAGACGTGTTTGATGTGCTGAGAAGATATGGAATGAGGCTTAATCCAACCAAGTGTTCATTTGGCGTGAGCTCTGGACAATTCCTGGGACATGTAGTTCATCACAGAGGAATAGAAGCTAGCCCAGCTCAAGCAGAAGCTCTGACCAAAAATGTAATACCCCTAATTTTAAAAAGGATATTCCTGGTATTTAATGGTATTTAATTTATTATTTAAGTGCATTTTATTTGATTATGTGTCATTATTTTTTTATTAGGTGCTTAATTATTTTCTTTTGTGGTGATTTAATTTATTTCTTTTGTGGTGATTTAATTTATTTAAATGATATTTATTTTTAGTTATTTGATTGAATTACTTGTTAGTGTTTTAATTATTTAATTGGCATTAATGGTTTAAGTGTAATTGGTTTAATTATTCTATGTGTGTCTTATTTTAGGTGTGTCTTATTTGGTTTAATTGGGTTTACTAATTATTATTTTGTTCAATTAGATTATTTGTTAAGTATTTAATGGTGAATAGGGTAATTAAGTAAATACATCTAACTAGGGTTTTAATTACAGTATAAATTAGGGTTTATATTATAGCCGTCGTAGGTTTCTACGTTAATTGGATGGGCCGATTAGGATTGTGAGTTGGACTTAAATGAACCTAGGGTTTAGGAAAACTCTATAAGTATAAGATAGACGTCTGTGTAGGGTTTTTTTAAATAAAGCACACGTTTTGTCGAAGTGGAGAAGGAAAAACGCAGTTTTTCACATTCTGCCAAGGTTTGATCAAAGCTCCGATCCCGCTTCGTCCGTGGTCCGATCGAGCTGAATTTTAGAAGAAAGGTTCACGACTCAGTGACGCACAATCTGAACGGTGAAGATCAGAGTTTGACCTGAGGAACAGTGATTCGTACTCGTGAACAGTAACTCGGTCGCACAGGTTTTTTTTTCCATTCTGCCCAGATTTCATCAAACATCCGATCCCGCTTCGTCCGTGGTCCGATGAGCTGAAATTTGAAAGATAGGTTCATGACTCAGTGTCGCACAATCTGAACGGTGGAGATCATATTTTGAGTTCGGGAATAGCGTTTCGTACCCGTGAACAGTAACCGGGTTTTGGAATTCGCCGGGATTTTTTAAGAAGACGACGTTGAAACTTTGAACAAAAGTTTCTGAGGCAAGATTCTATCCTTACTCTTTCCCATAGGCTTCATGCTCTTTGCACTCTTAAATGATTTCAGGATTAATGAAGATTAAACCAAACTAAAATGATATCTGTTTTGCTATGAAACTGGTAGTTACAGTAGTGTTGTATGCTTGTTCAACCTAGACTAAGCATGTTTGTGGATGCATTGTGGTTCTGTGGTTCACGTTTTTCCTTACCACTGCTAGTATAAATTATTGGAATGATGGGTCTAGATGATAGCTATCTTAACTTCTATAATAGCAACTGTTGGAACTTAAATACTAGGAGGATTTGAGTTTAACACTAGATCGGTTTTGTGGAACACTATAATTTGAGCATGTCTACATACATACTGTGAATATTGTTTTGATGCTTACATTATCACAGTTAGTATAAACTGTGGAGGTTATGATTTTGTGATACATACCCTACATATCTGTATGTCATTTGTAAGGTGTTAAATAAAAGTATTAATTAATTCTGTCTTTATATCAGACTAAAGGGAACAACTTAAATTGGGCATGTATATGTTGTTGTTGTGACCCTGTTTATCAATGCTTATTTTATCACTGCTAACATTGAATGTTGGATGTTGGAATTTAGTTGATATATACTTGATTTATTGGTATTATTGACTACTGGAGGATTGGAAAGTAGGCACCGGTATGGGACGGTGGCATACTAAGGATGGGTTTGGTTTTTAAAACAATACCATTACCCACCTACTTGGAATAAGGATGGGATTAACTAAAAGTTAAGTCCCGTGGATTTGTATTGTCATGGCAACTACTTGTTGAGCGGCAATACCAGAGATTTTGGATGGATTTTATATATATACTGTTATGGTGCCTCGATATGAGCTTGAGCCTCAGGACCGATGGCTAGGGAGCGTATATGCATCGGGATGTGTAGCTGGCTACGATGGTTGGAGGTGTACCCTGTTTAGGTATAGGTACATATGCCCACTTCGTGTGCGTTTTAGCATGTTACCTCTATTCAGGTTGACACCGGCCTGTAGTCCAGTGAGAGTCCTTTAGTGTGACTATATATATATTTACGGACTATTAGCTATTGTTGAATTGTTAAAGATGTACATGCGTATCGGGCCTCTGTTTGGATTGTAGTAGTATAGAACTTGCGCGTGGGCCTGACCCACTTCTATTTTTCAGGTACACGACAGTTCCAGGCTTAAACGTGTTCGTGCTGAGCAGAGGTCTCTATTCACTCTTCCGACGATGTAGGGCTCTCTCTATAGTTTTATTTCTGGACATTTATTATAGTAGTTCTATCTTCCGTTTAGATGTTTAATAGGGGTCCACTAGAGATGGATTCCCAAGTTGTAAACTGATGGAGTTTGGGTTTGATGGATTTTAATAATTATAATATTTTGCGGATTCTATTTTTAGTTCCTTCCAGCTTTAATTTCATTTCTTAATTTATTTTGTATTCCGTGTTCATTATAAAATATTAATTGTTTGATATTCCCTCGGGTTTGGGTCTGGGCCTGATCAACCCGTGTCTCGGATCCGAGGGGTATCTCAGTTGGTATCAGAGCACTCCAGGTTCAAGTGTCTCTAGGATGTTTTCGTATTAAGTCTTTCGCGTAGCGTTTTCTCTTGAATAAAGCTTAAGTTAGGATTCATTGTATTTCTTATGGTTCGTATAGAAAGGGTACTGACGTCTGTCTTTTCGTGTTAACAGATGGTTAACGCTAGAAATGGACAGAACATGCAAGGAACTAGGAAGGAAAGGAGAATGGCACGTAGGCAACAATATCTCCTACGGCGTCAGCAAATGGAGGAAGAGCAGCAAAGGCTTGGGTTTCAAGATGACATGGATCAGTTTCAGGAGGAACAGGAGAATGTTCAACAGACTCTGGACCAGGTCAGAGATCCAGAGATTCCTCCTCACCTCAATGACCTCGTTGCTCGGGCTATAGAGGCTGGGGTAACAGCTGCACTTCGGAATCAGCCTCAGGTACAGCCGGCACCTGTACCAGCACCAATGGTTCAGACGGATTCTTGGGGAAAGGCTAGGAGCTCTTTCACAAAGGGGAGTCCACCTGTGTTCTCAGGCTCAACCGATGCGAGAGCAGCTCACCAGTGGAAACAGGACATTGAGCGTCATCTTCGTTTGGTTCAGTGCACGGAGGTTCAGAAGCAGATGCTTGCTACTTTCAAGCTAGTCGGGGATGCACTACAGTGGTGGGAGTCAGTTACCACCTCAGAGGAGAGAATGACATTGTCTTATGATGAGTTCAGTGCTCGCTTTGATGAGAAATATTTTTCCTATGCAGTCAGGGCAGCTATGAAGACCGAGTTTCTAAGTCTGCAGCAGGGAAACATGACAGTGGCGGAGTATGAGCAGTAGTTCACACGCTTGTCTCTCTTTGCACCGGAGGAGGTGGATACAGAGGAGAAAAAGCGCAACAGTTTTGTCAAGGGACTGATGTGGTCTATCAAGAGAGCTATTACAGGTAGTCCAGCCTATACTACCTATGCTCAGGTGGTAGACGCCGCTCTACAACAGTATCAGTTGACTGTGGACATCAGACAGGCTCGTGGTGAGAAGCGGGGAGATAAAGACTCTACTAATCAGTCAGCTGAAAAGGGGAATGGCAATGGTCATCGGCAGAATGACAAAGGAAAGTTCCAAGGACAACAGCCTTGGAAGAAGCACAAAGGTGGTTTAGATGCTCACCGGAATGGGGCACTTATTCAGAGGCAATAGAATGGGGGACCACAGGTAGAACAGGGTCAGCCACAGGCTAACCGACAGAGGAGGCCATTTGGTACTTTCAAGGGTAGTTGTTACACTTGTGGAGAGTATGGTCATACCACCAGGCAGTGTCCTAAAGCAGGACAAGGACAGGGATAGAGACAGTATGTGCAGCAGGGACAGAGGGCGCCAGTGCCTCTACCAGCTCCACAGGTTCCACAGATTCAGGGACAGACACATCTGGCTTTACCGGCACCGCCGCAGACTCAGGGATAGACACCACAGTAGTTGCACTATGGCAGGGTGTATAACCCCATGCCATAGGATGTTCAGGCACCTCAGACTATTGAGGGTAAGTTTCTTATTCATGGTTTGCATGGACGTGTTTTATTTGATACGGGTGCTACACACTCATTTGTAGTTAGGACTTTTGTTACTTTGTCTGGGATGAGGACGAGGGTATGCACTAGACCTCAGGGTATTTCTACACCAATGGGTGATACAGCTATTATACATGAGAGTGATGGGCCTGTGACACTAGATATTGGCAGACTCAGATTTCTAGCCAATCTATTAGTCCTGGACATGCACACTTATGATGTGATACTTGGGATGGATTGGTTGTCTCACTACCATGCCCAAGTTGTTTGTTTTGATAGATCTATTATTTTTACCATACCTGGTCAGGATATGTATGTAGTAGTTATGCCACGTTCTAAAAGGGGCGGTAGCACCTATTTGTTCCATGTGGAGGAGAAAAATGAGGAGGGGATTACTGTGTCATTGGATAACATACCGATTGTACAGGATTTCCCGGATGTATTTCAGGAGATTCTAGGGTTGCCACCTAGTCGCGAGATCGATTTTGTGATAGACTTAGCTCTAGGCACTGCGCCTATTGCTAGGGCACCCTATAGGATGGCACCGGTAGAGATGAGAGAGCTGAGGGATCAGATTCAGCAGTTACTCAGCCAGGGTTTTATTCGTAGGAGTACATCACCTTGGGGAGCACCGGTTCTGTTTGTAAAGAAGAAGGATGGTTCGCTTCGTCTGTGTATAGATTACAGGGAGTTGAACAAGGTTACGATTCGTAACAAGTATCCTTTGCCCAGGATTGATGACTTGTTTGATCAGTTAAGGGGAGTCACATATTTCTCCAAGATTGATCTGCGTTCTGGGTATCATCAGCTGAGGGTCAGGGAGTAGGATGTTCCTAAGACAGCATTTCTCACGCGATATGGTTCTTATGAGTTTCGAGTTATGCCGTTTGGGACGACTAATGCACCTGCAGTATTTATGGACTTAATGAATAGAGTCTTCCGGGCTTATTTGGATCAGTTTGTTATTGTCTTTATTGATGACATTTTGATCTATTCTTGGTCGGAGGACGATCATGCTAGACATCTTCGCATAATCTTGTAGATGCTTCGTGAGCACCAGTTATATGCCAAGTTCGAGAAGTGTGAATTTTGGCAGCGAGAGGTGAAATTTCTGGGTCACGTGGTGTCAGAAAAGGGGATAGCAGTGGATCCGGCCAAGGTTTCAGCGGTGGTTGAGTGGGGACAGCCTACATCACCTACTGAGATTCGGAGTTTTCTCGGTCTGGCAGGATATTACAAGAGATTCATCCAGGGGTTCTCCAAGATAGCAGGACCACTCACTCATTTGACCAAGAAGGGTGTACAGTTCATGTGGGATGAACACTGTCAGCGAGCTTTTGATGAGCTGAAAAGGAAGCTGACTTCTGCACCGGTTCTGGCTACTCCGCAGAGCGGGTGTAATACCCCTAATTTAAAAAGGATAGGTTTGGAATTTATTTTATTGTTTAAATTATATTTTTATTTATTTAATTATGAATTGGTTTGTTTTAATTGAAAATTTATTTAAATTTCATTATGAGTTTATTGGGTTTTATGTTTATACCTTATTTTAGTTTTATTGTTTTCATGGTTGTATTTTGATTGTATTTAGTTTTTTTTTTTAATTAGGATTAAATGCTTTATTTGATTTAATTTAACTGTTTAATTGATTTAATCTAATTTAAAAAAATGGTTTGATTAATTTAATTTAAGTGGTAATTATTTTAATTTAATTGTATTTTTAAATAGGGTTTTGTTTTAAAAGTCAGTTGTTGCCGACGTAGGTTTTATTAGGTTTCTTTGGGTCGGTGAGGATTTTTAGGAGGGTTGGAATTAATCTAGGGTTTAGTAAAACCCTATAAATATATGTGAGATGTCTGTATAGGGTTTTTAGAAAAACAAACAAAACCCTATTCACGTCTCTAGAGATAGAGAAGCAACAGAGTAGTTTTGCAGTGGGAATCGTCGGAAAGCTTTAGAGACGGCGTAGAGATTTTGAACAAAGATCTCAAAGGCAAGTTCTAACCTTACTCTCTCCCTTATACTCGTGTTCTTTGCATATTAAATTGGTTCCAGGTTTATTATATGATTTTAAAACAAGAATAGATAGGCTATCTGTTATTAGGACGCAAACTGTTAGTCCTAGGTTTGGTTTGATAAACTGTTAAAGCTTGGAACTGATTTTGCATTGCGCTTGGTTAAATCCATATTAGTAAGTATAATCAAGGCTTAAACCAACATTAGAATTTACGGGGAATTACTTAGAAATTTCTGGTAATCAAAACGGTGATCTGTAGAAGGGTTTAAACGTAGCCGGAGAAGAGAACACAGAGCAAAGGAGGGGGAGAGCCGGCTCCTTTAGGGTTTGGAGCCGGCTCTACATGCTTGGAGGCGGCTCCAAGACACTTGGGAGCCAGCTCCAAGGCCATGGAGGAGGCTCCAAGGTTTTCCAGAGCCTGTTCCATTTGGTTATCTCCAATTTTCCACGTTCCGTGAGGTTTTGTTCCAGTTTTCAGTGAGATGGCTTTATGGAGATTGATTTTCTAAGTTATCTAAATGGAATGGTTACTGTAATGGATGGTTTAACAAGGGTCTGGAGTGGGACTAAGTTCCAAGGTATTAAAGGTTGCACCATGATTTTTACTAGTTTTCCTACACTCCATTTTGCTTGGTCCTGAATGTATTTTCATGTTATAATTTCTTCATTATGTTAAATTTTTATTTTAGTTAAATGAAATTGATGAGTAATGATTTTTAATTAACTCTATATCATGTTGGAAATCAATGGAATTAATTTTAGTTACAAGGTTGATGTGTTAAAACAGTTGGAGTTTGGGATTGCATAAACTGCTAGTATTAAATTCTTGTGCAAAGTTTATGTTTTAATTAATTTTGGTAACTGAGCAATGAATTTAGTGGACTCTGGAATTAGTTGAAATCTAATTTAAACATCTAAGACTCTTAGGATTGAAACACAGTTTAACAGAAACTCACCGGAGTTGGAAACAGAAGAACAGAGAAGAAACGGCTTAAGTTTTCAAAGAGACAGCTCATAGAAGCAAAAAGAGCAGGCTCTTTGCAACCAAAGAGCAGGCTCCAAGCAAAGAAAGAGCAGGTTCTTTCATTTGAAAGAGCAGGCTCTTTCCCGAACTTCTAGTGTGACGTATTCTGTGACTTATTTGGTTACGGAACTCGGATTTTGGATTTTTCAGAAGCTGTAGGAAGCTATACTTGGGTGTTTTAAGATGTTCTAAGTCTAATTAACACTTGTGAGAGTGGATTAAAGTTTAATAAACCAGTAGGTGTTTATAGCTTAGACATTAGTAAGCATCGACGAAAGTTGTTCATTGTAGTGCAGAGGAATTATACTTCTACTGAATTTAATTTATATTCTCTGTGGATGGAAAATGGATTAATATGATGCTATTAATAGTGACAAGCATGGTAATTAATATAGTTAAGGTTATTGTACTTGTCATGGATTCGTGGACGAGAAGGATGAATTATCTGCATGCTCAGTAATATGATAATTTATAATGGAGATATGGGATGAATATGATAACTTATATATTTATTTTATGTTCATCATGGTATGAATTGATATGTCTTATGGTTTTGGTTTGTCAATTACTGGAGTAGGCATGCTAGTCTATATCTCTATTTATGCTTATTACGGTTCAGTTGCTATGTGCATTGTTTATGTATGGGATCAACTGTTGGATGGATTGGATTATATGTACCGGTATGGGACGGTGACATACTAGGTTTGGATAGCACAAGTTGCTAAGTTCTACCTATTTGGAATGAGGGTACGGGTTTTTAAATAAATCCTCCTTATATGTATGTAAGTCGGTGCGGTTGACTACGCCGAACGACTTAGTGGATTTCTTGTGGATGGATGGAATTGGAGTTTAAATATATTTTATGGTACCGTGACATGAGCTTGAGTCTCAGAGTCAACGGTTAGGATGCGTATATGCAGTTGGATGTGTAGCTGACTGTGGGGATTGAGGTATACCCTGTTTAGGCTTAGGTACTCATACCCACTCAGGTGCGATTTGTGTGATGCCTTCTATTCAGGTTGAGACCCTCTTCATGGTCTAGCGAGAGTCCAGTAGTGTGGATATATATTTATGTACGGACTATTAGCTATTGTTGAACTATTTAGTATGTACATGCGTATCGGGTCTCTGCTTGGATTGCAGTAGGATAGAACTTGTTCGTGGGCCTGACCCACTCCTATTTTACAGGTGTACGTCAGTTCTAGGCTTGAGCTTGTTCGTGTGGAGCAGAGACGGTCACTCATTCTTCCGACGATGTAGGATCTCTTTCCAGATGTTCGACTTGGATTTTATCTTCAGTTTTACTTTGATTCAATTTGGGATTTTTATATTAGGGGTCCACTAGAGATGGATTCCCGAGTTGTTAAAAGATTGGAGATTTTGGATTGTAGGATTTTAAGTTATTAATATTTTAAGGTTTTTATATTGAGGATTTCTTTTATAGTATCTTTCCGCTTATTCTTTTATTTCTTAAATCATTTTTTGTAATCTGTGTTCATTTAAAATACTTTAATTGTTTGATATTCCCTCGGGTTTGGGCCTGGGCCTGATCAACCCGTGTCTCGGATCCGAGGGGTATCACAGCAGGATAGAGTATCTTGTTTACACGGATGCTTCGTTGCAGGGTCTTGGATGTGTATTGATGCAGGAGGAGCGACCGATTTCTTATGGATCTCGGAAACTTAAGCCTCATGAGCTTAATTATCAAACACATGATTTGGAGTTGGCAGCAGTGGTCTTTGCCTTGCGTATTTGGGGGCATTATTTGTTGGGTGAGTCCTTCAGATTATTCAGTGATCACAAGAGTCTGCAGTACTTGTTCACTCAGCGGGAGCTAAATATGAGACAGCGCAGGTGGTTGGAGTTTGTAAAAGACTATCATTTTTCTATACAGTACCATCCAGGGAAAGCGAATGTAGTGGCGGATGCACTCAGTCGCCGACCTGTTGGTAGTCTTTCTGCTCTATTCACTATTGAGTGGAATGCTTTAAAGAGTGTGGATGAGTTATCGGATGCTTTTATGGCTTGCATGGTGGTTACACCTTCCATCATTCGCAAGGTTTTACAAACACAACTCACCGATCAGCAGTGTGTCGACAAGGTCGCAGAGATAGCTTCCGGAGAGGTTCCATTCTACTATGTTGGGGCTGATGGAGGTTTAAGGTACAAGGGACGGTTAGTGCTACCTTCTATTGATAATTTGAGGAAGGATGTGATGACTGAGACTCATCACTCTGAGTTCTCTGTTCATCCAGGAAGCGATAAGATGTATCAAGATATAAAGCGGCAGTTTTGGTGGGCAGGTATGAAGAGGGACATTGCTCTTTTTTGTTTCTCAATGTAGTACTTGTCAGATGGTTAAGATTGATCATCAGAGGCCGCCAGGAGCTCTACAGCCACTACCAATTTCGGAGTGGAAATGGGAGAGCATATCTATGGATTTTGTGGAAGGGTTGCCAAATTCTTTCAAGGGGCATAATTCCTTATGGGTCATTATGGATAGGTTGACCAAGTCAGCTCATTTCTTGCCTATTTGCACTGACTACACTTCGAAGCAGTTGGCGAGGCTTTACATTTCAGAGATTGTGAAGCTACATGGCATTCCATTGTCTATTATATCGGACAGGGATTCGAGCTTTGTATCTGGATTTTGGAAGAGTTTTTAGCAGGCTTTAGGTACGGAGTTACACCTTAGTACTGCTTATCATCCTCAAACTGACGGATAGACTGAGAGGGTGAATCAGATTATGGAAGATATGCTTCGGTCGTGTGTTCTGGATTTCAAGGGCCACTGGGAGGAATATTTGCCACTTGTGGAGTTTGCTTATAACAATAGTTTCCAGAAGACTATTGGTATGGCACCATTTGAGGCATTGTACGGTCGACCGTGTCGGTCACTTGTTTGTTGGATGGAGGTTGGAGAGAATCGATTCTTAGGTCCTGAGTTCATCAAGGATACCTCTGAAAAGATTGCTCTTATTCGAGATCGCATGCGTACTGCCCAAAGTAGGCAGAAGCACTATGCTGATCGTCGTACTCGGGCTTTGGAGTTTCAGGTTAGGGATCAGGTTCTACTCAAAGTGTCTCCTATGAAAGGTGTTATGCGCTTTGGGAAGAAAGGGAAGTTGTCACCGCGATTTGTTGGTCCATTCATGATTACGGATCGCATTGGAGCTGTTGCTTATCGATTGGCACTTCCGGATACTTTGGATCGCGTCCACAACGTGTTTCATGTTTCCATGTTGCGGAAATTTCTTCGAGATGAGGATCGATATCAGCATATCGATGTTGGGGAGATTGCGTTGCAACCGGATGCAACTTATTTAGAGACACCGTGTCGTATTGTCGACCGACGAGATCAGATTCTTCGTAATAAGGTTATTCTTTTGGTTCGTGTTCAGTGGAGTCATCACAATGAGTCTGAGTCCACTTGGGAACGAGAGGATGTCATTCGCTCACGGTTTCCTGAAATATTGGAAGAAGGTAAGAGTGAATTCCGAGGACGGAATTCCTTTTGTTAGGGGGGAAGAATGTAATACCTCTAATTTTAAAAAGGATATTCCTGGTATTTAATGGTATTTAATTTATTATTTAAGTGCATTTTATTTGATTATGTGTCATTATTTTTTTATTAGGTGCTTAATTGTTTTCTTTTGTGGTGATTTAATTTATTTCTTTTGTGGTGATTTAATTTATTTAAATGATATTTATTTTTAGTTATTTGATTGAATTACTTGTTAGTGTTTTAATTATTTAATTGGCATTAATGGTTTAAGTGTAATTGGTTTAATTATTCTATGTGTGTCTTATTTTAGGTGTGTCTTATTTGGTTTAATTGGGTTTACTAATTATTATTTTGTTCAATTAGATTATTTGTTAAGTATTTAATGGTGAATAGGGTAATTAGGTAAATACATCTAACTAAGGTTTTATATTATAGCCGTCGTAGGTTTTTACGTTAATTGGATGGGCCGGTTAGGATTGTGAGTTGGACTTAAATGAACCTAGGGTTTAGGAAAACTCTATAAGTATAAGGTAGACATCTGTGTAGGGTTTTTTTAAACAAAGCACACGTTTTGTGGAAGTGGAGAAGGAAAAACGCAGTTTTTCACATTCTGCCAAGGTTTGATCAAAGCTCCGATCCCGCTTCGTCCGTGGTCCGATCGAGCTGAATTTTGGAGGAGAGGTTCACGACTCAGTGACGCACAATCTGAATGGTGGAGATCAGAGTTTGACCTCAGGAACAATGATTTGTACTCGTGAACAGTAACTGGGTCGCACAGGTTTTTTTTCCATTCTGCCTAGATTTCATCAAACATCCGATCCCGCTTTGTCCGTGGTCCGATCAAGCTAAAATTTGGAGGATAGGTTCATGACTCAGTGTTCCACAATCTGAACGATGGAGATCAGATTTTGAGTTCGGGAATAGTATTTCGTACCCGTGAACAGTAACCGGGTTTTGGAACTCGCCGGGATTTTTTAAGAAGACGACGTTGAAACTTTGAACAAAAGTTTCTGAGGCAAGATTCTATCCTTACTCTTTCCCTTAGGCTTCATACTCTTTGCACTCTTAAATGATTTCAGGATTAATGAAGATTAAACCAAACTTAAATGATATCTGTTTTGCTATGAAACTGGTAGTTACAGTAGTGTTGTATGCTTGTTCAACCTAGACTAAGCATGTTTGTGGATGCATTGTGGTTCTGTGGTTCACGTTTTTCCTTACCACTGCTAGTATAAATTATTGGAAGGATGGGTCTAGATGATAGCTATCTTAACTTCTGTAATAGCAACTGTTGGAACTTAAATACTAGGAGGATTTGAGTTTAACACTAGATCGGTTTTGTGGAACACTATAATTTGAGCATGTCTACATACATACTGTGAATATTGTTTTGATGCTTACATTATCACAGTCAGTATCAACTGTGGAGGTTAGGATTTTGTGATACATACTCTACATATCTGTATGTCATTTGTAAGGTGTTAAATGGAAGTTTTAATTAATTATGTCTTTATATCAGACTAAAGGGAACAACTTAAATTGGGCATGTATATGTTGTTGTTGTGACCCTGTTTATCAATGCTTATTTTATCACTGCTAACATTGAATGTTGGATGTTGGAATTTAGTTGATATATACTTGATTTATTGGTATTATTGACTACTGGAGGATTGGAAAATAGGCACCGGTATGGGACGGTGGCATACTAAGGATGTGTTTGGTTTTTAAAACAATACCATTACCCACCTACTTGGAATAAGGATGGGATTAACTAAAAGTTAAGTCCCGTGGATTTGTATTGTCATGGCAACTACTTGTTGAACGGCAATACCAGGGATTTTGGATGGATTTTATATATGTACTGTTATGGTGCCTCGGTATGAGCTTGAGCCTCAGGTCCGATGGCTAGGGAGCGTATATGCATCGGGATGTGTAGCTGGCTACGATGGTTGGAGGTGTACCCTGTTTAGGTATAGGTACATATGCCCACTTCATGTGCGTTTTAGCATGTTACCTCTATTCAGGTTGACACCGGCCTGTAGTCCAGTGAGAGTCCTTTAGTGTGACTATATATATATTTACGGACTATTAGCTATTGTTGAATTGTTTAGGATGTACATGCGTATCGGGCCTCTGTTTGGATTGTAGTAGTATAGAACTTGCGCGTGGGCCTGACCCACTTCTATTTTTCAGGTACACGATAGTTCCAGGCTTAGACATGTTCGTGCTGAGCAGAGGTCTCTATTCACTCTTCCGACGATGTAGGGCTCTCTCTGTAGTTTTATTTCTGGACGTTTATTACAGTTGTTCTATCTTCCGTTTGGATGTTTAATAGGGGTCCACTAGAGATGGATTCCCAAGTTGTAAACTGATGGAGTTTTGGAGTTTGGGTTTGATGGATTTTAATAATTATAATATTTTGCGGATTCTATTTTTAGTTCCTTCCAGCTTTAATTTCATTTCTTAATTTATTTTGTATTCCGTGTTCATTATAAAATATTAATTGTTTGATATTCCCTCGGGTTTGGGTCTGGGCCTGATCAATCCGTGTCTCGGATCCGAGGGGTATCTCAAAAAATGCGGAACCGAAGACAATCAAAGAAGTACAAGCCCTCAGGGGTCGAATAGCTGCATTAAGCCGATTCATCTCTAAGTTGTCAAATCGCTGCAAGCCATTTTTTGACACAATATAGAGTCATGGAAGACAGGTATGGGGGGATGAACAACGACAAGCACTGACTAATTTGAAGGAATATATGCAGAGTCCACCAGTCTTGTCAGCTCCGGATCCGGGAGAAAAGTTATTTTTATATATTGGGGTATCTAGTGTTGCGACGAGTGCCGTTCTGATTCGTTGTAAAGAAGGAGTGCAATACCCGGTGTTTTATGTTAGTAAAACAATGACCGAGGCTGAATGAAGATACTCGAAAGCCGAACGAGTGATACTTTCACTCGTCAATGCAAAGTGAAAGTTGAGGCATTATTTCGTGTCCCATCCTATACTCGTTTTGACAACTTTTCCAATCAGAGTACTCATGCACAAGCCAGATCTCTCGGGGAGAATGACGAAATGGGCCATAGAGTTAAGCTCATTTGACATAATGTACGAGCCCAGAACAGTTGTCAAAGGACAAGCAGTAACTGATTTTTTGCTGGAGTGTGATTCAGAAGATACGGAAGAAGACCTTAGACGTTGCTCATGGAAACTTTATATAGATGGCTTCTCCAATCAGATGGGGGCAGGCATCGGGATCAAATTACAAACGCCAGAGGGCATATCTTTGAGTCAAATGCTCAGACTTGAGTTTCGAGCCACTAATAATGAAGCAGAATACGAGGCATTGCTGAATGGATTAAAGTTAGCCAAAGAGCTGAAGGTCAGAAACCTAACTGCTTTCAGTGACTCACAGTTGATTGTTCGGCAGGTAAATGGTGAGTACAAAACCAAGGACGAAACGATGGAAGCATATCGTTCTGCCGTTCTGTATGAGGCCAAAGGCTTTGAGAAAATTGAATTCATCCAGTTACCGAGAGAACATAACGAAGATGCAGATAGGTTAGCATGCAGTGCTTCGAGCTCTTGGGAGACATTGGCAAGGGTGATTCCAATCAGAATACTGGGCCAGCCTTCTATCTTCGAAGAGCCTTTAGACTCCGGCCCTTGGCAAGTGAATGTCATACCGTATGAGCCGAGTTGGGTTGATCCAATCATCACTTATATTCGAGGTGGTGTTCTGCCCGAACAAAGGGTAAAGCTAGGAAAATCAAAATGAATGCTGCAAAGTATGCCATAGTGCATAACCAGCTGTACAGAAGATCTTTTTCTGGGCCGTACTTAAAGTGCGTTACCCCCACAAAGGCTCGGCAGATATTGCGAGCTATTCATGAAGGTGTATGTGGAAATCATTCCGGGGGAAGATCTTTAGCTCACAATGCAATGACACAGGGATACTTTTGGCCGAACATGTCAAGAGATGCAAAAGAGTTCTCTAGAAGGTGTGATAAATGTCAAAGGTACGGGCCATTGATCCACCAACCACCTGAGGAATTGCACGTAATGGCCACAACATGGCCTTTCGCACAATGGGGGATGGACGTGGTTGGTCCTCTGCCAACTGCGAGAGCTTAGAACAAGTATGTGCTACTGGCCACGGATTACTTTACTAAGTGGGTGGAAGAAGAACCAAATCCGAGCGTGACTCAGACTCACGTGAAACGCTTTATCTGGAGCCATATTATTTGCTGTTTCAGCGTTCTGAGATCAATCATCATGGATAATGAGACTAACCTCGACAGCAAACAAGTAAAAGAGTTGCTGGAGGAGTATAGAATTAATCAAAAGTTGGCAGCAATAAGTCACCCCCAGGCTAATGGACAAGCAGAGATTACAAATAGAACAATTTTCGCCTGCATCAAGAAGAAGCTGGAGGACTAAAAAGGGGTGTGGTTGGACGAACTCCCGAACGTCCTGTGGCCTTACGAACCACCCCGAGGCGGCCGACCGGGGAGAGTCCATTTGCAATGGCGTATGGTACCGAGGCAGTTATACCGGTTGAGCACTTAGTTCCAACTTTCAGAAGCTTAACATGGAGTCAAAGTCAGAACGACAATATATTAAGGTTGAACCTTGATATGGTGGAGGAAAAAAGAGATACTGCAGTAATAAGGCTCGCATCTTACCAGCAGACCTTGGCGAATAGTCACAACAAAAGGGTTAAACATAGAAACTTTGTCCTTGGTGATCTGGTTCTGAAAAAGAAGGTGGGGATAGTTAAAAAGATGATGCCACCATGGGAAGGTCCATACAGAATTGCAGAAGTCATAGGAAATGGGGCATATACCCTAGAGACTATGGCCGGAAGGCTGGTTAACAAGCCTTGGAATGCTACGTCTCTAAAGAGGTATTATCAATAAAAAGTTGAGTTTCAATTTTGAATTTTGTTCATTTTCAATTGAATACAAGCGAATGTACAAGTTTCTGAGATTTATAAAAGTAATATTCCTCTTCAAGAGATTGATTAAGTAAAAATAGCAAAGTAAGTGGCGGCTGGCACTATGAGCCGAACGCCAAGCACTTGCTAAAAAATAAAAAGCCAAGTGGCAAGTGGCATTTTAGCCGAGCGCCAAGGCACTTAAGCAAAGTAAGTGGTAGCTGGCACTATGAGCCGAACGCCAAACACTTGCTAAGAAATAAGAAGCCAAGTGGCAAGTGGCATTCTAGTCGAGCGCCAAGCACTTAAGCAAAGTAAGTGGCAGCTGGCACTATGAGCCGAACGCTAAACACTTGCTAAGAAATAAAAAGCCAAGTGGCAAGTGGCATTCTAGCAGAGTGCCAGGCACTTAAGCAAAGTAAGTGGCAGCTGGCACTATGAGCCGAACGCCAAGCACTTGCTAAGAAATAAGAAGCCAAGTGGCAAGTGGCATTCTAGCCGAGCGCCAGGAACCTAAGCAAAGTAAGTGGCAGCTGGCACTATGAGCCGAACGCCAAACATTTACTAAAAAATAAGAAGCCAAGTGGCAAGTGGCATTCTAGCCGAGCGCCAGGCACTTAAGCAAAGTAAGTGGCAGCTGGCACTATGAGCCGAACGCCAAACACTTGCTAAGAAATAAAAAGCCAAGTGGCAAGTGGGATTCTAGCCTAGCACCAGGCACTAAAGCAAAGTAAGTGGCAGCTGACACAATGAGCCGAACGCCAAACACTTGCTAAGAAATAAAAAGCCAAATGGCAAGTGGCATTCTAGCCGAGCGCCAGACACTTGCTTAAGCAAAGTAAGTGGCAGCTAGCACTATGAGCCGAACGCTAAACACTTGCTATAAATAAATGTGAAGCTGGTTGTTACCACCCGTGCACAGCTAAAGTCAATGTTTTTGTCATCTCATTCATGATATGTTTTGAGGTTACAAAAGATAAAATATACAGATGACATAACTATAAAGAAACAGGAAATTAAAGTATCAGAAGAGTCCTAGCTAGCTACCTCTGCTCTGATAGCCTCCTGATTGCGTTGACTCATCTCTTCACTTTCATTGGTCGTCCCATCTTTATGAGGAGGGGAGTCGAGATGAATAATTGAGTCGTTCTATTGAGGCCCAACCTCAGTAGCGGTTGAGGTAGGGACCATAGTGGACAGAGGAAGAACATCCAGAGGCTAAACGACAGAAAGAGCTAAAGTGACCCTGGAGGAAGCAATCTCCTGACACTCATCAAAAATGTGTTCAGCAGGAGTGCAGTCTGGATCAACATAGACTCATGGAGGATCAATTTCTAGATACTTATCAACTTCATCCGAAGTGGAACTGGTCTGGCCTTCGGCAGGAACATGATTGGAGAAACCCTCTCAGTACCCCTGAGCATACCTGAGAGTCCCAACCCGTGAAAACCGAGCGTGAAGAGCCAGCATGCCACCATTCACCTTGCTGATGGTATTGAGCAGAGCATCACGCTTATCCAGGGCTCTCTTCTCGAAGGCCATCCGAGCGGACTACTCATTAGCCAGAAGGCGCTGGAGTTCTACTTTTTCATCCTTGAGCGAATCATGCTCGGTCTGCCAAACGCTCTTTTCAAGTTGAAGGGCATCCCTTTCATCTTGAAAGGAGTCAATTTCCTTTTTCAGAACATCTCTCTTTTTTTCAGCTTTGCCAAGCTGGACCAACAGTTCGGTGTTTTTGGTGGCAAAGATATTATTTTCTTTATGGACCACCTCGAGGCTGTCAGAGAACTTACGAGCCTTGGCGTTCCCCATTTCCACTTGCTTCTGCATGGCCATCATACCGAACAAGGTCTGCAGAGATATGCATGAACACTGGTTAAACCGATCGCATGGTCAGAATAGGTTAAGCATAAAGATTATGTGAAGATTTGCTGACTGGGAGATAAAAATTACCTCCATGGCAGATAAGAGAAAACGGCTGAACACCTCTTTCTGAGATAGACCTTTGGCTGTATCAATGTCCTTGGGAGTCCACATGCTCCTGTAATATGCCATAGCGGTCTGACCATATTTGAATATGGTCTCGTTCGGCTTTACAAATGACCTGTCCGTTCGGATGAATCGAGGAGTCCATGGTGCTATTGCAGGAGCAGGAGCAGGAGCAGAAACAGAAGTTGAAGCTGAAGCAGCAGCTGTAACAGGCCTAGAGGGGGTAGGAAAACTGACTGGGCGATGCAAAAGTGTGTTAGGCCCGGAGATTCGGATCCTCTTTGTAAGAGATATATCATCAAAGTTGGCTACACCATCGGGATGAGGCCTTTTGCCTCGCTCTTTATCTTAAGCGCCCGCAATAACAGCAAAAGTAGTATTGACCTGAGGAGATGAGTTTAGATTGGTAGGAGGAACGCTAACAACAGGGTCAACAGCCACAACGTTCGGAGTGGTGTCGGAAATAGTGGCAGAAGAAGAGGCCGAGGAAGGAGAAGAGGTTGCCGTAACAGCAGCTATAGTGACTCGGGGAGGGTTTTTCCTTCTGCCGAAGGAAGGAATCTGGAGCTGGCTCATTGTGTTGCCGAGGGCTAAAATTGCGAGAAGGTTGTCTGAGGTAAGGAGGTCTGAGCAAGAAGGGATGTCGTTCAGAACATACTTCTTCAAGTAATTATCCCTATCCCTACAAACATTGTAGCTCAAGTCATCACAAGGAATGCCTAAGGAACTGCACAAGAAAGTACAAAAGCAAGGAACACAAATTTAGCAGGGACAATCGTTCTTATGTGTTTTGAATTTCTTATATGAAGAGACAGAACACTTGCCAAAGGCGCTCGGGATTGGATAATCCTCTGCAGCTGGAGAAGACCCCCCCTAACCCCTATTATGTTGTTTCTCCAACCCTTTCAGACTTGATTGTGCCCTTACATATGGACATCTTTTCAATCGGGTAGAGGTGGTAGAATGGTTCCTCAAGTCGGATCTTACTAACCTTGTAACAGAGAAGAAGATCTATGATATCAAGATCCAGACCTCTGTCACGAGTCAGTAGTAGCAGAACGGATAGGATCCTAAAAAAATTTGGATTTACCTGCAAAGGGGAGATCCCTAGTCTGTTAAAAACATAGTTAAAGAAAAGATGCAAAGGGAACCTAATGATATTCAACTGAAGATGGGTAAACAAGACTTCGTCGGGAAGAAGGCCAGCACCAGTCTTAATATTTACATCTTTGGGGCAAGTCCTAATTTGAATGTTACTGGGGAGATTGAGTTTCATACGAAGGACATCTAGATCGATTGTCATGATCAAAGTGAATAGGAACTTTAGGAAAGTAAAGCGAAACTAACCTCAGCGATTGGAGATTGTAAGGAGCACTGCAAGGTCACTGGAAAAGAAGCTTTCGCAGAGGTTCGCCGGAGGAGATTTGATTTGATTTGAAAAAGATAAGCGAAGATTTGGCTAACAGCGATGCAAGACAGAGACAGTAAAAAGGATTGAGGGAACATATCTGATACATATAAAGACATAGTGGGCCCAAAGACCGAAGTGTCAGGAAAACGAGGAGTTTCTTTGGAATCTCGAAGCATCGGTTTTAGATCTGACCATCCGTTTTCCCACGAGATCTTCTTGAGCCGTCAACGTCATGATTGGCCGCCGATAATAATTATCCCCTTATTTATTAAGGGGTAATTATGGGGGCAGTTGAGGATATCAAAGATGGACTGGACCAGACCCGACCCGCGGGTAGAGCATCAGGTTGAGTAGTAGGTCCGAGCCCAAGCAAAAAGGGTAGTATAATGAGCCCAACACCCACGAAAGAAGGATCAGACCAAACGGTTGAACTCAGCCCATAATGCAACATTGTAAGTTAGGCCTAACGTCTGAGATTTACATAATGAGGTCAGGCCCAAAAGAAAGAAAGTCCAAGAATAAGAGCCCTATGTAATAAGTTAGTAAGAGCATTTTTAATGATCTATAAATAGACAATATGAGTAGAGAGAAATGGAGGTTTTTTAGTTTTATTCTGTTGAAGTATAAGAATTCTAGAGAGAGAAAGGTAATTGAATTTCTTGCATCTTCAGTTCCATAATAATTTATTTTAGTTTGGTAATTTAATTTATCACGTCTTCTTTGGTTATATATAACTCCATGAATGCATATATTGTTTTCTTTACTTATTTTTTCTTTTCTTTTTGGGTAAATAATTTTCTTTAGTTTCTTGTTTATATATAGATAGATGTAATAATTTTCGCAAGTTTCTTGTTCCCATTCCGTCTTCTGTATTATATTTTTCTTTTTTTTTTCCCCATGATTTTGAAAATAATTTTCAATCTTACTTCTCAAACTTAGACGAATGGGATCTACGGTTAACCTTATTCACTATATCAAATGCATACAAACTTCATCAACAAATAGGTGGTTGAGTAATCGGTCTCAATAGCATTATTCTTTAGAATTAATTTGTTTGTTGGAAAAAATGAATTGGACATTTTAAGCAGGGGTTATTGCCTCATAAAACCAAAATGGAAAGCTGGAGATTGAAAACTAAGGTGTGAGTATCATTTTTCAAATGTCATATTTTAGTTTCAAATTTACCACATTCTGTAACTCTTGACTTTTTTAAAAGGTTGACCAAGGTGGGGAAGATGTTTTTTGTGTAAGCAACTACAATGGATGAGTAATTGCTGTTGCTGATGATGCTGCATAATGGATTATTAGAAATTCATATCAACTATTAGTGAATGATGTTGGATTGTTGAATGTTGATTCAATTTTTTTTTTAACTTTTTTGTAATTCTAATGGAGTAACTGAATTTCTGGGATGTAATATTTTTATATTGTGTGTTTATTTATATTTATATTTTTGTTATTGTATTTGTATTTTTTTTTTTAAGGAAAATTAAAATAATATTGAAAAAGTCAGCTTGGTCAATGGTTCCACTGTCCACGGTTCCGATTCCGGTTCCATTTTTTAGGAACCGTTGAGACCAGTTCCGGTTCCAGCAGGAACCGTACCGAACCGAACCGAACCGTGTGCACCCCTATGACTTAAACCAAACTACCAGTGCCATTATTGGATTCTTCGTTAATTACTCCACCACTGATGCAAAGTAATTACTCTTCCACATTAGTCCTCCAATAACATTCATATAAAATTAATAGCGATGAGGATGGCGACTACCCATGGCTGGAACAGCATTGAAGACCCATCAGTAGTCGGAACTCCTGAATTAGACCAGTAAAAACCGACGAGACCTATCGTCGAGAACATAAAGCGTGAATATCACTAAGAGCTACAACTTCCTTCATCAGTGTGAACATGTCCGGCCAGCTTCACCTTCATAGACCCACGAGCTCCAGTGAAGTTGTAGAAACAAAACTCCAAGGACAATTACAGAACGGTGAAAGTTTTCTCTTTCCAGCAACACCATTGGCGAGAAACTTGAGCTCTTGACGACCAACTGCAGTGACAAAATCAGCGAGATGCCGAGACCCAATTGCAGCAATGGTTGCGAAGATTCCTATGAACAGAGATAGAGTTTAATTCGAAATACTAATAGAAAATGTTGTAATCAACACTTGGCTTCATCTTGACAACATAGATTCAACAAACCTTCGATCGATTTGGTTTGTGAAACAAATAAAACTGACCCCTTCGATTTCTCACTGTAGTTCACAGAAGGTTACAGAGCATAGGGAGAGATTGCGATTTCTATTAGGGTTAAGGGTTCGATTGGGGATGGAGTATATGAGAGCAGTAACTTTATATACTAAGCAATGCCAAAAGAGCAAGGTTCCAATTGTGGTAAGGGTAGGATTGTCATTTTAATTTATAGTGACTACTTTATGAGCAAACACTGACCCGAATAGTGTCATCTGTCTTTTTTTTTTTTTTTTTTGCAAAAATCTGAATAGTTCTTCTTCTTCTTATTTATTTATTTATTTATTTTTAAGTTCAGAGGGGTTTATTGCACTTTACCCTTATTTTTATATAAATCCATACTAGATATGAAAATGTGCAACTAAGCACCTCAGGTTAGAATTCCGATGAAAATTAGACGTTAGTTGGTCATGTACCATGCACATGACCATTTTAAACCCTTTCTTTCCAAAATTGCCCTTCTTATATTCCTTTATTACCCCTCACCATATATATATATACATTTGTATATATTTGTATATACAACCTTAATCTCTCTCTCCCTCATTTCATAACTGTGGTTCTTTGGAATCAAGTATGGTTCCTAGTAGCAGCAAAATTTATTTTGAAACTTGCTTTAGGTGAATGATATGAATTAGAAAAGAGCTTCCTCTTATTTTTGGCAATGGATTGTCAGACTCTAGTTCTTGGCTTTGTGTTAAGAGAAGTGGAAGGATTAAAGTCATCCACCACAGCCTCCACCACACCCAGCAGTGCATTTTGCACCGTAGGCATTTAGCTCACTTGCAGAATTTTTGTCTCTGGATGCACCTTCTGCACAAGAGAAGATTATGGTTGAGATAAGGGATAATGTGATATGATTTGCCAGAAGACATATTCAACATTTTAGTGACTTCTTTTTTAACTCTATTAAAGTCTTCTCTGCTTAATCTTTATGTGATTCTTCTTAGTTGCATCAGGATTGGCAGGCATGATGTACACTCAAGTTTTGTCATTAAGATGGTGGGTCAACTCAGCCACTATCAATTTGGTGGTTGGTTCTATGCAGATCCCTAATTTGAAACGACGTGGTATTGACAAAGGGTTTTTTTTTTTTTTTTTTTTTTGTCTTTTTCTATTTTTGTTATTTTATTATTATTTTTAAATCATAAATAGAGGGCTATTTTAGCCTTTTTGTAGCTTTGGTACCAGTTAATAGAAGTTAAAGGCTAAAAGGCACTAATCCGCACTATTTTTAATGTATAGAGGATGTGAACAAACAACAGGGAGTTATACGCACTATATCGATACCAGAGGGGTGTAATCCGCACGCGAGCCTAAAATAAATTCAAAAATCCTATTTTACCCTTGGGTTAAGTGCAAAAAACCCCCTTTACTATTGATATAGTGCAAAACAGTCACTGTGTCGTATAAAATCCCCTTATACTATCAATTTGGTGCAATTACCTCCTATTTGCATAAAAAGATATTAATAACCTTTCTAATATAAATGAAATATTATTAAAAAAATTAGGCAATGTAAAAAATTCATGCTAAACAAATATAGAATATAACCACTACTAATTTTCATCTAACTAGACCGAGCCTATAAATTTCATAAATTTCGATTAATTTAAGACCATTAACTTTTATTTTTGATTTTTTTTTTTCACATAAATTTTATACTAATAGTTACAAATTCAATATTATATCTAATTAAGATCATTACGCTTCAAATAAATATATTCAAGATATTCAATAAATAATGACAAAACTGTAAAAAAATAATAACTAATGAATTCTGAACTAAATTAAAGATATATTAAAAAATAGAACTTTATTCCTCTTGATTATTACAGTAAAGTGAATTTTTTTCTTCCTTTTTTTTTTTTTTTTTTTTTTTTTTTAACCCACGATAAAGTTAAACTAATTGATAATTTTCCAATAAATAATGCATTTGATTTTTACAATAATTATAATAAAATTCAGTCATTGTAATTTCAAAATTACATACATTTGCTCACTTTCCCTTTTTAGGGGATCCAAATTTCCGTAGACACTTATTAGCCTGGTCTAATATGGATTCTTTTAAGAGGAAATTTTTGGTATTTTATATATATATATATATATATATATATATATATAGTATATGTTTTTTCAAATGAGAATAAAATGTCATGTCTTTTTCTTAAAATTTATTTTATGTCAATTTTGACAAAAAAAAAAAAAAAAAAGTCAGAGGGGCTTATTTGCACATTTTTTAAATTTTATCGATTGAAATGAACATTTTTAAATTTAAATTTTATGAATTGAAATGCACATTTTCAAAAAGTATGGACTATTTATACACAAACCCTATATATCAGGGGGTTTTTGCACTTAACCCAGAAATTTATATTAGAGAAAGTATTAATGTTTTTTTATGCGAACAAGGATAATTGCACTATATTGATAATATAGGAGGGTTTTGTACCACACGAGAACTATTTTGCACTATGTGTTCAAAAGCCCAAACGACCTCCAATTAAACAAAAAAAATAAAATATAAAGACAAAATGTGACTTTTACGGCCCGTTTACTAATGCCTTCACTTTCTTACTTTTACTTTTTCCAAAAGTAAAAACATGCTTTTCATTTCTAAAGTTGAAATATAAAATAGAATTATGTTTACTAATTTTTTATGCTTTTAATATTTTCAAAGCAAGAAATTAGAAAGCAAGTTTAATAATTATAATTTTGATTTTGTTTTCTAAATTTACAATCAATGTTATATACTCTCTGTATCTATATATATATATATATATATATATAGTGAACATGATTCTTCACCAATTTCTTCCCATGCCTGGTGGTGGTCCATTCCGGCGTCAATTGCAGCAGTGATAATATATATGGACCACCACCAGGCATGGGAAGAAATTGGTGAAGAATCATGTTCACTATATATATATCATCACTTTGCAAAATTTTCTAGAGAGAGAGAGTGTTCAGATGAGGCCACAGAACCTATGAGGGTCAACTATGAGGGCTTCACCTGTATTTCAATCAAATGAATAAGAAGACTTGATTGATTCAAGGATTCTTTGATTGAAACCAAATGTATAAGGCATGGGAAGAAATTGGTGCGCCGCATTGGTTAACACCGGCGACTGACGTTGTTTTCCTCATCTTCTTTCTAGTTGAACTAGGAGCCTCAATTTGCTCTTCCTTTGACGAATTTGAGCCGCCCAACAGAGATTCCACTGTTGAATCCTTTGATTTTGAGGGTGGGTTTCACCATCGACAATAGCTCCTCCGTGGGAAGCGAGTGTTTGTAGAGATAGAAAGAGGAGACATAGGAGAGAGGTGTTCTAACATAAACCAAAGAAGATTTCGGATGTGGCGATGATGGTGGTGGTTGTCGGCAATGGTGATGGTGACTGTCGGCAGCAAAGGTCTGCCCTTTTTTTTTTTCTGTGACTGGTTGAAATTGATTTGGGTATATTGCTGATGGTGCCTATATGAGAGGAGAGATGGTTGTGGAAGAGGCTATGGTGGGAGGTGGCGGCAGTGACCATGACCATGGTGGGGAGGAGGTGGGTGGAGGAGATGGGTGATACAGGTGAGGCCTAATTAGCAGAATTTTTTTTTTTTTTTTTTTAAACCTAAAAAATAGGTTATTTTGAGCTCTTTTTAAAAAAATAAAAAAAAAATTGTTTAGGCACTGTTTGTCCAAAAATAAATTCATTTGGGGCAATAATAAATTAAAAAACTTTTTTTTTCCTTTTAAAATTTGCTCTTTTTTTTTTGGATAAATGTGTACCATAAACAATGCATTTGGCCGTTAAGGCACTAACGACTATAAATTTTTAAAAAAAATATATAATTTTTTTTAAAAAATAATTAAAATTACAAATTCATCTACTTATTCTTATAGGATTTTGTAATCCTTATTTTCTTATTCTAATTTGTGTCGTTTAGAAATTTTATTTATTTTTAAATAATAATAATAATTTTATTATTATTTTTTTGGATTGCGAAAATTCAGAAAACCTAATGAAGTGCATATTTTTGAAAAGTGAAATTTATTAATGTGTTTCTTAAAATTACTGACATGATTTAAAAAAAAGAAGTTAATATGACATTTTTAAAGAGTTAAAATTAAGAAAAATTGGTGAAGATGGCGTTAGTACATCAAGGCATAATTGAAATTTTTATTTTAAAACTCGTCTGGAATGATTAGATTTGGATACACACATGCACATGCACATGCACAAATGCTCTTTATTGCATCAGTTGAGTACGTGACTCATGAGGTGATATCCATTACCTTTAATACTGTTGCCACCTGCAGCAAGTATTATCACGTTACCCTTGCCTTTTTTTCTTCCTACTCTTAGTACTAGTATAGCGTATAGGTGTAATCTTCAAGAAATGTCCCCCCTTTTTTTTTCTTTATTTAATGAGCTCTCTATATTTTGAACATTGACAATTTTTTTTAGTCTAGAAAACTTAAATCTTCTCAAATTAAAATATAAGTTCATTGATGATAGTTTTTACTATAATATATTATTATTTTATTTATATTTATACATATACAAATATAATATTCATTATATAAATTAACGAGAACAAAAAATCACACTAATATCTCCCTATATGTTTTTGTGAAAAGTAGTAAAATGTATTGTGATACCAAAGTGACAAGAATGTCAATAATAATAATAAAATCATATATGTTAGTGTTTTTAGTGTAAATTAAATTTCATAATTATTTCCTTACATAAATTATTAAAATATATATTTTTTATTTTGTTTCTGTTAATTTTATTTATTTTTTAATTAAACTATTATATATATATTTTTAATATTTCATAAAAATTCACATCTTTCTCAAAGTGAAATCAAAATAATTAAATTTTTATTTTTAAAAAATTGAAAGAATTGCTGAATAAAAGTTAATTCTAGAACAAATTTTTTTTCTCCACAAATTCTTCTTTTTATTTATAACTGTTGATCCCCTATATTCGCAGCCTCTGCGGATTCTAAGATGGTTGGTAACTAAAGAAGTTGAATAAAAATAGAAACTAGCTAAAAGAGAGTTTGATTATAGTAAGTTTTTAAAATTACTTCTCCTAATATCACATGTAATTGATGTATCACCACCGTATTAATTCTTTATCGATTAAACTTTACTGAAGATAAAAACCAAAAAAAATCCTTAATAATAAAGACTTCTTGTAATCCTTATCATATAGATAAAACTTATATTATTTGTATGATAAATCTCTTCCACCACCAGACATTCTTTAGCAATAATTTTTTACAGGTGCATATCCATTGAACCCATATGATCTGCTCTGTTCTGTGCACGTTAGCACTACTTCATCATCATTTGATTTGTCAAAATGGGTATCGACAATGACTTTTTGCTTCATATTCTCTATTTCTTCTCTTTTTCATATATTCTCTCATAACTATTTATTTAAATTTATTTTTCTCAAGTTTTGGATTTTATTTTTCTCAACATGCATACTAATAAGAACAATATTATTAAGAAATAATATTTATTTTTAAACTTTTTAATTTTTAATCATATAGTTCTATTTCTAGTTCGGTGCCCCAAATGATAAAAGTCTCGTGAGCATTGAGTAATTATTATTATTATTTTTATAGTTGGGCTACTGAATTTGGTTATTTATTTACTTGAGAGTTGAGAGCCTTCACTGTTTACATTTGTATTCCTTTCATCCTGGAGCATTATTTAGTAATGATAAAAGGATATCACACAAAATATTGTTAATTTGTGCTGCTTGTTAATTTGTGTTGAACAACCTTCCTTTTTGCTCTTGTACATGCTCTTTGATATCTTTTCCACTTGCCTCAACTGCCTCTTACTACGACTTGGCATCACAACCCCACCTATTGGCATTGCATCTACCAATCCAAAAACAAACATCTTTTTTCCTTCCGCCATGAGAGAGAAAGTAGATGTTTAGAGAGACAGAGAGAGAAAGAGAGAGAGAGAGAGTGGAGGGAGATTTGATACAGAGATTATGGTTGCTTTGCATGCTACTAAGTTATAGGGGCAAGTGGGATATATGAAACAAAGGCAGTTACATAGTCTAGTGGCTTTCCAAGTTCCTACTATAAAATGATGATCAACGTGGTTTTACTGAATTAATTTATATTTTCAGTAACTTATAATATTCCAGTCCATTCCATTCACTGTATGTATATGTTGCGCATTCTAGGAGAAGATAACAAGATACATTTGAGTTAGAAATATATGGAATCGTGGCTAATGAAAGGACACTAGCCAACATTGTCCCCAAAATTCATTGTCTTGATGCAACGGTGAAAATTAATTACCACCCTTTTCTCCTTTTCTCCTCTTGGGGAGACATGAAGCCTTTATGTTGTTTTAATTCAATTTGGTATTAAATAGTTCTACAATATTAATCTCTATGACTAAATTTACCTCCCATTGCCAGAACCTGTTTGGTTGGATAAGTAAATGATTAGAAGAATACTTCTGCGTGGAGATGAATAGGGATGATATAGATATTTGGGTTAATTCCAAGCCCTTGGAAGGGAAAGGTAGGAAGCTACAGAAGTGTGGTGTTTCGTGATTAGAAGGATATACTCGCTTTTTGGGTGAGACTAATCTCATCTTATATAAATGTCTGATCTCAAGAGAAGAGAATCGAACTCAAGATCACTACAAAAATTAAGTCCAAAATCTTTCTTCTATGATTCAATATAATTCCATTAATTAAGGTATCACTTAATATGCTAATTTAAAATGACATATTAAGTGGTACTCGGAAATTTTCAAGTCATTTTATTTTTTCTTCGTGGTAGGTAAACCTTTTTTTTTTCTTTTTTCGAAAGGTAAATGTGAAGTGTATAAATGAAGAGAGAATGTAGCAAACAAAAACAACATTCACTAGGAGTAAATCACTCCCTCTGTTTTAGAGAGGTAGATGATATACTACTCAACTCAAGATTTTGGTGAAGTTTTATCTTATTGCATAGATACAGAAAGTAACTTCACTTATTGAATTCTTAGCAATCTAAGATGACATTGACTCCTAATCACAACACAACAAGTATCCCATAAACATTAATTATTTCAAGGACATAGTGGACCGAATCAAAGGGAGGAATCTTCCTTTTGACCAAACATAGTTTTAGAGATTGTCACTTGGTGACCAACTCGAGCAAGGTCTTTAAATTTTGAGTTGAACTCCCATTTGGTCCAACAGCCTTGAGAGCAAGCTCTTTGAACACCCCAAGTTGCTCCCTTAATTTCTTCCCTTTCTCATTCTTAAGAATCAGGTCCAGAGCATGCATTGTACCACTTTTAGTCAAGACCCCGCCTTTAACCCTCACTCCAATTTGCAACAAGTTTTCGACCATCCATGTATTCAATTGCTGCTCTGCAAAGACTGGCCTCCAGATCATTGGCACACCACCGGCAATGCTTTCCAACACCGAGGTGCATCCACAATGCGACACAAAAACTCCAATAGCAGCATGTTCCAACACTTGTACTTGGGAGGGGTTCGAGCCCGAACATGAGCAAAAGTGTGTCAGTACTGTACTTAGAATATAAATAAAAATGAAATAAAATAAAGACTTGTACCTGGGGTGCCCATGCCACTATTTTTCCAATCCCAGTGCTTGTCCTCCCCAAGAATCCTTTTGGTAAGTGCCTTGTCATATTGTCCCCAAGAGACCAAAGAAATGGAGTACCACTTGCTTCAAGTGCCTCGGCCAATGCCCCTACCTCTTTAGGCGTAGGTGTTGCCCTGGTACCAAAGCCAATGTATGCCACGGACGCGGCTTTGTGCTTGTCCAGCCAAGCTAGACAGCCATGCTCATCCCTGTTCGACCATGGTAAAGGCGATGTGAAGTTGAAAGGTCCTACACTGAGGAACTTCTGAAACTTGGACTTGAGATCATTTGTGTGAAGGAGGTCTACTTCTTCAAAGGAGTTAATGATAACCGCGGTGGCTCGTGGAAGAGCATGTGCCATTTTATATAGCAGAATTGAAAAGGGAGCTTCTAAGTTTCCCATGACCACTCCATTAGGCAAGTCACCAAGGCGTAATGAAGGAAATCCTGGAAGGAAAGTCACAATTTCATCTTCAAGTCCTGCAACATCTGTACCTACATTTATATACATTGATACAAAGTATATAATTATTAGACTTTAATCTATGAATTAAGAAACACTAGATTACACCTAGAAACTTCACAACACGGAGGCTCACTCTATCATATGGTATGATATTGTAACCCTGGACCCGAGAGTAACCCCGCACGATTTTGCTCATGAATATTACTCTCAAAGATCTCATACCACTTGGAGAAAGCACCACCACATATAAGTTTTACATTTCTCTCACCCAAGCAATGTGCCAGGATTTTTGGTGTGCCCGGTGTACCGGGCACATCAAAATCGTCCGTGCACAACATGCGCAAGCACGAACGACTCTAATAACTCGATCAACGGAGTACACAAAATATATTCTTTGCTAGACCCGTGCTCATGCCGCATATTAATTTTTAAAGTCATAATAACGAAAACAAAGTTTATTGACGAAAACAAAGTTTTTTTTTATATTAATTATTTAAAAAAGGCTTGTTTAATATATCTAGCGACATAGAATTGAAATATGTAATTAGAATTTATGGAATTGGAAAAAAATTTGGTTCAATTTTTCAAATTATTTTTCTCTAATTCTACCAATTTTAATTTTATGCCTGCCAAACATGGACTTGGATCTTCTAAGTTACCATAAGTTGAATTTTCTACATGTGTCATTAAGATATATCTACGACCTATATTAAGTCACGTCAGCTAATTTAATAAAATTAAAAAAACCTTCACCGTTTTAAGATAAAAAGCTTTACGAAGACTAGACAACTCTCTCTCCTATGAGATCTCTCATCTTTTCCCCAAAAAAAAATTCTCCATCTCTCTCTTTTCTGAAATAATAGTATTGGCTTGGATAAAGAAGGTGATTTGATTAAAAAAACTTAAAATAGTAAGTTTTCAATTTAATAATATACCGTATCTAATTAGATGAATTTTGTAAAATTTAAGTTTTGAGCAAAGTTTGCAATGATATCAACAGAAATTCTTCGTTATTTAGAAATACTAAATCTTTAGTTGGTAATAACTAGATGCATTTTTATGACTGAAGTCATTCAATTAAGTGTAACTGTCGGCTATGTAATATTGATTCGGCAATCAATAATATATTAAGCCTATCACAAAGTTACCAAGCGATCTTATTGCGGAGAATATGAGAGAGAGAGAGTTAATGTCATTAAGGTATTTAAAAGCTTTTCGATCTTAAAACGGAGAGAAAGTTAATGTTATTAAGGTATTTTAAAGTTTTTCTATCTCAAAATGGTGCAATTTCCTGACTTTTATTAAATTAGTTGAAGTAATTTAACATAAGTCATATATCTACACGTGCCATTCCGTAAAAAATTCAACTTAAGATAACTTAAAAGAGTTTAATTTAGAAGAATTCAAGTCCGCCAAACATAGCATAAGGTTAGGCTGCATGGAATTGAAATTTTTGAAATTTTTTTAAAGCTCCAATTCTGTGCAACACCTCCACAGTAAAGCTCGGATAGCCCCAATAATTTCTTCACTGAACGGGGTACTACATTGGATACCCCCTTTCCTATCAAACGGGGTACCACGTTGGATACCCCCAATAATTTCTCCACCAACCAATGGAGCACTGACAGGTATATGCACAATAAAGCTTTTCTTAAAGTTATTTATCATTCCATTGCAGGAGCTTTTCGAACACATAACACAAAATTCACAGCACATATCATGTAGGATTCCATGCAACAACCCACCTCAGCAACCATTGGCACACATTATTTATCTACTTAAAAGCAAAGTAGAGTGACATACATATTTTGATATGCACAATAAAGCTTTTCTTAAAGTTATTTATCATTCCATTGCAGGAGCTTTTTGAACACATAACACAAAATTCACAGCACATATCATGTAGGATTCCATGCAACAACCCACCTCAGCAACCATTGGCACACATTATTTATCTACTTAAAAGCAAAGTAGAGTGACATACATATTTTGATAAAATATGATAACATGACGCGAGAATGGTACGTGGAACTATAAAAAGTAACAAATAATTTTTTATTTGGTTCTCGGACTCCAAGAATGTGATTGAGAATGGTGTGTTTGGGTCCACTAACAAAGCTCTCAATTTTTGCCCCATACCATCACCCCTTATTCTTTACTTTATGCTCATATTCTCTATTTTAGCTTGGGATGCTCTAACATGTGAATTTTGTGCTGTGTTCAAAGACCAAATGACTTCCCATTAAAAAAAAATATAGGCAAATGTGACTTTTAGTAAGCCAGAATCAAGACAAAACATCCTTCTTTTTGCTTTTTTGTTGTAGGAAAATACTTAAATCCTGCCCCATCAAAGACAGATTATGTCCTACACACTAATGTATTCCAATAAGAAGTTGACACCTCTTTTAAACTTAAAAAAATACAAAATATAGGTTATACCTAATTTTTAAGATTAAACCCTACAAAGCTATTTTTTTTCCTCTCTTTGCTCTCATCCGTGTAACTTTATCTGCATGTTTCTTTTTCTTTAACCGCCAATCATTCCGAACCTAATATTCTCATTATATCTTCCACCACTCCGTTTCAGATGGATTTCGATTTGGTCTTAACAAAGATTGATTTATTTTCTTAAAATAGGTACGTTAAAACATTATATTTGTCCGACGGTTGCTTTTGCTCTCATTCTTATTTACAGAAAGAGGTACATAAAAAATAAAAATAAGATAAAAATCGTAAAATTGAGTGAAAAAATAAATAACTTTCATATACAACATGCATAAAAAAACAATTGAGGTAGATTTTAAAAAGAGAAATAGAAATAGAAATGATTAGTTGATTTTTTTGTTAGTTCAATTTTTTTAAGGATAGTTTCTATCTTAAGAAAATTAAAAATAACAAAAAAAAAAAAGTAGAAAATACAATTTTCCATGAGTTAATTAAAAATAACATTCAAAGTTGAGTAAGGAAAAAAATAAATCTATCGGGTTTAACTATAAAATATAGATATAACCCATATTTCGAATTTTTATTTTTTTTATTTTTTAAAGTGTCAATCTCTTATTAAGACAGGTTAGTATGTATGATACAATCTGTATTGATAGGACAGGACAAAAGCATGGTCTTTTGTTGTAGGAGGGTTTAAGAAGGTTGTAGTATAAGTTTAGACCAAAAAAATCTGATATGTTATAAACTATTTAACGGGCCCAAATTTGAATACAAATATAAAAAAAGACAATATCATAAAGATGCAAACGGGGCCTTAAGAGGAAAAAGTTTGTGGTATTATATATGCACCAGACCAATGACTTGCAATCATCACAACAAGCAAAATATGACTCCGAAGGCCCAGAACCAAAACAAGAGCAAGTCATTAAACATAGTACTATTACCAACTAAGATGGCAAGCATATCAACCTAAAAAAGACTAGCAAATTAATCATCCACATTATTTGCTTAAATCAAGAGGAAGATCACCATAACTGGAGTTGGAAACCACTACTAGTAGTAGTTTATGCGCTTGCTGCTGCCTGTTTTTCCACTGCTGGTGTTCTTCTTGTTATAAGTGACATCACGAACCCTCTCTAACCTCAGTGTAGCCACTTTTGTTGCCAATCTTGATGGTTTCGCTCCTCTTGTACTCATCTCTCACACCAACTGGTCCAATGCCTCTCTCCCGGTGTGTCTGCCCGTAAGAGCGGCTCTCCTTGGCGGTACAGCGTTCATAGCTGCCACTCTGCTTGTCTTGGTGGTTCATCCTCGAAGTCATTTCATAGGACTGTGAATCATTGTTAGTAGATTGCTTGTAACTAGTAGTCCATGAAGGACAACCTCCACATATCCACTTGTTGCTTGCTTGTCACTAGTAGTCCATGAAGGGGCAACCTCCACATATCCACTTGTTGCTTGCTTGTACCTAGTAGGTTCGACAACCCCCACATATCCAATTGTTGAGTGCGGAACATAGTCACTGTAGTCGGATCCGTCCTCCATTTGGAAATAGTCTGTCACAGACACAAAAGAGGCCACACACACAACTCATTAACATTGCTTTAAAATGTAAATGAATCAACAAGTGCTGAAGTCACATTTAAGTTCTCAGAAAATTAATGAATACACATAGAATTTAGCTAACATGGAATCTTAAAAGCCCAGTCGTCATGTTACAAAACCATTTTTCATATGACTATTTCTCCATTTCTCCCAAAAACAAAAAATGCTTTATAATTTCCACTTCAATGGGGATGTGTGAATGATCATGGATGGCCATCACCATGATGTGAACAGTATCACAAAAGTATATAAAATTAAGAAAATTAAAGCAATGGTGATTAACAAACCTACTAACAATATGCATTTTAAGAAAAGATCAAAATACAGAACCACACTATAGCAAAGAGGATTACAAAGAACAGAGCTACTACAACAGATGAAACAAGCCTTTAGCACCTATCACATAGTTACTAGTACAGTATGCATCTGAAAGAAAGGCATCATAATCTTACAATGTAAATAAGGCATTATCAATAAAGACTCAATAAAACGAAGAATTTACTATTAATCACCAATCAGACAATGGAATTGATGTATATTAAACACAACTTCGCACAAAACATACCATGTTTGGTTGTCATGATTTCCAATCTTAGAAAGATTGGCATTTTCATGTATATCACATGGTGCAAATACATTGCAACCATTTTAGTTTCTCCTATTTACTCTGAGAGAACAAAAAAGGAATCATGGGATGCTTGTTAGGCTCACTTTTATTTCCTAAAGTTGGGCTGGGTTGGATTTTAGGTTGGTTGCCTAGAACAAGTCCAAAAGCAGACCAATCTTAACTGCAGGCCTTAAAGCAGACCCCTGGCCAAACCCAATCAAGTAAACCCTGGACTAAGTGGGCAAAAGATTTCACTGTGTTTTGGGTTGGCCCATTCATGATGAAGCGTCAATTGTCAACAACTGCATATATATTTAATCCATGAATCATCATATGACTTCCAATTAAATTCGGAGAAAATTTTAAACTTGCATCAAATATCTATATGTCCAGAACTTCCAAATAATAGTACCATAAAAGTAACCACAGAAATTTCATTAACTAAATTAATGATCCCATGTAGAATCAACTTGGGGTCTCAGGATTCAATAATAGGAACAAATCAAGAGTAGCAAGGCAAACAAAATGAAAAAATAATACTTAAAATTATTTGGGCATCAATATTTCTTAAAAACAAACAATTCATTCATGAAAAAATATATATATAGATTAAGGGTTTAACACAAGTATTTGGAACACACAAACCAAAGTTCAATTTATCATACATATGACTTCCAATAAAATTAGGAGAAAATTTTAAAAATACTTCAACTATCTAGTCTATATGTCCAGAACTTCCAAATATTACCATAAAAGTAACCACAGAAATTCCGTTAACTAAACTAGTGATCCCATGTTGGATCAACTTGGGGTCTCAGGATTCAATTATAGGAACAAATTAAGAGTTACAAGGCAAACAAGATGAAAAATAATACTTAAAATTATTTGCGCATTAATATTTCTTACAAACAAACAGGGTAAAAACATAAAACTCATGAAACAATACAAGACCTAATACTCATGAAAAATATATATATATTAAGGGTTTTAACTCATAAAATGCCAAAAGTTTTCCCTATTCCTCAAAACAAATATACCATGATATATTGTTCATAATATAATATAAATAAAATATTTAACTTATCATGTGATCATCCGATATTTTATTAAAAACTTTACCCTGCATATGAAAATACCCAGTCTAAAAAGCCATGGATACTATAGGAGAGCCTATAACATAAATAAAAGAGAAAGAAATGAGTGATATTGACACAAGATTGAATTATGTTAAGCAAACTTATTGAAAGGATTGAATAGAACTAAGTGGGTTGAAATGCTGCAATATAGCACAATTTTGTTCAATTTTCTTTGTTAAATATTAATATCAAAATAACACACCAAAAGAGGGGGGATATGAAAAAGGAAAGACTCTGAAACATCTAAACAAAACACAGTATAGCATAACAATGTAATGATCAGTGAAAGTGAAACTTTAATAAACCAAAAAGACGAAAAAAATAAAAATAATAATAGCAATAATAAATAAAGTGAATATGTCTTGTATAAATAAACTAGACCATGATTTCTCTGTGTAACAACAACAAACAGAAGTTCTGATCAAAAGTATTAAACTGAGCCAGAAACACTGCAAATGTGCATATATACAGAGATAAATATATATAGTTGTAACATGAACACAGATCAAACGATTACAAAAGACAAAGATGGAAGAAATTATTTCACAGCTTTGTTCTTGAGAGAGATAGAGAGGAAATTTTAGGGTTTTAAAAAGAGGCATTGAAAAGGATATAAATAACCGTGAAGAAATGCTTCCGTGGAGATACGTGTCAGATAGGTGGAGAAAATACTGGGGTATCCAATGTAGTACCATGTTTGGTAGGAAAGGAAACGAGAATCCGGATAGAAAACATTTGGAAAATGGATAAACAAAGTATCCAAATAAAACATTATTTCTATCGAGGGATAATTCCTAGGGATGGCAACGGGGCGGATTTGGAACGGGTTTCTCAAAATCTCACCCCACTTCTTTTAATTTTTGTCAAGTCCATGCCCGTCCCGAGACCCGCGACGGGTTGGATTTTCATATCCAACCCCGTCCCGTTAGGAAATACTGTGCCCCCGTGCCCGCCCCACTACCAAATTTTTTTCTCCCACTTTTTGGTACTTAAACTCCTGCTATTTAAATGTGCAAAGCCTAGGAATGACACAACATAAATAAAATTATGTATCCTAATAAAAAAATAAATAAATAACATGCACATAACATAATTCAGAGAACATAATAAACAAAAATAAAAGTTTAAT
Organism: Cornus florida; assembly: GCF_030987335.1. Lineage (NCBI taxonomy): Eukaryota > Viridiplantae > Streptophyta > Magnoliopsida > Cornales > Cornaceae > Cornus > Cornus florida. The sequence goes on along the minus strand of NW_026775580.1, from coordinate 82,492,070 downwards.
ACAACCAAATCACAAGAAGTTCTAAGCTCCAACTTCCACCATAACCAAAACAAAAGCAAATTTAATACCAAGTTTACATCCCAAATTAGGATTATAAGAGATGGGTAATTAGGTAAGCCGCTAAAATAACTTATATATATATATATATATATATATATATATATATATATATATATATTAAATATAGTTATATGCGGGGCGGGGCGGGGCGGGGCGGGGCCCCTAGGATATGTATATTGAACCCTTACCCGCCCCGTAACCCTCGACGGGTACAAAATTTGTATCCATGTCCGCCCCAACGGTATAACAAGTGTTCCTATATCCGTTATTAACGGGGCGGGACGGGGCGGGGCGGTAAAAATTGATATCCCTAATAATTCCAATGCTTTGGAGGTCAAAGGACAAATAAATAAAGTCGAATTTTAGTTTTCTAAATTAATGAAATTTTTTCAAAAGCTAACATGGATATAAAAATTTACTGTAGATTATTTTTTGATTCCCAAATTGCCTATTTATATCTTTTTGATTCCCAAATTACCCATTTATATTGTTGTGAAATGACTCAACTATCCAGCTCTCCAGTAACTCTATAATACAAGTCATTCCAAACAACAACAACCTGAATTCCAAGGTAATTCATTACGTCAGAAAATTTGGTATTACAAGAAAGCACAAAGGTGGTCGTAGATCAGAGAAGGAAAGAACACATAGTTATCAAATCTGACCTCAATATCGTTGGCCCGTGGTTGTGTGGAGTTTGGACTGAAATCAAATTCTACATTTATATGATGGGGGTTGCTTGATGTCAAAATTAAATAAATATATTATACATGTATAGACCCAAATTGTAATTTCGGATTGTTTATGTTGCATATGCAAGTGGAGTAGTGGTGGTGCTACGATGGTATTCTGGCCGGACAATTTGATACAAACAAAACAAAATGGATAGAATTCTTCCCACCTTCTTGTTCTGGGTAGCTAAAAGGGTCAATTCTCATGATGGGCAGTTTGGAAATGAAAAAATGATCTACAGTAAAATTTAAGTCCATGTCAGCATTTGAGAAAATTCCATTAATTTAGAAAATTAAAATTTGACTCAACCTATTTGTCCTTTGATTTCCAAAACACCATTCTTTTGGAATTATCCCTTATTTCTATCCAAAATTAGGGATAATAATAACTAAATTACAAAGGAAATTTGAAATTTCATAAATTAATAGTATTTTTTTTCTCTTAAATCTCTTCATTGTGTCAATAAATTTTTGTTATTATAATAGAATTAGAATAAAGATATTATGCGACTTATTATGACAGATGAATAATTGGAATGTGTTTACAACTAGTTAGAATTTGAAATAAATTAAAATTAACAAGAAAGATAAGACAATTTGTGACAAAGGAGGTCAGAGAAAAATATATTGAATTTCTAATTTTTAAATAACATGCATTCAGGATGGTATACAATCGTTTAAGGACTATAGTTTTTTGATGGGTGAAGTGTTGTGCAAATCACATGTTACCTTAAGTTGATCAAGTGGATCAAAAAATAGAGATTTTATTTTTTAGTTGATGTTTTATATATCAATAGTCTAATTTTTTTTTTTTTTTTTTTTCCTTCACATTCAAACAAATAGGTAATGTCAATTTTAGTATTAAGTTATGGATGTAATTTTCTAATACTTATAATTCTTTATAAAGAAAACAAAATTTCTATAAGTGGTGAGACATGATTTCCAAAGGTGAAAAGATTTCTATTTTTTATTTTTTTAGTACTTACCTTTTATTGTTATAATTAATAATATTGGTAAATTTTTAGTGTTATAATTAATGATATTGGTAAATATTAAATTTGAAAATTAGAAATAGTGATAGTAGTTTTGTATTAAAAGGAAGGGTAAAGTACAGCCACACCCCTGAGGTTTGGCAAGAGGATACTCAGAAGAAACTTACCTGTTTTTTTGGACAAATACATCCCCTGAAGGTTCAAAAATGGACAAAGGCACCCCTTTACATGAGAAATTGACCAAATTACCCTTTGACCGTTTAGGGGACTTTTTTAACTTTATAATTCAGTAAATTGGACTAATCTACCCTCATGAACAATTTATGTATAAAAAAAGGTTTAAAAAAAAAAAAACACTTTATATTGTTTACTTTATATTTTTTATTTTTTATTGTTATTGCTTTATAAATGTCTCAACTTCTTAAAAATGTAGACGTCTAAAATGATTTTTTGATCCAATACATATATTTCAAATAAATTATATTTTATTATTACTTCTTTTCTTTTTCTTTTTTATTTTTAAATTAAGATGGTTAATTATTTCATCTAAAAAAATTAAACCAATCTTTTTTCCTTAAAAATAAAAAATATGGTACCAGTATAATTTTATACATCTTAAATTATATATCAAGTATTATACATTTCCCAACATAAAAAAAAATAGGTACTGTAGGTGCAAAATTTTGCTCAATCAATAACGATTGAGAAAAATAATACAACACACTTAAAAACAGTAAAAATAAATAAGAACAATGTATAGAGAAGCGTAGAATTGCTTAGATTCTTTTATTGGAGGTCTGGACCTCTATTTATACACAAAAATTGGTAGAATTAAGGTAGGACTCGCGTTGCTTATCCTCCAATTCTTCCCACACATGACTTTTTTTATAAATAGAGTTCTTTCTATTGTATAATATTTCCTACACAGAATTTTCCTTGTATAGAACTTCTTATCAAAGAATTCTCCTTTTATGATAAATCCTTCCACCGATAGGATTTGTTCAATCTTGGAAAACTGGGATGAATATACCTTGAACCAGTTGGGCTTGAATAACGGGCCGGATGTTTAATGTTAACATGTTGGGCTGATAATTTCTTGATTCGGGCTTCAACAGAGCTGAAGGTCAAATAACAATAGTATTGGGCTTGTGAACAGTGATCTTGGACTAGCCTCAAACTCAATTTGGGTTTGAGCGAGGTGGGCTTTATAAACTCATCAAGGATAAGTTTGTATTTATGATGAAATGGATTATTCTTATTGGAGGGAGATTTTCCCTCTACACTTTGCCCCCAATTCCTCTTTAATTGGGGTACGGCTCCTAATTAAAGGGGAATTGAAGTTGTGCAGTTGCCACTTTCGCACGAGACGTTTCCATTTGTGTCTATTTTTATTCTGACTCAAGGATTTCTTCAAGACTTGCTTTTGTTCTCAGTGTGCTTCATTTCGTCCATTGCGTTCTTCACATTCTCATATCTCTAGGTTAGTTCTTCTTTCCCTTCTTTCAATTTTGCATTATGAGTACTTTGACTACTTCTTCCAATCTTGAACGTATAAAAATCGCAGATTCCGAGTCCACGCCCTCGTCTTTCCCTAATCTCATTAGGGTTCATCCTCCTAGGGTTTCGAACTTCCTTAAGTCTGCAAATGACTCGATTAATCAGCTGCATGTTTCCCCAATCCAGGCTGAGACATCCACCTCTAGGTCGAACAATATTTTTACTAAGGAAGAAAGAAACGCAATTTTATCTGTTCGTCATATTAAGTTTTCCATTGAATCCGTAATGGAAGATTTCGAGATTCTCAAGGGGGTAGAAATTGTAGAATACCCCAAGGGTGCCGATTTTTGTGCCGGCGAGGGCGTCAGAGAAGACGATTTGCTCCTTTCTGTTGGGCATCTCAACGCTCTTAGATTCCCCCTTCACCCTTTTTACCATTTAGTCTTTTACAAATTGGGGATTGCACCCCTACAAGTAAACCCTAACTTCCTTCGAATAATCTCGGCACTCCTCATTTGCCGATGGCTGGAGAGTCTTGACCTGACTTTGGCTAACTTGCTGATCACTTACTGTAATACCCCTAATTCTCAAAAAGATATAACTGAAATTTATTTATTTGTTTTATGTGCATTTGAAATTGTTATTTATTTTATTATTTGCATAATTGATTAATTGTGAATTATTTATTTGTTTTACTTTAATTATTAAATTGTAATGGTTTATGTGTTTTAATTTAATTGGTGTATTTGTGATTTAATTATTTGATTATTAGTGACTTAATTGACGTGTATTTTTTGGTAGCTTAGAATATTTATTTGTGTTGTATTTATAATTAAGTTTAGGATTTAATTTATGTATAATAGGGTAACCGACGTATTAATGGGTTGGGATTAGGATTAGGGTTTAGAAGGAACATATATATATATATATATATATATATATATATATATATATATATAAGACAGTATGGTCTGCTAGGTTACAAATCCTATTCAGACATTATCTTGAGAAGAAAAATAAAGGAAAACTAGAGAAGAGAGAAACAGAGAGGTTTGAGGGGAAAAATAGAGAACTTTCAACTATAGACTGTAGGTGTGCCATAGAGGAAGGAAGAGGTTGATGGTGGAATAGAACTGGAGCAGTAGGAAGGTTGCCGGTAGTTGTCCGTTCGTCTGAAACTCCATAGACAGCGGTGAAGATTTCAAACCGGAATCTTAAGGCAAGTTTCATTCTATCTCCTTCCTGTAAACTTGTGTTCTGTACATTCTATATAGTCTCCAGGAATTTAATTTAACTATTAAAACAGATGTTTTATGCATGATAGAGTCTCTGTACAAGTTTAGACCCCTGTTCGTTTTTGAAGCTATGAACTGTTGTGTTTTTATTTTAAATTTTTGTCATTAATTTCACAAGAGAATTTAAGGAGTTTCTAAGATTGAATGAACTTGAATTGAACCCTAGGAATGTAAGAAAAAATTCTAGAACGGAGGGTTGAACTTCGCCGGACGCGAAGAAGACAAACGGAGAAAACATAAACTGTTGCGTTCATGGTTTAAGCTTTTGCTAGGTAATTCATGCTGGAATTAAAGACATTTCTAGGCTTGTTAGGACTTAATTTGAACCTTAAAAATCTTTAACAAAGTTGGGACAGAGGATTGAGACTTGGCTGGACGCGAAGAAAGCAACACAGAGAAAGCAGAGAAGGAAAAACAAAGGCTGGAGAAGTGGAGGCGGCTCCACCCTTCAATGGAAGCGGCTCCATTGAAGTGGAGCCAGCTCTACAAAGTGTTGAGGCAGCTCCAATGTGGGTGGAGTCGGCTCAACTTAAAATTGGAGACGGCTCCAATTTTGTAAATGCCCAGAACGTGTTTTTTTGATAGTTTTTGGACTGCAGGGGCTATAATGTAATACTGAGGTTTAGTTGGGGGTTTTGAAATAATATATATAACATATATAAGGACCCATGAATATTGGTTTATAATCTGGAAAGGGGTATCATGAATTTTAAAAGAAATCTATGCATGCTACCAAGTAAGGAGGATGACTTATTTTCCAGTTTGTTGAGCAAACTAAATGGACTAGAATAGGAGTTATGTTTTAGATTTTATATAAATGATGTTTATATAATTTAATGAAGTCTAGGAATGTTGGTTTTACGGTGTTAATAGAATCCATGAAATTTAAACAATAGTTTACATGTTGTCAAATATGGAAGTTTGAGTACTAGTGGTTGTTTTAGCAAATTAAACGATCTAGTATTAAAAATACTATTGGGACTTCATATAATGTACTCTGTCTAGACTTCTGAGTGCCATTATACCAAGTGTAGGAATTATGATTGAGGATTTAATGGATGTCATGAGATTTAAACATTAATTTGCATGCCGTCACGGATATAGGAGGATTTGTTTACTAGCCTTTGTTTTGTAGTAGTTTAAACAGGCTAGTATGGAAATATCGGTTGGAAATTCTAATATATTGTCATCAGTTTAAAATTCTGAAAATCATTATATCATGTTATGGATGTTAATTGCTGAATTGATATATTTCCTGTTATGTCAATTATGGGGAATGGATGGTTTAAATTGTTTATCATTACTGTAACAATTTGAATGAATGTTTCGTGATATTAATCATATACTGGATGCATAATAGGATCTTAACAGTACCTGTTTTCTATTATGCTGGTTTCTGGATATATTTGGTGTTCATTTGAATGTGCATCATCTTTGGATCATATGCATGTATGTACCGGTATGAGACGATGACATACGGAGGGACGGATTAGATCAAAACGCTAATTCCAACCCATTCATACATATGGAATGGATTAACTAAAATAGTTAACTTCTACATGGATGCATGTCCTGTCAACTAAAATAGTTGAACAACATAATGGATGGTTGCTTTATTTTTTTGTATTAGGAAGGATTTAAATATATACTTATGGTACCATGATACGAGTTTGAGTCTCCTAATCACGGTTAGGGTGCGTATATCGCCTAGGATTGATAACCAGGCCTGATGATGTTTCCCTGGTTGTTCTACTTGGGTTGAGACTGATTATGTGGGCTGGTGAACGTCCTATAGTGTGTACTTATATCTATATGGACTACTTTAGCTATTGTTGAGCTATCTAGGATGTATCTGCATATCGGGTTTATGTATGGATTGTAGTAGTATGGAACTTGCATGTGGGCTTGACCTACCCTTATTTTTCAGATGTTTGACAGTACTAGGTTTTAAACTTGTTCGTGGGGATGCAGATACAGTCACTCACTCTTCCGACTAAATAAGATTTTCTTTCTGATTTTAAATTTTGGATTTTAATTCTGTAAAGTTTTATCATTTGGGATTATTAGGGGTCCACTAGTTGGATTCCCGAGTTGTACGGAATTAAAGGTTTACATTTTATTAAACTTTTAATTGGAGGTTTTTCGTATTTAGATTTCTACTCAGCTTATTATTTATTTTCTTTTAGTTTGTTTTGTATTCTTGCTTGTTTACATATTAATTGTTTGGTATCCCTCAGATCTGTGCTCGGACTTGATCACCCGTGGCTCTAGAATCGAGGGGTATCACACTTACACTATTTTTAAGCATGGAACCGAACCTGGTCGTTTCTATTTCACCTCTCCCTTACATCAGAGTATATGGGCAGACTTCCCTACTTCTGAAAAGAAGTGGAAAGAGAGGATGATAATTGTTAAAGGGAGATGAGCCGTACCTCAATCGAGCAAACTCCCAATCCCACACAAGTTCGGGAAGTTAGGTATAGAACGTCCCCCCTCTTTTCATGAAGATTGTTCTGGCTGTTTCCCATGTCGAGTCTTATTCTTTCGGTATATTTATGAGTTTCTTGGTGTTTTTTCAGTGACATTCCCTTCCTTAGCTGCGGAGAAGAGTCTTTCCTTCCTTGAAGAGCAGGTTTGAAAAGAGCCTTCTTCTGTTGAGGACTTGCTTACCTCTGCAAACCTTAAAGCAGTTGCTTCCAGAGCCGTAGCTGCAAATCTCATGGACCTCTCACTTTCATCTTTTGATAGCTTCCCCATGATTGATGAAGAAAAACAAAGGGCTGAAGCCTTAAAGAGAAAGGCTGCAAAGAGTGCCCCATTGACTATATTGCGCTCAAATGAACAGGAGAAGGTGATTGATGAAATTCCTCTGCACAAGAAGGTGAGGTTGACTTTTTCTTCAACCACGAAATCTAAGAGTGCTTCCACCCAAAAAGTAAAGGAAAGAAGGCTGAAGAGACTAATCCTGAAGAGAAGGTCAGAGCTTACGTCCTTGCTAAGGCTGTAGCACCTTGGACTCTTTCTTTCTCGAGGGCTGACAAATTAGTCCTCCATACCGGTGATTCTATGATCACTGATCCATCTGCGGCGCTGGCTGTTGCTCTGGGAATGTGGATCCCCAAGGATGAAGAGATTATTGGTAGGATGGGATTGGAGCAGCTACTCCCTTCTGCCCTCGTTCGAGCCATAGAGGTTTGCTCTTCCCCTCTTCTTCCATTGTCGTAATCATCTTGCCAATTTTCTTATATCGTTATCATTTATATCTGATGATGCAGGGCCTGTATCACACCATGGCTCTTTGTGTCACCGCTGAGGCTGAGTCTCTCTCCATTCAGAAGTTGGAGAAAGACCTCAGCAATTCTGAGAAGAAGGTATCTCATGCCATTGCAAATGCATATGAAGCTAGGGACATTTATAAGAAACGTTTGGCTGCTTCTGACGCGAAAGTGGAGTCGCTGGAGGCTGAGGTCCAGCGTTTGAATGATGCCCTTAGCATCTGCAGCATTGCAGGGAGGCAGATGCAGGGGCGTTACTCCAGTTTAGTGCGTTTGTCTAGCGCCAAGGCCTATAGGTCCGGCTTCAATCAAGGTTCAGGAGAGAAAACAACAGATCCCGAGGCTTTTAATACTCATATGAGGGTGTCTTTCCCTTATGATGAGGGTCCGAAGGCTCAGGAAGCTGAAGTGCTCTTTACCGAGATGGTGAAGGCTCATCCTAAAGTCCCTCTGGCTCCAAGTGCATCAACTCCTGTAGCTACTCCTGGCCCTTCAATTCCTCCAACTTCAAGTCCAGCTGTGGTGGACGTTTTTGAATCTACCTCGTTTGATCCGAAGAGGAAGTAGGATCAAGTAATCTCGTTTTTTGTAATGAAATAATATTTGGAATGATAGTTATGAATGATATAACCATGTTTCTTAAGCTGTGACGCCTTAATTTTGCTTCGACTGAGTATGCTTGAATGCTTTTAATATTGTACATACTTTGTTGGATGTGAACATTTTAAGGAAAGTACCCTGCCTGAGGGTTCCACATTTGTTATAGTTCGAAGCAAAACTAAATAAGATGTGAAGAAGGGATCTCCTTTGACTGTTTACCTGATAGCGGAGGATTATTTTTCCCTTTGGTGATTTAACCATCAAGGGAACCTTTCTTGAAATGGATTTGTGTGAAGTAAGTATGTTTTACTTGTTTCTTCTTGTATTTTTTCGATGTGGGACAATCTCGTGGCTTAAATTACCGAGCTTAGAGTCAGTGAGTATGACCTCCATAAGACCTCAGTATTGAGACTAAGAGTAAGTTTTACAGAACCGGACATTTAGGGTCCGAAGTGAATGAATTACTCCCCGGCGTTGAGCCTGAGGGGAGGTATGCTGAGCTAGACACTTAGGGTCCGAAGCGAATGGATTACTCCCCGGCGCTGAGCCTGAGGGGAGGTTTACTGAGCCGGACACTTAGGGTCCGAAGTGAATGGATCACTCCTCGGCGCTGAGCCTGAGGGGAGGTTTGCTGAGCCGAACACTTAGGATCCGAAGCGAATGGATTACTCCCCGGCGTTGAGCCTGGGGGGAGGTTTGCTGAGTTGGACACTTAGGGTCCGAAGCGAATGGATTACTCCCCGACGCTGAGCCTGAGGGGAAGTTTACTGAGCCGGACACTTAGGGTCCGAAGCGAATGGATTACTCCCCGGCGCTGAGCCTGAGGGGAGGTTTGCTGAACCGGACACTTAGGGTTCGAAGCGAATGGATTACTCCCCGGCGCTGAGCTTGAAGGGAGGTTTGCTGAACCGGACACTTAGGGTCCGAAGTGAATGACTCCTCAGCGCTGAGCCTGGGGAGAAGTTAGCTGAACCATCATATATATTCATCATCATTTCATTTTTTTTTTCTTTCTAACAACCTGTCATGAGGCTGAAGACTCAAAAATCATAGGAGGCCAAGAAAGCGAGTAACAGTGGCTGGGAAGTTTCCTATTCGTTTATTTTGGAGACTTTCTTCCACTGAGACTTCCTTCTTGGCGACCAAATGTAGTGGATTATGCATATATCAACTGCATTCCTTTTCTACTTCTATCCGATGTGGGACATAGATTAAATTTTGTCAAAAAGGTCAGTGTAAGGAATGCCTCTGGTATTGGGCTTGGCCGCCTTTAATACCAGTGGGCCCTCCTTACACTGCAGTCAACTATTTGAATATTCCCATATATAACAGAATGTAAAACATACTTTTTTATCGATGTGGGATAGAGAGCTTTAAATATAGGCCAGAACTTGGGTTTAAAAAGAATCATTGTGAAGAATGCTTCTTGATAACTTGATTTTAGCATTGCTTCTTTGCATAAAAATTGCATAATACGTCTTGGCATACAAACATGCATAAAAATCGCATAATTATAGGGTACTAGTTTGGCCCCTATTTTTATGGAAAGAAAGAAATAAAGTAGAATTGTACCGAATACGATAGAAGCAACATAAAGAAATAACTTGACTGGCTGTGGGCATAAGCAGCCTTATTTGTGAAGAAATTCTAGCAAAATTGACAAACTTATCTAATGGTAATACCTTTTAAGGTGTATTGCATTCCAAGGACGTGTAATGGGACGTCCATCAGTTTCGGCCAAATGATATGCTCTCTTCCCCACTACTTCGGTAACCCTATAAGGTCTGATCCAATTAGGTTCCAGTTTCTTTACATGAGCCGTCTCTTACTTCAAAACCCAATCGCCTACTATAAAGCTCCTGAACCTGACGCATTTGTTATAATTGCTGCGCAACTGTTGCTGATATGAAACAAGCTAATTGCTACAGCATCCCTCTTCTCGTTCAGGAGATCGAGGCTGTGTTCGAGCTGCTGACCATTGTTTCCTTCAAGTAACAAGAATGTCCGAAGGGTTAGAACTGCCACCTCGGTTGGGATCATAGCTTCGGATCCATAAGCCATGACAAATGGACTTTCTCCCGTGGGCCACCGTGGAGTGGTTCGGTATACCCAAAGCACCCGAGGGAGATTCTCGTACCATTTTGTTTTGAGTTTTTCCAACTTCTTCTTTAAACAACTAAAAATGGTTCGGTTAGTTATTTCAGCCTGTCCATTCCCTTGTGGATGACTGACTGCAGCTAGCTTTTGTACAATTCCATGCTCGGCGAAGAATTTTCTTGTACTCTTATTGTCGAGGTTCTTACCATTGTCCATCATAACGACTTTTGGTACCCCAAACCGGCAAATGATGTTGTTCCAAAGGAAACTTTTTACCTGCTCATGGGTCACACTTGAGTAAGCCTCGGCTTCCACCCATTTTGTGAAGTAGTCTGTAGCTAGCAGCACGTATTCCTTTTGTTCTACGGTCTTGGGTAAAGGGCCCACCATATCAATCCCCCATTGTGCGAACGACCATGGATTTGCCATTACGTGTAAATCTTTGGCAGGTGATACCCCTCGTTTCTAGAGCCACGGATGATCAAGTCCGAGCACAGATCCGAGAGATACCAAACAATCAATATGCAAACAAGCAGGAATAAAACTGAAATAAGATTTAAATAATAATAAACAGAAAGAATACTAAAATGAAAATCCTCAAACCTTAAATAATATTTTAATATAATTTAAATCCGTACAACTCGAGAATCCACCTAATGGACCCCTAAATCCAAATCTTTAGATAAATTTACAGAATTAAAATCCAAAACCATAATAGAAAGGAAATTCTATGTAACCGGGAGAGTGAGTGTCTGTATCTGCATCAATACGATCAAACTCTAAGCTGGTACTGGCGAATACCTGAAAAATAGGAGTAGGTTAGGCCCACATGCAAGTTCCAATCTACTACAATCCGTACATAAACCCGATACGCAAATACATCCTAGATAGCTCGGCAATATCTACAATAGTCCATATATATATAAATACACACTATAGGATGCTCACTAACCTATAACATAGTTCAGCCTGGGTAGAAGGTGACATATAAAACACGCTTTTCAACGGCCAAGTACCTAGACTTACCAGGGAACATTAGCTATATCCAGCTACTCAACCTTTGCAATATACGCACCCTAACCGTGATCAGGAGACTCAAGCTCGTATCATGGTACCATAAATATATATATAAATTCCTTCCTAGTGCAGAAAAATAAAACAAATATCCATTATGTCGTTCAACTATTTTAGTTGACAGGACATGCATCCATGTAGGATTTAACTGTTTTAGTTAATCCATTCCTTATGTATGAAGTGGTAGGACTTAACTTTTTGATCTAATCCATCCCTGATATGTCACCGTCCCATACCGGTACATATAATGCAAATGATCCTTGAATGGTGCAACATTTTCAACAGTTCATCAAATCATACCAACGTAATCCAAATAGTTGATATACAGAATTTAAACAATTCATCAACTTGCAATCCAGAATCCATCCATGTAATTAACGAGACAAAGTTTAATAGTTCATCAAGTTAAAATCCAGAATCCATCCATGTCATTGATAATTTAATTCATTTAATTAAATTTCAACTAACCCATAGTACAGTCCAGCAGTTGACAATATTAACAATAGTAAGAGTCAATTATAAAGATGAGAATGACAAACTATAACTCAGAAAATCCACAGTACTAACCAATAGTTGCTGAAACATATAGAACAGTTTAACCATTAAAATAACAATCTCCATTTAATTAATGAAACCCAATTTATTAGTTCCTTAACTAAAATCCAACCTATGCACAAATAAGGTCTAATAGATACATGACCTTATTCTATATCTAACATAGATTTCAAAACCATCCTCCAGTCATCTAAGTTGCTAAATTAAATTTCCACAACTAGATACTTTATAATCACCAACAATGTGCGTCATTACTTAAAAAACTCCCACACAGTGAAAACTCTTAGCATATTAGGATAAATTATTCATTATGAATCCTAATATAGCATAATAACATGTTTAGATTCCATGCAACAGTCCGTTAAATTCTTAAAACAAAACTTAGCACACTAGTCCTTCCTATCCGTTAGCAGCGTATAAAGTCGCTAATTTTTACACTGTTTATTCCATTTGCCCTATGAACCAAAAAATACAATTAGAATAATTAAAATCCCTTGAAATTACTTTTAGAATTCTCATTCTAGTCCCTAAAACCATTTAGAATTTCAAACATGGACCAAACAGTGCCCAAACAGCTCCAGAATACATCCAAACGTGTCTTAACCAAGTGAGCCTGCTCTAAAATAAAAGAGCAGGCTCTATTCTACCTAGAGCTGGCTCCCTAACCCCTTGGAGCCGGCTCTAAGAAGGGGGAGACGGCTCCCATAATTTGGAGCCCTCTCTCTCTCACTGTGAGCCTTCTCCTCTGCTCCTAACTCATCTCTGCTTCGTCCGGTTGCCTTTTGTGCTTCCGGCGAAGCTTCCTATCCTATCCCCAAACCTTTGTAGCATCTTTAGGACTCTATTTAAGTTTCCTACAGTCCTAGAACCCCTCAAACTCTAGTGTAAATCAATCGTCAGGAAGAAAACTCACAACAGAACAGTTTATGCAACAATAAGTTTAAACTTTTAAAAAAACGCAAAATAGATTACAGAAAACATCTAGCATGCATAAAGTCCATTTTTAAAAGTTTAATTAAGTTCCTGGAGTCTATATAAGATGTACAGAACACAAGTTTACAGGAGAAGAATAGACTGAAACTTGCCTTAAGATTTTGGTTTGAAATCTTCATTGTCGTCTCTAAGTTTCAGAACTTCTCCAAGACTGTTCCTTCCTCTAATCACTGCTCTAGTTCAATCTCACAGTAAACCATTCCTTCCTCCTTGAAACGACCTTCAGTTACATTGCTGAAAGCCTTTCCCCAATTTTCTTTTCATGTTTTACCACTTAACCTCTCTGTTTCTCTTTTTCTCTAGTTAAGGGAATAGAGTTTGTTTTTTTAAAACCCTTGCTAGACCTACAACTTATATATATATAGGCTCCATTAAAACCCCAATCCTAATTTCCACGACTCATTTTATGACGGCTATACAACATAAACCCTAAACTTAATTTATAAACCATATAAGCCATATACAACACACGTCAGTTAAAACCAATTAATCAATCAATTAAATTAAAACAAATAAATAATTAATTTAATACAAAAACAATGCTAATTAAACATATAGCCAAATACTCACATAAAACACAAAATCCAAATAATTAAATAAAAATGAAAACAAAATTCAAAGAAAATTTAATTTAAATTCCAACTATATCCTTTTAAATATTAGGGGTATTATAGGTTGATGCTTCATTGAACCGTGGCACTGACACTTATCATATCCCCAGGCGTACTCTTCAGCATTCCAGGCCAAGTACGGCTAAAAGTAGCCTTGAGTTAGAACTTTATGTGCGAGGGATCTGCCCCCAGAGTGGTTGTCGCAATCTTCATCATGAATTTGTTTCAATTCTACAAGAGCCTCAATAGGGCTTAAACATTTCAGGTAAGGACCTGAAAATGACTTCCAGTATAACTGGTTGTTGATGATGGCATATTTAGCTGCGGCGAGTCTAAGCTTCCGCGCCTTAGTTTTCTGGTTTGGAAGAGTCCCATGCTTGAGGTAGGCTTCCAATGGATCAATCCAGCATGGTTCTCGCCGAACAACTAGAATCACCATTACTTCTTGCTGAGGGTTGATGTTAGGTTCGTCCAGGATGTCAATTGGCATAATCCGAGTTAGATCTTCATTTGAGGATGACGCTGTTGTGGCCAATTGATCTGCTTTAACATTTTCAACACGAGGTACCTGGTGGAATTCGATTTGATCGAATCCTCATGTAACATTCTCCACAGCTTCTTTATATGCTTTCATCCTTTCCTCTTTGGGATGATACTGATCTGTCACTTGATTTATAACAAGCTGTGAGTCACTAAAAACTTTTAAACACCATACCTGAAGGCTGCTGGCCAATCGAAGACTAGTAAGTAACACCTCATATTCAGCCTCATTGTTTGTAGCAGGGAAATTCAAGCAAATGGACTGCTGCAATTTGGTGCCTTCGGGTGTTGATATAACAACCCTAACTCCTGCACTTGTTTGGTTTGAGAAGCCATCAACTCGAAGCTCCCACTGTGGTTCAGGGAGTTCTAGTTCTTCGAGAGTGTCCTCATATTCTAGAAGAAAGTCTGCTAAGTGTCACGGGCCTAGAGATTTGGCGCAGCGACACGACCCGTGCGGCACCAAGGTGTTACTTCAGCTTACGTAAGCGCCCTGGTCAGCCACCATGGCCTGCCCTCCCAAGGATACATGCTGACTGGTTTCGACCTGCCTTGGTCTCATCAGGGGAACGGCTCCAGCTCCCGACCAGTTTGTGCAGGGATGGCCAACTCCCTTCTTCATAGTCAAGTCCACGACTAGTGAGAAGCTCCTCGCACTCAACCGAGTCGACATGCCTGAACTCTGAAGAGGTACCATCCTGTGCTCTGCACGCCCTTTCCCTGGAACCATTCCCAGTCAAACTTTGCTCTTTGCCAACCAGCATGCGTGTCTTCCATCCTCTAAGCGTCTTAGGAATCACTTCGTGACACTCTCCCCCACCTAAATCCTGTGACGCCCTCGTCGCAGTACGGCGCTTCCACTATTGCGTCCATTCAGCAGTATGCTCGCCTTCCTAACATCGCTTCCTTGTGCAGCTCCCTACACTGCACTCGCCCAATGATAGGCCTCAGACCATGGGGACGTCTGTGATGAGCACTGAAAAGTGCGTATTTAAACCCCTTAGGCTTAGGCATTCTAGTACATTTATCTATCTTACTTTACCATTTTAGATTGATTTCGTATTATTTCTATTTTCAGGCACTTATCCCAAAAATAAGCTAACTCAGCCAAATAAGAGCTTAATTGAAGCAATTCTAAGATTAAACAAAGAAAGAAGCAAAGTGGAGAAAGAAAGAAGCAAAATGAAGCAAAGCAGCAAGTTCGATCGATCCAAGTCTAAGGTTCGATCGATTGAACATCGATCGATCTCAGCACTTCAAGATAGATCTAAGCCTTGACCCAAAGCACTTAAGTCCAAAAGTTCGATCGATCCAACATCATTCTTCGATCGATCGAACACCTTTGTCCTTATCTAAATGCTTAATCCTATCCACAGCTGTATCACCCACTAACCACTTTTGTCCTTTTCCCATAAATATCTCCCACAAATATCTCAGATTTATCTTTTTCCAAAAAGCTCAGCCAGATGGATCGATCCAGCCTAAGTTCGATCGATCGAACTTCCTCCAGTGCGAAAAAGTTAAAATTTCTTCTCATTGAAAGTTATCCTTTATCCAATCATTGGGGAATATTGTGTGCACGACCCCAGCTCATTTTGGGTGTCATTTTGACCTACCTATATAAGGATAAGGATTGCTTTTTCAAAAGAAGAGCCAACATTACTTTCATATCATCTCTTGGAGAGGAAGTCTAGAGGAGGAGGAGGCTAGAGACACCATTGGAGATCTTCATCAACAAGGAGCAAACCTCTTCCATGGAGTTAGCCCTTGAGGGTTGGAGCATCATCACCATGATTGGCTAGACATCTTCTTGGGGCTAGAGTTAGCCCCAAGCATGCTTTCTATATCTTAATCTTGTGTATTATTGAGGGATTAGTGTTGTAATTGATGTTTTGACACTTTGATATATATAGATCTTGTTTATTCAATGATTTATGTGGTTTAATGCTTCCAATTGGTCATTTCATTCTATCCATATGTCTATGTATGCTAGAATAGATGTTCATGTGTTTATCTCTAGATTTTGTGTTATTAATGCATGTCTATGTGTATTGATGTTATAGATTTGGAGATTGTCAAAACATTGTGCTTAAAAGAATGCTTTTGTGATTCTCTTGATGGTTCATGCTTACCACTTGATGGATTGTGCCTCTCCCCTAGTTTATTTTCATGCTAGTAGTGTAGATGTAGTGTAGTTGTAGTGTAGTGTTAAATGGGAGGACAATCTATGCTTGTTGTTTGATGATCCAAGCTTGTGAATGTAATTAGCATATGTCTCTATCCTTGTGTTGTATTTGGATTTTGAGCTTAATGAAAGGATTAATAACTTGTTTTGATTTATTGTGCTTTTTACATGTTGTTTAGACAATATATGCCTCATAGCTTAGATATATTATGCCTTTCACATGATGTTTAGACAATACATGCTTAACTAGTCATCCTTGCTTATTGAATCAACCAAATACATACACACCACTATTGCAACCCACTATTTGCCCTCATTAATCACTTGTCAATGATATAGAAATGCATTGCTTGGTGGTGATCTCTAAACCTCAAGACTCTTCTTTCTCTCTTACTTACTCTCTATTGCATTCAATTACTTAGTCTAATTTAGTTGCTCTCTAATCTAATCAACCAACCAATCAATTGTTTGATCACTCGACCTACTAACCCTAATAGCGATTCCACAATCAACTCCGACTCCAATCCCTTGGGACGATCCCTACTCGCCCTAGCTATATTTATAGTAAAAGGTAGTAGTGGCTTTTACAAATGTAAAACTTGGCCCTCGCCTAAATTACACGCTTCTCCAAGCTTGTGGTCACCGCGACCTACAATATAAAGGACCAACAGTCTACTCCTCAAGGACGTGACACTTCTCCGTCATGCCGCCTCTGCGACATCCCGAGCAAGCAAGGGCCTCCTGCCGACTTGATGTTCGCCCTTCACCATGGTTTGCATCACCCAAGGATTAAGCACGAACTTTGGTGATCGTGGCCCTCCGGCCCTCCAGTGTGCAACTTCAACGGACGCCTCATCTTGGGGAGATGGAAGCTCTGCCCCACTGCATTGATTCCTCCTCATCGACGCAGCTTCAGTGCACTGTCTTCATTCTCTGACCCCTCCCGAACCGACAAGGGGGCACCCCACCGTGCTTTACCCCAAATCCTACTCTGATACCTTTTGTCACAGGCCTAGATATTTGGCGCAGCAGCACGGCCTGTGCGGCACTAAGGTGTTGCTTCAGCTCGCGCAAGCGCCCTGGTCAGCCACCATGACCTGCCCTCCTAAGGATACATACTAACTGGTTTTGACCTGCCTTGGTCTCATCAGGGGAACGGCTCCAGCTCCCGACAAGTTTGTGCAGGGATGGCCAACTTCCTTCTTCATAGTCAAGTCCACGACCAGCGACAAGCTCCTCGTACTCAACCGAGTCGACCTACCTGAACTCTGAAGAGGTACCATCCTGTGCTCTTGCAAGCCCCTTCCCTGGAACCATTCCCAGTCAAACTCTGCTCTTTGCCAACTAGCATGCGTGTCTTCCATAAGGCTTGTCCCTTGTGCGATACCTTCGGCTTATACGTTATGTCGAAGGAACTAAGCTCGATGGCCCTTTTGGTAATTCTTCCAGATAGATCCGGCTTAGAGAGTATACCCCATATAGGATAGTTGGTGAGTACCACAATATTATGAGATTCAAAATAATGCCGAAGCTTCCTTTTGGCATAAACTAAGGCTAGGATGATTTTCTCCGCTTTGCTATATCGTGTCTCCGCATCTGTCATTGTCTTACTTTTGTAAAAGACTGGATGTTGATTCTTTCCTTCATCTCTAATTAACGCTGCACTTGTCGTTATGCTATAAATTGCTAAGTACATAATAAGAACTTATCCGGGTTTTGGAGCGGATAGAATTGGAGGTTCGGCCATATAACGTTTCAACTGATTGAGGGCCACCTGCTGCTGAGGTCCCCATATATCCTTATTCTTAGATCTTATGGCATTGAAGAATAGTTTGCACTTATCTGATAATCGGGATATAAATCGGTTGAGAGTCGCGATCCGACCGGTAAGAACTTACACCTCCTTACGATTTTTCGGTTTCTGATTCTGCATGAGGGCCTTAGCCTGAGATGGGCTTACCTCTATCCCTCTTTTATTCACTATATGGCCGAGGAATTGACCTGATGATACTACAAATGAGCACTTAGAAGGATTCAGCTTCATGTTGTACTTCTTCAGAGTATTAAAAACTTCCTGGAGGTGCTTCGGATGGTCTTCCTTCTTTACACTTTTGACCACCATGTCATCTATGTATGCTTCAACCGTCTTCCCTAACAAATTGTCAAAGATCTTGTTAACAAGGCGTTAATAAGTGGCCCCGGCGTTCTTCAGCCCGAAGGGCATGACCCTGTAACAATAAGTCCCATTTTCTGTAATGAAAGCAGTTTTCTGTTCATCTTCTGGATTCATAAGAATCTGATTGTATCCCGAGTACGCATCGAGGAATGTCAGCCTCTCGTAGCCAATAGTAACATCAACCATCTGATCTATCTTTGGCAGAGGGAAGCTATCTTTAGGGCAGGCTTTATTAAGGTTGGTATAGTCTATACAAACCCTCCACTTTCCATTCTTCTTTTGTACGACCACCACGTTTGACAGCCATTGTGGATATTGCACCTCTCGAATGAAACCTGCTTGTAACAACTTGTTCACTTCTTCAGCTATAATGCGATTGCGTTCAGGGGCAAACCTTTGGTGTTTCTGCTTAACCGGTTTGAACTCCGAATCCACCTTCAGGCTATGGTTGGAGACTAAAGGATCGATTCCTACCATGTCCGAATGATCCCATGCAAAAGCATCTGCATTGCTCCGAATGACATCAATTAATGCTTCATTTTCTTCGGATGTTGTGATACCACTCGAATCCGAGACGCGGGTTTATTAGGCCCAGGCCCAAACCCGAGGGATATCGAACAATTAATATGTTAAAACGAACACGGAATACAAAAATAATGAATTAAAGAAATAAATAATAACGCTGAACGAATACTATATAAAAACAACCTCAGTTATTAATCATTAAAACCAAACTTCCCAAAACTTCCAATTCATACAACTCGGGAATCCATCTAGTGGACCCCTAATAAAAGCCCAAACTGAAACTAAAACAATTGAAATAAAAACTAAAGCTAAACATATAGAGTAGTCCTACGTAGTCAGAGGAATGAATATCTGTATCTGCTCTGTATGTCCAAGCTCTAACCCTGGAACTGACGAACACATGAAAAATAAAGGAGTGGGTCAGACCCACATGCAAGTCCTGAACTACTACAATCCAACAGTAATCCGATATGCAGATGCATCCTAGGAAGACTCAACAATAGTTAGAGTAGTCCATATATGTATATAGTACATACTATAGGATGCTTGCTAGTCTAGTAGGTCTGTCTCAGCCTGAATAAAAGGCAACATACAAATACGCACCCTAAGGTGGGCATGAGAATCTAAACCTACCAGGGAACAACACATATGTCCAGTTATCCATCATAGGCAATATACGCGCCCTAACTATGGTCATGAGACTCAAGCTAATACTACGACACCATATAATATATATATATAAAGTCCGTACTCCTCTAATACAAAATACCATCCATCTGTATAGTGGTCTGATATATGTATAACAAATCCATCCTGAAACCATAGTAGGTCATTCAATTCTCAATTGATATAACACAAGTATGAGATGGACTTAACCTTTATGGTTAATCCATACCTCAATCCAGATTAGGTAGGACTTAGTGTTTGAACTAATTCGTCCCTAGAATAGGTAGGTCTTAGTGTTTTGAACTAAGCCGTCCCTAATATGCCACCGTCCCATACCGGTGCATATACACATACATAAGTAGGACCTAACTTTTATTGTTAATCCATCTTATTTCCATGTAGGTAGGACTTAGTATTTTTAACTAATCCATCCCTAGTATGCCACCGTCCCATACCGGTGCATACAATCCTCTAGATAGCATAGTTAATAAAACGACACTATATGTATCCAACAACCATCCTTCATAACATGCATCAATATAAATTAACACATATCCAACAATATTAGGCAGTCATTATATAGCCTAAAATCCAATTCCAATAATGTATACAGTTAAAATAAGTATAAGCGTCCACATCCTCTAAAATATCCATACACTGATGCAGTTGAATAACAAAGTGAATATTAATTTGATCCAACACAAGCATGGTTAAGTTCAAGTAATCCATGTTACTTACAATCCTATCCAAATATGATTAATTAAAATTAAATGACATATAAACAATCCTCCAAGTTCCAAAGTGTAAGCTGATTAACATTCAAAGTTCAACATGTAGGATCTTCCCCTAACTGTACACTGTCCATACCTTAATCCATTTATGAATCATTGTTTACCTATATTCTTACAGGTCTAAAACAATAATATACATCATTTAAGACAATTTAAACGAAGTGCTAACACTTTGTGTAGTCCAAACAGTGCACAAAACCCAAATTGGGCGTTTAAAACCAAAAATCCCAACTGAGCAAGCTAAGTTTCAACTGAGCAGCCTCAGTTGCTAACTTAGGGGGCTGAATTGCTCACTTAAGCGCCTTAGTTGCTAACTTAGGGGCCTCAGTTGCTAATTTAGGCGCCTCAGTTGCGAACTTAGGCGCCTCAGTTAGTGCTGAGGTCTTCTTCTTCGTCCGTTCAGCCTCCGTAAACCCTAAAACTTCATTGTTAAGGCCCCTAAGCTTCAACCTAAGTCCCATACGTCCATACTAAATTATTTTAAGTGTTTTAGTAAGGCAAAGATTCAAGTTAAACCACAAATCATACATAAAGATCTAAGAAAATAATGAAATCATGCACAAGTATATATAACCATAAAACTCTCAGTTTTAGTCCGTTAAGCATGCATGATTACTTCGTTTTATCATTAGTTAAACCCCTGGAGTCTAGCTAGGCATGCACAGAACACATATTAAAGGGAAATAATAGAACAAAAACTTGCCTTAGATTTCAGTCCATAAATCTTAAACCTCCGTCTCTGAGTTTTCGTCAAAGTCCTAGGCTGTAGTTTTACACCTCCGGTGCTTTGGTTCTACCCAGAAACAACCACGTTCCTTCCTCCTTGAACTGCTTTGTTAATCACCTAAATTCCATTATTGGTTCCTCTCTGCCTCTCACAACCTTACTATGTTTTCTCTCAGTATACCAAGTACGTGAATAGGGTTTTCTCTAACCCTAGCAGACTTGTTGCTCTCTATATATATATAGGCTTGAACCAAAACCCTAATCCTTGTATGATTAGAGCCAGAACCCTGATGTAAATTAAACCCTAGTCGGCCCATTCGTGTAATCTAAAAGGAATTAAACCCCAATTTTTAATATTAAAACTGTTACTCATTTAAGCTAATTACACACGTGAGAATTTCAAAAAAAAAAATACAACCTTACAATAACCTATATAGAAAAAAAACATAGACAACAGTTAATTTAAACCAATAATTATCAATTATTAAAATAGCCACATAAGCACATAATTAAACATATGTCAATTAAATAAAATAAATAAAACAAATAAAAACACATAAATAAATCACATAATTCAATTAAATTAACAACTAACAAATTAAATAAAAATAAATGCAATTTAAACAATTTATTAAATACTAGGATTATCCTTCTGAAATTAGGGGTATTACATTCTTCTCCCCTAACAAAAGGAATTCTGTCCTCGGAATGCGCTCTTATTTTATTCCAATATTTTAGGAAACTGCGAGCGAATGACATCCTTCCATTCCCAAGTAAACTCAGCCTCATTGTGATGACTTCACTGAACACGCACCAAAGGGATAACCTTATTATGAAGGATTTGATCCCTACGATCGACAATACGACACGGTGGCTCCAAATATGTTGCATCCGGCTGCAACGCAATCTCCCCTACATCGATATGTTGATACTGATCCTTATCTCGCAGAAATTTCTGCAATATGGAAACATGAAACACATTGTGAACACGATCCAAAGTATCCGGAAGTGCTAACCAATAAGCAACAGTTCCAACGCGATCCGTGATCATGAATGGACCGACAAACCGCGGTGACAACTTCCCTTTCTTCCCAAAGCGAATAATACCTTTCATAGGTGACACTTTGAGGAGAACCTGATCTCCAACCCTAAACTCCAAAGCACGAGTGCGACGATCAGCATAACTCTTCTGCCTACTCTGGGCAGTGCGCATGCGATCCCTAATAAGAGTAATCTTCTCAGAAGTATCGTTGATGAACTCAGGACCCAAAAATCTGCTCTCGCCAACCTCCATCCAACAAATAGGTGATCGACACGGTCAGCCGTACAACGCCTCAAACGGTGCCATCCCAATAGTTTTCTAAAAACTATTTGTTATAGGCAAACTCCACAAGTGGTAAATAATCCTCCCAGTGGCCCTTGAAATCAAGAACACACGATCGAAACATGTCCTTCATAATTTGATTTACCCTCTCAGTCTGTCCATCAGTCTGAGTATGATACGCAATGCTAAGATGCAAGTCTGTACCCAAATCCTGCTGAAAACTCTTCTAGAATCTTGACACAAAGCTCGAATCCTTGTCTGAAATGATAGACAACAAAATGCCATGCAGCTTTACAATCTCGGTAATGTAAAGCCTCACCAACTGCTTCGAAGTAAAGTCAGTGCGAATAGGCCAGAAGTGAGCTGATTTCTTCAATCTGTCCACGATGACCCAAATGGAAATGTGATCCGTGAAAGAATTAGGCAATACCTCCACAAAATCCATAAAAATACTTTCCCATTTCCACTCCGGTATCGGTAGTGGCTGTAGAGCTCCTGGCGGCCTCTGATGATCAATCTTAACCATCTGACAAGTACTGTACTAAGAAACAAAAAGAGCAATGTCTCTCTTCATACTTGCCCACCAAAACTGCCGCTTCATATCCTGATACATCTTGTCGCCTCCAGGATGAACAGAGAACTCAGAGTGGTGAGTCGCAATCATCACATCCTTCCTCAAATCATTAGCAGAAGGTACCACTAACCGTCCCTTGTACCTCAAACCTCCATCAGTCCCAATATAGTAAAATGAAACCTCTCCGGAAGCTATCTTTGCAACCTTGTCAATGCGCTGCTGATCCGTGAGTTGTGCCTTCAAAACCTTGTGAATGATAGAAGGTGTAACTACCATACAAGCCATGAACGCATCCAAAAATTCATCCACCTTCTTCAACGCATTCCACTCAGTAGTAAATAAAGCGGAAAGACTACCAACAGGTCGGCAACTGAGTGCATCTGCCACCACATTCGCTTTCCCTGGATGGTACTATATAGAGAAGTGATAGTATTTCACAAACTCCAACCATCTGCGCTGTCTTATATTCAGCTCCTTCTGAGTGAACAAGTACTGCAGACTCTTGTGATCGCTAAAGAACCTGAAGGACTCACCCAACAGATAATGCCTCCAAATCCATAAGGCAAAGACCACAGCTGCCAACTCCAAATCATGTGTTGGGTAATTAAGCTCATGAGGCTTAAGCTTACGAGATCCATACGAAATCGGTCGCTCCTCCTGTATCAAAACACATCCAAGACCCTGCAAAGAAGCATCTGTGTAGACAAGATACTCTATCCTGCTCTGTGGGGTAGACAAAACCGGTGCAGAAGTCAACCTAGTCTTCAGCTCATCAAAAGCTTTCTGACAATGTTCATCCCACACAAACTGTACACCCTTTTTAGTCAAATGAGTGAGTGGTCCCGCTATCTTGGAGAACCCCTGGATGAACCTACGATAATATCCTGCCAAACCGAGGAAACTCTGAATCTCGGTAGGTGAAGTAGGCTGTCCCCACTCAACCATTGCTGAAACCTTGGCTGGATCAACCACTATCCCCCTTTCTGACACCACGTGACCCAGAAACTTCACTTCCCTTTGCCAAAATTCACACTTCTCGAACTTGTCATATAATTGGTGCTCACGAAGTGTCTGTAACACAATCCGAAGATGTCTAGCATGATCGTCCTCAGACCTAGAATAAACCAAAATGTCATCTATGAAGACAATGACAAATTGATCTAAATAAGCCCTGAAGACTCTGTTCATTTAGTCCATGAAAACCGCTGGTGCATTAGTCAACCCGAACGGCATCACCCGAAACTCATAAGATCCATATCTAGTAAGAAACGCTGTCATCGGAATATCCTACTCCCGAACCCGAAGTTGATGATATCCAGACCGCAGATCAATCTTAGAGAAGTACGTAGCTCCCTTTAACTGATAAAAAAGATCATCAATCCTAGGTAACGGATACTTGTTATGAATAGTAACCTTGTTCAACTCCCTGTAATCTATACACAGCCGAAGTGAACCATCCTTCTTCTTCATAAACAAAACTGGTGCTCCCCAGGGTAAAGTACTTCTACGAATAAAACCCTGGCTGAGTAGCTGCTGAATCTGATTTCTTAGCTCTCACATCTCTACTGGTGCCATCCTATACGGTGCCCTAGCAATAGGCGTAGTGCCTGGAGCTAAGTCTATCACAAAGTCGATCTCTCGACTAGGCGGCAACCCTAAAATCTCCTGAAATACATCCGGGAAATCCTGTACAATTGGTAAGTTATCCAAAGATACAGTAACCCCCTCCTCCGTTTCCTCCTCCACATGAAATAAATAGGTGCTACCACCCCCCCTTAGAACGTGGTATAGCTACAACATACATATCCTAACCAGTTATGGTGAACACAATAAACCCCTCCAAAACAAATAACTTGAGCATGGCAGTGATAACCAATCCATCCAAGTATCACATCATAAGTGTGCATGTCCAGGACCAGTAGATTTGCTAGAAATCTGAGTCTACCAATATCTAGTGTCACAGGCCCATCACTCTCATAAAAAATGGCAGTATTGCCTAACAGTGTAAAAATATCCTGAGGTCTATTGCATATGTGTGTCACCACCCAATCCATGAAAATCCCATGTTTTTGAATACTCCGTAGAGTAAAACACATAAGGTAAAAATAAAATGCTCCATAATCTTCCCATTTTTAGATTATCGTTCTATCATGGGAATTCCTCCTTCTAAACCAAACCTACCATATTGACTTACACAAGCTCTTGTATAAGCTTCTGGAAAATCGTCCCGTCTCAACACAACGTACATGTACGCAAATACTTGTTTGCCTGTCCAAACTAATCACTCCACTGTGACAGTCATTTATTATCACAACATACACATTCTAATATAGTCTAATAAAACCATATGTGTATAAATCCAACAATACCATCATAAACTACAAAAGAGATAGCCAAAACCGCTAGTTTACTTTATTAAAACTTTTCCAAATCATAAACTTTCAAAAGAATAATCATAAAATATTCTTTAACAAAACTAGTGTATGCCATCTAAACAGTACTACTCTTTAAATAACCCTTCCATTCCTACTAGTAATGAAATTCATATCATTCCTAGAAGAGCATTTATTCTTGAACTCTGGTAACCTCCATCTTGGACGCTCCGGTATCTCCTCAATCCTGAGCTTCTTCGGGGTCTTCCTCTCCGCTTGGCTCAGCTTTGAGCACCACCGAAGTTGTGTTCGGTCCACAGTATGGTGGCCAATCCCGCACACAAGAAACCATCCTTGCCTTATACTCCGAGACTACACTGACTTGATACAAGTTCTTGGTCTCCAGCTTTACCTTCTTGGTCGGCCGTCGCAGAGGAATCGTTGGAGTAACCTTCCTCCTCTTCTGGTCCCTCTTTGCTTTCATCGCGGACCATAACTTTCTTCTAGTGCCAAACATTCTAAAATTACAGAATAAGATTGACATCAGCACTTTTTAAACGTACGTACCGTAAAGGAATTCAACGAATCCTAAACTTCAGCTCTAATCAAGAGAAAACGCTACGCGGAAGACTTAATATGAAACACCCTCGAGACACTTGAACCTGGAGTGTTCTGATACCAACTGTGATACCCCTCAAATCCGAGACGCAGGTTGATCAGGCCCAGGCCCAAACCCGAGGGATATCGAACAATTAATATGTTAAAACGAACACGGAATACAAAAATAATGAATTAAAGAAATAAATAATAATGCTGAACGAATACTAAATAAAAACAACCTCAGTCATTAATCATTAAAACCAAACTTCCCGAAACCTCCAATTCATACAACTCAGGAATCCATCCAGTGGACCCCTAATAAAAGCCCAAACTAAAATTGAAACAACTGAACTAAAAACTAAAGCTAAACATATAGAGTAGTCCTACGTAGTCGGAGGAATGAATATCTATATCTGCTCTGTATGTCCAAGCTCTAACCCTGGAACTGACGAATACATGAAAAATAAAGGAGTGGGTCAGGCCCACATGTAAGTCCTGATCTACTACAATCCAACAGTAATCCAATACGTAGATACATCCTAGGAAGACTCAACAATAGCTAGAGTAGTCCATATATGTATATTGTACACACTATAGGACGTTCGCTAGTGCCTGAATAGAAGGCAACATGCAAATACGCACCCTAAGGTGGGCATGAGTACCTAAACCTACCAGGGAACAACACCTATGTCCAGTTATCCATCCTAGACAATATACGCGCCCTAACCATGATCATGAGACTCAAGCTCATACCACGGCACCATATAATATATATATATAAAGTCCGTACTCCTCCTAATACAAAATACCATCCATTTGTGTAGTGGTCTGATATATGTATAACAAATCCATCCTGAAACCATAGTAGGTCATTCAATTCTCAATTGATATGACACAAGTATGAGATGGACTTAACCTTTATGGTTAATTCATACCTCAATCCAGATTAGGTAGGACTTAGTGTTTGAACTAATCCATCCCTAGAATAGGTAGGTCTTAGTGTTTTGAACTAAGCCGTCCCTAATATGCCACCATCCCATACCAGTGCATATGCACATACATAAGTAGGACTTAACTTTTATTGTTAATCCAACTTTTTTCCAAATAGGTCGGACTTAGTATTTTTAACTAATCCGTCCCTAGTATGTTACCGTCCCATACCGATGCATACAATCCTCCAGATAGCATAGTTAATAAAACGACACTATATATATCCAACAACCACCCTTCATAACATGCATCAATATAAATTAACACATATCCAACAATATTAGGCAGTCATTATAGAGCCTAAAATCCAATTCCAATAATGTATACAGCTAAAACAAGTATAAGCGTTCACATCCTCTAAAATATCCGTACACTGATGCAGTTGAATAACAAAGTGAATATTAATTTGATCCAACACAAGCATGGTTAAGTTCAAGTAATCCATGTTACTTATAATCCTATCCAAATATGATTAATTAAAATTAAATGACATATAAACAATCCTCCAAGTTCCAAAGTGTAAGCTGATTAACATTCAAAGTTCAACATGTAGGATCTTCCCCTAACTGTACACTGTCCATACCTTAATCCATTTATGAATCATTGTTTACCTATATTCTTACAGGTCTAAAACAATAATATACATCATTTAAGACAATTTAAACGAAGTGCTAACACTTTGTGTAGTCCAAACAGTGCACAAAACCTAAACTGGGAGTTTAAAACCAAAAATCCCAACTGAGTAAGCTAAGTTACAACTGAGCAACCTCAGTTGCTAACTTAGGGGGCTGAATTGCTAACTTAGGTGCCTCAGTTGCTAACTTAGGCGCCTCAGTTGCGAACTTAGGTGCCTCAGTTTGTGCTGAGGTCTTCTTCTTCGTCCGTTCAGCCTCTGTAAACCCTTAAACTTCATTGTTAAGGCCCCTAAGCTTCAACCTAAGTCTCATACGTCCATACTAAATTATTTTAAGTGTTTTAGTAGGCAAAGATTCAAGTTAAACCACAAATCATACATAAAGATCTAAGAAAATAATGAAATCATGCACAAGTATATATAACCATAAAACTCTCAGTTTTAGTCCGTTAAGCATGCATGATTATTTCGTTTTATCATTAGTTAAACCCCTGGAGTCTAGCTAGGCATGCACAGAACACAAATTAAAAGGAAAGAATAGAACAAAGACTTGCTTTAGATTTAAGTCCAGAAATCTTAAACCTCCATCTTTGAGTTTTCGTCAAAGTCCTAGGCTGTAGTTCTACACCTCCGGTGCTTTGGTTCTACCCGGAAACAACCACGTTCATTCCTCCTTGAACTGCTTTATTAATCACCCAAATTCCACTCTCGGTTCCTCTCTGCCTCTCACAACCTTACTATGTTTTCTCTCAATATACTAAGTATGTGAATAGGGTTTTCTCTAACCCTAGCAGACTTGTTGCTCTATATATATATAGGTTTGAACCAAAACCCTAATCCTTGTATGATTAGAGCCAGAACCCTAATGTAAATTAAACCCTAGTCAGCCCATTCGTGTAATCTAAAAGGAATTAAACCCCAATTTCTAATATTAAAACTGTTACTCATTTAATCTAATTACACACGTAAGAATTTCAAATAAAAAAAAAAAATACAACCTTACAATAACCTATGTAGAAAAAAACATAGACAACAGTTAATTTAAACCAATAATTATCAATTATTAAAATAGCCACATAAGCACATAATTAAACAAATGTCAGTTAAATAAAATAAATAAAACAAATAAGAACACATAAATAAATCACATAATTCAATTAAATTAACAACTAACCCATTAAACAAAAATAAATGCAATTTAAACAATTTATTAAATACCAGGACTATCCTTCTGAAATTAGGGGTATTACAGATGTGGAGGAAGAGCCTAAATAAGTGACCTTCTGGGGGTTGCCGAGGATAACTTCTATGGCTTTGAGGATCTCATTGGTAGGTTTCGCAGCTTCTTCTTTTACCTTAAGATACTTGGGCAGAGGGCTCTGTAATTGCTATTTGAGTATATTTCTGGAAGTCACGCCTGGTTGAGGCTGTCTAGACACCTTCTTTGCTTCAGTCTGTGTCAACATATAGCATTCCTTCGCAACGACTTGATCGCCCCATAGGTTAATAACATCTTTTCCGTCCAGAGATAAGCACCGCATCACCTGATGAGCGGTGGACGGAACTCCTTTCATCCGGTGTATCCAGCCTCTTCCCATGATGAGATTATAGGAAGGATGGATCTCTGTTAAGACAAAGTTTTTCTTCAGAGTCCTCTTCACCGTAGTTACGGATAAGTCTATTACCCTAAGGGGATCTACTCTTGTGCCATCGAACCCCTTCAATGGGCTGGAGGTTGGTCGAATAGATAATGACGGGATCTCTAGTTGCTCAAAGACCGCCTTTGTGATGATGTTGGCACTACTCCCTGGGTCTATCAAAACCCTCTTGATCATGCAATTTGCCACTAAAAGACTGATGACCAATGGATCTTCGTGGGGGAATTGAACTCTGGATAGGTCACCATCGCCGAATCCAATATTGATGCTACCCGAAGCGATAGCATTGACCGAGGATATCTTCCTGAGCTTATGGGTTGCCCTCAATCTGGATCTGTATACCTCCTCGGACTCTTGATCATCTTCAGATCTGCCATGTATTGCATGAATGACCTTTACTTGAGTACCTTCTACCTTGCGAGGATAGACCTCGCGGGGCTTCACATACTCCTTCGTCACGAGGTAATCTGCCAACTCACCTCTGGCTATCAATATTTTCACTTGTCGCCTAAGGGATCTGCAATCATTGGTTGAATGCCCATAATCTCGATGATAAGCGCAATGCTTGCTTTTGTCCCTCTGTTCCAAGGGTTGCTTCATTGGTTGCGGGGCTGTGAACCTCATCTTATTCTCTTGGAAGAGCCGAGCCAAGATAGTTCAGAGAGGTGTAAACCCTTCCTCTATCCTTTGCCTCTTCTCAGGTGCCTGGGTGATCGGTGTTGAGGCGCGTTGGCTTTTCTGAATTTTTGAATTTGGAATTCTCTCTCGAGGCTTGTTCTCTACTGTCACGAGGGTGGCATGCTGCGCTCGGTGGGTTACATTTTCCTCGAGCCAGATGTATATCTGGGCCCTTGCATTGAGAGTCTGCATGTCTGGAGGAGAATATTTGACCAAGGAAGTATGAAACTTCATCACCTGAATCATTGCAAGTTTAAATGTTTCTATAGCAGTCGCGGGATGATAGTCTGCTATTTCCGAGGCTTCCATGTTGAATCTAGATAAGAAATCCTACAGTGTTTCCCCTTTCTTTTGCCTTACAGTGAAGAGGCTAGCAATACTCTTCTTTTGCTTCTTATTTCCGCAGTATTGTGTTAGCAACATGGTGCACAGAGTTACGTAATCCAGGATGGACTTATGTGGCCTATTCCTGAACCACTCTAGTGCTGCTCCTGTTAAACTGGTAGGAAAAACTCTACACATCCAAGGGTCATTACGGTCATCCAAAGCCATCTTTTGGGCGTAATGATCCAGGTGCCAAGAAGGATCTCCCGTACCGTCAAACTAAGTAAAAGAAGGCATGGTAAATTTCTTGAGCCTCTCAACCATATACACATCGTCAGTGAAAGGAGTTTTCACTAGGGAGTTTTTGTGCTCTCTAGCCATCTCAGCGGGTGTCTGAATCTTCAGGAGTCTTTTCTCATCAAAGACATCTTGAACACCAGCACCATCTGGAATTCCATTGGACTACACCGTGAGCTTATAACTAGACTCGACTTGCTTGTCCTGTATGCGACGAGGGACGTTGTCTGAAGCGACAGCCTCAGACCTTGCCCTCTGCTGTTGCTGAACCTCGTTTGGCAGAGCCTCGTTGGGTCGTGCCCCATTAGGTGGAATCCCGTTAACTGGAGGAATATTCTGATTAGGGGGTGCTGCTATATCACCTGGTGGTGGCGGTGGTGCCAACTGAGCCATCTCCGTTTACAAAGTGTTATTCTACTGTTGAAGCAATGCGATCTGAGCTACTCTAGCTTCGTTTGCTTTACGAAGTACGTTAAACTGGTGTAGAAACTTTTCACGCATCCTCTGTATCAACCCTGTCTGTTGATCTATTGAAGATCCTCCGTTCGACATTCCGGATGGTAGTTGCAGGATTCACTTGAAACAAGAGCAGGAATATATTTGCACACGTTTCCCACAGACGGTGCCAAAGTGTAGGTGCAAAATTGCGCTCAACCAATAACGATTGAGAAAAATAATACAACACACTCAAAAACAGTAAAAATAAATAAGAACAATGTATAGAGAAGCGTAGAATTGCTTGGATCCTTTTATTGGAGTTCTGGGCCTCTATTTATACACAAAAATTGGTAGAATAAGGTAGGACTCACGTTACTTGTCCTCCAATTCTTCCCATACATGACTTTCTTTACAAATAGAGTTCTTTCTATTGTATAATATTTCCTACGCAGAATTTGCCTTGTATAGAACTTCCTATCAAAGAATTCTCCTTTTATGATAAATCCTTCTACTGATAAGATTTGTTCAATATTGGAAAATTGGGATGAATATATCTTGAACCAGTTGGGCTTGAATAACGGGTCGGATGTTTAATGTTAACATGTTGGGCTGATAATCTCTTGATTCGGGCTTCAACAGGGTTGAAGGTCAAATAACAATAGTATTGGGCTTGTGAACAGTGATCTTGGACTAGCCTTAAACTCAATTTGGGTTTGAGTGAGGTGGGTTTTATAAACTTATCAAGGATAAGTTTATATTTATGATGACGTGGATTATTCTCATTGGAGGGAGATTTTTCCCTCCATAGGTACCAATATAACTGTATGCATCTTAACTTTATACATGCCTTTGTTTTATTATTATTATTTTTTTCCCTTTGTTTATTATTATTATTTTTCCCCTTTGTTTATTATTATTATTTTTCCCCTTTTATGTTGGGAAATACATAATATTTGATATATAATTTAATATTTTTATTTGAAATATATGTATTGGATCAAAAAATCAAAATATAATTTATTTGAAATATATGTATTGGATCAAAAAATTATTTTAGACGTCTACATTTTTAAGAAGTTGGGACATTTAAAAAGTAAATAACAAAAAAGAAAAGAAAAAAGGTGAGCAATATAAAGTTTTTTTTTTTTTTTTTTAAATTGTTTATGAGGGTATATTAGTCCAATTTATTAACTTGTAAAGTTGAAAAAGTCTCCTAAACGGTCAAAGGGTAGCTTGGTCAATTTCTCGTGTAAAGATGTGTCTTTGTCCATTTTTAAACCCTTACGGGGTGTCTTTGTCCAAAAAATAGGTAAGTTTCCTTTGAGTATTTTTTTGTCAAACCTTAAGGGGTGTGGATGTACTTTTCCCTAAAAAAAAAGCATATATATGAGTTTAGAATGTGAATATAATAGTCACTATAAAAAGTGCCCAAGATTTTTCTTACTCCACAGGAGTAAAAGATCACTGCCCTGTACATTGAATTTGTATCAATTTGATACGATTTTTTACTCATATATTCAATAATAATTAATTGAGATCGTTGATCCAGAACTGTACAATAATTTTCATTCATTGCAATTTTTTCTTCTATCTGTACACCACAAAATATGTTATAATTAGAAATAATCAAATTAAAACTTAAAATTCTAATTACAAATCGTTTCGGAATAAGTTTTCCTTACAATATTTTCTAGTTCATCTTAATTAGTGATAATCAAACATTTTTCAAAAAATTGAATGAATCATTAACCATAGGAACTAAAATGGAATTGAAAACAAATACAAATAATTTAAAATTGAGTTTATAAAGCTAAATGGCAACCAACAGGGTGCAAAAATAAGAGATCAGGCAGACTCTGTTCACACAAATTAATAGTTTTTTTTTTTTTTTTTTTTTTTTTTTTTCCCTCAGAATATTCAAGAAGGCCCAAATTCTTAGAATCCCTCGACAATATGACTAATTTTTTAGAGTTAAGGAAGGCGTCTTCCCACGAGACTAAATAAGTCATTATAAAAATATTGGAGAGTAGTCACAAAAAATACTTAACAGAGACGCGAATCCCTGAGCAAGGGCTAATGAAACATATAAATCTAGCGAGAAACATGCTAGCCATATTAGCGGATAAATTAGCAGTATGTTGAAAGAATTAAAATATGATAAAAATTATTCTAGAGTTTAGTATAATCTTAACTTATGCATCAAAAGGCAGAATTGAATTTTTTATTTTAACACTCGTCT
This sequence comes from Cornus florida, assembly GCF_030987335.1. Lineage (NCBI taxonomy): Eukaryota > Viridiplantae > Streptophyta > Magnoliopsida > Cornales > Cornaceae > Cornus > Cornus florida. The sequence goes on along the minus strand of NW_026775580.1, from coordinate 82,458,553 downwards.
CGAATGGATCTAGATTTGGATTAGACACATGCACACGCAACAATGCTCTGCATTTGCATCAGCTGAGTTGACATGAGGTGCTGTCCCATCACCTTAAATAGTGTTGCAAACTGCAGCAAGTATAATCACATCACCTTTTGGCCTTTTCTTCTTCCTACATAGGTGTAAGCTAGTACGTATTTAGGAGTATTCTACGGAGTACTAGTATAGCTTATACCTTCTTTCTTAATTTAATGAAGCTCTCTATATTTGATTAACAGAGACAATTTCTTTAGTCTAGTAAAAAACATTTACATATATATATACAAGCATAATATCCGTTATATAAATTATAAAGAGAATAAAAAAATCACACTAATATCTCCTCATATTTTTTTAAAAAGTAACAAAATGTAAAATATTGTGATTCCAAAATGATAAGAATGTCAATAATAAAAATAAAATCATATATGTTAATGTTTTTAGTTGTTTTATAATTATTCTCTGTATAAATTATGAAAGTACTTATCGATTTTATTTCTGCTAATTGTATTTTTTTTAGTTAAACTATTATATTTTTTCTCTTAATATTTCATAAAAATACACATCTTTCTCAAAGTGAAATCAAAGTAATTAAATTTTTATTTTTCATAAATTAAAAGAATTGCTGAATAAAAGTTAATTCTAGAACAAATTTTTTTTTTTTTTTTTCTCAACAAATTCTTCTTTTTATTTATAACTGTTGATCCTTTATATCCGCAGCCTCTGCGGATTCTAAAGATGGTTGTTAACTAAAGAAGTTGAATAAAAATAGAAACTAGCTCAAAAGAGAGTTTGATTGATTATACTACGCATAATTAAATTATACTAACATTATGATGGTAGTGGACCCAAAAGAGTCTTAAAATAAATTACTTTCTAAATTTAAATTATTGGATTACAATTAAATTTCTAAAATTACTTCTCCTAATTCATAAATCACATGTAATTGATGTATCACCACCATATTAATCCCTTATCGATTAAACTTTAGATAAAAATCCAAAAGTCCTTATCAAATGGATAAAATTTATCATATTTTAATGATAAATCTCTTCCACCATCAGACATTCTTTAGCAATAATTTTTACAGGTACATTCTATTGAACCCAAATGATCTCCTTCGCCATTTGATTTGTCAACATAGGTATCAACAATAACTTATTGCTTCATATTCTCTATTTCTTTTTCTTTTTTTCATATATACTCTCATACCTATTTATTTAGATTCATTTTTGTCAAGTCTTGGATTTTATTTTTCTCAACATGCATACTAATAAGAACAATATTATTAAGAAATTATATTTATTTTTAAACTTTTTAATTTTTAATCACATAGTACTAGTTCGGTGCCCGCAGTGAAAAAAGTCTCAGCGAGTATTGAGTTATTATTATTTATTTTATTCTATTTTTATAGTTCGGCTCCTGAATTTGGTTATTTATTTACTTAGAAGCAGGGGTGGAGCCAAAAATTAAATTTCGGGGGCATAGTGTAAATATATATATATATATATATATATATATATATATATATATATATAAAATCAAGACAATACATATAGATTTTATAAATCAACTCAAAAAAGAAAATTTGATTTTTTTTTTAAAGGAAATTAAACGAATTTAAAGAGTTAAAAAGAGAAAAAAAATACTAAATTTAATAGATAATTTTAAAAAATAAAATTTTTTACGGAAGGTATTATATGAATTTTGTAAAAATATATAAATTTAATATATATATTATAGTAAACATGGCCAGGCCAGACCCATACAAGCTTGAAAGCCTCAGTATCTACATTTGTATTCCTTTAATTCTTGGAGCATTATTTAGTAAGGATAAAAGGACATCACACTAAATAATGAATTTTTAATAAATATAGTTTTAATGTGTGCTTTGTACGGAGCTGTAAAAGGAAATGTAAAAGAGATATACTTTGCATTTTATCAAGATATTATATAATTCGTTTAATATACATTCATAAAGATTTTTATTTAGCAACTAATACTCTGTTTTTAATGATCTGATTTATTGTTCTACATGGATATGATTGCACTAAAAAAGCCGCTGAATTGTCGGAATAATTCATAATTCATAAAGATGTGATTACAAATTACCAACACGAATACTCAGATTTCAAATACTCACAAAGAGATAGGCCCTAACATAGCACTTAGCAGCTCCATAAGTAATTAAAAAGGAAGTAAATTAATTGTGATTGGTACGCTTGTTCTGTGTTTTGCCCCTTTTGACATTGATGACCTTCTTATTCTTAAACTTGACTTGAGTCTTGCACTCACTGCTACATCCTTGAACCGTGTCATTAAACTTGACGGTGGATGTGAACTCCACCTCTTGTTTGCACCCCACACGTCCAGTGGGTTTGTCCACCAACTCTTTTGACTTGTGCTTCTTGTTCATTTGTGTTGAACAACCTCCCTTTTTGCTCGATCTTGTACATGCTCTTTGATGTCTTTTCCACTTGCCTCTTACTAATACTGGGCATCACAACCCCACCTATTGGCATTGCATCTACCAATCCAAAAACAATCATCTTATATCTTTCCGCCATGAGAGAGAAAGTAGATGTTTAGAGCGAGAGTGAGAGAGAGAGAGTGGAGGGAGATTTGATACAGAGATTATGGTTAAGCCTTGCATATATACTACTAATTTATAGGGGGAAGTGGGATATGAAACACTAGCAGTTACATAGTCTAGTGGGTTTCCAAGTTCCTACTATAAGATAATAATCAACGTCGTTTTACTGAATTAATTTACATTTCCAGTAACAATTAGAATTTCATTCACTGTATGTATACATTGCACATTGTAGGAGACATTTGAGTTAGAAATATATGGAATCGTGGCTAATGAAAGAACACTAGCCACATTGTCCCCAAAATTCATTGTCTTGATGCAATGGTGAAAATTAATTACCACTTTTTTCTCTTTCTCGTTTTTTATTTTTTTATTTTCAAACAATTTATACAATACTGTTGGAGAGACATGAACCCTTTATGTTACCCTTTATGTTATTTTATTCAATTTGGTATTAAATAGTTCTACAATATTAATCTGTATGATTAAACATGGAATATGAATAGGGATGATAGGGATATTTGGGTTCTAAATCTTTAAAAAGCTAGAAGTTACAAAAGTGTGATGTTTTGTGATTAGACGGGTATACTCACTTTTTAGGTGAGACTAATTTTATCTTATATAAATATTTGACCTCAAGAGAAGGGAATCGAACCCAAAATCGCTACAAAAATTAAGTCCAAAATCTTTCTTCTGATTCGATATAATTCGATTAATTATCAATTAATATGTTTATATAAAATGACATATTAAGCGGTACCTAAAATTCTGCTTAACTTGGGCATTATATTAACAATCAACAACTCCAAAAATTTTAAGCCATTTTGTTTTTATTTTTTCATGGTAGCTAAACTTAACACATGCATTCAGTAAGAGAACGAAATCCACCCTATCTGTGTTAGAGAGGTAAATGATGTATTACTCAACTCAAGATTTTAATAAAATTTTATCTTATTATGAATAAAAATTCTCTTCAAAAAAGTAGAGGTACTGCACACCCACCAATCACTGATATGATATCATTATTAGTGGGAGAATTCAATTTAATAATGGGTGACCGTGTAAAATCTCTCATTTCCTAAAAAAAAAAAATCTCTCTTATCCCATAGAGACTGAAAGTAACTTCACTTATTGAAATCTTAGCAATCTAAGATGGCATTGACTCCTAATCAAAACACAACAAATATCCCATAAACATTAATTATTTCAAGGACGTGGTGGCCCGAATCAAAAGGAAGAATCTTCCTTTTGACCAAACATAGTTTTAGAGATTGTCACTTGGTGACCAACTCGAGCAAGGTCTTGAAATTTCGAGTTGAACTCCCATTTGGTCCAACAGCCTTGAGAGCAAGCTCTTTGAACGCCCCAAGTTGCTCCCTTAATTTCTTCCCTTTCTCATTCTTAAGAATCAGGTCCAGAGCATGCATTGTACCACTTTTAGTCAAGACCCCGCCTTCAACCCTCACTCCAATTTGCAACAAGTTTTCGACCATCCATGTATTCAATTGCTGCTCTGCAAAGACTGGCCTCCCGATCATTGGCACACCACCGGCAATGCTCTCCAACACCAAGGTCCATCCACAATGCGACACAAAAACTCCAATAGAAGGATGTTCCAACACTTGTACCTGAGAGGGGTTCGAGTATGGACATGAGCAAAAGCTTGTGAGTACTTAACTTAGAATAAAAAACAAAATAAAATAAAGACGTGTACCTGGGGTGCCCATGCCACTATTTTTCCAATCCCAGTGCTTGTCCTCCCCAAGAATCCTTCTGGTAAGTGCCTTGTCATATTGTCCCCAAGAGACCAAAGAAATGGAGTACCACTTGCTTCAAGTGCCTCGGCCAATTCCCCTACCTCTTTAGGCGTAGGTGTTGCCCTGGTACCAAAGCCAATGTATGCCACGGACGCGGCTTTGTGCTTGTCCAGCCAAGCTAGACAGCCATGCTCATCCCTGTTCGACCATGGTAAAGGCGATGTGAAGTTGAAAGGTCCTACACTGAGGAACTTCTGAAACTTGGACTTGAGATCATTTGTATGAAGGAGGTCTACTTCTTCAAAGGAGTTAATGATAACCGCGGTGGCTCGTGGAAGAGCATGTGCCATTTTATATAGCAGAATTGAAAAGGGAGCTTCTAAGTTTCCCATGACCACTCCATTAGGCAAGTCACCAAGGCGTAATGAAGGAAATCCTGGAAGGAAAGTCACAATTTCATCTTCACGTCCTGCAACATCTGTACCTACATTTATATACATTGATACAAAGTATATAATTATTAGACTTTAATCTATGAATTAAGAAACACTAGATTACACCAAGAAACTTCACAATACGGAGGTTCACTTTATCATATGGTATGATGTTGTCAACCCTGGACCCGAGAGTAACCCCGCACGATTTTACTCATGAATTTTACTCTTAAAGATCTCGTACCACTTTGAGAAAGCTCCATCACATATAAGTTTTACATTTCTCTCACCCAAGCAATGTGCCAGGATTTTTGGTGTGCCCGGTGTACCGGGTACATCAAAATCGTCTGTGCACAACATACGCAGGCACGAACGACTCTAATAACTCGATGCACTGAGCACACAGAATATATTCTCCACTGGACCCCAGCTCATGCCTATATTCCTTCTCAAGAGAGAAATAAGATGATATCAATGTGAAATGAATTTTTAGAGTTATAATGACAGAAAACAAAGTTGATTGGCTCAAAATATATATATATATATATATATATATATATATATATATATATATAATTTTATATGAATATATATACTCTCCCTTAAAAAAATGAACAAAATTAAAAAAAAAAGGCTTGTTGAATATATTTTACCACTAGTGCAAACACTTTGCCTGATGAGGTCAGTGTAAACATGTACGGAGAGTGCACAAGGCGTGGAGAACCAAAGTGGCAGCCAAGAGACATGCATGTCCTCCGCCATCTCCCCCACAAACCACAGAAACGCATCAGATATCAAGCAGTTAATCCGCTTTCCCATATCCGCCTCCGCTGCTTCCATCCCTCTCCTAAAATTCTCTGGCACCGCCTTTAGAAACAACTCAATATCCTCCTCTGGCTTACCTGAGAACACATAGCCCTCTGCCACCCCATCGAATACATCATAGCGTTTGATATTCTCTGGCATCGGGGCCGAGAATAACGACTGGTTTGCTTTTGCAGTGCTGAAGAAAGAGAAGGTCACGTGTGGTGCAGCAGCCGCTAAACTCCGCGTCAGAACAAGGAGGATACCGGTGTGCGAGGCGAACGGGAATGCAAGCACACCAACATGTTGCTTCTTTGGAACTACTGTTGACATACTTTTGTTTGATTGGTTTCTGTCAAGTTTTGGTGCTAAGCTCAGGAAAAAGGAATGTTTTTGCTCTAAAAAAAGAGGACAGGTATAAAAAGAATGAGACACGGAGTGTATATATATATATCTAGACAACATAGCTGGTGGACATTGTTTTCTTATTTGAAGTTAAACCAACCAGTCAACCACACACACCATAGCTACCCGAACCCAACAACTACTCCCTGTGCACCAGTATTGTTTATGTAACACAATGCCGAGCCCCCTCCAGTGCACCCAAATGGTACTCTTTCGCTAACACAATGCCGAGTTCAACATAGGTTGGTTGCGTGGACTCCATGCTTCACAGTAGCGTAGTGTAACAAATTCAGACAAATATCTCTATAAACTAGCATAATCGGAGAGCCTATACAAGTGTATAATAATATTCAACCCTACAAACTAACCAATATGGTGAATTAGGGTAGAACCTCGACACTTGACTTAAATTGGGCTCCGTGCCAATAAATTATAGATTGAGCTATTCTTTAACTTTTTTTCATGCATCTTTAGGATCCCTCTTGTATGGATTTCGGTGTCGTGGCTCATTATTTTAAGTTTGAAGTAATGGTTTTAAAATTATAAATAATTGTGTTGAAAGTAGGCTTCAAAATCATTATTTCAGCCTTTGAAATAATTGTCTTAAATCATGTTTAATTTGTTAAAAATGGAGATTTCAACATTTGTATTTTGAGTTTTAAAATTTTAATATAATTATTTTGAAACTCGAAATAAGTATATTGAACAATAATTTAATATGCTGAAATAGTAACTTCAATAGCATTATTTAGTATAGAGATGTACATACAATACCATAGGATTAGCTACATACATACAATATTCATTGGATGAGCTGCCTCATTGGGATCCTTTAACGTGGTTGAAGGACAAATTACTCTAGCATTCCTTCACACTTGGCGCCAACTAGGTTTGTTTTCATTTTAGAGGAAAAAGAAGACTACCTTGGCCGATATAATTTTTTTCTTCTGTTCTTTTTATTAAAATATTATATTATGTATCAAGAGAGTAGCATGAGATAAAAAGTATTTCTCATTTTATCTTATTTATTTTAGTCACAAACATTTTATTTTAATAATATTTATTTTATGAAAGAGTAATACAAATATATATATATATATATATATATATATATATATATATATATATTTTTCATATTTTATTTGATCATATAAAAAAGAAACTTTAATTTGCTAAATCACAAACAAAATAAATAATAGTAATAATAATAATAAATATATAAAGCAATATTGTCAGATACTCTCAACAAATTGTCAGATACTCTCAACAAACTCGGTTCATTTTTATTGACTAAGTCACGTAGAGCAGGAGCGAAAGTCTAAATTTTTTTTAGAACGGAAGCGTCTTGAGAGCGTTTGTATATTAGGTTTAAATAAAATTATATTAGGTCATGACATATATATTTTATATATTTTTATTTATTTAAATCCATATACAAATATATTCATGATTATTTATTCCATTAATGATATATGTAATAAATAAGTAACTTTTTTCACTAATAAATGCATGATTTATTTGTAATATTATATATTGGGAAGTTTTTTAGCAGTATATTTTTAAGCATATATAATTAATATATATATATATATTATAGTATTTAATGTATATATATTGAGTAATAGTGAAAGTTTTAAATGTATATATAGTAATATAGGTGTTTTATATCTAACAAATTTAGTTATATAAAGTGAATTCGTATGAAAATTGCGAATTAAAAAAATAAATTTGTGAATTACAAAAATTAAATTTATACATTTTGTACAAATTTATTTCCAAATCACAAATTGGCGTACAAAACTTAAAACCGAGGCCTCTTAAAACAAATTGTTTCGAGTTCACGAAATATCTTTTATTGGTGAGAATATTTTTAATGACTTATGGACCGGATTCATTAAAGCGATAAATACATATATGGCCGTATGTGTTCCACGTCTCTCCCCAAATTTATTGCATTATAAATCAGTGGCCAACCGGCAACCTCAATGAGACGTATAAATCAATAACCAACCAGTCAACCACAGTGATTTTTTTTTTTTTTTTTTATTTGGTTTTTTTAACCACAACAGGAAGAACTAACATTCAAAGAGAAGAAGATACATGAACGAAAAGAAGAGCATTTAACAACTGGTGATTGTTTGAAAAAGTGTGATACATATATGGCCGTATGTGTTCCACGTCTCTACCCAAATTTATTGCATTATAAATCAGTGGCCAACCTGCACCCTCAATGAGACGTATAAATCCATAACTAACCAGTCAACCACAGTGATTTTTTATTTTTATTTTTTTATTTTTTAACCGCAACCTGAGGAACTAACATTCAAGGAGAAGAAAATACATAATACAAAGGAAGAACATATAACAACCGGTGATTGTTTTAAAAATTGTGATAAAATTATACTAAGCGTTTTTTTTAATAAGAAAATCCTACTTTACTAGTTCTCTTTCTTTTTGGCAAGGAAGATTCCTTTTTACATTGAATTTATAAAAACAAAACATCATCACATCACCCCCCCCCAAAAACAGACACTTAAATTGAGATAGAGGGATTACTTTCATAATCTTGATGCTGCCCTTAATAATTAAAAAGGGAATCTTGCTATTACGGGTGGATCCCCCAAAAAAAAGACATTTAAATTGAGATAGAGGGATTACTTTCATAATCTTGATGCTGCCCTTAATAATTAAAAAGGGAATCTTGCTATTACGGGCGGATTAAATTATCAATGGGGTAGATTAAAATTAAACATGAATTTAATAACACAATTTGTTAAGCAAAATTTTTTATTAGGGCTTGTCTAGCTTGGGTTTGTTTGGCTTAGGCCTTTATTTTAGCATTTTGGCTTAACTGATTTGGACTTGTTTGGATAAGCTAAAACTAATAATATATATATATATATATATATATATATATATATATATATATATTTGTTGGGTTAAAATTACCCATAGTAATAAACATTATTTTTTTTTTTTTTTTTTTTTTGGGTGGGCTGGAGCCCAACCCAACCCTAGATACTCCATTGCACTTGAGTCTTATCTCTTAAGATAATTTACGTAGACTTTTCTTATGGTTTGCCCTAATTACAGGCAGCACTCTTCCTATTCTGAAAATTACGCGGACTGACCATCAAATACACTAACAGACACTTCAAATTTACTGAAATACCCTCAATTTTCTATGATAAATGACTAAAATACTCATATAAATAAATAAATATATATATATATTTTGGTCAAAAGCTAAATTTTGTATTAATGGTTTCTTTTTGTTTTGGTACGGGTGGTCTGCCATTGCATCTCATTTGCCTGGAAGGACCGACAACGAAATCAAGAACTACTGGAACACCCACATTAGAAAAATGCTTCTCCGAAGGGGAATCGATCCGGTCACTCACATTCCTCTTCTAAGCTCATCTCACATCAATTTGTTCGGTGTCCAATCCCGCCAAGTTAATCCAGAATTGCTAAGGCTGGACAATAATATTTCTCTTCTATTGTCTGAACACGAAAATCAGAACTTTCATTTCCAAGGTGATCAAGAAAATCAATATGGCAATGCCCCAGTACTCCAAAACCAATTGGTTCAACTTCTTCAGACACCCATTCTTGCGGCTTGTACCACATTAAGCTCATCTTATATACCATTTTCTAATGTTACCCAACTACTCATGGAACCCAATTTGGAGCAACTTTCATCTACTATTACAAACCTCACAGCCTCATCGTCTCGCAGATCCTCGCCCTCGCCCTCGCCGTCTCACAGATCCTCGCCATCTCACACAGCCTCACTGTCTCAGAGATCCTCGCCGTCGCCGTCTCAGAGATCCTCGTCGTCGCCGTCGCAGAGATCCTCGCCCTCTCCGTCTCACAGCCTGGCCGTCTTAAACCCACCACCACAATGACTTTGTATGTAAAATTCATTTCTGTTTCGAATTTTGCTGGGATGCCGAAGTGAAAATAGTCACCACACCTCTGGCATGTGACCCCATAATGAGCACCGTACGGGAACATGATTTGAATCTTACTGCCGCATCCACAGGTGACAGGGAGAAGAGTCGGGTTGAAGGCAGCGAGAGGGGGCTGGGGAGGGACGGTGGCGGCTGGGGGTTGGGGAACGGCAGCGGCGGCTTGGGGGCTGACTCTGATTCTCCATTATGGTTTGATTTGGAGAGTGTAGAATAGCTGGTGTGAGGAGAGAGAACAGGGTTAGAACTATAAGAAAAAAGAGACAAACACAGTATAGAAAAAATATATACGAGTTCAATTCATAAACTTACCTTCGTTCTCGGACTAAAAATGGTGGGCTTAGTAGAAAGATATGATTGGGTGTGAATTTCGTCGCAAACCCACCACCACAACCCGTCGCCGTTGCAGATCCTTGCCGCCATCACCACTGAATAACCAGAAGCTTTAGTAGATGAAGATGATGTGGCAACATATTGACCATGGATGACGTAGGATCTGGAAAATATATATATATATATATTCATTTTAATATAGGAAAGGATATTCAATGAAAAATAGTAGCTAATGTCATTTCCATCGTTGACTGGCGTTGACCGTAACGAAAGGAAAGTCTGTGTAGAATATTTTAAAAAATAAAAGAGGTCTGCGTAATTTCCAGAACAAGAAGGATGCCGCCTGTAATTAAAATAAATCATAGGAAAGGTCCGTGCAAATTACCCTATCATGATAATAAGTTATTCTCATTTATTCTCTATTATTTTCTTTCATTTACCTTTTCTAAATAAGAATATTATATATTTTTTTTTCTTCATAATTTATCCAAACATAAATACAGATTATTTATATTATTTTTTTTTTTCTCAATCATAAATAATGCTATCATTTCATTTCCTTTTTCTTTTTATTTTTAATTTTTTTTATTTTATCTCATAACTGTTATTATTTCTTCCTCTTCTTTTTTTCTCTCTCATAAATAATATTACTATTTCTTTTATTTTCCCTCCTATTTATTCAAATGAAGCCTAAAATCTAAACAAAAAAACAACATTAGTAAGGAGATAATTTTCATAGAGTAGCCACTTCATCTGCCACCATTTTGCTATGACGCCTAACATGGATAACATAAGATGATTAATAAAATTTCTTGTTTTAATGGTTGAATGCTTCGTTTTGCCAATCATATCGAATTACATGGGTGCTTACATTTCTTTTTGAAAAGCGTGTACTTAACATTTCTTTTAGAAATTCTCTCGTTTGCCTTTAAAAATTACAATAAAATGTGTATTTTATCTAGGCACGTATGGCATGAGATCATATTATACATCTAGTACAAGATGTGACTTATTTTTCTACTTCTTCTTCTTCTTCTGGTTTTTTTTTTTTTTTTTTTTTTTTTTTTTTTTTTTTTTTTTGTTAAATTTCCTTACTTCCCAACCCTTTTTCCCTTTTTCTTCACAATTCTAATTCTTGACATAAATGTATTACCGTCTAGGCTATACACACATGCATAAATGCATTATGTGATTTATAATTTATACTTAATTTAAATAAATATATTTATGTATAAATGCATATGTATAATTTTGAAAATGGGCTTGACGTTAAAGGTAAAGTTGCTTCTCGAAGGTATTTCTAGCTAAACATAAGATCTGGAGCTAATTAATCTTAACAGTGACCTTATTGACTATGTTTTTTTTTTTTTTTTTTGGAAAGTAAGGATAATTTTATAGATTACTGCAATATATACAAGGAGTGATAGGCCCACAAAGAGTGGACAGCCCACTCAAAAGGGCTTGGACAAAGACATTGTCCAACAAAAGCATAAGAAGGCCCCCGGAAGCTACAAAGACAATTCTAGTCCATGGCATTAGACTATTCTTGTCTAAGGCATACAAACTTCCGATGTAAAAACACAAGGGTACGACACCCTAATCAAGTCGATCCGGCGGCTCAGGTGGTGGTTCGATGAACGCCGGCAAGTCCCAATCAAGCTTCAACCTTCTAGCACATGGTGAGAAGTGGTCGGTCCATAGGGACTTGTGTGATGGGTCCACCCTCAGTGAGAGGAAGAGGGGAAAGGATATTATCGCAAGAAATCTCATTGGCAGGAAGGTCAGAAAAAGCACATGTCTCCCCTTGCTGATGTGACTTCTGATGACAGATATTTGAAATTTGAATCTCCTGCAGGTTGCCGGATGATGAGCAAGAAGGAAGATCCTTAAAGATAAGAAGTAGCTTGGCATAGTTGTGCGCCGCCCTGTTCATAAGGTTCACAAGTGCAGAGTGTAAACTATAATTATTCGTGTTAAACCATTCATCACAAATAAACATGAATCCCATAATCTTAGAACTTCATGATTTTCACATATCTATAATGCATAAATAAATACTAGTTAGATATAAATACCTCGATTCACGATATCAATTCTTGTTGAGATTAAGTCCAACGTCCAGATCCTTTGATCACGAACTAATCTGCAACTCTGATCAACAGGCAAAGGTGGAAACTAGTTTCTCTCTCTTGGCCTTTTGCACACATAAAACTTTTATGTGTTGTTTCATTAATTGTACATAATTGATGGAGTATATGCACTTTTATAAAGGCAGAGAGAGGACCAGTTTTCCTATTAGTAACATAATTCTACTTTCCATCAAAGTAAGAAATAAGAAAGGAAAACGCTTCTCCAATAAGTAATTACCAAAAAGGTAATTATAAGTTGACCATAAATAAATAATATTAATTGATATCTATTTACTTAGCCACCAAGTAATATGTTACATGTCCAAATCATGTGGGCCACAATTAAATAAATAATCCTACATTCTCCCACTTGACACATATGATAACTTCTGTAGTGGTTTAGTAAAATAGTCATTAGTGTGCACCATAAATCAAATTAAGGTATTAAGTTGGTCATCATAAATACTATGGTAAATAAACTACCAATGTGAGTCATGGCGGTTGTATGTCCTTAAATGACACAGTCCCTTCCATGTACCACAACACTAGTAATCTATTCAATATAGTCTATAAATGAAAAGTATCAATAATGATCTAATAATAATGTCTTTTCCAAGATTATTCCTCTTACCACTTATTAAAGCAATATGTACATGTACATTAATTAATAGGAAATATCAGAAACACATTTAATCAGCGCAAAATGTCAAATATATATAAGCACTATTTAAGCAATCTACAATTAAAAAATAATCATCATTGACTACATTTAAGACCCATTTTTTCCACATGTTCCATAAATGTCTTGAATGGTAGTCCATTCATTAATGGATTGCAATCATAAGTTGTGTACTTATAATTTCAGTAGACATTCGTTGTTTCTAAATATCTTCTTTAATGATAAAGTATTTCAACTTTAGAATACCTATCATTTTTCATACAAGATGATCAACAATTGCAGCATAAATTTTCAGCAATCTGAAAACGGTACCCATAACTCCAAGTCCTGAAATAAATTCTGCAACCATAAATTATAGCCTCAAAGCATGCTACAAATTAAAATTTCATAATAGACAAAGTAATCATAAATTACTTTGCACTTTTTCATAATATTGTTCCTCCAACCAAATCTTCTAGAACTCTTTCAATATATGCTTTATGAGACAATTCTAAAAACAAATCAATATGATCTATAATGAAATATTTCTATTCCTGTCACATAGGATGCCTCATCCATATATTTCATTTCAAAGTTCTTAGAGATAACTTTTAGTTTCATATAATAAACTAAGATAACTACTAACAAATAAAATATCATCAATATATAGAATCAGAAATATAAATTTACTCTCACTAACCTTCTAGTTTATACACTGATCAACAGTGTTTTTCTTAAAACTAAAAGAAATAATGGTATCATTAAACTTAATATACCATTGTTAGGAAGTTTGTTTAAATTCATATATTGACATCTTAAATTTACGGACCATGAATTCTTTACCCTCTAATATGAAGTCTTCAAGTTGTTTCATATGGACTTCCTCTTATAAACTCCTATTCATAAAAATTGTATCCACATTCATTTGATGTAACTCTAAATCATAATAAGCTACTAATGCCATGATATTTTAAAAGATTCCTTCTTAAATACTAGATAGAAGATTTCTTTATAATCTCTTCATTCATGACACTAATCCATTTAGTAAAATCATTACTGTTAATGGCTTGTGAATATGTAACCGGATCCGTATATATTTTACTATATATCAAAATCATATTCTTACAGATATATCACATAGTCATCCGGAATAGCAGATCTCATTTCTCTTTGAGATCGTCTTAATGTTATTCCTTATGATTCTTCTACAATCTATTCATTGGTGACAATCTCATTATAGAGTTGTTGATCATTTAATTGTTCTTCGTTGTTATACGGTTCAACAACTGAAGGAACAATTATTTCCTTATAAGTTATGGGTAAAGATATTTGTACCCTAACTTCTGAAATGATCAAATTCTTATTTTTATCACTCCCACTGATTTCACCATTCTTAATGAATCTGACATTACCGGTTTCAATAATTATCGTACTATGTTTCGGATAGTAAAACTTGTACCCTTTAGATTACTTAATATCCACAGCATTATGGGTAACGAGGAATTACTTAACATACTCCTAACCAATTCCATAAGAGTACGATTACGCCTTACAGCTACACGCTTCTGCTGTGGCATGTATAGCAAAGTGTATTGAACACAAATGGCATACATTTCAAGGAGTTTAACAAACGGTTAGAGTATTAACATGTTTCATCATACTTTACATAATATTCACCACCTTATGATTTTCACTTTCTATCTAGTTGTTTTTTAACCTCATTTATGTATACTTTAAGAGTACCCACCGCTTGAGATTTTTCATACAACAAATAGGTATATCCATAACATAAAAAATTAACTATAAAGGCGATAAAATACTTTTCTCCTCCAAAAGATGGAACACCAGAAGGTCTACAAATAATTTCAAGAAGCTATGTACTTATTCTGGTTCATTTCTTTGTGCGTTTAGTTTGTCTACCCTTAATACAATCTACACATACATCAAAATCAGTAAAGTTTAGATTCAGAAGAATCACATCTTTTACTAATTTTCCTAACCTTTCACTAGATATTGACCTAGTCTTTTATGTCAAAGATAAATTTTCTATTAATTGAGTTACGCTTAATTCTAACATTATGATACAAGATCAAAATGATTTTAATAAATAAACCATCAAATTTGAATTTACAAAAATCATCAACAATAATACCATAACTCACAAATTATAATTTCTTAAATAAATATCATTACCAAATTTAAATGAAAAACCATTAACATAAAGTTTTTGAAATAAAATCAAATTATGGGAAATTGAATAAACATAAAATTTTTTAAACAATTTAAATAAAATCCACTGTCTAACATTAAACATAGTGTCACAATGGTTTCAACAAAACTTTTCCCAATTATCATAAATAAGAAATTCTTATTTGAATTTATGGTTTAGGCTATAAAAAATTCTTGCATCTATTAGAAACATAAATATTAGTACTTAAGCCAACTTATCATGTATTAAAAAGAATTTCAACAAGTAATTCGCAATATACAAAAGCCAAAAGCGTACTTTTCTTTTTCGAATCATTCTTTATATGTTATGTAATCTTTCAAAAAGTGTTCAATACATTAATAACACTTTTTCATTATTACATTACTTTCTTTTAGTAGATTGACCTAAATCTTTTAATTTTAGGTGTTGCTTACTTATTGTCTTTTCTGACTTATTCCCAAATTTCTTTCTAACTTCTTGAGTCGTCAAATGAACATAATGATTACCTTGCTACTTAAGTTTTGTCTCCTCATAAATTAACATAATGGTCAATTAAATCACTTTCCACTTGTCTTAATAGTGTTAATTCGAAATGACCCATACTGAATAGGCAAGAAATTGAGAATAAATTGAATAAGAAAATTCCCATTCACAATCATCCATAAGGTTCTCAATTTTGCAGCAACATTAGTCATCTAAAAATACGATCATACATGGTACTAGTACAACAAAAAATCCATAGTAGTTATATCAATTAATAATTTTCGTTTTAGATATTTATCTACAACATGAAAACATTCTTATAATCAAATATTCCTTAGCACTATCACTATGAGGAACAATTATTCGCATAACCATAATGCTTAATCTGTTCGATCTCTCCCAAGCTTTATGGAGAATCTTTTCTTCCTCACTGTTTTTATCAGTAATAACAGTAAGTTTCTCAATTTAAAATGTTAAATTAAGATTTAACACATCTAAATTTTGAACTCAACTTACTCATTTTATTATGAGAAGTTAGTCATATTGAGAATCAGAACAGATGTAGCATGCACATTAAGGGATGTAATAAAACAAATATAATAAGATAAAATCTTAACAACAGTAATACTTTGAGTTAACAACACGTATGTATAACTTAAAAATATAAATACAATGTATAACGATAGTACCCCTTTGGGTGGCAACTATAAAATGCTAATAATGATGCTTACATGTATTTATATGTATACCTTTATTGGTGATGCATTATTTAATTAAACAAATAAGTTACCTTTGGATATTCTATATTTACCTAATTAAAAAATATATATATACGACCCTTTAATTTTTATTTAATTACTTGAAAATCAATTCCCTTTGAGGAATTATTTCTCATAATTAAATAAAATCAATATTCATGAATATCACAAAAATTATAAGCATCATAATTCATGAAATATTGCAATTATGTTTACTACTAAAATTAATATTCATCAACTATTATGGTTAGGCCACTTTGGTAGCTACCAACCTTTACATAATATGAATATTAAATTAGATAGTAACTAATTTATGATTAATTATGTCTATTACAAAAACTAATATTCATCAATCATTATGATTGGGCCACTTTAGTAGCTATCAATCTTCACATAATATGAATATTAAATTAGACAGTAATTAATTCATCATTAAGTTATATTTACTACTAACCCACACATAATATGAATATTAAATTAACTAGTAATTAATTAATAATAAATTTACCCATTTAACATTATACACACATACTCATAATTGTCGATTAAAGTTTAAGCAACTTCGATCTCAAAAACTTAATAGTCCGAAATTTCATAGAAAATATCTTTTTATTTTATATACATAATAAAATATATTATTTTATTTTCGGACTTAAAGATCATAATTGAATCAATTTAAAATTGATTCTACAATATGTATGTATGTTTGGATACGAAATAACAAGTTATTTGCATGTCTAATTTATTAGATTAAATTTATAAACTCACAAATTATTCTAGAAATTCAAATTCCTAAAATAAATAAATCAATACATATATTTTATGTATTCAATAACTTTAATTTTAATTTATTTTAAATTAAAATCAGAATCTTCAAATCATTGGACAAATACTTATAACAATAATTTAAACCTCTTTAATAAAATAAATAAATACACAAACTTTATGTATTTATTAATTTTTAACTAATAATAATAATGAGTCTTTATAATCCTTTCACAACTGACTGTTTCTATAAAACAATAGTAAGACAAATGCTATTATTATTATTATTATTATTATTATTCAATGTTCTTTATTAGTCATGCACGAAAATCAGTAACCTAAAGCATTGAAGTTGTTTGTCTTACACACATTATGCATACGTTTGTACTATTACATATATGTAAACTATGTATCAGTAATCAACTTTCATAATTCAATTTTGGCTCGGAAATTGAGGTACCCAAACCCAAAAACCACACGGACTGATCTAAACATACGATTCTAAAAGAATGGATTATACAATCATTTAATTTTAAAATTATACATATTATTTATGCAACTTTAATGAAAAATAATGAGTTCCTAAACCGTTAACTCTGATACCACATGTAAACTATAATTATTCGTGTTAAACCATTCATCACAAATAAATATGAATCCCATAATCTTAGAACTTCATAATTTTCACATATCTATAATGCATAAATAAATACTAGTTAGATATAAATACCTCGATTCACGATATCAATTCTTGTTGAGATTAAGTCCAACGTCAAGATCCTTTGATCACGAACTAATCTGCAACTCTGATCAACAGGCAAAGGTGGAAACTAGTTTCTCTCTCTTGGCCTTTTGCACACATAAAACTTTTACGTGTTGTTTCATTAATTGTACATAATTGATGGAGTATATGCACTTTTATAAAGGCAGAGAGAGGACCAGTTTTCCTATTAGTAACATAATTCTACTTTCCATCAAAGTAAGAAAAAAGAAAGGAAAACACTTTTCCAATAAGTAATTACCAAAAAGGTAATTATAAGTTGACCATAAATAAATAATATTAATTGATATCTATTTACTTAGCCACCAAGTAATATGTCACATGTCCAAATCATATGGGCCACAATTAAATAAATAATCTTACACAGGGTGAATAGTGGGGTTGCCCATCTCCATTCCTTTGGTACTATCGACGTGGGACTGGGAAGCTCTAAGGGAAGCAAGATCACCCTCAACTGCAGCAAGTTGTTTCCGTAATCTAGCAACTTCATCAATCAAGTCAGCCTTTGAAGCATCCATAATCACAGCCTCTACTCCTTCAGGTAAGTAAGTGACTTCTGAGACGATCTTGTTGGTTAGATTAAGAATTTTGTCACTCTGGAGGGCCCTTCTGATCTTGTCCTTGGTTGAAGATGTGACTGAAGGTGGTGAATCGTGAGTAGGAGGACTAGGTTGTTTCCCATTATTGGGCTTGGCATATGCTGATTGAGCTTTGGAGATGGGACTGGCATAAGAGACTTTTGAGGAGGATAATGAGCGATTACGAGAGCTGGAACTGGGGAAGGAAAAGGTGTTTGGGTGGCGAGATGGTTTTCCAGTAGATGGGGAAGCTCTGCATCTTAATGGGATTACAGGGGAGGTGGCTGGCGGGATGGTTTTCGGTGGGTGGATGAGGGGAGGAGGACCCATCTGGTTGTGGTCCTATTTGGTCTTTTTTTTATTGACTATGTTGACATGAAGACGTGGAGAAGACCGAAAGAATTATTACTTGGAGATAACAAATGACAGCTTAATGATATTGTCACAAATGATGAAGATTTTTATTAGTTTGAGGGTAAACTCAAAATTTTGAGCAATTCATTATTATTATTTTTAGATAAACATAGTTGATTATTTGAATTACATTTTTGTATATTAATTTTGTAATGATGTCATGATTATTTATTGTGACATTGTCAATTTGGATGAAATGAAAATTTATTTTATTATTTGTTATATTTTCTTTACGGAGACATGGCATATACTACTTCTATCCTATATCTTCATTATTGTTCTTTATATTTTCAAAAAATTTAAACTTGGTAACTATATATATCTAAACTAAAAAGGACAAGTTGGTAATTTTAAAAGGAGACAATGCCTTAATTGGATGTCCCCTTAAAAATTCTAATTTCTAAATATGAACATCTAATATGGTACAGATGGAGTACAATTTATAAATAACATGTGTATAGCTGAATTTTCGGTTTCAAATTTTTAATCCAAATAGTCTATTTATATATGTACGTATTTGTATTCAAATTTTTACAATTTTCATTTTTTTTGAATTTTTATAATACGTAACTTTTTAGAAAAATTTAATTTATATTGTTACATTCTCATAGCTTCTTAATTTTTTTAAAAAATTAATCCGTCTTTTTTCATACCTTATTTTACTAACTATGATTGTGCCTAAGTATTATTTATTTATTTATTTTCTTATGGTATTGTAGGTGCAAATAATTCGTTTAACTAAAAAATCAATAGGAATAGATACAACTCACTCAAAATAAAAGAACAATTAACAAGAATAATTCAGAAAGAAGCTTGTAATGCTTGATGATCTTTATTGGAGGTCTACGCCTCTATTTATATACAAAAAGATGATGGAATTATGGTAGGA
Source organism: Cornus florida (assembly GCF_030987335.1). Lineage (NCBI taxonomy): Eukaryota > Viridiplantae > Streptophyta > Magnoliopsida > Cornales > Cornaceae > Cornus > Cornus florida. The sequence goes on along the minus strand of NW_026775580.1, from coordinate 82,438,571 downwards.
TTCGCTCTGCTTGTCCTCCAATTCATTCCATATACAATTCTTTACCTATATAGTTCTTCATTTTCGTAATTCTTTTCATGTAATGTTTCCTCTACATTGAACTTCCTTTTATGTAAAATCCTTAAGTAAAAAGACTTTGATTCAATTGAACTGGACTTGGACATGATTTGGCTGGCCCAGAAATCAAGAGGTTAATATGAATAACCTTAGGTCAACAAAGACTTCATTTAGGCTTTACCAAAAATGGGCTTTGATGGGTCGATTTGACGAAGGGTTTGGACTCTGATTTATTTTAATGACACGGTTGATTCTTATTGGTGGGGAGATTTTTCCCTCCACACTTTGCCCCCAATTCCCTCCTAAATTGAACTACGGCACCTAGTTAGAAAGGAATTGATTTTGCATGGTTGCCAAATTTTGCAAAAGGCGGTTTAAGAAGTGACAATTGACATTTTGACCAAAGGACTTCCCCAAAATTTGTTCCCGCCTCCACTGCGTTCACTGCTTCATCGTGATACCAGGTTAGTTTTTCATCCATCTTTCTGATTTCGTATCATGAGCACTTCATCCACCCATGACAACGTAGAGATTATGGACTCTGAGTCCACACCTTCGTCATCCCCTATTTTTCTTAGAGTTCCTCCTTCTAGGGTTCCCAACCCTCGCGAGTCTGTGAAAGAATCTGCCGTGCGAGTAGGCGATTCCTCTCTACAAGCAGAAGTATCCACTTCTAGATTAGTTAGCATTTTTTCAAAAAAAGGAGAGAAATGATTTTGTCCGTCCGGCGTATCGAATTCACCATTGAAGAAGTAATGGAGGAATTTGAGATCCCCGAGGGGGTAGAGATTGCTGAATACCCAAAAAACGCTGATTTCAGTTCAGGTGAAGGTGTCAGAGAGAATGAATTACTTTTATTCGTCGGGCACCTTCATGCTCATCGTTTTCCCCTTCACCCCTTTTACCACTTGGTCTTCAATAAATTAGGTATAGCCCCTCCTCAAGTAAACCCTAACTTTTTTCGTATAGTCTCTACTTTCATTGTTCGTCGAAGGCTAAAGAGTCTTGAGTTGACTCTCGTTGACCTATTGATCACTTATTCTATTTCCAAACATCAAACTGAGCTCGGACGCTACTATCTTACTTCCTCTCTTCGGCAAAGGAAATGTATAGACCTCCCCACATCCGAGAAGAGATGGAAAGAAAGAATGATTATTGTTAAAGGGAATTTCATCAAAGATCTTGCCGATGAGGCGCTAGTAAGTTGCCCCGGCGTTCTTAAGGTCGAAGGGCATAACCCTGTAACAATAAATTCCCTTCTCTGTGATGAACGATGTTTTTTCTTCGTCCTCTGAATTCAAGGGAATCTGATTGTACCCAAAGTATGCATTAAGGAATGTTAACCTCTCGTAGCTTGTGGTAGCGTCCACCAATTGGTCTATCTTTGGTATCGAGAAACTATCTTTGGGACAAGCATTATTTAGATTGGTGAAATCTATAAATACCCTCCACTTTCCGTTCTTCGTCTGGACCACAACTACGTTCAAAAGCCACAGTAGATAATGCACTTCCTTGAAGAAGCCCGCTTGAAGCAACTTGTTGTGATACCCCTCGGATCCGAGACACGGGTTGATCAGGCCCAAGCCCAAACCCGAGGGAATATCAAACAATTAAAGTATTTTAAAGCGAACACAGATGACAAAATGAAATAATAAAGATGGAAATAAAATTGAAAGAAACATTAATTATAAAATCCTCCATGTATAACTTAAAATTGAAACTCCAATCCTTTAAAAATTCAAGGTTACAACTTGGGAATCCACTGATGGACCCCTAACCAAAAGTTCAACTGAAACTGAAAACTGGAAATAGATAATGCTAGAAATATCGAGAGAAGTCCTACGTAATCAGATGAAGGTGAGATTGTCCTCGACAAGCACGATCAAGCTCTAACGCTGGAACCGTCCTGTACCTAAAAAGAATAATGAAGGAGTGGGTCAGACCCACGAGCAAGTTCTAATCTAACTACAATCCATACAGTGACCCGATACGCAGATACACCGTAGACACCTCACAATATCTATCTAGTCCATACGTATAAATATATCCACACTAAGGGACATTCACTAGTCTATAATAGGGGTCTCAATCTGAATAGAAGGCAACATGCGAATACGCACCCAAAGGTGGGCATGAGTACCTAGACCTAACAGGGTACACCTCAACCTATTATAACCAGCTACGCATCCACTGCATATACGCACCCTAACCAACGAGTCTGAGACTCAAGCTCAACTCGTGGTACCATAAACATATATATAAAGTCCGTCCAAATCCAGGGTAAGCAATTCAACTATTTATTAAACTGACATACAATAAGCCAACTAGTTAGTCACTTAACTTATTCAGTTGATATGACTTAACTACCATCCGTTAATCCAGGAAGTCATCCAACTTGGTTATAGCTGATCTGACTTAGTCACAATTAGGATTCGATATCTTTCAATCCATTCCATTAATCCATCAGGTTAGGTTTATGCGTTTTGAGCTAAACCGTCCCTAATATGTCACCGTCCCATATCGGTACATACAATCCTCCATATCCAGGTAAATTACAACATATATAACAGTTTAATAATTTACCGACCCAAAAACCACCATCCAAACAATTGCAGAAAAATATTTAAAGTTTCAGCAATTTAAATCCAAGCATTTAACCATATAGTTGCAGAAGACGATTTAACAAATCAACAACTAACATCCAGAGCATGCATATACCAAATTTAATATGTCAGGGACTCCATCATGCATGTGAATAGGTTAAATAATCCTATTATTATCCAATAAATTGCTAAAATAATTTCAGAAGATTGTTTAATATTTCGGCAATTTAAAACCAAGCTTTAACCATATAGTTGTAGAAAACGATTTAATAATTCAGCAACTAGCCTCCTAAGCATGCATAGATCAAAATTAATAATTAAATGACCTTATCATGCACTTGAATGCATTCTAAAACAAGTTTTATAAACACATTATATTCCATCAAATTGCAGAATTTGAATTCAACAATTAATTCAACTTCCAATTGTTAACAACATAGGAAGTGCCTTAATTTTTACACTGTTTGTCCCGACAATTTAGAATTAAACTTTAATCAATTTAGGGTCTTAATGACACTCAAAATTCATTCCTTAATCCCTCTGTAAAGTTCCAAGTTCACTCAAATAGTCTCCATGCTCCAACAGTGAACATAGTACGTGGAAAATTAAAAAAAAAAACTTAAAATAAATAAAAAATAACAAGGGAGCCTGCTCCACAATTTGGAGCAGGCTCTTTTTCCAGTCTAGAGCCGGCTCTAGGACTCCCTAGAGCAGGCTCTACTTTGTTGTGGGAGCCGGCTCCCACTTCTAAGGAGTCGGCTCTCACCTCCTTTGAGAGCCTTCGTCCCCGGTGCGTCGTTTCAGCCCTTGTGCTCCTTCTCCGGCTTATTCCTAACACTCTATTAGTTTTTTAAAACCAAACTTAGGTGTCATATTAATACCCAGTAGCATCCTAATGGCTTGATAACAACAATTAAAATCAATTATAGAGGTTAAAATTTGCTACCGAACTAACCCGCGTTAGGAACAAAACTGAAACTATAATTCTATTCCAACCTCTCTGTTTCTCTTCACAAACTGATCTTAGGAGTCTTATATCATCCCATTAACATCCTGATCGGCTGATCAACTATACATCAACCTTTGGAATAGCACGAATCATTGTAAAATAGGGCTATTGGTCGGGTAAGTCGAACCACTGGGACTGCGCTAGTCTAATATAACCTAAATGTCTAGAATCATTCTTAGAATGATGAAGGGTTTATAGAGGTTTTGTTGGATGTCAATTAAGTTAGGAAATTAAAAGTGCATAAAACAACAAATTGCAAGAATTCAATGGAGTGAAGTACAAGTAAAGAAGGCTAGGGAAATGAATCCACCTCCATCCCTATACACATGCTAGGTTAAGATTAATTTAAGGGAAAAACAACATATATGATAGTCATGATACATAACAATACTAGGTTGCTATAATATCCTTAAGAAGTTTATTTCAATAAAAAGGCAAGAATAAACCATCAAAGTTTCACATGATTAACTACCTAAACTAAAATGTAGCTTAGAACATGTTTACTAAGTCAAGGATTATCAAGCCCTAATTTAAATGGTGAATGCACATAAAGCTAAGAATCAAGTATAGACCATCAAAGGAAAACCCTAAGCTATGAACTATCTAGGTTCTCCAACTCCATGCCATTAAAACCATTCCATGATCTAACTTCCATTGTCACTATGGAAGTGCAAGCAATATAATTAAGAAAAGTAACCATCCAAGACAAGATGAATAACTCACAATAATCATTTATAAACATTCAACATTCATTACAACAAAAATGAGGCTTTTGATCATGGAAAGACTATCAAAAATACATTGTAATCCCCAAAAATAAACTATACTAACACATGCTTACAAGGGAGGGGTTTCATCACCTCCCTAGATGAGGTTTAGTTGCCCATTGGTGAGCTAGAAGAAGGAAGAAGCATCATCCTCATCTCCATTTTCGTGCACCCTCTTTGGAGGTTGAAGAACACACCTTTTTTTTGCTCCCTTCTCTCTCCTCCCTCTTGTCAAAATGAAGGATAATCTTAAGTAATGTCTGGCTCCTCTCTTTTGTAGACATGTTACTCCACCCAAAAAGCCCTCTCTCTCCTCCAAGAAACATCCCCAACCAACTCATAAAGAGAGCATACAAAGTTAGTAAATTTCTGAGCACAAGTGGCTGATCTCGTGAAGCAATCTGCCCTAATTTCGAGCACTCGAAATAAGGCCTCGAGCACTCGAAAATTGGCCAGAATGCTCTATGCTTGGTTTGCTCTGCCCGGACCTACTTTGGTAAAATGGCAATAACTTTGAGCTCCAAACTCTAAATGATGAAATATTTGAAGATTTGGAAAGCTAATTCAGAGCTCTAAAAACTTTATGTTTTGGTGGAGATCCAATTCTCAAGTTTGGTTGGTCGAAATTGAAGAACAAGGCAAACTTTCATTGCTGCCAGGCAGTTCTGAGCACCTCTAATAAGAAGATCATAACTCTCTACTCCGAACTCCGAATGACGAACTGCTTGAAGATTTGGAAAGCTGATTCAGAGCTCTAATCTTTCATGTTATGATAGAAGTCCAGTTCTTGAGTTTTCTAGGTCGAAAATGGCGACAAAAGTCAGGTTCCACTGCTGCCAAGCTTCAGCATTGTGCCTTTCTTATCTAAAATTACAACAAAACTTCAACCTTGCTTCTTTTTGGCCAATGAACCTGAAAATGCATAAAAACATGGAAATGGAAATAATCTACATAAATAATCAAAAGATAGACTTAACTAATGCAATTTAGGGCGCTTGAATATATAATATTCGGCGCTTATCACATCCCCAGGGTTTGTTTACAGAAGATAGAGGCAAGAATCGTAACTAAAATCTCAACAGATTTTAATATGCTTTAATGAACAGAACTGGGAGCAACAATACACGAACTGTAAACAGATTTGGATTCAATGCATTCAAATCATCAACAAGCATACATTAAACACATAAGTTTCATTTACTAATTAGTTAATCCCTAAAGACTATCTAGGTGCACAGAACACGAGCCAAAGAGAAGGAGGAAGATAAGAACTTGCCTGTGATTTCAATTTTGAAATCCCTGTGGCGTCTCTAAGTTTTCCGGCAATTCTGAACGCTGCCAAGCTTCCTATAACTCTGCCTCTAATCCTTACTCAACCTCCTTGGTCCTCTCTGTACAATTCCTCTTAAGCCTCACTCTGTTTTCCCACAACTGCTCTCTGTTTCTCTCTATGTATCTTTGGTACGTGAATAGGGGTTTTTCTAACCCTTGATACAGATTATAACCATATATATATAGGCGTAAAAATCATAAACCCTAATCCGTGTTTAATCAGAGACAGAGCCCTAATTCTAAACCTAGTCTGCCCATGAAACTATCTCTGTTACAGCTTACCTATACGTGAAATTCCAACCCCAAAGGTAACTGTAACTTAAAACAGAATTAAATGAAAAAAAATAATTAAATAATTAAATCCACTTAACAAATTAATTCCAATTAAATAATCCAATTAAATAATTAAAAACACTTAAACAATAAAATGTCAATTAAATAATAAACGATAACTTAATTCAATTTAAAACACATGACAAATAGGTAAACAATTAAATCAAATCAATAAATAAAAATAATTAAACCAAATAATTACAAAAATACAATAAAAATAATAAATAAATACCGAGACTATCCTTTTAAAATTAGGGGTATTACACTTGTCGACTTCTTCAGCAATGATTCGGTTTCTTTCTAGAGCGAACCTCCTATGCTTTTGCTTGACTAGTCTATATGTAGGGTTCACTTTTAGGTTATGGCATGATACCGAAGGGTTGATTCCTAGCATGTCCGAGTGGATCCATGCAAATGTATTTGCATTTTTTCTGATAACATCTATCAGTACCTCATTTTCTTCAGCAGAAAGGGATGACCCCATATAAGTGACTTTTTGTGAATTCCGAGGATAACCTCTACTGCTTCAAAAGATTCCTCGGTGGGCTTCGCCGTTTCTGCTTCTACATACTCGAGCAAAGGGCTCTGTAATTGTTATTTAGCAACACCTTCACGGGCTGCTTCTGATCTGGATGTCTTAACTCCTTTCTTTATTTCTTTCAATGTCAACATGTAACACTCTTTTGCAGTAACTTGAACTCCCCAAAGGTTAATGACTTTTTTTCCGTCTGGTGATAAGCATCGCATCACCTGATATAGAGTAGACGGCACTCCATTCATTCAGTAAATCTAACCTCTTCCCATGATGAGATTGTAAGAAGGATGAATCTCTGTCAAAACAAAGTTTTCTTCTAGTATTTTTTTACAACAGTGACTGACAAATCGATTACCCCAATAGGATCCACTTTCGTTCCATCGAATCCCATCAAGGGACTAGAGGTAGCTCAAATTGTTGACGATGGGATCTTTAATTGCTCAAAGAGTGTTTTAGTTATAATATTGGCACTGTTGCCAGGGTCTACCAAGACCCTTTTAATCATACAGTTTGCTACCAGAAGACTAATAACGAGCGAATCTCCTTGGGAAAGCTGAACTCTGGATAAATCCTCGTCTCCGAATCCGATGCTAATACTGCCCAAAGTGATGGTATTCACTGAGGATAACTTTCTTAACTTATGGACGGCCTGTGATACCCCAGATTTCCGGATGCGAGTTGGCCAGGCCCACGCCCGACTACCCGAGGATATCAAACCAATTAGCAATAAATAAACACAGAATACAATTAGGATAAACAGGAATAAATAAAATTTGCTGAAAAGAAACTAGAACGATAATCCCAAAAACTGAAACCTTAGAATAAATTTTATAAATAAAGAATTATTCTGATACATCCAACTTCTCCATTTAAAATACAACTCGGGAATCCATCTGATAAACCCCTAATAAACTCCAACACTAGAAAAATAACTAAAGAACCCAATGCTAAACCATAAAGAAAACTCCTATATCGTCAGAAGAATAAGTAACCGTTTCTGCTCAGCACGAACAAGCTCTACAACCTGGAACCATCCATTACCTGAAAAATAATAGTGGGTCAGGCCCACGAACAAGTTCTAATCTAACTGCAATCCATACAGAGACCCGATACACAGATACACCCTAGATACCTCACAATATCTATTTAGTCCATAAGTATATATATATCCACACTAAGGACATTCACTGGACTACAATAGGGGTCTCCACCTAAATAGAAGGCATCATGCGAAAACGCACCCAAAGGTGGGCATGAGTACCTAGACCTAACAGGGTACACCTACCTACTATATCCAGCTACGCATCCACTGCATATACGCACCCTAACCAACGAGTCTGAGACTCAAGCTCATCTCGTGGTACCATAATCATATATCTAAAGTCCGTCCAAAAATCAGAGTATGTCATTCAATTATTCATTAAAGTGACATACAAAACACAGTCCAGGTAGTCACTAAACTTTTCAGCGGATATGACTTAACTACAACCAACTAATCCGGGAAGTCACTCAACGTAGTCCGTTGATCTGACTTAACCACAATTTAGGATTTAATATTTTACAATCCTTTCCTTTAATCTAATAGGTTAGGTCTTAGCGTTTTGAAGCCAAGTCATCCCTAGTATGCCACCGTCTCATACCGGTGCATACAATCCTCCATATCCATGTAAATTACAATATACAAATTATAATTCAATAATTTACAGTCCAAACCATTATCCAAATAATTACAGAAAACATTTCATTATTCTAGCAATTGCATTCCAACAGTAATCCAAATAATGGCAGAAAAAGTTTAATATTTCAACAATTAGCATCCCAAAGCATGTATAGATCAAAATAAATACATAGATGACCCTATCATGCATTTAAAAATAAGTTTTATAAACATCCTAAATCCCATTCAATTGCTATAATTTAGTTAAGCAATTAATCACCCTTAATCCCCCTTTCATCCGTTAACAGTATAGAAAATTTACTATTTTAGTACTGTTTGTCCCACTGACTCGGAGGCTAACTTTGATCAATCTAAGGTTTTAATAACACCCAAAATAAACCATTAAATCCCTCTGTGAAGTCCCAAAATTTCAGAACAGTTCAATTCCTTCCACCCATTACCTGTATGTTAAATTGTATAGTTTGATACTGTCCATCCTTTAGTGTAGAAACATAAACTATGCAACAAGAGGCTTTAACCACACTTGAAATTAGTATTAAGAACCCTAGTATGCTCACCACACATTCCATACCAAATTAAAAACATCCAAACATCACCTAAAACTTCAAAAAATCAATCCTCGTGAGAGACTGCTGTAAAACCAAAAAGAGAAGGCTCCAAAAACAAAAGGAGAAGGCTCTAAGAAAAGAGAGCAAGCTCTAAAATAGAAAGAGAAGGCTCTAACATCAAAAAGGAGAGGGCTCCAAAAAAAAGTAGAAGGCTCTAAAAAAATAGAGAAGGCTCTAAAAAAAAAGAGAAGGCTCCAAAAAAAGAGAGAAGGCTCCAAAAAACAAAAGAGAAGGCTCCAAGAATTCCTGGAGCTGTCTCCAAGAGGGTAGAGCCGGCTCTATAATGGGGGGGAGCCTGCTCCCTTCTTCTAGAGCCGGCTCTCTCCCTCTCTGAGAGCCGTCCGCGATTCTGTGAATTCTACTACCTTCGTCCCTGACTCCGGCTGCTTCCAACCCTCTCTGTTTATTTTAAACGTAAACCTAGATGTCCCAAGTATGTCCAGTATCATCCAGATTCATTATTCATACTGAATTGCATTACTAAAATCCTTTAACACTTATCGATTTTAACATGCTTATGAAAACTACTACTGTAACCAAACCTTCAAAAATCCTCACAGAACTAATTCAAGACAAAGATATGATTAGTTTGACATATAAAAACATGCACAATTCAGTTATTGATCCATTAAAACCCTAGAGCATACCTAGGTGCACAAAACACGAGCCAAAGGGAAAGAGGAAGAAAAGAACTTGCCTATGATTTTATTTGAAATCCCGACTTCGTGTCCACTATTTTGGCAACACCGAGTTACTGTCTAACCTCCTTCTACTTCTGCTCTTCCCTTCTCCTAGTTCTGACTTTGAAGCCTCAGTCAGAAACCTCACAGACTTGCTCTGTTTCTCTCAACCCTCACTCTGTATCTCTCTGTGTTTTGATACGTGAATAGGGTTTTCCAACCCTTCCTTCAGACTTTAACCATATATATATAGGCACAGATATAACCTAATTCCAATGGAAATCCGCGACAAAAAACCCTAATTTAAATTAAACCCTAGTCGGCCCATTGGGTAAAACCCTCATTAGAAACTTTGTTACTTCCACCTACAGAACTTCTAACAGTTTCAGTTGTGAAATCCCTAAAGACTTTATTAACGTAATTAAATAATTAAACCTCTATATTAATAAATCAAGGACACATAAATAATAAAAACAATTCAGATAATTTAATTAAATCCAGTATACAAATAAAGTAAATAATGCCATTAAATAATTAATTCCAATTAAATAGAATACTTAATCACGTAAGGCAAATTCAAATACACAATTAACAATTAAATCAAATAGAAATAAAATAATTAAACACATAAGCAAAAAGACACAAAAATCAATTAAAAATACACAAAAATAAACGTTAAATTCCAATTTTATCCTTTTGGAAAATAGGGATATTACACGGCCCTCAGTCTGGATCGGTATACCTCTTCTGATTCTTGGTCTTTGTGATACTCCTCGAATCCAAGACATGGGTTGATCAGGCCCAAGCCTAAACCCGAGGGAATATCCAACAATTAATATATAAAAAAGCACGGAATGCAAAAATGAAATAAGAATAAAATAATCATCTGAAAAGAATTCTAAAATATAATCCTTTAAACTTAAGTACTGAAAATCCAATAATCCAAAACCTCCAATAGTTTAACAACTCGGGAATCCATCCAGCAGACCCCTAATAATATCCCAAACTGAAACGGAAAAACTAAAAGAAATCCAGAACTAAATCATGAAGTGAGATCCTACGTCGTCAAAAAAATGAGTGACTGTCTCTACTCAGCATGAACAATCTCTACGCCTGGAACTGATGAATACCTGAAAATAGAAGATGGTTAGGCCCACGAACAAGTTCTATCCTACTACAATATATTCAAGCAGAGACTCGATACGCATGTACATCCTAAACAACTCAACAATAGCTATGTAGTCCGTACATATATATCTCCATACTATGGGACTCTCACTGAACTATGCAGGGGGTCTCAACCTGAATAGAAGGAAACATGCAAAACGCACCTGAGTGGGCATGAGTACCTAAGCCTAACAAGGTATACCTCAACCTATCATATCCAGCTACGCATCATACTGCATATACGCTCCCTAACCGTCGACTCTGAGACTCAAGCTCATTTCGTGTACCATAAATATATATTTAAAGTCTATCATATCCATCCATAATAAATCTAATTAGCCGTTCAGCTTATTCAGCTGCACTGGCTTACATATAAGTAGGATTTTATTTTTATAATCCGTTCCCTTATTCCATAATAGGTAGGACTTAGTAATTTGAGCTAATCCATCCCTAGTATGCCACCGTCCCATACCGATGCGTACAATCCAAACATCCAGCAATTGATAAAACAAATAATAAATGTACATATGAACTGATCCATAATAAGCACAAGAGAAATATATATATTAACCTGCTTACTCTAGTATTTGATGAATCTAAGTAAAAGTATACATCAATTAATTTCATGATGAACATAATAAAAGTAGATAAATTATCATGCTCATCCTAAACCACTGATACAAAATTATCCAACACCTGAGAATACAGATAATCAATCTCGCCGTCTATTATTCCATGACAAGTATAATAAAAATTAAATTAATTAACATGCTTGTCTACTACCAATAGTACATGATTAACTATATAACCATTCACAGAGAATGACTAAACCAAGGTTCAGTAATTTTGAGATCCTCCACAGCTGAAGTAGTAAATAAATTTTATTGAAACTTATCTACCATTCAAGTTATACACATCTATTGGTTTATTATGCATTAACCTGCCTTTGAATAATTTAAAGTGGCTTAAACATTACTGAAACCCCCAATATAACTCCTCCACGCATCTAGAAACTTAAAAAATCCAAGCCCCGTAGCCAAACAGGTCACTGCAGAGCTGAAAAATAAAAAAAAAAAATTCGAGGGAGCCGCCTCCCTAGATCATGGAGCTGGCTCCCTCCTTGAGGGAGTCGCCTCCAAATGGGAGCCGGCTCTCCTCCTGTTCCTTCATCATCATCAAGTCCGGCGACTTCCCAGACGTCTGTCCTCCATTCCTAGGGTTCCTAGGTGTCTGAACTAGGTTTTAGTGTGTTCCAGAAACAATTAAATTCTTTGTTTGTTAATCGACATCAATTAAATTATGAATTACGCAAAAAAGAATTTAAAACTGGTAATAAACAATTTGTGAACACGTACTATTTAAAGCATCTCAAACATGCAAACTAGATTAATTTTAGTCTTTATTTATCCCTGGAATTGTGTTAGATATGTAAAGAACACGAGTCAAAGGGAGAGAGTTAGGAATAGAACTTGCCTTGTGAGATTTCGGTTCAAAATCTCAGCGTCGTCTTCCTAAATTCTCCGGCGATCCTTCACTGTTCTAACTCCTTGTTCGTCTTCCTTGGTTCAACCCACGACCAACACTCATTTGCCAAACCTTAGGTTTCCTCTCTGTTTCTCTTAAGTCTCTCTCTGTTTCCCTCTAGTCTCTCTCTGCTTCACTCTGCCTCTAGTACGTGAATAGGGTTCTAAAAACCCCTTGGCAGACTTACTATTCTTTTTATAGGCTTAAGAAGAACTAAAGCCCTAATTCTAATTTTAACTTAGAGACGGCAAAATAACACTACAATAAATTCTACATCTAAGTCGGCTATATAAAAATATGATACCTAAAAGAGAACAAAACCCTAGTTAAACAACTGAAACAATTAAAACTAATTGAATTAAACAAACCAATTAATTTAAATAAAATAAACTAGACAATGTATTCATTTTCCACATAAACAAACATTAAATAATTAAACCAACACTCAATTAAATAATAACAATTAAAACAATTAACCAAATAATTTAACAAAATAAAACAATTAAATAATAAGCAAATAATCACTCAAAAATGAAATAAAACAATACTTAAAATGTCGAGACTATCATTTTAAAATTAGGGGTATTACAGTCTTCCTCCACCTTTCCATGGATTGCATGAATGACCTTCACTTGACTACTTTCTACCTTTCGAGGATTAACTTCCCTCGGCCTTATATGTTCTTTTGGCCTGACATAATCTTTTAGGTTTCCTTTGGCTATCATGTTTTCCACCTGTCGCCGAAGGGATCTGCAATCATTGGTTGTATGCCCATAATCCCTGTGGTATACGTAGTGTTTGCTTTTATCCCTCTGCTCCAGGGGTTACCGCATTGGCCGAGGGGCTGTGAATCTTACTTTGTTCTCCTGGAATAATCGAGCTAATGTAGTTCGGAGAGGTGTTACTCTCTCCCCAGTCTTCTGTCTTTTCTCAGGTAATTGAGCAACTAGTGCTGAAGCATACTGATTTTTCTAACTTTTTGAACTCGAAGCTTTTTCCCGAGGCTTATTTTCTACTGCGACGAGGGTGGCATGTTATGCTCGGTGAGCTACATTTTCTTTAAGCCGAATGTAAACTTGCGCCCTGACATTAAGAGTGTGCATATTTGGAGGGGAATATTTGACTAAAGAGATATGGAACTTAGTCCCTTGGATTATACCAATCTTGAATGCTTCCACAACAGTCTCAGGGTGACAATCTGCTATCTCCGAGGCCTCCATGTTGTACCTGGACAGGAAATCCTGTAACGTTTCACCTCTCTTCTGCCTTATAGTGAAGAGACTAGCGATAGTCTTTTTCTATTTTTTATTACCGCAGTACTGCGCTAAGGACATAGCACACAAAGTTTTATAGTTTGGGATGGACTTGTGTGTCCTATTCTTGAACCATTCCAGTGCAACTCCCATCAGACTAGTTGGGAAAACTTTGCACATGAACTCATCGTTGTGGTTATCCAAAGCCATCTTCTGAGAGTAGTGATCGAGGTGTCGGGAAGGATCTCTTGTACCATCGAATTGAGTGAAAGCTGACATGGTAATTTTTTTAGGTCTATCGACGTAGTATATCTGATCAGTAAATGGAGTCTTCACCAGAGAAACTTTATGTTCCCTGGCCATCTCGGCGGGCGTCTGAATCCTCAGGAGCTTCTTCTTGTCGAAGATCTCCTGGGCTCTATCTTGAACGCCATTTGTCCACACTGTCAGCTTACGGTTGGAGGAATATTGTGGTTGGGGGGAGCTCCCGCTGCGTTGCTTGGTAGTGGTTGCGGTGTTATCTGCACCATAGCTGTCTGGAGGGCATTGTTCTTCTGCTGAAGCAATGCAATCTGAGTTGTACTGGCCTCGTTTTCTTGACGGAGGGTCTCGAATTGCTGTAAAAACTCTTCTCGTAGCTTTTACATTAGTTCCATTTGTTGATCGGCTGCGGTTGCGGCTCATTCGATTAACATCCCAGATCATAATAGCATAAAATATTTCAATTCACTTATAGGAATATAATTTTATATGTTTCCTACAGACGGCGCAAAAGTGTAGGTACAAATAATTCATTTAACTAAAAAGTCAAATGAATAGATACAACTCACTCAAAATAAAAGAATAATTAACAAGAATAATTCAAAGAGAAGCTTGTAATGCTCGATAACCTTTATTGGAGGTCTACGCCTCTATTTATAAACAAAAAGATGATGGAATTATGGTAGGACTCACCCTGCTTGTCCTCTGATTAATTCCATATACAATTATTTACCTATATAGTTCTTCCCTTTCGTAATTCTTTCCATGCAAAGTTTCCTCTACATAAAACTTCCTTTTATACAAAATCCTTAAGTAAAAAGACTTCGATTCAATTGAACTGGACTTAGACGTGATTTGGCCAGCCCACAAATCAAGAGGTTAATATGAATAAGCTTGGGTCAATAGCGACTTCATTTGAGCTTTACCGCAATTAAGCTTTGATGGGCTGATTTGACGAAGGGTTTGGACTATGATTTATTTTAATGACACGGTTGATTCTTATTAGTGGGGAGATTTTTCCCTCCACAGGTATCTAAACACATTTTTTTTGGTACCTCACTAGTCAAATACTCGGCTTCTAATTGCCACTAAGATCTTTTACAAATTTAGATGTAAGATGCAATACCAAAGATATAAAGGTAAACACTCCCACCCCAAGCAATACTAATCTTAACAATCATGTAATACATTTACTTAGTGAATGAAAAACCTTCAAAGTTATAATTGTTGAGTTTTGTGGCTTCAACGCCCCTTGCGAAACTAAACATGATATTTAATAAAAGCTACTAGAAAATTAGACCGATCCAACTTTTTTGGACCAGTCAATATGGATGATATGTGCGGGAATGAGTTTCTTAATCCATTTTGGAAGCTAAAAGATGTGGGGAAAATGTTAAAGATTTGGAAAATAAATTATGGTTGCTATTATAGAGTTACAATTGATATGGTAACTCATTGTGCCAAGTTAGAGAATTCTTGTCCAACAAGGAATTCATGTGATGCAATAAGAATGGCAAAAATCCCGAACCCGCCCTTGCCCTACCTTATTTAAAACGTTGTTGGGGATTATTTATTTAAATGGGGCGGAGATGGGGAATTGTGGAGGGAAAAAACCTCACCAGTCACAACACACCACGCGGCGGCGAAAAGCAGCCCATAACCAAATTAAGATAACTAGAAGCCCACAATCAGTTGGAGGCCCAACAGAAGAAGCCTTACGCACGTACTAGTTCAACCCAATTAAAGTGAAGAAAGTTTTACTTAATATAAAGGCTGAGTGGGTGGCCTAGTCTAAACAAGGCTCGAATTCCATAACGTTTGCCATAATGATGTATGCACGATTAATAGGCGTAATTACCAACATTTGGGAATAAAAGCTAAGAAACGGCACCATGTAAATCTCTGAGAAAAAACTTATAAATAGAGCCTGAATGAGAATGAAGAGGCATCGAATTCCCAATATTGCTACTCTCTCAAAGATTTATTCGTTCCCTTCTTGATTGTTCTGTGTGTTTTTCATAATTTATCTCTTCAGGTGTTCGGGTGTGAGAAATTGCACCTACACTTTGGCGCCGTCTGTAAGAATTCCGATACAAGAAGTCCGTTCTCTATCTCTTACGTGCGACATCACTCCGGAATGGCAACAAAACCAGACGCCGTTCAACCATAGCAACAGGAGACCAAGCAGAAAATACGTAAAGAAATGCAAGTACAACTTGACGTCCTTCGACCAGCCAATGAAGCCAGTGCTGAGCAAATCAATATGATAAGGCAGGCTCAGGAAGCCAACGTGGTATAAATTAGCACTCTGCGCAGGGAAAACAAAAGACTTCGAGGCAACGCTCGACGGGACGATCAGCCGATCAACCCTGGACCCAAGCGTCAGAACGAAGATTCCCCTATGGAGCCGGGTGTGATTGTGATACCCCTCGATTCTAGAGCCACGGGTGATCAAGTCCAAGCACAGATCCGAAGGATATCAAACAATTAATATGTAACCGAACACCGAATACAAGATAAAATACGAAATAAAAATAATAATAAGCTGAAAGAATCTAGAATTACAATCCTTTATAATTAAATACTTAAAACCTGATAATCTAAAACTCCATAAGTTTACAACTCGGGAATCCATCCATTGGACCCCTTATTTAAATTCTCCAAACGATACTGAAATAATAAAAATAAAATCCAAAGCTAACATAGAGAAAATTCCTACATAATCGGAGGAGTGAATAGCTGTATCTGCTCTGCACATCCAAACTCTAACCCTAGAACTGACGAGCACCTGAAAAATAAAGAAGTGGGTCAGGCCCACATGTAAGTCCTGATCTACTACAATCCAAACAGTAATCCGATACGCAGATACATCCTAGGAAAACTCAACAATATCTAGAGTAGTCTATATATGTATATAGTACACACTATAGGACGCTCGCTAGTCCAGTAGGTTTGTCTCAGCCTGAATAGAAGGCAACATGCAAATACGCACCCTAGGGTGGGCTTGAGTACCTAGACCTACCAGGGAACAACACCTATGTCTAGTTATCCATCCTAGGCGATATACGCGCCCTAACCATGGTCATGAGACTCAAGCTCATTCCACGGCATCCTATAATATATATATAAAGTCCGAACTCCTCCTAATACAATATACCATCCATCTGTGTAGTGGTCTAATATATGTATAACCAATCCATCCTGAAACCATAGTAGGTCATTCAATTCACAATTGATATGACACCTGTAGGAAATGGACTTAACCTTTATGATTAATCCATACCTTAGTCCAAATTTAGGTAGGCTTAGTGTCTGAACTAATTCGTACCTAGTATGACACCGTCCCATACCGGTGCATACCATCCTCCAGTTTACATAGTTAATAACACAGTATATCTATTTATTAACCACATCCCAGAATAAGCATAAATATAGTTTAGCATGTATACAACCAATTTATGCCTCCAATATAACATTTAGATATCCCATTGCAGTTCTTTATAAAAATAAAAGACTATACACTTAGCTCCTCCAGTTAGCGTAGTTTGACGAAAACAGTATCAGATACTAACCAACCATACTCCAAAATTTGCATAAATATAGTTTAACATGCGTATAACCAAATTGTGCCTCCAATAACAATTTTAGAATCCCAGTTCCAATCCTTTAAATTGACAAATGAAGATTATACAATTTATTTCTCCATATAATACCATAACTGATGCGTTGTATGTTAGTTTGTAAACATCAGTTAATTCCAGCTAAGAACACATATATTTTAACAGTCATATGCTCTTAACACAACTAACAATATGATTCATAATTTAAGATCATGCAATAAAACCAATTGTCAGCGTAATGTAAATATTTAACCATTCACCTACGAGCCCTCTATTTAATCTTAAATTAATTCATATCCTCAATAACTGAATGTAAACTTGCTTCTTAACATTATTATAGGTCTCAAACACATATTTACAACATTCAGTAGCTTCAAACAGTTCCAGAAAATTCAATTTCAGCCAAACGAACCAAAAAAAACAGTTTCTGGACCTTTTAAGAGAGAGTAGGCTCTAGAAATTAAAAGAGCCTGCTCTTCTTTTCTTCAGAGCCAGCTCTAGGCTCATTAGAGCCGGCTCCATAAATTCCTAGAGCCGGCTCTACCTTCTAGGAGCCGGCTCTAAGGGGTTATAAAAGCCTGCTCCCTTTTCCTCTTAGCAACTTCGTCCGCTTCGTCGTCTTCTCTATTTTCTGTGAGTACCAGTTCTTGTAGAAATTTTTAGTGCATGTTTTAAGGCCTAATTCAGTTCCAGATTGATTGTAAAACAATGATATATCATCATACTAGAATTGAAAACAAAATACTACACAACGAAGCCAAATTACAGAACTACAGTTTATTTACTATCTTTCTGAAACAACGAAGAACAGGTTTAATTCCATAAAGTTAAACATTGATTAAATATGCATAAAAGTTGTAATTAAGCCTTAGTTTAATCCCTGGAGTCTTCCTAACCATGCACAGAACACAGATTAGAGAGATAGAGAAGAACAAGACTTGCCTTGAGTTTCAGACTTTGAAACTCTAATTCCACAGTTTATGGAGTCTTCCTTGAACTGCTCTGCCAATTCCCTAAGTTCACGCTCTATTTCTTAGCAGCCCTTGGTGATACAGACGTAGCTTTATGTTTTCTAAAACCCTAAACCCCAGTATGAACATGTATATATAGGCTTCAATTTACCAAATCCTATTCCAACTCTGACTATAAGTCGGCCAACGATAAATCCTAAAACCCTAAATTTAGATAAATAAAATAATTACACCGTGAAAAACTTAAACATTTAAATTAAACCAATTAAATTAAATAAATTAAATTAAGTCAATTTAAAAACAACCCATTAACATAAAAATGAAAAATACTCAATTAATCAATTCAAACAAAACCAAAACCAAAACCAATTAAAATAACAACTAAATAAAATCACAATTAATTCAAACATTCCAGCAAACAAATAATCAATAAAATAAAATAAAATGCAATTAAACAAATAAATAAATACCAATTAAATACATGTCACATAGGTAAACAATTAAATAAAATAATAAAACCAAATAATCACGCAAAAAAATAATAAATAAATGCAGAGACTATCCTTTTAAAATTAGGGGTATTACAGTGATCCCCCCTAACAAAAGGAATTCCGTCCTCGGAATTCGCCCTTACCTTCTTCCAATATTTCAGGAAACTACGAGCGAATGACATCCTCCTATTCCCATGTGGACTCAGCCTCATTGTGATGACTCCACTGCACACGAACCAAAGGGATAACCTTATTGCGAAGGATTTGATCCCGACGGTCAACAATACGACATGGTGGTTCCAAATAAGTTGCATCCGGCTGCAACTCAATCTCCCCAACATCGATATGCTGATACCGATCCTCATCGCGCAGAAATTTTCGCAACATGGAAACATGAAACACGTTGTGAAAGCGATCCAAGTTATCCGGAAGTGCCAACCGATAAGCCACAGCTCCCACTCGATTCGTAATCATGAATGGACCGATAAACAGCGGAGATAACTTCCCTTTCTTCCCAAAGCGCATAACACCTTTCATAGGTGACACTTTGAGTAGAACCTGATCTCCAACTCGAAACTCCAAAGCACGAGTACGTCGATCAGCATAACTCTTCTGTCTACTCTGAGCAGTACGCATGCGATCCTTAATAAGAGCAATCTTTTCAGAGGTATCCTTGATAAACTCAGGACCCAAGAATCGATTCTCTCCAACCGCCATCCAATAAACAGGTGATCGACACGGTCGACCGTACAATGCCTCAAATGGTGCCATACCAATAGTCTTCTGGAAACTATTGTTATAAGCAAACTCCACAAGTGGCAAATATTCCTCCCAGTGGCCCTTAAAATCCAAAACACACGACCGAAGCATATCTTCCATAATCTGATTCGCCCTCTCAGTCTGTCCGTCAGTCTGAGGATGATAAGCAGTACTAAGGTGTAACTCCGTACCTAAAGGCTGCTGAAAACTCTTCCAAAATCCAGATACAAAGCTCGAATCCCTGTCCGATATAATAGACAATGGAATGCCATGTAGCTTCACAATCTCTGAAATGTAAAGCCTCGCCAACTGCTCCGAAGTGTAGTCAGTGCAAATAGGCAAGAAATGAGCTGACTTAGTCAACCTATCCACAATGACCCATATAGAATTATGCCCCTTGAAAGAATTTGGCAATCTTTCCACAAAATCCATAGAAATGCTCTCCCATTTCCACTCCGGTATCGGTAGTGGCTGTAGAGCTCCTGGCGGCCTCTGATGATCAATCTTAATCATCTGACAAGTACTACACTGAGAAACAAAAAGAGCAATGTCCCTCTTCATACTTGCCCACCAAAACTGCCGCTTTATATCTTGATACATCTTATCGCCTCCTGGATGAATAGAGAACTTAGAGTGGTGAGTCTCAGTCATCACATCCTTCCTCAAACCATCAACAGAAGGTACTACTATACGCCCCTTTGTGATACCCCTCGATTCTAGAGCCACGGGTGATCAAGTCCGAGCACAAATCCGAGGAATATCAGACAATTAATATGTAAACAAGCAGAAAAATAAAAACTGAGTAAAAAAAAACTTAATAATAATACGCTGGAAGAAAACTAAAATAAGAATCCTCAGACTTAAACCGTACAACTCGGGAATCCACCTAGTGGACCCCTAATCCCAAAACCTTGAATAAATTTACATCATTAAAAACCAAAATTAAAGTAGAAAGGAAATCCTATGTAACTGAAAGAGTGAGTGTCTATATCTGCATCAACACGATCAAGCTCTAAGCCTGGTACTGTCCAACACCTGAAAAATAATAGAGTGGGTCAGGCCCACATACAAGTCCTGATCTATTACGATCCAAACAGTAATCCGATACACAGATACATCCTAGAAAGACTCAACAATATCTAGAGTAGTCCATATATGTATATATAGTGCACACTATAGGACGCTCACTAGTCCAGTAGGTCTGTCTCAGCCTGAATAAAAGGTAACATGCAAATACGCACCCTAAGGTGGGCATGAGTACCTAGACCTACCAGGGAACAACACCTATGTCTAGTTATCCATCCTAGGCAATATACGTACCCTAACCATGGTCCTAAGACTCAAGCTCATACCACGGCACATATAATAAATATATAAAGTCCGTACTCCTCCTAATACAGAATATCATCCATCTGTGTAGTGGTCTGATATCTGTATAAAAATAAATCCATTCTAAAACCATAGTAGATTATTCAATTCACAATTGATATGACACATGTAGGTGATGGACTTAACCTTTATGGTTAATCCATACCTGAATCCAAATTGGGTCGGACTTAGTGTTTTGAACTAATCCATTCCCAATATAGGTAGGTCTTAGTGTTTTGAACTAAGCCATCCCTAATATGACACCGTCCCATACCGGTTTATATACATCCATATAAGTGGGACTTAACCTTTTTATGGTTAATCCAACTCATTCCAAATTAAGTAGGATTTAGTGTTTGAACTAATCCATACCTAGTATGTCACCGTCCCATACCGGTACATACAATCCTCCAGTTCACGTAGTTATTAACACAGTATAATTATTTATAACCACATCCCAGAATAAGCATAAATATAGTTTAGCAAGTATACAACCAATTTATGCATCCAATATAACATTTAGATATCTCATTACAGTTCTTCATATATATGAAAAGACTGTACAATTAGCCCCTCCAGCTAACCTAGTTGACGGAAACAGTATTAGATACTAATCAACCATAATCCATTATATGCATAATTATCACTTAATACCTATAACAAGTCAATAGGAATTACTACAGAATCCAACCACCACATTTTAACCATTTAAAATGCTAATACAAGGCGTAGTAATCCAATCCTCCATAAACTCCTCTTATTGAACAGAATTTATAAAAGAAATATATCAATTAATTCCAAATCAAGAATAGATGGTTTCAAGCACTTACTATTCTTATACTTCCATTTAGATATAATGAAACCATAAATTATATATGCCAGAAAAAAAAATTCCAAGTTCCAGTAAATGGTTTGAATGTTCAAAACAGTTAGCAACACCCGATTTTTTTCCTTAAATTTAATTTGCTCCAATCCTTACCCAATCATGGATTAATATTTTCCATAGTATAACGGGTTTATTCCAGACCCAACAACAATTTAAAACAGCCTAAACAAAATTCCAAGAACCTATACAGACCAAACAGTGCACAGAAACAAGGTTTGGTGCGTTCAATTGAGAGCAGGCTCATTCAAAACAAAGAGCCTGCTCTATTTTTTCAAGAGAGCCTGCTCAACTAATCTAGGAGCCGGCTCCTAAAAGCTAGAGCCGGCTCCACCTTCCTTTGGAGCCAGCTCTAAGGTAGAAAGAGCCGGCTCCTCCTCTTCTTGGAGCCTACTCTTCTCCCCTTAGTTGCCGTCGTCCGTTCTGCTGCTTCTTCTTCGACTGCGGTGTTTTCCAGACCTCTGTAAGGTTCTTAATGGTTGTTTTAGGGTTCAATCTTAGTTCTAGGGTAATCTTAACCCACTGATATGCAACCACGATCTGAACTAGACACAAGTCTTACAGCAACGATTACATAATTTCTGATAGCAACTTTAGACAACTTACAACAGATTTATTTAGTAAAACTCAAAACTGTTTTAAAATCTTGTTCTAAGGATTAAACTCATTCTCAGAATAATTGTAAGGCATCCAATCATATTACTAATCTCAATAAAATAGGCTTAAACGTAAAAGACACAGATAGCAGAAAATCAACCAGTATGCAAAACAGTTCACTCACTGAGATCAAATAAATTCATATCTGCCATGGAAAACATGTTATTATGTTTGTGTCAATCGGTTTTATCTTTTATTAAAACCCTGAAGTCTAACCAAGCATGCACAGAACACGAATTAAGGGGAAAGAATAAAACAGAGACTTGCCTGCAATTTCAGAGTTTGAAACTGTAAACCACCGTCTCTGAGGTTTTCCGACCACCTTCTAAACTGTCGTTCCATGCCTCTGCTACTCTTGGTTAAACCCAGAAGCAACCTCGTTCCTTTCTCCTTGGACCTCTCTATTAAACTCTCAAGGTTTACTATCTGTTTTTCCTAAAATTCCTCTCTATTGCACTCTGTATTTTCTCTCAAATCCCCCCATCTGTTTATTCTCAAAACAATTCCAGAACCTCTGTTTCCCCTCCCCAGATATAACGTGAATAGGGTTTTCTCAAAACCCTTGCAGACATAAATTGTTCTATATATATAGGCTCTATCAAACCCTAATCCTAATTCCACCACTCATTATGTCAGCTACCACTTATATATCTACAAATTAAACCCTAACTTAAATATCACCCAAACCTAGTATTAAACAAGTGCCCAAAACAATCACGTTCATAATAACTATATCTGTATTAAATAACCAACTAATTAATTATACTTAAAACAAATACAGGAAAACAAATAAATAAATATAAAATAAATCACTCAAAACACATACCAAATTTCAAGTCAATAAATAATTAAATGCACAGAAAACAAAAAAAATAATTAATTAAAATGCACATAAAAACAAATTTAAATTCCCATTTTATCCTTTTGAAAACTAGGGGTATTACACCCTTGTACCTCAAACCTCCGTCAGCCCCAACATAGTAAAATGGAACCTCTCCAGAAGCTATCTCTGCAACCTTGTCAATGCACTGCTGATCCGTGAGTTGTGCTTGTAAAACCTTGCGAATGATGGAAGGTGTAACCACCATGCAAGCCATAAAAGCATCCGATAACTCATCCACACTCTTCAAAGCATTCGACTCAGTAATGAATAGAGCAGAAAGACTACCAACAGGTCGGCGACTGAGTGCATCCGCCACCACATTCGCTTTTCCTGGATGGTACTGTATAGAAAAATGATAGTCTTTTACAAACTCCAACCACCTGCGCTATCTCAGATTCAGCTCTCGCTGAGTGAACAAGTACTACAGACTCTTGTGATCACTGAATAATCTAAAGGACTCACCCAACAGATAATGCCTCCAAATACGCAAGGCAAAGACCACTGCTGCCAACTCCAAATCATGTGTTGGATAATTAAGCTCATGAGGCTTAAGTTTTCGAGATCCATAAGAAATCGGTCGCTCCTCCTGCATCAATACACATCCAAGACCCTGCAACGAAGCATCCGTGTAAACAAGATACTCTATCCCGCTTGTGGAGTAGCCAGAACCGGTGCAGAAGTGAACTTCCTTTTCAGCTCATCAAAAGCTCGCTGACAGTGTTCATCCCACACGAACTGCACACCCTTCTTGGTCAGATGAGTGAGTGGTCCCGCTATCTTGGAAAATCCCTGGATGAATCTCCTGTAATATCCTGCCAGACCGAGAAAACTCCGAATCTCAGTAGGTGATGTAGGCTGTCCCCACTCAACCACCGCTGAAATATTGGCCGGATCCACTGCTATCCCCTTTTCTGACACCACGTGACCTAGAAATTTCACCTCCCGCTACCAAAATTCATACTTCTCGAACTTGGCATATAACTGGTGCTCACGAAGCGTCTACAAGACTATGCAAAGATGTCTAGCATGATCGTCCTCTGACCGAGAATAGATCAAGATGTCATCAATAAAGACAATAACAAACTGATCCAAATAAGCCCGGAAGACTCTATTCATTAAGTCCATGAATACTGCAGGTGCATTAGTCGTCCCAAACGGCATAACACGAAACTTATAAGAACCATATCTCGTGAGAAATGCTGTCTTAGGAACATCCTGCTCCCTAACCCTCAGCTGATGATACCCAGAACGCAGATCAATCTTGGAGAAGTATGTGGCTCCCCTTAACTGATCAAACAAGTCATCAATCCAGGGCAAAGGATACTTGTTACGAATCGTAACCTTGTTCAACTCCCTATAATCTATACACAGACGAAGTGAACCATCCTTCTTCTTCACAAACAGAACCGGTGCTCCCCAAGGTGATGTACTCCTACGAATAAAACCCTGGCTGAGTAACTGCTGAATCTGATCCCTCAGCTCTCTCATCTCCACCGGTGCCATCCTATAGGGTGCCCTAGCAATAGGCGCAGTGCCTGGAGCTAAGTCTATCACAAAATCAATCTCTCGACTAGGTGGCAACCCTGGAATCTCCTGAAATACATCCGGGAAATCCTGTACAATCAGTATGTTATCCAATGGCACAGTAATCCCCTCCTTATTTTCCTCCTCCACATGGAACAATTAGGTGCCACCGCCCCCTTTAGAACGTGGCATAGCTACTACATACATATCCTGACCAAGTATGGTAAAAATAATAGATCTATCAAAATAATCAACTTGAGCATGGTAGTGAGACAACCAATCCATCCCAAGTATCACATCATAAGTGTGCATGTCCAGGACCAGTAGATTGGCTAGAAATCTGAATCTGCCAATATCTAGTATCACAGGCTCATCACTCTCATGTATAATAGCTGTATCACCCAATGGTGTAGAAATACCCTAAGGTCTAGTGCATACCCTCGTCCTCATCCCAAATAGTGCATACCCTAGACAGCAGAGAATGATCCTGGTTATAGTGGAGAACCGACCAAAGGAACGACCGATCACCTCAAAGGTCCATCGGGAACCCCCGGCCATTGAGGGACAAGCCCCTGAGAAGAAGTCCCGAACGGCCGAAAGAATCACACCTCTCAAAGTAATGCTGGCCAGACTGTACCAAGAGACTAATGCAAGAAACATCTTACAGATCCCACCACCAATCAAACAGCCAATGGAGCAGAGAGACCAAAGTAAACACTGTGCATTCCACAGTGATTTTGGCCACCTAACCAATGATTGTAGGAGCTTAAGAAGACAAGTAGATGCGTTAATAGCCAAGGGCGAATTGACTGATTACCTAATTACCCCGAGACAACAAAGGCAGCAAGATCAAACCCGGGCAATTCCAAATGCCACGGTAGAAAACCATTATGTCTGAGTAATCAACATAATTCATGGCCATCTAGAGAAGTATGACCAATCGAGAAATTCCTACAGGATCCAGCTCAAACAAGCCCATAAGCTGCGAAGGATTGATGAAATCAACGTTGTTGACTACAAACCCAATCCTGCACAAGTTTCTTTTCATAAAGGAGATCTTAGAAAGATACAATACCCGCACGAAGACCCATTAGTAGTTAGCCTACTAGTGGCCAATTGCCTGGTCAGACGAGTACTGATTTATCCCGGCAGTAGTGCCAATATCATAACAAAGTGGACGTTTGATCAGTTAAAAATTGGCCACAGATCAGATTCGCCCCACTAGAAGCCCTTTGGTAGGATTCGATGGAAGAAGAGTGGAACCCACAGGTGTAATCACACTGTCAGTCACTGCTGCTGAAAGATCTCTGAAAGAAAACTTCGTGATTGTGGATATTCATCCTACCTACAATTTGCTAATGGGCCGAGAATGGATCCACTGCATGGAAAGAATCCCATCAACCCTACACCAAGTCATGAGATGCGTGAGCCTGAACGGTCAGGAGATCATCGATATCTGGGGGGACCAAGTAACAGCAAATGAGTGCTACCACACAACGATTTATCCCTCTGATAAGGGCAAAAAATTATTAAAATAGCAATTACCGAGTTCTTCCCCTCCCGAAGAGAGGGAGGAACCGAAAGAAGAGCATCCTACCAAGGAACCCCTAGAAGCCGCGCAGATAGTCGCAGGGGATGAGCACAAGTTAACCTACATAGGGACTCTCTAGTCAGTTCAAGAAAAGGAGCTGACAGAAATCCTCAAGCAGAACGCCGACATCTTCGTTTAGAATCATTGGGACATGCCGGGAATTGACCAACGGATAGCCTTTCATAGCCTAAACGTGGACCCTAGCCACTATCTGGTGAAACAAAAGCAGAGAATGTTTGCCCCCGAAAGAAATAAAATCATTGTTGAGGAAATCAATCGACTTTTAGAAGTAGGATTCATCAGAGAAGTCCAGTACCCTCAATGGTTGTCAAATATGGTGGTTGTCTAGAAAAAGAATGGCAAATTAAGAGTATGTATTGATTTCACTAACCTGAACAAAGCATGCCCGAAAGATAGCTTCCCACTCCTCAAGATCGATCAGATGGTAAATGCTACGACCGGGTATGAAAAACTGACTTTCCTTGATGCTTACTCAGGTTACAACCAAATCCCGATGAACCTTTTGGATGAAGAGAAAACTTCTTTCATCACCGAACGTGGGACCTACTGTTACAAAGTGATGCTCTTCAGATTAAAAAATGCAGGGGCAACTTATCAAAGAATAATCAACAAAATGTTTGAAGAGCTGATCGGCCGAACGGTCGAAGCTTACATAAATGATATGGTTGTAAAAAGCAAAGATAAAAAAGATCTTCGGCAACACCTGCAGGATGTATTTGATACTCTCAGGAAACATAAAATGATGTTAAACCCAGCAAAGTGTTCGTTCGGAGTATCCTCGGTCACTTGGTGAACAAGAGGGGAATAGAAGCAAGTCCCACTCAGTTGGCAAAAGTGCTATAAAGCCAGGAGCCCCGAACAATGAAGGAAGTCCAAGTCCTCACTAGGAGAGTAGCAGCTCTTAGCTGCTTTATATCCAGATTAGCAGACAAATGCAAACCATTTTTTGACGTAATCAAAATAAGAAAATGAGATATTTAGGGGGTAGAGTAAAGAGAAGCTCTCGTGAAACTCAAGGAGTACATGACAAATCCCCCAATTTTATTTGTCCCAGAGCACGAAAAGCCGTTGTACCTTTACCTAGTGATATCTCAGTCAGCAACCCGCTCGGCCCTAGTAAGAGAAGTGGGAAGAAAGCAACACCCGGTCTTCTACTCCAACAAGGCCACGACCGACGTAGAAAGCCGATACTCAATAGTAGAAAAAATCATCCTTGCTCCAGTTCAGGCCAAAAGGAAACTTCGACACTATTTCAAGGCTCATCGGATAGTAGTCCCCACGATACACCCTATCAAAACAATTCTCAATAAACCAGATATTTCAGGTCGGATCACCAAGTGGGCAATCAAGTTGAGCTCCTTTGACATTCGATACGAATCACACACCGTAAAAAAAAGGGCAAGTGATTGTAGATTTTCTCTTGGACGCTGACCCAGGGGAAGAACAACAAATCACAGAAGACCCTCACTGGGAGTTATACGTCGATGGTTCCTCGAGTCAAAACGGAGCCGGAGCAGGGCTGGAGATAAGAACCCCCGAGGGGACCAGAATCCAACAGTCAATCCGATTAGAGTTCCCGGTCACAAACAATGAAGCAGAGTATGAAGCGTTGTTGGCAGGGCTCAGATTGGCCAAAGAACTCCAAGTAAAGCACCTCAGAGCCTATAGTGATTCGCAATTCATCACCAGGCATGTGACAGGAGAGTACACCTCCAGAGAGAAAAGAATGAATGCATACCGAGAAGAGGATGAAAAACTGGCAAAGTACTTTGATACAATCAAGTTTCAGTAGATCCTTAGGGATAAAAATTTGATAGCCGATCGCCTGGCGAGTGCAGCATCCATAGTGGATGAATCACTAACCAAGGTCGTCCCCATTGATATCCTAGATACGCCAAGCATCATAAGGGGAATACAGGTACTGGTCATCCCGTGGGAACCAAGCTGGATAGATTCAATACTGGCTTACCTTGAGAAAGAAGAACTCCCCAACTCTAAGGAAGTGGCCCCGGAAGCTAAGGATGAAAGCTGCCAAATATTCAGTTGTAGGAGGATAGCTCTTTAGGCGATCGTATTCCAGGCCCTACCTCAAATGTTTGACACCTATGGAGTCCCGAGAAGTTTTAAAATAGATACACGAAGAGGAATACGGGAATCATTCTGGGGGCAGGTCACTGGCTCATAAAGCTCTCACTCAAGGTTATTTCTGGCCCTACATGGCAAGGGAAGTGAAAGAATACTCCCACAGATGCGACAAGTGTCAAAGGTATTCCCTTCTTGTCTATCGGTCCCTAGAAGAAATACACACCATGAACAGCCCATCGCCGTTTGTACAATGGGGAATGGTCGTGGTAGGACCCTTACCAATGGCTACATCGTAAAAAAGGTATGCCCTGTTAGCCAATGATTATTTCACTAAACGGGTAAAGGCAGAGGAATACGCAAATGTGACTAACGTCCAAATGAAAAAGCTCGTTTAGAACAATCTAATATGCAGATTCAGAATCCCAAAGTCCATCATCATGGATAACGGGCCAAATCTGGATAATCAATACACTCAGCGTTTCTTCGATAAGTATGGAATCAACCAAAAAGTATCAGCTGCATACCACCCCCAAGGCAACAGGCAAGCGAAAATAATTAACTAAACAATCTTTGCCTGCATCAAAAAAAAGCTTGAAGATAAAAAGGGGAAGTGGTTGGACAACTTGCTAAATGTCCTATGGGTATACAGAACCACCCCGAGACGTCCCACTGGCGAAACTCCTTTCTCTTTAACTTACGGTACCGAAGCTGTAATCCCCACCGAAGTGGTAGCACCCACCATCCGAAGCTTAACTTGGGACCAGAAGTCAAATAATCAACTTCTGGAACACAGTCTGGATCTATTGGAAGAAAAAAGAGAAGCTGCAACCATCCGGCTAGCAGCCTACCAGCAGAAGATAGTAAATAGTTATAACAAAAGAGTCAAAGGGAAAAGCTTCAATCCAGGAGATCTGGTACTCCTAAAACCAGGGAAGTATGTCGGCAAATTAGAACCCAACTGGGAAGGACCATACCGAATATCAGACGTGATTGGAAAATGAGCTTACAAACTTCAACACCTGGATGGCACAGAAATGACCAAGCCAAGGAATGCAATGAACCTGAAAAGGTATTTTCAATAAAGTAAATCATACAATGTTTTCCAATACTCTACTTTTTGAATGAATAAAGCTGCTAACAGTCTTTTTCAAAAGTCCCACATTAGATAAAAATAAAAATTCTGATTGTTATTTAAAGTAAAATAACACGAAATCAAAACAGTGGAATGGACCCCCTGATGGTAGGCAACCCATAATGGGACCCACCATCAGGGGTCTCCACTTCACACTTTTTATCTTGTCATAGATGAGACTTCTTCACCTACAAGAAACGATGTCCCACATCATTTAAAAAATGAGTTTTAAGCTTTTCTTATAAAGTCACTGTCACATCCCGACTTTTCTAATAAAATCCACAATTTGTTCAAATACAAATACATCAAAATACACCCAGGATCACAAAAAAAATACCCTCTTTTATACAAAGTCAATTTCCTCAAATATATAAAAAAATTCTCCAAATAAAAAAATAAAACTCGCAACACCAACTCTTCATCCTAAGCCCATTTCTAGCAATCCCCGTTCATCTTCGGTACCTAAAACTGGAGGGTGGTGAGACAAAAAGTCCCATGAGGAAAAACCATAACAAGAATTTCATGGAGGTTTAATAAAACAACTTCACAAAATAAACATATACAGGTGAGTATAACAAAATACATATGCATTTCATGAAAACATTTAATAAAAACATTGAAGCAAAACCTCCCCATGCCATTCAAGGTATAGAGAACCCTACACTGAAAAATCATCAAGCCTCAAGCTCCGGCTTCTCTGCAACCTCAGCTCCTCCTCTGTTTCTCAAAACTCTCTGTATCTCTCTCTATTTTTCTCTCGGCTCACTCTTTCTGCAACTCTCTAATTTTTTTATCTCCATTTGTTCACCAAAGTTATAAAACTGATACTGATATTTAAAGGCCAAATCCACCGACTCCAAATTAGTATACACCATACGCCTCCATCAATATCATTTCAAATACCAACTTTAGACAAGTCCACGTGTATAAATTAAGCCCAAGTCAAAAAGGTGGGTCTGCCAAAATCTTATCACATTTCTTTAGTTTCCATAGACAACCCCCACGTGAAGAACTGAGTTCAAAGAACCTATGGCCACAAAATTCTCTTCGTGGGTCCCGCCCACCTACTTTTCCTTTCTTTTTCTTTTTTTTTCTTTCAATTTCATCCAGATTCTCTTCCTTCATTTAGACAACAATATATATATATATATATATATATATATATATAATGTAATAAAATTAAACCAATAAATATCTCATTCATGGGTCCCGCAAATACCCATTTCTATTTCATTTTTCTCTTTTATTCCGCTGGTACTTGCTTGCTGCCACCCTCAATTGTTACACAAACATATATATATATATATATATATATATATATATATATATATATATATATATATATATAATATGTAACATAAAAATAAAATAAAATCAGCTAAATTGCAAGTCTCCAATGCTTTAATTAAATACTTAATCTTGGCTAAAAAATTATGAAATAAATTAAATTTAAAATCTTAAAAAAATCTAGGTTATCACAGTCACTCTCTTGCTTATTTGTCAGTGTATGGACCCATTGACAATGGAATCCCATCTACGACATCGAGATGCCCCATTGTTAGAGGTCTCCATACACTCCCCACATCTTTTCAACAAAAAGTTATTTTTTGTTCCTAGAACTTAAGGTCCCACATCGACAAAAAAGGAAATGAGTCATTTGTTATTAAAATATGACCTGCTGGATATATAGTCAGTGGATGCGGGCCCTGAGTTATGGGATCCATGGGTAGATACGGCCCATTATCGGAGGGCCCGTAATTCAGAGCCTTCCCCATTTTTCTCTAGGAAAGATCTTTTCAAGACAATACCCAATTTTAAATAAATAAATAAAAGTATATATATATATATATATATATATATATATATATATATATGTTTTCTATAAAACAAAATCGCTCGAATTCAATGTTAACAGAACAACTCCCCTAGAAAAATAGAAACCTGATACCCGTTTTACCAACAAAGGCCCAAATAAAAGGGGCCAACCTTTGTGGAAACGATTTAGTTGGATCGACAAAAACAAAAAATAAAAAATAAAAAATAAAACCGAACGGCTCGAAGAGCAGATCGCAAAATAGGCGAAGGCCCCAAGAGCCGAACGTCCGATCAGGTTTGATCAGAAAATTGATCAGGCCTAAAAAGCCGAACGGCCCCAAGAACCGATCGCAAAATAAGTGAAGGCCCTAAGAGCCGAACATCCGATCAGGTTTAATCAGAAAACTGATCAGCGCAAAAAGCCGAACAGCCCCAAGAGCCGATAGCAAAATAGGTGAAGGCCCCAAGAGCCAAACGTCTGATCAAGTTTAATCAGAAAGTTGATCAGGCCCAAAAAGCCGAACGGCCCCAAGAGCCATCCGCAAAATAGGCGAAGGCCCCAAGAGACGAACAGCCGATGTGATACCCCTCGGATCCAAGACACGGATTGATCAGACCCAGGCCCAAACCCGAGGGATATCAAACAATTAATATATAATTGAACACAGAATACAAGATAAAATAAATAGTAATAATAATAATAAGCTGAAAGAATGCTAATTGAAAATCCCTAAAATAATATAATTATTAAAATCTGTTAAATCCAAACTCCATAGGTTTATAACTTGGGAATCCATCGATTAGACCCCTTATTAAAAGTTCTCAAACCGAAACTGGAAACTGAAATAACCGAAATAAAAACTAAAGCTAACATAAAGAAGATTCCTACATAGGCAGGGGAAAGAATATCTGTATCTGCTCTTCACGTCCAAGCTCTAACCCTGGAACTGACGAACACCTGAAAAATGGAGAAGTAGGTCAGGCCCACATGCAAGTCCTGATCTACTACAATCCAAACAGTAACCCGATACGCAGATACATCCTAGAAAGACTCAACAATAACTAGAGTAGTCCATATATGTATAAGTACACACTATAGGACGCTCACTAGTCCAAAAAGGTCTGTCTCAGCCTGAATAGAGATACCATGCAAATCTCACATACTGTGGTCATGTGTATCTAGACCTACCAGGGAACAATACATCTGTCCAACTATTCATCCTAGGCAATATACGCGCCCTAACCATGGCCATGAGAATCAACTTATACTACGACACTATATAATATATATGTAAAGTCCGTACTCCTCCTAATACAAAATACCATCCATCTATGTAGTGGTCTGATATATGTATAACAAATCTATCCTGAAACTATAGTGGATCATTCAATTCACAATTGATATGACACATGTAGGTGATGGACTTAATCTTTATGACTAATCCATACCTTATTCCAAATTAGGTAGAACTTAGTGTTTGAACTAATCCATACCTAGTATGTCACCGTCCCATACCGGTACATACCATCCTCTAGTTAACATAGTTGACAAATCAATATAATTATTTATCAACTACTTCCGAGAATAAGCCTAAATATAGTTTATCATATAACCAATTCATGCATCCAAAATAAATCTTAGAATTCCAATTACAGTCCAATAAATTGACAAAGCAAGAGTATGCAATTTATTCCTCCAAATTCAACATAAATTGACGTAGTTTAATAAAACCTACTATCAATTGATTCCATAAATAAGCACTAATATAGTTTAACATGTGCATAACTAATAAATGCATTCAACATTCGATTTATAAATTATTTTCCAGTGCTTGATATAAATGAAACAAAGCTGCACATTTAACTCCTCCAAACAATCCCCAGATTGATGTAGTAGTATATATTACAACATCATGCATTCCTATTTAAGTATAAATATTTCAGATGAACAACTATACTCTTTACAGTGCCACAACATGATTAATAGTAACAAATCATACAAGTAAGAGTTGTTAAAAACTTCCATAGCAATTTAAGTTCATCTGCCAACCTTCCACATGCAAGCTTAATATTTAATCCTATGTTGTCTCATGCTTCAACACATTAATATTTTCTTGCTTCCTACTAGTTTTACATTTCTGAAATAGATATATACACCATTTACAGCAGCTGTAACATTTAAACCAATCCCTACTGTTCCAAAGCAACCCAGAAATCCAAAATACCAAGAAGAGAGGAGGGAGCCGCCTCCATAAAACCTTGGAGCCGCCTCTCCCTTGGTGGAGCCGGCTCCATAACATGTTGAGCCAGCTCTAACCCTTGTAGAGCCGGCTCTACACCTTTGTAGAGCCGGCTCCCTCTTTTGGTGAGTCGGCTCTCCTCCTTTGAGAGCCGTATCCCCTATTCTGATCATCTTCTTCGTCTCTGGCAAAGTCCAGAACCTCTGTTCAGTTTTTATAACTTAATTTAGGGTTCAATTGTCCTAGAATTAATTATAAGAATGTCTCCAATCTCATATACACAAAGGTTAAGCAAGATTAAAATTCATGCAAACAGATTCTTAAGCAAGAATAACTTCCAACACAAAAACCAGATTTATGCAACGATTTAAAAAAATTGATTCAATCATGCTTACAAGATTAATATTAACTTTAATTTAATCTGTTTTAATACTTGATTCATCCCTGGAGTCTAACTAGGCATGCACAGAACACGAACTAAAGGGAAAGAGAATGACAGAACTTGCCTTTGAGTTTCAGACTTTGAAACTCTAAACCACCGTCTCTGAGGTTTTTCGACCACCTTCTAAATTGTCGTTCTACTCCTCTGCTACTCTTGGATAAACCCAGAAGAAAACCCTTGTTCCCTTCTTCTTGAACTTCTCTGTAGATCACTCAAGTTTTCTTTGTTTCTCTGTCTCTCACTCTCTGTATCTAGGTACGTAAATAGAGTTGTACGTACTTCCCAAAACCCTAAACCCACATTATGATATATTTATAGGCCCAAAACAATAACCCTAATCCGTGTAAAAATTAGAGACTAAGCCCTAATTCCAACCTTAATCGGCCCATGAAACTACCTAAGTTGAAACAGACGGCGGCTATGATAAAACCTAAACCCTACGTTACGATAACTCAATTATAAACAATTAAATAATTACCATTTAATACAATAATTAACCAATTAATATAAAACGCAATTAATCAAATAACTCACGAAATAACAATTAATTTAATTTAAAGAAAAATACAATTTAAACAATTAATTAAATAAAAATACTATTTAAATAATTTATTAAATTCCAGGACTGTCCCTTTTAAAATTAGGGGTATTACATTCTTCCTCCCTAACAAAAGGAATTCCGTCCTCGGAATTCGCTCTTACCTTCTTCCCATAATTTAGGAAACTACGAGCGACTCGAACCTCCTATTCCCAAGTGGACTCAGCTTCATTGTAATGACTTTACTGAACACGCATCAAAGAAAAACCTTATTACGAAGGATTTAATTATCCCTACAGTTAATAATACTATTCGGTGACTTCAAAATAGGTCGCATCTGGCTGCAACTCAAATTCCCCAACTTCGATATACTAATACCCTCGTCCTCATCCCAGATAAAAAAATATAAAGACCGAAATATAACGAGTGTGTGGCACTCCACAAAACACGTCCTAGTAATCATGAATAGGAAACTTACCCTCACTAGCCTGAGGTGCCTACCTATCCTGTGGCATGGGGTTGTACACCCTGCTATAGTGCAACTGCTGCGGTGCCTGTCCCTGAGGCTGCGGCGGTGCCGGTAAAGCCGAATAAGTCTGTCCCTGAATCCGGGGTACCTGTGGAGCGGGTAAAGGTACTGGCGCCCTCTGCCCCTGCTGCACATGCTGCCCCTGTCCCTGTCATGCTTTAGGACACTGCCTGGAGGTATGACCATACTCTCCACAAGTGTAGCAACTACCCTGGAAAGTACCAAATGGCCTCCTCTGTCTGTTAGCCTGTGGCTGACCTTGTCCAGTCTGTGGTCCCCCATTCTGCTGCCCATGAATAAGTAACACATCCCTGTTATCATCTGAACCACTCTTACCTGGAACTTGCCCTTGTCATTCTGTCGATGATCATTTCTATTTCCCTTCTCAACTGACTGATTAGCAGAGTCTTTATCACCCCGCTTCTCACCCTTGGCCTATCTGATGTCCACTGTCAGCTGATACTGCTGCAAAGCGGCGTCTACCACCTGAGCATAGGTAGTGTAAGCTGGACTACCTATAATAGCTCGCTTAATCGACCACATCAGTCCCTTCACAAAACTATTGCGCTTTTTCTCTTTCGTATCCACCTCCTCCAGAGCAAACAGAGATAAGCGTGTGAACTGCTGCTCATACTCTGCCACCGTCATGTTCCCCTGCTGCAGATTTAGAAACTCAGTCGTCATAGCTGCCCTGACTGCATAGGGAAAATATTTCTCATCAAAGCAAGTACTGAACTGATCATAACTTAATGTCATCCTCTCTTCTACAGTGGTAACGGACTCCCACCACTGTAGTGCATCCCCAACCAGCTTGAAGGTAGCAAGTATCTGCTTCTGAACCTCCGTGCACTGAACCAAGCGAAGATGACGCTCAATGTCCCGTTTCCACTGGTGAGCTGCTTTCGTATCGGTGGAGCCTGAGAACACAGGTAGACTCCCCTTTGTGAAAGAACTCTTAGCCGTCTCCCAAGTATTAGTCTGAACAACCGGTGCTGGTATAGGTGCCTGCTGAACCGGTGGTTGATTCCGAAGTGCAGCTGTTACCCCAGCCTCTATAGCCCGAGCAACAAGGTCATTGAGGTGAAGAGGAATCTCTGGATCTCTGACCTGACCCGGAGTCTGCTGAACTTCTTCCTGCTCATTACGAAACTGACGTTCAACATCCTGAAACCCAGGCATTCGCTGCTCTTCCTCCATTTGCTGACGTCGTAGGAAATCTTGCTGCCTACGTGCCTCCTCCCTTCGTCGATGATTGTTACGTATGGTTCTTGCGTTAACCATGCTGTTAACACATAAAATCAGACATCAGTACGATATACTAGGACCATAAAGAATACAACGAATCCTAAACTTAAGCTCTAATCAAGAGATAACGCTACGCGGAAGTCTTATACGATAGAATCCTAGAGACACTTGAACCTGGAGTGCTCTGATACCAACTGTGATACCCCTCGGATCCAAGACACGGGTTGATCAGACCCAGGCCCAAACTCGAGGGATATCAAACAATTAATATGTAATTGAACACAGAATACAAGATAAAATAAATAGTAATAATAATAATAAGCTGAAAGAATGCTAATTGAAAATCCCTAAAATAATATAATTATTGAAATCTGTTAAATCCAAACTCCATAGGTTTACAACTTGGGAATCCATCCATTGGACCCCTTATTAAAAGTTCTCAAACCGAAACTGGAAACTGAAATAACCGAAATAAAAACTAAAGCTAACATAAAGAAGATTCCTACATAGGCAGGGGAAAGAATATCTGTATCTACTCTTCACGTCCAAGCTCTAACCCTGGAACTGACGAACACCTGAAAAATGAAGAAGTGGGTCAGGCCCACATGCAAGTCCTGATCTACTACAATCCAAACAGTAATCTGATACGCAGATACATCCTAGAAAGACTCAACAATAACTAGAGTAGTCCATATATGTATAAGTACACACTATAGGACGTTCACTAGTCCAAAAAGGTCTGTCTTAGCCTGAATAGAGATACCATGCAAATCGCACATACTGTGGTCATGTGTATCTAGACCTACCAGGGAACAATACCTCTGTCCAGTTATCCATCCTAGGCAATATACGCGCCCTAACCATGGTCATGAGAATCAACTCATACCACGGCACTATATAATATATATGTAAAGTCCGTACTCCTCCTAATACAAAATACCATCCATCTATGTAGTGGTCTGATATATGTATAACAAATCTATCCTGAAACTATAGTGGATCATTCAATTCACAATTGATATGACACATGTAGGTGATGGACTTAATCTTTATGACTAATCCATACCTTATTCCAAATTAGGTAGAACTTAGTGTTTGACCTAGTCCATACCTAGTATGTCACCGTCCCATACCGGTACATACCATCCTCTAGTTAACATAGTTGACAAATCAATGTAATTATTTATCAACTACTTCTGAGAATAAGCCTAAATATAGTTTATCATTGAGGAGGCCCCGGATGACATGGGCCAGATCCGACTCGCAAACACAACATTCAGTCCGTACAGCTGGGCCAGCCCATAGAAGGACACTGCCATATGGGCCGAACGAGAGTAAGCCCATCAAAGGTGACCAGGGCTTACGGAGGAATAGGCCCAGATCCAGCAATCAGTAAATGTCTTGTAAATATCTTGTAAATATCTATAAATAGGAGATGGAATGAAATGGAGGGGGATCTTTTTGGGATTGAGGTGTAAGAATTCTAGAGAGAGAAAGAGGAGAAGGAATTTCTTGCATCTTCAATTGGCGCCGTCTGTGGGAAACGCATGGAAGTTTGGTTGATCAATGAGGAATATCGAATGGATTCAAACCAATTCGGTTGATCGAGACTCGATCTTTGGGATTTGAATCCAGAGCTGAGCGATTGTGACCTACTCTGGAGGAATTACAATTCTTGAAGCTTTGGAGTGACTTCAGATCTACGAGTTGTTCGATTGTGGCAGGATCTGACGGATTTAGAGTTCAGACAATTCAGATCTCGTAAACAGTGAGCAGAATTCGGAGAATTAGAAGCCAGATCTAAAAATTCCTACTCACGAAGCTCAGATCTACTCGCGAACTTGAGATTAATGCCTTTACTCCGTTCGGGAATAATGATAGGTGAAAGCTCCAATCCGATGGAGGCTGTCCAGCAAACAAAGCTTGAAGAGTTGATGAACTTGATTGAAGCTCTCAAAAAAGAAAATGCAGAATTGAAAGCTGGACTGCAGCATCGGCAAATGCCTGCGGTTTCGCATCCACTTCCGGTCGGAGAAGGAGGTGTTCAATCTAATATCGCGCATCAAGGCGATCAGGACGAGAACAATCAGTCAGCTCACCACCGTGATGAAAGGATGATGGACAATTTGCCGCCAAATGTTCGTCGAGTTGAAGATCACGAAGGATCGACTCACGTTGATCCGCAGCGGGAAAGGTTTGACCGAGAGGAAGTGATGGAGGTTGATCGCCGTCGAGTAGCGTCGCCTTGGCAAAGAGAGTTTATAGAGGAACGGTCGTTCGATCCGTCTTACCGGCCCTCCATGGTTACTGTCACTCATCACGGTTCGGAGGGCAGAACCGTAACTCACAGAGCTACCGCTGGACTCCAGAGAGAGAATGAAGCTCTCCGATCCGCAGCTCGGACGGTGGATTCACCATTCACCGACGAGATCTTGAATGCGCCGCATCCAAGGAAGTTTGCTATGCCAGTCTTTATTCTGTTTGACGGAACGACCG
This sequence comes from Cornus florida, assembly GCF_030987335.1. Classification (NCBI taxonomy): domain Eukaryota; kingdom Viridiplantae; phylum Streptophyta; class Magnoliopsida; order Cornales; family Cornaceae; genus Cornus; species Cornus florida. Next base: position 82,399,474 of record NW_026775580.1, on the reverse strand, counting down.
ATCCGATCGATCATGTGTATCATATCCAGTTGAAAATGGCCCTGAATACGGAAAACGACTCTTTAATGTGCAAATGTTTCCCTACAAGCCTGGCCGGACCGGCGCTCAGCTGGTTCAAAAACTTGCCTAGGAGCTCCATTGGTAGTTTCAGAGACCTGTGCGATCGGTTCATAAGCCAGTACTATGGGAACAAACGCCCGCCGAAGGACATCTCGAGCCTATTCACGATGCGGCAGCACAAGGATGAACGTCTCCAGGCCTTTCTTACCAGGTTTAATCTCACTAAGAGTATGGTGATCGAATGCCACCCTTCTACGGCAGTTCAAGCCTTCAAGTTAGCCATGACACGCGGAACTCCATTTCACACCAGTCTGGTAGTGAACACGCCGACTACTATGGATGAACTCAATGAGAGAGCCGATGGCTTTGTGCGCCTAGAAGAAGAGGAGGCAGCTAATGCTCGGACAACGTCGCTTGTGTCGACCGAGGAAAAGTCCAAGGCAAAGATCAGGCAGAAGCAGGCTCAGCCGCAACGTCAGACCACTTGGAAGGCCGAAAAAAGGTCCAGGGAGGAAGAGTTGATTACTCCGCTGAAGGTCACTCTGGCGAGGCTGTATCAGGAGAACAAAGACAAGTTTCATCCACCACTGCCAATTAGGCAACCCCTCGAACAGAGGGATCAAACTAAACATTGTGCTTTTCATTCTGATTTCGGTCATCAGACTAACGAATGCAGGAACCTGAGGAGGCAAGTGGAGATGTTGATAGCTAGAGGGGAGTTTGCGAGTTATGTTCAAGGTTCGGCGATGGAGCAGAATCGACCGGTGGAACAAATAAAAAGGAGTCATAAACAAAGCTCCCACAATTCGCAACCAGTTCGTATAATCAATGCTATCCATGGTCGACCCGAGCCTAGTGAAGAGTCAGATGAGCTGCTCCGGGTGCGCCTGCGGCAGGCGCAGATGAAGAAAAGGGTCGGCAATGTGGCTACTCTACACCAGCAGAGCCCGTCAATGCAGATAAAGTTCGACTGGACAGACCTGCAGCGTGTTCAACTGCCTCATGACGACCCGTTGGTAGTCAGTTTGACAGTGGCAGATTGCTTGGTGTGCAGAGTTCTGATCGATCCTGGGAGCAGTGCGAATGTCATGCCGAGGGACACATTTGACAGGCTCGACATTAAACCAGAGAGGCTCAAGCCCACCGGAAATCCCTTATTAGGGTTCGATGGGAAGAGGGTGGAACCCGTCGGGATGGTGGAAGTGGAAGTTCAAGCTGCAGAACGAGCTCTTATGGAAACTTTTGTGGTTGTGGAGATTCACCCCTCGTATAATCTCCTGATGGGAAGAGGATGGATTCACAGAGTCCGAGGTGTACCCTCAACTCTGCATCAGGTCATGAGGTGCCTCGGGCCCGATGGAGATAAAGTAATAGACATTCGGGGGGATCAGGTCGCAGCCAAAGAGTGTTATTCCATCACACTAAAGCATGCTGGGAAAGGAAAGGCGCCCGTCAGTTCGGCAAGCCCCAGATAGCAATTACAGGAACCTCCGCTCGAGCAGAATAGGGTGGAGGAGTCAGTCGACTTGACCGAGGAGCCCCTTCTGGATGTGCAGATCGATCAGTCCAGGCCAGAACGAACTACCAGAGTAGGTATAAGACTGACCAGAGAAGAGCAGCAAGAGCTAGTGGATTTCTTGTCCCACAATGTCGACGTATTTGCATGGAGTCACCTAGACATGCCTGGAATTAGTCCTTCCGTATCCTGTCATTCCCTGAATGTCAATCCCAATTTCAAACCAGTGAAACAGAAGCAGCGAAGATTTGCTCCAGAACGTAATCAGATCATAGCGGAAGAAGTCGATAGGCTGCTTGATGCGGGATTTATCAGAGAAGTGCACTACCCTGAGTGGTTGTCCAACGTCGTTGTTGTGCAGAAGAAAAATGGGAAATGGCGAGTATGCATTGATTTCACCAATTTGAACAAAGCCTGTCCGAAGGACAGCTTCCCGTTGCCTAAGATTGATCAAATGGTGGATGCCACCACTGGGTATGAGCGTTTAACCTTTCTGGACGCATATTCAGGTTATAATCAGATTCCTATGGACCCCGCAGATGAAGAAAAAACTTCTTTTGTCACCGAGTGAGGAACATACTGCTACAAAGTTATGCCTTTCGGGCTAAAGAATGCGGGAGCAACTTATCAACGACTTGTTAGCAAATTTTTTAAGAATCAAATGGGTAAGATTGTCGAAGCCTATATTGATGATATGGTGGTAAAGAGTAGGAAAAATTAATATTCATGTGAAGCATCTGCAAGATGTATTTGATGTACTAAAGCGATATGGGATGAGGCTCAATCCGACCAAGTGCTCATTCGGTGTGAGTTCCGGACAGTTTCTGGGATACGTGGTCAACCGCAGGGGCATCGAAGTTAGCCCCGCTCAAGCAGAGGCTTTAATTAAGAATGCCGAGCCAAAGACGATCAGAGAGGTGCAAGCCCTAACAGGATGAATAGCTGCATTAAGTCGATTTATTTCAAAATTGTCAGATCACTGCAAACCATTCTTTGACACGATTCGGAGCCATGGAAGGCAGGTCTGGGGAGATGAGCAACGACAAGCATTGACTCATTTGAAGCAATATATGCAGAATCCACCAGTCCTGTCAGCCCTAGAACCGGAAGAAAAGTTATTTCTATATCTTGGAGTATCTGGTGTCGCGACGAGTGCCGTTCTGATTCGTTGCAAGGAAGGGGTGCAATACCCGGTATTTTATGTAAGCAAAACACTGATGGAGGCAGAAAAAAGATACTCAAAGGCCGAACGGGTGGTACTTGCACTTGTAAATGCAAAAAGAAAGTTGAGGCATTATTTCGAATCCCACCCCATAGCTGTTCTAACAACTTTCCCAATCAGAACGCTTATGCACAAGCCAGAGCTCTCGGGCAGAATGACAAAGTGGGCCATAGAGTTGAGTTCATTTGACATAACGTATGAGCCGAGAACAGCTGTTAAAGGGCAAGCGGTAGCCGATTTCTTACTAGAATGTGACGCCGAAGATACGGAAGAGGACCTTAGAAGCGGCTCTTGGAAACTTTTTGTGGATGGCTCCTCTAACCAGATGGGGGCTGGGATTGGGATCAAACTGCAAACCCCAGAGGGTACTTCCTTGAGCCAAGCCCTCAGACTTGAGTTCCGAGCCACCAATAATGAAGCGGAATACGAGGCGTTGCTAAATGGATTAAAGTTGGCCAGAGAGCTACAGATTAAAAGTTTGACAGTGTATAGTGACTCGCAGCTGATTGTTCGGCAGGTAAATGGTGAGTACGCGACCAAGGATGACACGATGGGGGCATATCGTTCTGCCGTTCTGCATAGAGCCAAGGACTTTGCAAAGATTGAATTCATACAGCTGCCGAGGGAACAGAATGCAAATGCAGACCGTTTAGCATGCAGTGCTTCGAGTTGCGGTGAAACATTGGCGAGGGTGATTCCAGTAGGGATAGTGACCCAGCCATCTATTTTCGAAGAACCGTTGGACTCTGACCCTTGGCAAGTCAACGTCATACCGTATGAACCGAGTTGGATTGACCCAATCATTGCCTATATTCGAGATGGCGTTTTGCCTATGCAAAGGGATGAAGCTAGGAGACTCAAAAAGAATGCTGCCAAGTACGCCATCGTGCGGAACCAGCTGTACAGAAGGTCCTATTCTGGCCCATACTTGAAATGTGTCACCCCCGCGGAGTCGCAGCAGGTATTGCGAGCTATTCATGAGGGTGTGTGTGGCAATCACTCTGGCGGGCGATCGTTAGCGCATAAAGCAATGACACAAGGGTATTTCTGGCCAAACATGTCAAGAGATGCGGAGGAGTTCTCTCGAAGGTGCGATAAATGCCAACGATATGGACCATTGATCCACCAACCACCTGAGGAATTGCACGTAATGGCCTCGCCGTGGCCTTTCGCGCAATGGGGGATGGATGTGGTCGGTCCTCTGCCAACTGCAAGAGCTCAGAACAAGTATGTGTTACTGGCCACGGATTACTTCACTAAATGGGTGGAGGCAGAACCGTATCCTAGCGTGACTCAGACTCAGGTGAGACGATTTATTTGGAACAACATTATCTGCCGTTTCGGTGTTCCCAGATCGATAGTCATGGACAATTGCACAAACCTCGACAGCAGGCAAGTAAGAAAGCTGCTGGAGGAGTATGGAATCAACCAGAAGTTGGCTGCAGTAAGTCATCCTCAGGCCAACGGACAAGCAGAAATCACAAACAGAACCATTTTTGCCTGCATTAAGAAGAAGCTAGAAGATCATAAGGGGAAGTGGTTGGATGAACTCCCGAACGTTCTATGGGCTTACAGAACCACCCCAAGGCGGCCGACTGGGGAGAGCCCGTTCGCAATGGCGTATGGTACCGAAGCAGTTATACCGGTTGAGCATTTAGTCCCCACTATCAGAAGCTTAGCATGGAGTCGAGATCAGAACGACAAGATGTTAAGATTGAACCTCGACATGATAGACGAAAGGAGGGACGCAGCGGCTATAAGGCTAGCATCGTATCAGCAAGTGCTGGCGAATAGTCACAACAAGAGAGTAAAACACAGGGATTTTGCCCCTGGCGATCTGGTTCTGAAAAGAAAGGTGGGGATGGTCAAAAAAATGATGCCACCCTGGGAAGGCCCATACAGAATTGCAGAAGTCATTGGCAAGGGGGCATATACGTTGGAAACCATGGCGGGAAGGTTGGTCAGCAAGCCCTGGAACACCGCATCTCTGAAGAGGTACTACCAATAAAAGCTAAGTTCTGGCTTTAATTGGATGTTGTTTGTTGTCAATCAAATACGTATGAATGAGCAAGTTACTGAAATTTACAAAAAAAGAATTTTCTTTTCCAACGGTCTACTATAAAAACTTAAAGCCAAGTGGCAAGTGGCATTCTAGCCGAGCGCCAGGCACTTAAGCAAGATAAGTGGCAGCTGGCACTATAAGCCGAACGCCAGACACTTGCTAAAAACTTAAAGCTAAGTGGCAAGTGGCATTCTAGCCGAGCGCCAGGCACTTAAGCAAGATAAGTGGCAGCTGGCACTATAAGCCGAACGCCAGACACTTGCTAAAAACTTAAAGCCAAGTGGCAAGTGGCATTCTAGCCGAGCGCCAGGCACTTAAGCAAGATAAGTGGCTGCTGGCACTATAAGCCGAACGCCAGACACTTGCTAAAAACTTAAAGCCAAGTGGCAAGTGGCATTCTAGCCGAGCGCCAGGCACTTAAGCAAGATAAGTGGCAGCTGGCACTATAAGCCGAACGCCAGACACTTGCTAAAAACTTAAAGCCAAGTGGCAAGTGGCATTCTAGCCGAGCGCCAGGCACTTAAGCAAGATAAGTGGCAGCTGGCACTATAAGCCGAACGCCAGACACTTGCTAAAAACTTAAAGCCAAGTGGCAAGTGGCATCCTAGCCGAGCGCCAGGCACTTGCCGTAAACAAACACACGGCAAAGCTAATATAAAAGAAAAAGAGAGAAAAGATATGTATGTACTGAAGATGAGTTGAATAGAGCACAACACATAGGGAAAAAGAGTTCTGTCGTTTCATTAATATTGAACATTGAGTTTACAAAAGAGAGATGTCCATCATTACAAGAAGATATGAAATGGAAGAATTCGAAGGAGCCCTAGCTAGACGCCTCAGTACCAACAGCATCCTGGTCGTGCCGACTCGCCTCCTCGGCCCCATCAGCCGCCTCACCTTCATGAGGTGGGGAATCAAGGTGAATGACTGAATCGTTCGGCTGGGGTTCAGCGTCAGCAGTGGCTATGGAAGGAACCACGGTTGACGATTGAGAAGCGGTCAGTGGCAGAGCGGTAGGAGGAGCTGTGATGATCCTTGAGGATGCGATGTCCTGGCACTCATCAAATATACGCTCCGCTTCGGTGGGTTCTGGGTCGACATAGACCCCCAGAGGTTCGATCCCCAGATCTTTGTCTACCTCATCCGGAGTGGAGCTGGTCTGTCCCTCATCCGGAACCCGGTCGGTGAAACCTTCCCGGAATCCTTGAGCATACCTAAGAGCACCGACCCTTGAGAACCGGGCGTGAAGGGCCAGCATCCCACCACCCACTCTGCTGATCGCGTCGATCAGAGCGGTACGCTCGTCCAGAGCTCTTCTTTCAAAGGCCATCCGAGCAGATTGTTCATCAGCTAGAAGGCGCTGGAGTTCTGCCTTCTCTTCTCTAATAGATTCCCGCTCGGTCTGCCAGACGCTCTTCTCAAGCTAGAGGGCGTCCTTCTCATCCTGAAGGGAATCATTCTCCTTCTTCAGGACATCTCTCTCCTGCTCGGTTTTGTCAAGCCGAGCCAGTACCTCGGTATTCTTCATGGCGAGGAGGTCGTTTTCCTTATTAGCCACCTCCAGGCTGTCAGAAAACTTACGGGCCCTGGCGTTCCCCATCTCCACCTGCTTCTGCATGGCCATCATGCCGAACAATGTCTGCATAGGTGCACATTAAAAACGGTTAAGCCAATAGTCAGGACGGGCGAAGGCAAGACCAAATAATATGAGAAAATGCATGAGTTAGAAAATAAAAGTCACCTCCATAGCAGATTGAGGAAAGCGGCTGAACACATCCTTCTGGGAAAGACCTTTTGCCGCCTCAAGGTCCTTCGGAGTCCACATGCTCCTGTAGTAGGCCATAGCGGTCTGGCCATCCCTCAGCATGGTCTCGTTCGGTTTCACGAACGTCCCATCCGTTCGGGTGTACCGAGGGGCCCATGGCGGTAAGGTGGGGATAGAAGAGGGGCCTGAAGCAGAAGCAGAGCCGCCAGCTGCAGCAGGCCCAGAGGGAGCAGGAGCTCTGACCGCTCGGTGCAAGAGAGCACCCGGCCCGGAGATCCGGGTCCTTCTAATGAGAGGCTCCTCCTCAGGATCGACTTCACTATCAGGATGAGGCCTTTTGCCTCGCTCTTTGTCCCGACCGCCCCCCGCAGCAGCAGGAGCTATGGTAGCTGGGGGGGACGCGTTCTGGTTGGCAGCAGGGGCGCCGACAACAGGGTTAATAGCCACTGCGCTCGGGACAGTGTCCGATATGGTGGCTGAGGAGGAAGCTGACGCCGGAGAGGAGGTCGCCCCAGCAGCAGGGGTGGCTGGGGGAGTATTCTTCCTCCTGCCAAAAGAAGGAATCTGAAGTCTGCTCATGTTGTAGCCGAGTGATGAGAGCGCTAAGAGGTTGTCTGAAGTGACGAGATCTGAGCAGGAAGGAATATCGTTCAGAACGTATTTCTTCAAGTAGTTACTCCTATCCCTGCAAACACTATAGCTCAAGTCATCACAAGGTATTCCCAAGGAACGGCATAAGAAAGTGCAAAAACGAGGAACGCAGGTTTCGCAGGGGCAGTCATGTTTATGGGATTTGAATTTTTTATAGGAGGAGACAGAGCAGACACCAAAGGCGCTCGGGATTGGGTAATCCTCTGCAGCCGGCGAAGACCAAGCCCCACTAATGCCCACTATGCTATCCCTCCAACCCTTTTCAGATTTTATTGTGTCAGTACATATGGACATCTTCTCGAACGGGTAGAGGTGGTAGAAGGGCTCGTTAGTACGGATCTTACTGACCTTATAGCACAGAAGGAGGTCTATGAGGTCGAGGTCCAGATTTCTGTCACGCATCAACAAGAGCATAACAGATATGATTCTAAAGAAGTTGGGGTTGACCTGCAGAGGGGATATCCCCAATCTATTGAAGACATAACTAAAGAAAGGGTGCAGAGGGAACCTAACAACATTCAATTGAAGGTTCGTGAATAAGACTTCGCCGGGCAGGAGGCCGGCGCCGGTCGTAATGTTAACGTCTTGGGGGCAAACCCTAACTTCGATGTTGTCAGGAAGTCTAAGTCTCATACGAAGAACATCCAGATCTACAACCATGGTGGAAGTGCTAGAAGAATCTACAAGAGGGTAAATGGAAGCCTGCCGAAAGTAAAAAGAACGAAACTAACCTCGGAGGACTGCAAGATCGCTGGAAGAATGACTCTTGAAGGATTTCACCAGAGAAAGCTTAGCACTGTTCTAGAAAAGAGAGAGACTTGGCTGATGATGGAGACGGTAAAGGGAAGTGAAGTGGAATTCTAGAGCATTATAAAGGCGAGGGGGCCCGAGGGCCGAAGCGTCGGGAAGGCGAGAAATCCCTCGAGCCCCGGAACATTGATTCCGGATCTGACCGTCCGCTCCCCCACGTGGTTATCTCGAGCCGTCAACATCATGATGAGACGCCATCAATAATTACCCCTTATTAAATAAGGGGCAATTATGGGGGCAGTTGAGGAGGCCCCGGATGACATGGGCCAGATCCGACTCGCAAACACAACATTCAGTCCGTACAGCTGGGCCAGCCCATAGAAGGACACTGCCATATGGGCCGAACGAGAGTAAGCCCATCAAAGGTGACCAGGGCTTACGGAGGAATAGGCCCAGATCCAGCAATCAGTAAATGTCTTGTAAATATCTTGTAAATATCTATAAATAGGAGATGGAATGAAATGGAGGGGGATCTTTTTGGGATTGAGGTGTAAGAATTCTAGAGAGAGAAAGAGGAGAAGGAATTTCTTGCATCTTCAATCATATAACCAATTCATGCATCCAAAATAAATCTTAGAATTCCAATTACAGTCCAATAAATTGACAAAGCAAGAGTATGCAATTTATTCCTCCAAATTCAACATAAATTGACGCAGTTTAATAAAACCTACTATCAATTGATTCCACAAATAAGCACTAATATAGTTTAACATGTGTATAACTAATAAATGCATTCAACATTCGATTTATAAATTATTTTCCAGTGCTTAATATAAATGAAACAAAGCTGCACATTTAACTCCTCCAAACAATCCCCAGATTGATGTAGTAGTATATATTACAACATCATGCATTCCTATTTAAATATAAATATTTCAGATGAACAACTATACTCTTTACAGTGCCACAAAATGATTAATAGTAACAAATCATACAAGTAAGAGTTGCTAAAAACTTCCATATCAATTTAAGTTCATCTGCCAACCTTCCACATGCAAGCTTAATATTTAATCCTATGTTGTCTCATGCTTCAACACATTAATATTTTCTTGCTTCCTACTAGTTTTACATTTCTGAAATAGATATATACACCATTCACAGCAGCTGTAACATTTAAACCAATCCCTACTGTCCCAAAGTAACCCAGAAATCCAAAATACCAAGAAGAGAGGAGGGAGCCGCCTCCATAAAACCTTGGAGCCGCATCTCCCTTGGTGGAGCAGGCTCCACAACATGTTGAGCCGGCTCTAACCCTTGTAGAGCCGGCTCTACACCCTTGTAGAGCCGGCTCCCTCTTTTGGTGAGCCGGCTCTCCTCCTTTGAGAGCCGTATCCCCTATTCTGATCATCTTCTTCGTCTCTGGCAAAGTCCAAAACCTCTGTTCAGTTTTTATAACTTAATTTAGGGTTCAATTGTCCTAGAATTAATTATAAGAATGTCTCCAATCTCATATACACAAAGGTTAAGCAAGATTAAAATTCATGCAAACAGATTCTTAAGCAAGAACAACTTCCAACACAAAAACCAGATTTATGCAACGATTTAAAAAAATTGATTCAATCATGCTTACAAGATTAATATTAACTTTAATTTAATCTATTTTAATACTTGATTCATCCCTGGAGTCTAACTAGGCATGCACAGAACACGAACTAAAGGGAAAGAGAATGACAGAACTTGCCTTTGAGTTTCAGACTTTGAAACTCTAAACCACCGTCTCTGAGGTTTTCCGACCACCTTCTAAATTTTCGTTCTACTCCTCTGCTACTCTTGGTTAAACCCAGAAGAAAACCCTTGTTCCCTTCTTCTTGAACTTCTCTGTAGATCACTCAAGTTTTCTCTGTTTCTCTGTCTCTCACTCTCTGTATCTAGGTACGTGAACAGAGTTGTACGTACTTCCCAAAACCCTAAACCCACATTATGATATATTTATAGGCCCAAAACAATAACCCTAATCCGTGTAAAAATTAGAGACTAAGCCCTAATTCCAACCTTAATCGGCCCATGAAACTACCTAAGTTGAAACAGACGGCGGCTATGATAAAACCTAAACCCTACGTTACGATAACTCAATTATAAACAATTAAATAATTACCATTTAATACAATAATTAACCAATTAATATAAAACGCAATTAATCAAATAACTCACGAAATAACAATTAATTTAATTTAAAGAAAAATACAATTTAAACAATTAATTAAATAAAAATAATATTTAAACAATTTATTAAATTCCAGGACTGTCCCTTTTAAAATTAGGGGTATTACAGCCGATCAAGTTTGATCAGAAAATTAATCAGGCCCAAAAAGCCGAACGGCCCCAAGAGCCGATCGCAAAATAGGTCAAGGCCCCAAGAGCCGAACGTCCGTTCAGGTTTGATCAGAAAATTGATCAAGCCCAAAAAGCCAAACGGCCCCAAGAGCAGATCGCAAAATAGGCGAAGCCCCAAAAGCTGAACGTCCGATCAGTTTTGATCAAAAAATTAATCAGGCCCAAAAAGCAGAATGACCCTAAGAGCCGATCACAAAATAGGCGAAGGCCCCAAGACAAGAGCCAAACGTCCGATCAGGTTTGGTCAAAAAGTTTATCAGGCTCAAAAAGCCGAACGGCCCCAAGAAACGATGGCAAAATAAGTGAAGGCCCCAAAGCCGAACTCTTGATCAAGTTTGATTAGAAAATTGATCAGGCCCAAAAAGCCGAACGGCCCCAAGAGCTGATCGCAAAATAGGCGAAGGCCCCAAGAGCCGAACGTCCGATCAAGTTTGATCAGAAAATTGATCAGGCCTAAAAAGTCGAACGGCCCCAAGAGCCGATCGCAAAATAGACGAAGGCCCCAAGAGCTAAACGCCCGATCAGGTTTGATTAGAAAATTGATCAGGTCCAAAAAGCCGAACGGCCCCAAGAGCCGATCGCAAAATAAGCGAAGGCCCCAAAAGCCAAACGCCCGATCAGGTTTCATTAGAAATTTGATCAAGCCCAAAAGCCGAACAACCCTAAGAGCCAATCGCAAAATAGGCGAAGGCCCAGAGAACCTAACGCCCAACCAGGTTTGATCAGAAAATTGATCAAGGCCAAAAAGCCTAACGGCCCCAAGAGCCGATCGCAAAATAGCGAAGGCCCCAAAAGCCGAATGCTCAAACGGGCTTGACCAGTGAAACTGCTCAAGTCCTAAAAAGCCGAGCGACTCCAAGAACTGACCGCAAAAGAGGCGAATGCCTTAAGAGCCTAATGCCCAAATGGCCCCAACAGTTAATCGCAGAATAGGCGAAGGCCATATGAGCCTAATGCCCGATCAGAATTAATCAAAAAAAAAAAATCAAGTGCAAAAAGCCAACACAGCCACAAAATTCGATCGCATAATAGACAAATGCATTGAGATCAAATCACTGGCAAGAACACAAGCAAAAGCGATCTCAAATATTGTCACAAAGAAACTTCCATGTTCTCTAAAGTGGGTGAGGGTTTCTACAAAAGAGGCAGGGCATACCCAACACCTCAAAAAAAAAAAAAAAAAACAACAACAACAACAAGGAGCTACGCAGGATCATTATCAGCCTCAGCTCCACCTTCCGCATTAAATCTCTGTGTAAAAGTATCAACCAACTCTACCCTGGCTGGAGTAGAGGAAGGGGCACCAAGCGACAAAGCAGGTAACCCATGGGAGCCCGAAGGATGTTGGAGAGGAAGCAGAACCTCACCAGCTACCTCACCCTTTAGAAGAGCAGCAAATTCAGTCTCTCTAGGGCCAGCCGAGGGCTCGGCATATTCACCAGCAATCAAGAGCCCCTGTTCAGCATCATGCTCATCAGTATCACCATAATTTCACTCCTAAGAAGGTAACTGCCCCTGAGCAAAACCGAGCCTGAAGCCTTTGGCATACCGGAGATTTGCAATCTGGGAAAAACGGTTAAACATCTCCAAACCCCCATCCTAGAATAAGAGAGTTCACCTTCTCAAGCTGTAGGTCAAGCTCAGTCACTTTGTCCTCAAGTTCCTTAGCTCATTTGTCAAAATACTCAATTGACTTAAGCTGCTGAGCCTTCTCCCTCTTCTCCTTGGCAAGGGAAGCCTCCAAAACACTTACCCTCTTTTGAAGGGCAGCTGACTGGTTCGTTTGAAGGGAGTCAGCTGACAACTTCTTCATAAGAGCGAACATCAAGAAAGAGCTCTGTGCAAAAACAACAAAGAATTGTTAAAATAAATAAATAAATAAATAAAAAGGGAAGTTAAGGAATGAGAAAGAGTTACCTCCATTATGGACTTGGGAACAAGAGACAACAGATCGTCAACACTCATTTACTGTTATAAAATTTCATCTCTGGGAGGCCACATCCTTCTGGCTAAACCCATTAACGTCTCCGAGTCTTTGACTCCAGAGTCACCAATGGTGATAGGGGACCCATTAAACTTCATCATTTCGGGGAACCACTTCTCGGTAAACCCCTCAAAATCACCCCCAGAAACATCAGCAGCGCCAGGAATTAGGGCACTTTTACCTCCAAAGGCCCCAGCCATAAGCTTGAGGTGCTTTGAAAGAGAATCATCATTCGCTAAGGGACGCTTAGTCCCTGACTGGACCCCTTTTTGCTTTGAGAAGAAGAAAGCTGCATCTCTCTCCTTCTTCGTCGTATAAGGTTTTGGAAGAGGAAGTTCCATCGCTGATTGAGAAAAGGAAAGAGGGGCAGGCGATAAAAGGATAGCCTCAGAATCAGAAGCGTCAAGATCAATGGGCTCCTCAGGATTTTAAGTAATTATCGGAGAATCCTTCGAGATCACCTCAAGAAGAGAAGAAGAGAGAAGGACATTGGCAGAAGGAACATCGCTCTAAACTCTTTTTTGCAAATAAGCAAGATGACTATCTGCAAATTTCGACGAGAAAAAAATCAGTTTTGTGACCTAGGAAGTCATATATATAACAAAAATGCTTTACAACATAGACGAAGCAAGAAGACTCGCCCGAATCATCGAATGCGGGAACGGATGGGGCATGAAAGCTCGATCAAATGAATAAATCCCGAGCGGACGAAGATTGCCACGCCCCTCCGACCTTAACAATTTTGTCTTTCCACTCTTTGTCAAAAGTATTAAGGTGAGAGAAAAGAGTTCTACTTGGTCTAGAATGAAGGTGGAATCTACCCTCTCCTTCTTTCAATCTATCAAGTGAGCAAAACAGAAGATCAGCAAGATTCAAGGTCAAACCTCGAACCCTGTTCAAAGCAAGAAGATATGAGAGAATATGGAAGAAATTAGGGTTAACTTGAAGAGGGGCCAAATTCAACACCGATAAAACCCGAAGGTAAAAAGGATTTAAGGGGAATCGAAAAGCAGGAAAATGTAAAGCTGAGAAGAGCATCTCGCCCTCTTCCAAACCCTCACCTGTACTAAAATTCAAATCATGATCGTACTCCTTAAGGGTACCGTCAGAAGGAACGCGATTCTTCTTTCTCAACTAAGAAATTAAAAAAGACTTCCTTTCACAATTTCTGCAGGGAGGATTATAGGACCCTCGGCATAATCGCTCAGACTCGCCGCCACAGTTCCCGACTCGGAATCAAACATATGAACACCATGAGTTCGTTCACTACTTTCTTTACTCATAATGTAAGAAAGATGGAATGAAAAAAAGACTAACCTCAGCAGATGGAAGGAGATGTCGAACCAGCAATCGGACTTTCGCCAAAACTCGGGAATAAAACCACAAATGTAAATGTCCAAATCACAAAAACCCAATATATAAGCAGAAGGGGGCAGATAACGGAAGGGCAAGCATGAGGCCCCAGAATCAGCAGCACGAATGGTAATGATCAGTAGTAACAGCAGCGAAAACTTCTCCACTTCCCGAAAGCAATTACAATTCCTTATATAAATCAAATTCATAAAAGGAATCGAGGGCAAAGTGTGGAGGGAAAAAACCCCACCTGTCACAACACACCACGTGGCGGCGAAAAGCAGCCCACAACCAAATTAAGATAACTAGAAGCCCACAATCAGTTAGAGGCCCAACAGAAGAAGCCTTACGCACGTACCAGTTTAGCCCAATTAAAGTGAAGAAAGTTTTACTTAATATAAAGGCTGAATGGGCGGCCCAGTTTTAACAAGGCCCGAATTCCATAAGGTTTGCCATAATGATGTATGCACGATCAATAGGCATAATTACCCACGTTTGGGAATAAAAACCAAGAAACGGCTCCATGTAAATCTCTGAGAAAAAACTTATAAATAGAGTCTGAATGAGAATGAAGAAGCATCGAAATCCCAATACTGCTACTCTCTCAAAGATTTATTCGTTCCTTCTTGATTGTTCTGTGTGTTTTCCATAATTTATCTTTTCAGGTGTTCGGGTGTGAGAAATTGCACCTACAAGAATGGCTTTTAAAAACCAGTCCGTTTTAGGGGCAAGGGCACGGGCGAGGAGGGTCATTCCCGCCCTGCCCCGCCTGATTAAATTATAATTTTATGCAATTACCCTTACATTTTATTATTTATTACTAAATCAACCTAAGTGTATACATACACACTTTGACTGAAAAGGAAACCTTAGCCTTCAGAGAGCGACTGTGCAAATCTATCACATCCCTTAGTGGTCATCTTCCCTCGGTCGTCATCATCATCACTCGATCGTTTTTTTTTTTCACTAAATCATCGTTGTTAAGAAATGTACCTCAATCCTCGACAAACTGGGTGGTTTTGACTTAAACGATGGGTGATTCAGACTTCAATATTGATGATTGGGTCATCATATATGTATATATACTATATATATGTGTGTGTGTGTGTGTGTGTGTGTGTGTGTGTGTGTGTGTGTGTATCGATTATTTGAATTAATTATTGTTAAGGTTCTTTCAAAACTGGAGATTATATATGTTACAAAAGTTGTGTTGACTAATTAGTTATGGGGCAAGATGAGGCGGTTATGGGGTGAATGGGCGATATTGTAATCTCCTTTGCTTTTGCTTTACAGGTTTGACGTTCGGATCTACATTGTGGGAATGACAAGACACATAAAGACTAACTCCTGGCATGTCCAAGTAACTCCAAGTGAACACGTCCGCGTTCTTAGATAAAAACTCGACCAATAACCGCTTCGACGTTCGGATCTACATTGTGGGAATGACAAGACACATAAAGACTAACTCTTGGCATGTCCAAGTAACTCCAAGTGAACACGTCCGCGTTCTTAGATAAAAACTCGACCAATAACCGCTTCTCCTCCATTATGAGCTTAGATTCTACTTTTGTGGTTTTGTTTGGTCTTAGAGGATCAATTTGCACATCCACGAGGGGTTCTTCAGTAAGGACCAAAGGCTCTACCTCCTTCCCAACCTCTTTGGACGGAGGCCCATATAATTGCTATCTTGGGCTTGCAAGTCGGACGAGCGCCTTACCCTTCTAGCCGGCCTTAAGAGTTACAGAATAACATTCCTTCATTGCTACTTGATCCCCACGAATATCAATAATTTCGCTCCCGTCTGGACTCAAGCACCTTATTACTTGATGCAAAGTCGAAGGGATTCCTTGGATCCAGTGGATCCACCCTTTTCCCATCAAGAGGTTATAAGATGGGTGGACCTTTACTACAACAAAGATTTCTATCAACTCTCTTTTTGTAGGAAACACTGGCAACTCGACCACTCCAATAGGCCACTTTTTTTCCATCAAATCCTAACAGTGGATTCCTTGTGGGCCTAAGCTTCTTTGAGTCTATCCTAAGCCGTTCAAACGCCAATTTCGTCATAACGTTTATGTTGCTTCCTGCGTCAAGCAAGAGTTTTCAAACCAAGTAGTCTATGACCAGCAGATCCTCATGAGGAGTTTGGATTCGTAAGAGATCCGTTCTATCAAATCTTATTTGAACTGAACTGCTTTCCTAATGTATCACATTGACACTGCCCACCATCCTCTTCATATGAGCTTGACAGAGGCACGCTTGGAGTAATTCTTCTAACTTCTCAGCTGCCTCAGGTCAGTCATGAATTGTATTTATAATACAAATTAGTTAGGCATTATGATAGTTCGACTATTGGTTTCTCTTTACTTGCTCAACAGGGCGGTTTTGCTCTATTGTCGAACCTTGGACATAACTAACGAACTCCCCCTTTGCTATCAACGTCTCAACCTGCATTTTTAAGTTCCTATATTCATTAGTCAAATTTCTGAAATCACTATGGAATGTACAATGCTTGGACTGATCCCTTTGTTCAAGTGGTGGTCTGATCGGCTGAGGCTGGCGGAACTTATCTTTATTTTCCTGGTACAACTGTACCAGACTGACCTTGAGTAGAGTGACCGATTCTTCTTCCTGAGGTCTCTTCTCTGATCTCCAAGGGACCAGTAGTGGTGGTGCAGCTTGTTTCTAACTGATCTTTGCCTTAGTCTTTTCTTCTACTGCGACCATTGTCGTTTTCCTTGCGTTGGCCGCCTCTTCCTCTTCCAGACGAACAAAACCTTCAAATCTCTCATTCAGCTCATCCATGGTTCGTGGCGTATTCACCACCAGGTTCGTGGCGAACAACATTTGACGGCAACGTCTTCTCACTTGCTAGCGACGGTGGCCATTGAATCGGAGGAACGTCTCGTCATTTCATTCCGACTCTCAATTCCGCATTTTCTAGTCTCAAGGTTTCAATCAAGCTCATTAACTCATTAAGTTTCACATGCTACTCAGTCTCCTACGGATGAGAACTTTCACCTCCGATCATAGTTCCTGATCGGAGTAGACTCATCAACTGCTAAATATCGGTTGGATCTGAATTTCCTTACCGTGAATCTGTCAGATCTGGCCGTCATATGGTCAAATTTTGATCTCTATCGTTTAGATCCAAGTCTCCTCTAATTACACAATCTGTATAGATCAGACCTCGATCTTCACATATCAGATAGGACCTCAATCTTCACATATCAAACCTCGATCAACACAAATCGGACATCAATCTTCACAGATTAGACCTCAATGTTCTGGAAATTTATCAATTCACACATATTGTATATAAAGATTGACCAAATCTCTCCTTCGTTTTCCACAGACGGCACCAATGAAAGTAACAGAAAATCGTTCTCTCAATATAGAAGGCAATTTCTTACACTTCAAAAACAACCAACCCCTTTTTTCCCTCTTTTTTTCCCTCTATTTATAGAGTTTTACATATATTCTTGAAGCTTCTTCCTTCAACATCCAAGCTAGACCGATCCTTTGGGCTTCCCCTTTTATGTGGATTCATTCCTTTTTCCTTAAGATTGGGCCTGGAGATCATTCTTGATAAGAATTGGGCTTGCTGAGCTGTCATCCGACTGGGTTATAAGCTTCTTATGGACCCAGTTGTCTGTGGGACGGGTTGCACCCGGCCTAACTTATTTTTGGTATCCTCAAATCCATATCCCCTTTTTTTTAATCTATTTCTTTGATTTATGTTTTCTGCATTATTTTGGTTTTTTCAGCTCTCAGTGTTAACCCCAAGACTAATTTTGACGATCACAAAACATTAATTGTGTTTTGAAAACTAACATTTGCCTTGAGAACATATAACAGGTTAGTCATTGGAAGTCTAAAAGTGAAGTGGAAAACAAGGAAAGGTAAAGCCAAGCGAGATACATTCTATGCGCTCCAAAGACAAAAGAAAACAAGTCATTCACTTCCAAACTCCAAAGATGAAACACGGAAAAGAATCAAAACCGGCAATTCAAATGGGGTAGATAGGTTTGGTGAGCGCCATAGATTCAAATGTTAAAGTATTTAATGAATGCAATGAAGCTCACATCCTAGGATCATTCATTTCTCATATCATGATTTGAATGGCATTATATACTGTCCAAAATCTATTTGAAAGCCTAGAAACAGATAAGGAAAATGAAGGCTCACATTCCAAGATCCATAACAGTGAGATTGGTTTTGGCCAAGAGATATTTTGGCCGACTGAACATGATGGTCCAGCCGACCAATTAGGGTTTCACAGAATATATAAATGTATCAGCCGACCGAAGAACACACAACAGCCGACCGACAAGAAACTTTCATGAAGTCCCGAGAGCAGTGACTTTTAACCAACGTTTCGGCCGACCGACGATTAGGGATCAGTCGACTGACGAGAGGCTTTCAGCCGACTGATGATACTCCATCAGCTGACCGATACATAGTCAATTTCAAATCAAACGGCTACATGTGAACTTGGATTATTGACACATCATCTCCAACAGCTATATTAACCTCCTCTCTCTATAAATAAGAGCTGCAACATGTTCTATTATACACATCAATTTAGAGCAATTTGAAGAGCATTCATGAACTTTATTCTAGAGCATTCAAGGCCATTACTTGATCATTCATTCCCTCATATCATCTTAGAGATTTGAGCTTCATTTCATTCATAAACTTACTTTAATTGTGAGCTTACAATTGTAAATCTATCTTGAAAGATAGATTCAATCTTGTATTTCATTTACATACTTTGCTACAAACTTGTAAGGGTTGGTGTGACCCAAAAGAAGTCTAAGAGAAGGGTGTTCTCGTAGCAAGAAAAAGAAGCAAGGGCTTGCTTCATGTGAAGGTTTGCTCTCCACCATAAAGGACAAACTCTAATGAATTGGGAAGTTTCAAGAGGGATCTTGAGACGAGAAGTAGGAGTTTCCAAACCTCGCTAAAATCTCCGTGTTATTGTTTGCAATTTTTATCCCTATCTCTCTTATATTTATACTTTGAACTATTATCTATTTTTATTGATTATTACATAATTGTTAATCTCTAGTTGAAATTGTAAATTATTTTTAAAAATTGGCCATTGACTCTATTCACCCCCTCTAGAATCAATTAGTGTTTAACACTCAGAATTATAAATTTTGTAACAATCAACATTATTTGATTATGAAATATGTTGCTAATCCGACCTTATGTGGTTGCTTTAATTATCTACTTGAGTCCGTGTATTTGGTTCTACCATTTCAAATTGGTTGCTTGCCTTTGTTGCTCCTCCCCGCCCGAACAAACACTGTTAACGAACGGAGAATGAATCTGACAAAAAAGTTGATTTCAAATATACAGTGAATCGAACAGAGGAGAGAGTGAATTTTAGAGAAATATTTGCAAGTATTTGTTTTTAAGCGACGTTAGTAGTGCCTCAAAATGTTGTCGTTTTAGGCACAGGATCCCCATCCTTCAAATTGGTTGCTTGCCTTTGTTGCTCCTCCCCGCCCGAACAAACATTGTCAACGAACGGAGAATGAATCTGACAAAAAAGTTGATTTCAAATATATAGTGAATCGAACAGAGGAGAGACTGAATTTTAGAGAAATATTTGCAAGTATTTTTTTTTAAGTGATGTTAGTAGTGCCTCAAAATGTTGTCGTTTTAGGCACAGGATCCCATCCTATGATTGAAGGGGATTCAGATCCCAAATAAACAACATCTCAATGTGTCGTAACAATATTCATTCGCGTTTTAATAGTGTTGTAGTCTTGCATCTCAATGTAATATAAATATTGTATGAATTTTGCTTTCAATTGCATGAGTATTTGTTTCACCCTTGATTTAAAATGCACAAAACTATCCAATTCATTAGGGAGAATCTGAATGCGGTCGAGCTCCTCTCAATGTCTCAACATAGATATCGATTTACATAATGCCTTAGAATAGCTCAGAGAGTAGACCTTCAACAAAAACTATCACTGAGAGATTTTACTTGAATACAATGAAAATAATTCCCTTCTAGTATATTTTATACACAATACCCCTTGAATTATCATATTTTGTTTTAAAATGTCCCCCCCATATCTGGTTATTTTTCATTAAATAACCATAGTGTCATTTCTTTTTTAAGTACACTTAATTCATTTTCTTATTAAAATAAATTATAAAAAAAAATTCATACTAATTTGACGATATATTCTACATTGAATTTGCATAAATTTACCTTTAATTGTTTATTTTAAAAAATAATTTAAGTAATTTCTTAAATTTTCATTAATATATTGTATGAAAAAGAAGGTATTTTTTATTTAATCAATTTATTAAATTTTAATGAAAATATTGCATGAAAAAGAATGTAAATTTTTTTATGGTAAAAAAGTTTAAGCCAAGTATAATTAGTTTTATTAAAAATAATAAAATATTAATAATAAATTAATCATTTTAGAAAATGGTAGTTACAACTCTATTTTATTTTATTTTATTTTTATATGATAAATTGGGACTAATAATAAAATTAAGATAAATAGTATAATTAACATATAGATATTAGAAAAGATAATAAAAATAATTTTAAAAAATGAGAAATTTAATGAGAAAAGATAAAATATTTTTTTGTAATGGATTTGTGCTTAATTACATCAAATCATTAGTTGAAGAATTATTTGCAAAAGAACAATAATGAAGGTTTTTTTATTTTTTTTTTGGGCACTCTGGTTTGCTTTATGTTTTAAAATATTTAATTAGGAAATATGACTGGTAACTTTGAGTTCTCCATATAAGAATCGATTTCTAACAAGGTACTCAATAAGAAAGTACAAGTACAAATCATATTCGACTTTTAGCAATCAAAATGAAACTCACTCGTGACCATAACACAAGTAATTTCCCCTGTTTTTACAAGGGATGGCATTCCCAATCAACATTTGTGACCTGTGACCACCTTCAGCAAGGTTTTAAAATTTTCAGTTGAGCTCCCATTTGGTCCAACAGCCTTAAGAGCAAGGTCTCTGTATACTCCGATTCGCTCCTTCAATTTCTTCCCTTCTTCATTCGAAAAAATCACTTCTAGAGCGCGCATTGTGCCACTTTTCGTGAAAATCCCACCTTCCACCCTCAATCCAATTTGCCATTCATTTTCAACCATCCATATATTCAGCGGCTGGTCACCAAAGAATGGCCTCCCAATCATAGGCACGCCGGCTGCAATGCTCTCCAAAACCGAATTCCATCCACAGTGCGTTATCAAAACTCCGGTAGAAGCATGAGCCAGGACTTGTACCTGTGGTGCCCATGGCACAACTTTACCGGTCTCACTATTCCTCTTCAAAAACCCCTTTGGCAAATGGCTTGTCATGTTGTCTCTAAGAGACCAAATAAAGGGTGTACCACTTGCTTCAAGTGCCTCAGCCAATGCCACTATCTCTTTAGGTGAAGGTGTTGCCACAGTTCCAAAGCCAATGTATGCCACGGACTTGGCCTTCTGCTTGTCCAACCAAGCTAGGCAGCCATGCTCATCCGTGTTCGACCTTGGTGGTGGGGATGTTAGGTTGAAGGGCCCGACATTGAGGAACTTTGGGAACTTGGATTTGAGGTCTTTGATGAGGGTAGGGTCTAAGTCTTCGAAGGAGTTTATGGTAATGGCTGTGGCTCGACTCAGAGCTTGTCCCATTTTATGTAGCATGATTGAGAAGGGTGATTCTAAGTTTCCAAAGAGGACTCCACTAGGTAAGTCACCAAGGCGTACTGCAGAAAATCCTGGAATGAAGCTAAGTATTTCGTTCTCACGACCTGCCACATCTGTACGTGCATTGATATGAAATCAAGTAGTTGATTAGATGATATACGTAATAAAAGCAGTTCTTTTTTTTTTTTTTTTTTTTTTTTTTTTCTTTTCTAGATAACATAATCAAATATGCTCTAGCTCCAAATGTTAGAAATTCGAATATATATATATATATATAGAGAGAGAGAGAGAGAGAGAGAATACACTTTTCGGATGGGCATTGCTAGGTTTTAAGTTTCACCAAATTTGACTAAATTTATGGAGTACAAAATTTGTCTTAACTTTTGTTGAATTAATAAAAAGATTAAGAGGGGTTTTTAATTGTTGAATTCTGAAATGGAATTCTTTTTTCAAATTTGGTTGGATATTTATTTGACCGAACAGTATTAATTGGTCAAGTTAATTTGCAACATACAAGAAGAGAAAATTCCACTTCCTTAAAATGATATTGGCTAGGTTATTAATAGTCTTTGATTGAATATCATTAGATTCATTACTCATATCTAAATCATTGAATTGTGCGAACATGGTTCTGACTTGAGAGGCTCAACAATAATCCAACCTAAGTCCTTGGTCGAAAACTTCTTTTATCAAAGGCTTTGGTCAAATTAGTCGTCCTTAAAATTTTGTACACACGAGTTATTTAGAGAATATAAACAGAAGACAACATATTAAGAAAAGGAAATGGAAGCAATTCATATATATATATATATATATATATATATATATATATATATATATATAACTAGAATTTGTGTAGTAAATCTTACCAGTAGTTCCAACAGTTTGCCTGATAAGATCAGTGTAAAAATGCACGGACAGAGAACAAGCCCCAGACGTCCAAAGTGGCAGCCACGGGACCCTCATCTCCACTGCCATCTCCGCCGCAAACCACAGAAAACAATCCACCAACAAGCTGCTGATCCGCCTTTCGGTGTCTGCCTCAGCCGCCTCCACTCCTCTCCTAAAATTCTCCGGCGCCACCTTGAGGAACAACTCAATTTCCTCCTGTGGCTTTCCCGAAAACACATAGCCCTCAGGCACGCCATCGGACACATCATAGGCTATAATGTTATCCGGTGTTGGCACCGAAAACAATGGTTGGTTGGATTTGGTTGTGCTGAAGAAGGAGAAGGTCACGTCCGGTGCAGCGTCGGCTAACCTCCGGACAAGGCCCAGGAGGGGACCTGCGTGTGTAGAGAATGGGAAGGCCAGTACGGCGACATGTTGGTTCTTGGGTGAAGAGTTGATTGTTGACATGGTCTTTTGGATGCTTGAAAATGTTTGTGATTTCTAAGTTTTGATAAAAGGGCAAATGCAGAGACAGGAGACAGGAGACAGGAGAAGTAGTGTATTTTGGTTAGAGTATAAATAAGGCAAATAAAAGAAACCAAGGTAGAGAGACTCCATAACAGTGTCCAATTTTAGAACTATAAATAGACTACAAACAAAAAAGAGAAGGGTTTGGTTGGTGGTTGGTCACTTCTTACTACCCCTTTCAAGAAGATGTACATTGGTTGATGGGTTATAAGGGGGTTGGCACAAGTCCAACACCCAGTCAATTTGGACAGTTGACACATGGTGTGGTTCCTACGGTTAAACCATTAAAACCAACAATGTTAAGCTCTACCCTAACAAGAATTATGAACTCTCCCTAATTAATTTGTTTTGAAATACGTAAAAATCCAAATGATTCAAAAACCAAAAATTTAAATGAATCATTTTTTAATCTAATAATTAAATATTGAGAGTCCATCATTCTTATTAAGATTGAGTTCTCTTAATAACATTACTCAACCACAAATCCTTCAATAGTAATATCTAAGATTAAGAGCAGAAAATATTCTAAAAATATATTTTGCATATCACTTTTACCTTTATTTTAAAAAGTGTGCTATTTTTTCTTTTCTTTTTTGGTACTCACACTCTTTCCCTCCAAAGAATTATTTGTACCCAAACGGAGTCACTTGAAAAAAGTGTCATATTATCTCTTTTATTTTTAAAAAAAAATGTAGAAAACACTCTTCAAATTACTTTTTGCAAGTCTTTACATAAAATAATACTCTAATGTCTATTTTACCCTTTCTAGCCTTCCTAATATGTTCAATAAGGTGGGTATTATGTGCCGATCAACTATATTTAACCCTATTTAAGATTTCTGTTGAATATATATATCTATATATATATATATATATATATATATATACACGGATGAATATAAGGAGTGAGAGAAAGGTAGTTAAATGAATGTACCAGCCACGTCTCTTGGGTTTTTACCAACAGTCATGCCTATTGGATTTCTACGAAGAGACATGCCTATTGGATTTCTACGATGAGACATGACTTTTGGAACTAAAAGTCACAACCTCTGCACCAAGAGCCATGTCTGTTGTATACACCCTTACGTACTTTATAAATAAGGGTGGCTAATTCAGATTTGATATACAAAAAATATAATCCTTACTATATTCTCTCCTACTCTATATTCAGTCATTCTTACAACAGTTTCAACAGAGTGTTTAAGGGAATTCTTCCGTATTGCTAACGGCAAATTCCAACTTTGTTGTATCCTGAAAGTGTTTTGGTACAGAACACGTTAGTAAACTCAATTTGAGTGGGGGAAAATAACACTTTAAGGAAAGTGAATACACACCTCAAAGTCTATATTTTGTTTAACATCAGTGTGCTTGAGAAGGTCTGGTTATCTCTAATAATTTCTGGATCAATTGTTTCAACAATCTTAAAGTGTTATTTGGATGGAGACTATATCAGACAGTATTACGTTCAAGGTTATGAATCAAGACTTTGTGAAGTTAGATCGATTTGATAGATCTAACTTTACCCATTGGAAGGATAAATTAATGTTCCTACTCACTATTCTTAAAATCTCATATGTTCTGGATCCAAATCTCCAACCATTCCCAGAGCCAACAGATAAAGATACAGAGAAAATGATTGAAGATAGGAAGAAACGAGATGAAGATGAATTGGTTTGCAGAGGTCACATTCTGAACACACTTTCAGACCAACTCTACGATCTTTATACTCCTATGAAGTTTCTTCGAGAAATTTGGAATGCATTAGAATTCAAGTACAAAATTAAGAAACTAGGTACGGATAAATTTTTAATATTTAAGTACTTTGAATTTTCAATGGTTGATAATCTTTCAGTTTTAGATCAAGTTCATGAATTACAAGTTCTAGTCACAAAGCTTCGGGAAGTGAAAATTGTACTTCCAGAATCCTTCCAAGTGGGGGTTATCATTTCAATGTTGCCTTATAGTTGGAATGATTATAGAAAGAAACTTCTGCATAAGACAGAAGAATTTACTTTGGAAGAAATACAAAAGCATTTCTGAATTGAAGAAGAAACTCGAATTTGTGATAGGAAATATTATGTTGTAGATTCTTTCAAAGTGAACTATGTGGATGGAGGCAAATCAAATAAATATCAAAAAAGCCTCAAGTTAAAAAATAAAGGGACTTTCAAAAGGAATCATCCTTATAAGAGTAAAATTCCTTCTGGACCATGTTTCCATTATGGAAAGAAAGGACATTTTATTCATGATTACAGGTACAAAAAGTACGAAAAGAAAGAGAATGTTAACAATGCTAATGTAATGGAAGAGAAGATTTCAGATCTTGTTGCTATTGTGTCTGCAATGCAAATTGGCATAATAACTGAGTTAAACATGGCAACAACAACTAAGTCTTTAGATTGGTGACTTGATTCTGGGGCTACTATCCATGTTTGTAATGATAAATCACATTACAAAACTTATGAATCTGTAAATGATCAAGAAGTTCTGATGGGAAATCACAACTCTGCCAAAGTTTTGGGAAAAAGAAATGTTGAAATTCATTTTACTTCAGGAAAGAAGTTGACATTGCAAAATGTTCTTCATGTCCCAGAAATTAGAAAAAAATCTTGTATCTGCAAATTTATTATGTAAGAGTAGCATTACAGCTGTGTTAGAGGCTGATAAGTTAATTCTGTCTAAAAACGGAATTTTTGTTGGGAGGGTTATGCTTGTGATGGAATGATTAAACTAAGTATTAATAAAATAAGTCATTCTGCTTATATTGTTCGTTCTTCTTCTATTTGGCATGCACGTTTAGTACATTTAAATTTTAGATCTTTAAAGTATATGTCAAAGTATGGTTTTATTTCT
Source organism: Cornus florida (assembly GCF_030987335.1). Taxonomy (NCBI): domain Eukaryota; kingdom Viridiplantae; phylum Streptophyta; class Magnoliopsida; order Cornales; family Cornaceae; genus Cornus; species Cornus florida. The sequence continues at coordinate 82,373,753 of NW_026775580.1, read as the reverse complement.
TGTAGTGAAATTTGCATTGCAATCAAAAATGACTAAGAAACACTTTCCTAAAGCCAATCGAAATTCACAACTATTAGAAATAATTCATTCTGACATTTGTGAATTAAATGAAAAATTAACTAAAGAAGGAAAAATATATTTTATAACTTTTATTGACGATTGTTCTAGATTTACTTATCTATATCCAATGGCTAGTAAAGATCAAGCTTTTGACATGTTTAAACGTTATAAGGCTGAGATTGAAAATTGAAAGGAAAAGAAAATAAAAATTCTTCATATTTACCAAAAAAAAAAAATCTTCATAATGATAGGGGTAGTGTGAATATTTTTCTAATGATTTTTCTGCTTATTGTGAAGAACATGGAATAATACATCAGAAAAGTGCAACTTACACTCCACAACAGAATGGTTTGGCTAAAAGAAAAAATAGGACACTTGTTGATATGGTTAATTCTATATTGTTGAATGCTAAATTACCTATAAATTTATGGGGTGAAACTTTACTTACTGCTTGTCATGTACATAATAGAATTCCATCTAGAAAAACACATATTTCACCTTATGAGATTTGGAAAGGAAGAAAACCAAACTTAGAATATCTTAGAGTGTGAGGGTGTTTAGCCTTTTATAGAATTCCTGATCCAAAGATAACTAAATTAGGCCCAAGAGGAATAAAAAGTGTTTTTGTTGGTTATGCTGAAAATTTTAAATCCTATAGACTATTAGAATTAAATTCTAATGTCATTATTAAATCTAGAGATGTTGAATTTATAGAAAATAAATGTTTTCATGATTTTTTGTTTGAACCTATTCAAAGAAATCTAATAATTTGAAATCTAATACATCTCTTAGAGACAAAACAAAAACAAAAAAAAAAAAAAAAAAAAAAAATGATGAAATGACTGTACGTAGGAAAAGTAAAAGAATTAGAAAAGAAAAGGCTTTAGATCCTAATTTTATTTCATCTCAAGTCATAATATTTCTAATAGAAGGAGATAGAAATAAAGTTCTTAATAAAATACCTATTTTATTGAATATAGAAGATGATTCTAAAACATTTTTTGAAGCAATGGCTTCAAGAGATGCAGCTTTTTGGAAAGAGGCTATAAATGATGAAATAGATTCATTGTTGTCAAACCAAACTTGGATTTTGGTTGAATTACCACAAGGATCAAAACCGGTGAGTTGTGAATGGGTATTTAAGAGAAAGTATAATACTGATGGATCTATTCAAACCTTTAAAGCCAGATTAGCAACCAAGGGTATTAAACAGAAGAAAGGTATTGATTATTTTGATACTTACGCACCCGTGGCTAGAATTGCATCTATTAGAGTTCTTATGGCTTTGGCTTCTATTTGTAAAAACTGCATTTTTAAATGATGATCTTGAGGAGGAAATATATATGGAACAACCAGAAGGTTTTGTCCTACCTGTAAATAAAAGGAAAGTTTGCAAATTAGTAAAGTCATTATATGGTTTAAAATAAGCACCAAAGCAATGGCAATTTGATTATGTGATACTATCATTTGATTTTAAGCATAATAATGCTGATAAATGCATTTATTCTAAATTCACAAATGATTATGGTGTTATTATTTGTCTTTATGTTAATAACTACCTAATATTTTGGAACAAATATGAGAGGTATTTCTGAAACTAAGAAGTATCTAACTTCATATTTTAAAATGAAAGATCTTAATGAAGTAGATATTATCTTAGGAATTAAAGTAAAGAAACATGAAAAGGGGTATGCATTGTGTCAATCTCATTATATTGAAAAGATACTTCTTAAATATAATTATTTGAGAATTAAAGAAGCTAATACCCCTTATGATTCAAGTATTAAAATGCTTGAAAATTTTGATAGAGCAATTGCACAGCTTGAGTATGCTAATGTTATAGGTAGTATGATGTATGCTATACATTTTACAAGGCCAGATATAGCATTTGTTATGTACAAACTTTTTAGGTACACGAGCAATCCTAGTACAGTTCATTGGAAAGCAATTATTAGAATCCTTGGATATCTTAAGGGAACAATGGACCAAGGACTGTTTTATTATGATTTTCCAGCAGTACTAAAAGAATACTCAGATGCTAGTTAGATTACTAGTGCGAGTGATAATAAGTCCACGTTTGGATGGATATTTACAATTGGTGGAGGAGCCATTTCTTGGGCATCTAAGAAACAAACATGCATAACACATTCAACAATGGAATCTGAGTTTATTGCATTAGCAACAGCCGGCAAGGAAGCAGAATGGTTGAGAAATTTGTTATTAGATAAAAAGTTGTGGCCACAACCGATGCCATCTATATCTTTGCACTACGATAGTGAGGCAACTATGTTTAGAGCATATAGTAAAATATATAATGGAAAGTCTAGACATATCAGTTTGAGACATGAGTATGTTAGATAATTAATAACTGATGGAGTTATTAACATAATATATGTTAAGTCAAGTAATAACTTAGCAGATCCTCTTACTAAGGGACTCTCGAGAAATTTGGTAAAAATTACGTCTAGTGGAATAGGGCTGAAACCCTTTTTTAAATATCACCAATAATGGTAACCGACTTTGTACTAAAATACCACTAGTCCAAAGTTTAATGGGTAATAACAAGTTACTAATATGTGGTTGTATAAGTACTGAAAATATATATATATATATGTGTGTGTGTGTGTGTGTGTGTATAAACTGCCTCTTCCAAGATGTTCAGTGCAAACTACTACGTTTTGATGATGAATTATGTACTCTTAAAGAAGTTCAAATTTTTGAAGTGTCTATAGTAGCACGGACACATATTGAAACTTCTCCTATATTAATATAAAAAGTGGTGCCGTTTTTAGCAAGGGTTATTAGGGTTTACTCTTGTAAATGTTCATGAAATCAGGATGAGCACATGGCCATAATAGTGCTAAAGAAATTATGAACATCTCATAGAAACTGGATATGATCGTATGTGTAGTATTTTCGATTTTAACATTAAGGAGACTTGGTTTAAGCCGTGGCCACCATTGTTCTTCGTTAAAACTTTGAAGTACTTACACTAATTGAAGATTTAAATCAAGAGATACCTTCTTGTATACGTGGTAATATTACTGTAATTTTGACTAGTAGTTATATATTACAATATAGTGGGGGATTATTGAATATATTGTAACATATATATATATATATATATATATATATACGGATGAATATAAGGAGTGAGAGAAAGGTAGTTAAGTGAATCTACCAGTCACGTCTCTTGGGTTTTTACCAGCAGTCATGCCTATTGGATTTCTACGAAGAGACATGACTTTTGGAACTAAAAGTCACAACCTCTGCACCAAGAGTCATGTCTGTTGTACACACCCCTACGTACTTTATAAATAGGGGTGGCTAATTCAAATTTGACATACAAAAAATATAATCCTTATTATATTCTATCCTACTCTATATTCAGTCATTCTTACAACAGTTTCAACAGAGTGTTTAATGAAATTCTTCAGTATTGCTAACGGCAGATTCTGGCTTTGTTGTATCCTGAAAGTGTTTTGCTACAGAATCCGTTAGTAAACTCAATTTGAGTGGGGGCAAACAACATTTTAAGAAAAGTGAATATACGTCTCAAAATCTGTATTTTGTTCGACATCAGTGTGCTTGAGAATGTCTAGTTATCTCCAACAATTTCTCATTTTTTCGGGCTAATCTCCATCATCTATAATTGGCTTAACAATTAATCTACATCTTCATCTTTCATAAGCATATATATATGAAAAAATAACTCTTAAAGAAAGTGACAATTAAAAATTTAACAAAACAATAACTCTGAAAGAAATATTCAACAAAACAAAACTCTCAAGGAAGAAAACGCGAACAAAACAATAAAATAAAAATCCTAAGTTCTTCAATCTTCAATTATTGTTGATATTCAAAAATTCAAATGAATATTTTGTTCTAGATTTTGTAAAAATTAATTTCTTATAGAAACATTCCAATACATTCAAAAGTTATGCAAATCCAGTTTGTGAAAATTAAATATGAAGCGAATAATGTATGAGTTGCGATTTTTGGACACTCTTTAATTCCTTTTTAAGAACTCTCTCTCTCTCTCTCTCAATTATTGCCCAAATCCTTGCTTCACTACTCCTTTCCTTCTTATATTGACTCCTCTAACTTTCAATTTTGACAAGTAAATCCAAAATGGAAACAAGTTTGATTATGTTCAGTAACTTTGGATTCATTAACAAACATATATAAATTTGGACAATACTTGGGGGATAATGTTTAGTTACTCACCGTGAGTAACTTTACCCTACTGACCTCTTATGTGTTTCAATAAAAAATTAACACGTCAGTTTTAATAACAAAATCAACAAAGGAAAAGAAAGTCGGATCGACCCGTTTTAATTGGGCAAAAACTCTTTCTCTTTTCTCTCTCTCTTTCATCCCCAACCTACACTGCTGACAATGGTGTAGGGATGTGGAGAAATTTTGTACTGTGGGGGATACTTATTGGATAGAGAAAAACTATTGCCAATGAGAAATTGACTGACCACAGGTCTCTGTCAAGCAGGCTTGAAGGGGCCTTATGTAGCTAATGGCAGCTAAGGCCAAGCATCAAATCTTACTATTTTTTAATTGAAAATACTGTTTTTTCTGAACTTTCGATCAATTCCCTTTCTTCGGCCTTGCCCATGAGACTAAAAACGGTATATTTTCAATATCAGAGCTGGTAGGTCTGCTATTAATGCCGGTGGCTTTTCTGTGCCTTTGGTCTAGTTCACAATTGGTTGTTGAGGAAGAAAACAATTCAAGAAGAAAGTCAATAATCAATTCCAGAGTTGAAAATTCATTCCGTATTTCCTTATAAGGTGTGGAGAATAAATTATTCCAGAATTCATGAAGAAGAAAAACAGTGGAGGGAGGAGAGCGTGGATTTGGGAATGATGAGAGAGAAAAAAGAGAAAGGGTTTTTATTCAATTAAAACGGGTCGATCCGACTTTTTTTCTTTTTTTTTTTTTTATAGTTTTACTGATTTTGTTATTAAAACTGATATGTTATTTTTTTATTGGAACACATAAGAGGTGAGTAGCTTAGCATTGTGGGTCATCTTATGGGAGAATGAACTTCATTCTCCCAGCTGAAGTAGTTCAATACAATTAAGACACATGTCCAAAAATTTTAAAAAATTTATAATGGTTATTATCCAATTTCTTACTGATTAATCCCAAATCCATTTTTTTTTTTTCTTTCCTTGTTTAAAATTTTTTGAATCCCTGAAACCCACACCCAAATTTTTTTCGCTTCCCCCTTTCTCTCCCCCACCCACCCCACAAATCTCTTTACCCAACCTCAAGATGAAATCCTAGTCTATCTATATCAATCAAACGTTCAACTTTTATTCGATATGTAAAATAATATATAAACTAACATAAGCTTATAAGTGACATAAAATTGCACCAATCAGAATTTGCAGTATTCACAAACTTTTAATATTTCTTTTTCATATTTTCCATCAATGAAAAAAAAAAAAAAAAAAAAAAGGAACAACAACAGCAACAACAACCCTTAGCCCTATCAATTGAAAGGGTTGGGAACTTGGATGGTATGCAAAAGATAGATCTAACTCTGACCAAAAATAGATCTACGAGAAAAGCTCACTCTGACTAAGAAATATATATACGAGAAAAGCTCTATTCAAATATAGGTTAACATCAAATTTTCATATAATATTTTAAGTTAATATTCCTTCCCTATTCAACAATTGATATAGTACATTCATTAAATAAATTTAATAATTTTTCAATTTGGGTATAAAAACATCGTGATTCTTTTGGAAAGGTAAAAAATAAAAAATAAAATAAAATAAATAAATAAATAAAACTTACTTTTGGGATTCGGTTTAACCTGTAAAAATATAGGTAGTGATTATTTTTAAAAAATTTAAAATTTTAAACATGTGTCTAAATTATATTAGACCACATCAATTGGGATGATGAACTTTATCCTCCAAGGAGAGGACCCAAATATTATCCTATAAATTTTTAGAAAATGATAAGACATCACGAAGTGATTTTCATGATTTTATCACTAATAAGACGTGTCATAATTAGCTTCTTTTTTTCGAGCTAGAGAGAACCCTCATTCAGATTTTTTTTTGTGAGCTAATTTCCTTTTTCTTTTTTTTTTTCATAATTGGAGTTGTACTGAGCTCAAAAAATAAAACCGGAATACAGGAGCACAAAGGGCATACCCTCAGAGAACAAAAAGAATAAGAAAAAGTAGGAGTGTGTGCTTTAATAAATAAGCCCATTTCCAATACAACAGCACTATACCAAAACAGAGATTACACAATAACATCAATAAATTTAATTCTCTGAACATCACACACTTCCAGGAAGGCAGCCCTTGCCACCACCTCCAAGCGAAGGCTAATGGAACAATGAAGTCTATTGTTCCTTTCCCGCCAAATGTACCACAGACCTGCAGCAAAAAGACTTTGCAACTGTTTTGACTTGTTATATAAGTTATCCATCCAATTGAAAAGGTCCCAAGCTGTTAACACATCTTGAAATTTAATGAGATCCCAACCAAGAATCCCACCTAACCATTTCCAGAAACCTTGAGAGAAAGGGCAGGTAACAAACACATGATCTGTAGTGTCCAAACTCTTCTAACAAAGTGTGCATCTAGAAACCAAACAGACTCTTCTTCTCTGCAAATTACACATGGTAGGAAGTCTATCAAATAACATTAACACAGCTATTGTAGACCATCTTGGCTGAGCCTTCCCCCAACACAATTTAAACCATGGTACCACAATATCAGTATGTCTAACACAATTCCAAGCGTTCTTGAAATTGAAATTCCCACCATCCCACAGCAATTTATCCTCTCCACCTTTAATTTCCACTGTCTGCAGAAATACCTGTACTGCTACTAAGTTATCACTTTGCAAATTATGCAAACTCCAAGCTCCATTGAATATCAGCGAACTGACCGGAGCATCCCTTTGGAGATGCATACTTCTGACCACTCTATGGCCAAATAATGAGCTGAACATCTGCCCTTTACACCACGGATCCCTGAAAAGTTTTATGTGCTGGCCATCACCAATCTCAAAACAGACTTTCTGTTGCATCACTTCCCTAACAGCAATCATTGATTTCCAGATAGGGGAGCTAGTCTGCGAAGCAGTAGCATTCCAAAAGGATGTATTTTAAGCATACCTGAACTTAAACCAAGAGATCCACAACTTATCTTTGCTATTCAAGTAATCCCAAGCTAATACACAGCGAGCTGACACTTGAATATCAGACAACTTTCTAATTCCCAAACCACCTTCTGTTTTTGGTTTAGTAACACAATCCCAATTAAGAAGATGCATCTTTTTCACATTATCTTTGCTTCCCCAAAGGAAATCCCTGCATTACTTCTGAATTTGGTTGATAACCACCACTGGAATATCATAAATATTGCACCAATACTGAAAAATAAGAGTAATCACAGCTCGAATAAGTTCCAATTTACCTGACAGAGAGAAGTTTTGTGTTCCAGCAGAAAATCTTACTTGCAATCTTATCCTACAGATCCTTACATTATGATCTTTTTAAACCAGTTGGACACAAAGGAAGCCCCAAGTATTTGATGGGAAAAATATCTTCAGCACACTTCAAAACCTACAGCAGCAGATGTTTCCTTCTCACAGCCCTAGAAAACAAGACTCTACTCTTTCCCTGATTGATTTGCAGACCAGTAACAGCTTCAAATCTTCTAAAAATACCCTCAAGAGCAATAGCATTTTGAACTAAAGCCTCACAAGCTAGAATCAAATCATCTGCAAAAAAGATATAGCTAATAGGCTTTTGAAACTTTAACATAGATTTTAACACCACCAGAGATTTGTTATGAACAGCATCAGCAACCAAAGTTGAGAATAATTCAGTGATCAAGGTAACCATTAATCAAAATAGAGTATCTAGATGACTTAAAAATAACTTCAATCCAACTGATCCAAGTATCCCCAAACCCATATTTCTTTAAAGCTGTCAACAAACGATCCCAAGAGACAGAATCATAAGATTTCCTTATGTCAATCTTCAAAGCCATGGCTGCATTCCTGGGCTTGTTGAAATCTCTCACTAATTCATGAGCCAGTATTACTGCCTATTAGATTTTCCTGCCCTGTACAAAAGCACTCTGCTCCTTTCCCACTAAACTTGGTAATGTCATAGCTAGCCTATTTGCCATTAATTTCGTAACAATCTTATACACCAAGTTACAAAGGGCTATAGGCCTGAAATCCCCTAACTTTACAGCATCTCCCACCTTTGGAATCAAAGTAATGAAAGAGCAACTAACCCCCAAAGGCATAATTTTAGACACAAAAAAGTGTTGAATAGCTGCAAACACATCTTTATCAATCATAGTCCAAAAAGTTTGATAAAACCTAGCAGGGAAACCATCAGGTCCTGGTGCCTTGTCTGGATTGAAACTCATCACCACCTCCTTTACTTCTTCATAAGTAACAGGCCCTTCTAGCATAGCCTGATCAGTGCAATTCAAAGTATGCCGAGGAGTTATATCACACACCACATCAGAAGACTTCTTTGAGAAAAAAATTGTGTAATACTCCACAAACCAGTCACTAATAACCTTTTGGTTAGTTGAAACCACTCCTTCCTCATTCTCCATTTTGAGTATAGCATTGAAATTTCTATGTTGTTTCAGCTTTTGGTGAAAATAAGAAGTACACCTATCATTATCCCTCAACCAAGTAAGTCTTGATTTCTGAGCTAAAAGGATTTCTTGGTTTGCAAGAGCAGCATCATAATCTTCTTTGGCCTATTGTTCTTCATCAAGCAAAACATCAGATGGATTCTGAAATAACTTGTCTTGAACTGATTCTAGCTTCAAAGTAGACTTAAGGACTTTATCACCGACATCCCCAAAAAGGAAGGGTAATTTCCTTTTTCTTGAATCATTCTTAGATTTCCTTTTGGAAGTTGCCGGCGGCAACCACACAGCTTAATTCTAAATTTTTATTTTTACTTGAACACAGTGTGTGTGTGTATATATGTATATATATATTGAAATTATTTCTAATTAACAATGGAGAGAATGATACGTAAATTAGTCATGAACAATTATCTGATGCATTGTAGTGGAGAACTATTTTAATGGGCTTCAATTTTGACCTCTATGACTATGATAGAGGAAGAATATGAATCTTTATACTTTTGAAAAGAAAATATTAAGAGACTAACTAGCCTAAAAAAGAAAAAAGAGTGACTTTGGTAGAAAAATAAGACATCATATTTACCATTTGTGATATAATCTTAATTTTTATTTTTTGTGAAGTCTCTAAAAATTTTCCTCTAAGCTCACTGCGCTCTGCTTAAACAAGCAGTTTATATATCTATATATACAAGAACATATATATATATATATATATATATAAAACTTTTTCTTAATTTCCCAAAAAAGAATTTATAAATTTTCCAAAGAAAAAAAAAAAATGAGTATGAGAATCTGGAAATTCAAGTTCCTCTCTCTAGAATACCAAACCGGTGAAACTAAGAATTTCAAACTATGAATTCCATTAATCCTCTGAATTCCATTGAGCCTGGTTCTTTGGATTTGTGTAAAATAGATAGAGAAAGAGGGAGAGAGAAAGAGAGAGAGGGTGATTTATATGTTAGTATTTTTATCATTTAAATTTATATATATTTTATATTAAATTATATTAAAAAAATTAGGGGTAAATGAGTCAATTTGTATCTGTCAGAGTCTAAAAAGTGTAATTGAAAGTTAAAACTAAAATGTTCCTCTACAGATTTAATTAATTTGAAGGGGTGTTGGTATTAATTTACCCAAAAAAATATAATTAGAGAAGAAAATATATAAAAATAAATTAGAGAGGGAAATATCATTACTTTTATTTTTAGAGAAGCAAATATCATTTGAAATATAATTTAACTAAAGCCTTTTGACAGTGATTTGAAAAATCAAAAATGTACCGTTATTGTAATTTAATTGTTTATGTTATAATATATGTATTTTTTAATAATAATTTATATATTGGGTTTGGAAGCATTAAATTAGTGTTTTGATATAGATAAAACTAATAAGAGAAGAAAAAAAAAATATATATATATATATATATATATATATATATATATATATATATTTGTATTATTTTTCATACTTTTACCGGAGGTTTGGAGGACACTCTTCTCATACTAAAGCCTGACCTCAAGGGAGGAGAATCGAACTTAAAATACACCCAAAAAACAAAAAAAACAAAAAAAAAAAGGTCCAAAATATTTCTTATATGATTCAACATAATTCCGTTAAAATTAAGTATTGTGTAAAATGCGAAAAAGTAGCATTAACTAGTAACTACAGGTACAGCCTTTTGGTGGTGATTTGAAAAATTAAATTTCGTGGTTATCAAACTCAATTTATTTATGTTATTGCATTTGGAAGCACCATTTTGAATTTGAGATTGCAAAAAATTTAGTTAAAATTTTGAATTAAATTTTACTTAATTTTAAATTCATACTCCTAAACATGGTAATATTTTAAAATATCCAGTCATTTGATCTGATTCTTCATTATCCTAAAAAATATTTAATTGGATATTCTGACCACTAACTTTTCTCCATGTAAGAATCGATTTGAATGAAAATCTTGTTAAGAGAGGCTTGGATGTTGATCCAATTTGTGTTAGATGTGGGCTGGGTATGGAATCATGTGTCCATTTTTTATTTTTGGAATGCCCCAGCCCAATCATCGTCTGGAAATTTCCAATTTGGTTTTTCAGTGTTTCACCTGAAAGTCCTTTTGTTAATGGTGGAGTGAATGGGTGCTTTCTTGGGGTCTGCAAGCTTAGGTAAGGGCTGCTTAGGCCTCCTAGTTCAATGATTCCGGCTCAATCGTTGAACTTTGGTATATGCTGGTTTGACATTGCTTCAGAACAGACCTCATTTCACCTATGCCGTTGCGAAACTTTTTGGAAATCATGTTTTTATCATGGTTCATAGTCGCAGTATCGATTGCGATAACGGTGTTGACCCTAAAATCGGCTCCTAAGATCCAATCTTAAATTGATGTGAAACGGGCGTGCCAGAACCACTTGGGTGGTTCGATTGTGAATTGTCAACTTTAGTCCCTTTGAGAAAGTTGACTCTCAGACGATGCGAGGAAAAAGGGAATAAATAAATTCCTCTTTTGGTTTCAAAAATGCCTTAGTTAAAAGGACTTTCCAGTAAACAATTTATAGTAACGTATGGGGAAGAAATAGATATAAAAAGTGACAGAGAGAAAGATAGGGAGAAAGAGATATGGGGAGAGAAGTAACGTATGGGGAAGAAATAAATATAAAAAGTGACAGAGAGAAAGATAGGGAGAAAGAGATATGGGGAGAGAAATAGAATGAGACTGAAATAGAAAGAGTGAAATAAAGATAGCAATGATGCTATTTGGGGAAAGTACTTGAGAAAGCAAACAAATAAATTAAAGGATTCTGAGGGTGCTGGACCTCTGATTATTTATAGAAATTATTAGAAACAAATTCCTAAATACAAGTATCCTAGTTATATTCTAATACAACCACATAATTATTCAAATTAAACTAATCCTAACTAAATACTAATTCCAAATAAATTCTAATCGTATCAATAACCCAACTAAAAATAAATTCAAACTAAACATTTCTAGATAGATACTAATTCAAAAATAAATAAACACATAAATCTTATTTAACGTAAAGTTCAAAAACATTTTATCCATGTAGCATCCTTGCATATAGCGTTATTTTGTATGAGAACTGCCATGTTCATGTACAGCATTAATGGATTTTATTCCAACTAAAATGCTATTCCAAACCACCTTCAATCCAATCACCTTCCATGACCCAGATATCCTTCTCGACCCAAATTCCTAGCACATCATCACTGACCAGGCTTTATGTTCTTGGTCCATATTACTATATCATTAATGGTGTCAACAAACAGTCACGGTGTAATGAAATCAGACTAATATCAATATAAATTGGTCGAATCAAACGATTCACGAAAGTATGTAACGGTATCGGACCATTTAAAAAGGATTACAAACCGAAACGTTGTGTATCGACCGATACCATAATTGTTATGGAATCAATATTTGCTTGTATGCGTGAGAATATAAATCGTTTGGTTGATTGGAACGTGTGTGGAATCATCTCAAGTCTAGTTAGTTGTTTGCCAGGTTAAAAAACAAAGTACAATTGTACGAGTACAAATCATATTTGACTTTAGCAATCAAATTGAAACTGACTCCAAATCATAACATTAGAAAATTCCCGTTTTACAAGATGGCATTCCCAAATAAACCTCAAATGTTGTGACCTGTGACCACCTCTACCAATGATTTGAAATTTTCAGTTGAGGTCCCACTCGATCCAACAGCCTTAAGAGCAAGCTCTCTGTACACTCCAATTCGCTCCTTCAATTTCTTCCCTTCTTCATGCGAAAAAATGACTTCTAGAGCACGCATTGTGCCACTTTTCGTGAAAATCCCACCTTCCACCCTCAATCCAATTCGCCAAACATTTTCAACCATCCATGTATTCAGCTGCTGATCACCGAAGAATGGCCTCCCGATCATAGGCACACTGGCTGCAATGCTCTCCAAAACCGAATTCCATCCACAATGCGTTATAAAAACCCCGGTAGAAGCATGAGCCAGGACTTGTACCTGCGGTGCCCATGGCACTACTTTACTAATCTCACTATTCCTCCCCAAAAACCCCTTTGGCAAATGGCTTGTCATGTTGTCTCTAATAGACCAAATAAAGGGTGTACCACTTGCTTCAAGTGCCTCAGCCAATGCCACTATCTCCTTAGGTGAAGGTGATGCCACAGTTCCAAAGCCAATGTAGGCCACGGAGTTGGCCTTCTGCTTGTCCAACCAAGCTAGGCAGCCATGCTCATCCGTGATCGACCTTGGTGGCGGGGATGTTAGGTTGAAGGGTCCGACGTTGAGGACTTTTGGGAACTTGGACTTGAGGTCTTTGATGAGGGTAGGGTCTAATTCTCCGAAGGAGTTAATGGGAATGGCGGTGGCTCGTGTCAGACATTGTCCCATTTTATGTAGCAAGGTTGAGAAGGGTGATTCTAAGTTTCCGAAGAGGACTCCACTAGGTAAGTCACCAAGGCGTAGTGCAGAAAATCCTGGAATGAAGCTTAGTATTTCGTTCTCACGATCTGCAACATCTGTATGTGCATTGATATGAAATCAAGTACTAGTTGATTAGATGATAGAAAATAAAGTAATGAATTCAAAGTAATTGTTTTCTCAAGACCAAATATTTGAATTTGGGAAAATTAAAACATACGTACTTTTCAGGTTTGATGGTAGAAATTCATCAAATTAAATTTAGCAAGTGTGTTGTGTTACATTTGATATACATAGAGTCATAGCCATACATCATGTCCTCTCAGCATTTTTATTTAGGTTTATACTATATGTACAATTTGAAGAAGCCCATTCTCCAACTTATAACATAGACTGGGCCGAAATTAAAAATCACGAAGTGCACAGATCAAATTCTAGTAATTTTCAAATTTCAGCAAATTTGACTAAATTTATAGAGTACAAAATTTGTCTGAACTTTTGTTGAATTAATCAAAATATTAAAAGGGGTTTTTAATTGTTGAATTCTGAAATGGAATCCTTTTTAGATTTGATTATATATGGCGAAAAAAACATGTCGGCCATGTTATTACTACTTGTAAAAAATAACTACAAAACTAAACACGTATTGAGAAAAGTGTAATGCTATTATGAGAGCCCTTTCATAACAAGAGATAAAAGTCCTACTTATTTAACTACTGAATTGAGACATTCATTGAAATTTGTAAAAAGTTATGGAACATTTAATGAGCTAGTTAATTTGTTGATTGAATAAGAAGAGTTCATCATGAAAAGACTCTCATGATAATATTATTTTATTAAAAATAATACAAAAATTATGTATATGTATATATATTAAGTAATGGTGAATTCGTCAAGAGTCTTAAATGGTAGAGATATTGTCAAATAATTAATGGGAATATATGTAAAATTTCAAACCTCCACCCTAAAATTAAAAAAATAATAAAAAAGTACATCTCGAAGGTTCTAACTTTTTGAAAAGACAAATAATTTGATGATTCATTCTAAAGGGAAAACAAAAAAAATTAAACTAGTCCTTAATGCCATGCTAATTGACTGTGATAACCACCTTCGTATCAAAATTTTAAAAATAACAAAAACATCAATTATAAAAAAGTAAAAATAATTTCGATGTCAATTCTCACTTGTATCCCCGTTATTTCTTTGTGAAAAATTGTAACTCTTTTAAGTTTTAATATAGGCGGTTTAATCAACGTTTTGTCTCAAAAACGTCTTTTTTTGTTCTTATTAACTTGAATCAATTCAAATTTTTTTTTATATCAAGATATGTATTATAGAAATTTCGATTAATTACAATGACACCCCCTGAGGTTTGCTATAATGACAGTCATATACAAGTTAGTCATTTTTTGGACAAAGACACCCCCTTAAGTTTAATAAAGTTAACAAAAACACCCCAATAGTCATTACACATGGTGAGTTGACATTATTATCCTTTAACACATTCCATTACCAATTTATCTAATACAATTCTTTTTAATTGACCAAAATACCCTAGTAACCTAACCAACAGCCACCACGACCAGTTCACACCCACCACCACCCATTTCACAGCCATACCATAGTCGCCACCAGACCCACCACCATGGTGCTCAAAATAGAGCTACCAAATATCACAGAATACAAAATGGAAAGAGAGAGATATCACAGCCCTACAATGCCATTTTGGGATCTGTCAATAGCTTTGATGATGGAGAGGTCGAGGAAGGTTGAGTCGTCGTCATCGTTCTCAGCTGTGGCGACTCGTTTGCACTTAGATATGTGGTTGCAGTGGTGGCGATTTCAATTATTTGTCTTCGTTTTGATAGAGAAATTACAAATACCTAATTTCTGTGCAATTTCGGGTGGGTGTGTTTATGTGTGTGTGTCTGTGTATATGTATCCATGTATGTGTGTGTGCAAGAGAAGGAAGAAACGCAATTTGTTTATGTATATATGTATCTATGTGTGTGTGCGCGCAAGAAAGGGACAATGTGTGTGTGTGTGTGTGCGCGCGCGCAAGAAAGGGAAGAAGAAAATTTTGGGGGTGGTTTTGTAGCCCTAGTTGTGGACGGTGGTGGTGGTTGTGGTTGTGGCAGTGGGTGCAGAGAGATGGTGGCGGTGACGGCACCGTGGTTGACGAGAGATGGTGTGAGTCAAAGCTTCCACTTGTTGTTGAAAACATTTTATTGTATCAAGAAATCCGTTGGACAAGTGGATTTACATGCCCTCGTCTACCTTGCCAGTGGCCAAGATGGATCATCTCCATTGACAATCCACGGCGGCGAAATTGACGACAACAGCAGTGTCAGTGGTGGTGAGTGGTGATTCGATTGATTTTGATCGGAGATGTGAAAGCCTTTGTGGTCGTTGGAAGGAAGGATAGAAGGGTCCTAGGCAGTGGTGATTGGTGGTGGGTGAAATCGAAGGGGTGGGTTTTTTCTTGGGTTGTCTTCAATTAAGTGGAGGGCGGAGGTTAGGGAATTGGGTGTAGCGGCATCGAAGAGGGTGGTGGTGGCGGCTAGTGCTCTATCTTCCCCGCTGCTCTTCCATATACATATACATATACATATACATATACATATACATATCTATATATAAGGACAATAATGTATATAATGTATATATATAAGGACAAATTTGACTTTTAATGAGTTTGGTTATTTTATCATAAAATGAATTAAATATTAAAGGGCAATTTCGTCTTTTCTAACATTTTAAGGGTTTATTTGGGTCAAAATTATCACAAGGGGTGTCTTTGTCTAAAAAAAAATTAAGTTGTATATAATTATTAATATGTCAAATTTTAAGGGGTGCCGTTGTAATTAATCCTAAAAATTTAGATTCTTATTAATGAACACATAAACCAATTAATTATTTTTATAATAAAAAAAATAATAATAAAAAATAATCAATCAATTAAATGATGATAATGCCATCGACTGTCGCATCAGATTGGGTGGTGAGGCCCATGTCATTAAAGAAATGGGAGAGACGTACCCGCAATACAATCTGTCAAATTTGTTTCGGTTGTAAAGTCACATGTTACTATCTTGAAGTCTGTGTGGTGTGGGTAAAGCTGTCAAACTCATTAATGAAAGAAGCCTCTCAGAGTACAGACTTAGATGAGGAGATTGTCAAAGAATCATGCATCGTTTTTCCAATCGGTAGATGTAAAGCCTATATATATAACTCTTCATTTTCTTTCTAAGTAAATAAAAAATATATGAAGTTAGTTCGAACGCCTAAAATTAAAATATATATATATATAATTCATAAAATTGAAATAACTTTTTTTTAATTTTATTAATTTTAATTTCAAAACTCGAATTTCATATCACCGAAATTTAATATGTTTTTGTGAAAAATAAATACGATTTCACTCGGTAAATATTCTCCACCCTGCAATTCTATAGTGGATTATAGCGACTTTCGTACCAGTCTCAGTAAGCTCATGAATTACACTTAGCCGGAATATTTATTTTTTTGTCTTTATGTAGTTTTGTTTTTTTGTCTTTGTCATAAAATAAATAAATAAATAATAACTAGAGATTTGATTTTATTGATATTTGTAATTGGTTGATATTTTCACATAATCAACTAAAAATATCTTAGTTGGAAAGTCGCATCCAAATGTTTGAATGGTTTGAAAATGAGACTTGAGAGGCTTACTTCTAACAATAATTCAAATGCGATGATCTTTTCAGCTGTTGAATCAGTATTTTCACTAGCGAATAGTTTAAAGCCGACTGATATTTTGTAAATTATTAGCGAACACTGAGGTAGTAGTGCATATATATACATACATACATACACAGTTCCATTGGGTGTATGACTTCAAAGCATACTCCATCAAACGGATGAATAAAATTTCCCCTCATGTGATTTGTTTAGAAAATATGAATAAATTAAAGACAACATATTGAGAAAATGAAAACAATTCACATATATATATATATTGAACTAGAATTGGTGTTAGTAAGTCTTACCAGTAGTTCCAACCGTTTGCCTGATAAGATCAGTGTAAACATGCACGGACAGAGAACAAGCCCCAGACGTCCAAAGTGGCACCCACGAGACCCCCATGTCCTCTGCCATCTCCGCCGCGAACCACAGAAAACCATCCGCCAACAAGCAGCTGATCCGCCTCCCGGTGTCTGCCTCAGCCGCCTCCACGCCTCTCCTAAAATTCTGGGGCGCCACCTTGAGGAACAACTCAATGTCCTCCTGTGGCTTCCCGGAAAACACATAACCCTCGGGCACTCCATCGGACACATCATAGGGTATGATGTTATCGGGTACTGTTGGCATCGAAAACAATGGTTGGTTGGATTTGGTTGTGCTGAAGAAGGAGAAGGTCACGTTCGGGCCAGCATCGGCTAACCTCCGGACAAGGCCGAGGAGGAGACCGGCGTGTGTTGCGAATGGGAAGGCGAGAACGGCCACATGTTGGTTCTTGGGTGACATGGACATGGTTTGGTTATGTGAATTAAGTTTTGTAGTGCTTGGAAATGTTTGTGATTTTTATATTTTGGTTATGAGTATGAAAAAAGGTAAAAGAGAGAAACCACCAAGTGGACACTGAAGACGAGGTCCAATTTTTTAGAAGTATTTATAGAGAGAAAAATGTTTGTGATTTTTATATTAATGCTCATGTACTGTGTTGGAATATAGGCCAAATAATGTAACATGTGTAGTTGGACTTTACTATCCATATAGACTGGTGCGTTGGCATTGTGCCAACCTCTGAATCCAACAACCAAATACATTTGTTGAAAGATGTGAGTAGTAATAGTCACCAACGTACGACAACCATGAGCGGGATCTGATGATCACATTCATTCCCTTCTGTCAAACCATGAGCATTTTTGGCTTTGTTGTTCTTCTATAATCTATTCTTTTGTTTCGAAATTCCCCACCATAAATTTTAGTCGTTAAATTTATTTTATTTTTATTTTAAAATACTACATTATAAAATACTTATTTTATTTTAAATTAAAACAAAATACTATAAAATACAACTCATACTAAACGGACCCTAATTTAAGTGGCTCATTCTCTCTTCACTCCTCCGGTGGAGATGTCTAAAGCCCCGTTTGACGAGAAAGACTCATAACATGTTACTTATATCATATCACATAACAAAAAGTGCATTTGTTGATGCCTTTTTCTCTTTATTTCTTATTCTTCTTAATTTCATTGTCAAAAGAAAAAAAAAAACAAAAAAAACACACATACACCCACACAAAAAAATATATATCAATGAGACATTAGCAAATGGTATAAAATAGAAGTGGGAATTCAAGCCCAATAATGAAAAAATTGTAAATTTTGTTATATATGTGTGACTACTTAATCAAAAATATAATAAAAAGAGAAATCCACAAATCACATCCATATAAAAATTCATGCAAGATTTTCTTATAGAATACGGATAATTTTAGAATAATTACCCCGCACAACCAATCAATGTGTCCTAATATTATTTGGTCACTTATTTTTTTATTTTTTCAATTGGTAAGAAACTCAATTACTCATTACTTTATTATGTAATGTTAAACTGGTTTTGAGAATTAGTTTGGCCTAAATAAAAAATTATAGTAATTATTTGTTGTTTTCTTCCTTTTTATTTTTTTTCTTTGATTTTTAAAAGCTTCTTCTTTTACAACTTAATTACATGGGACAAATATTGATCTTTGAGAATTTACCATATATATATATATATATATATATATATATATTCCTCCAATCTCAATTTAGATGTCGTTTTTTGAGAATATGAATTTTTAAAAAGTCATGTGGGACATATTTTGTCTCTTTAAAAAATTATTAATTTGTTTTTATATTTAAGTTTAAAATTTTAAATTTTAACCATATATATAAAAAAATATAAAATATATTATTTAAAAAACAATGGACGATTATTTAGAACATAGAATTATTATAATTTTTTTTGATCTTTGAGAAGAAAAAAATGAATTTATTTGATTGGACATAACATTAAATTTGTGTCACTATTCCAACTGATCTAGGATTTGACTAGTCAGTTGCTAATAGTATTACTCGAGGTATCTGAGCATATCACGCAGTCTGAATGAGAGTATATAATTTCCTTACCGTCGCTGACACATTTGTGGCCCTATTTGTTCCACGTTTTATGTCAAACAGATACCAGTTACTGCATTCAAATTTCAAACCAAATAGCAACCATACATCTTAATTATTTATGAACCAATTCAACTACTTAGAGCACGTCCAATGGAGTGGAATACCGCGATTTTGGGCCAAGTTTAGAAATTGGCCTGCTCTAATAAGGTAGTTAAAAATTGGACTCCATTCATTGGATGGTGGAATAGGTCACGGTATTCCACGACCCTGTTGGTAAGTCGCGTCGCATTTATTTTTTTATTCTGGCCCAAAACTTATTTTTAGCCCAAAACACTGTTATTAAGGGTATGTGTACTTGAAAAAAAAAATTAAAAAAAAATCAGTTTTTTAGCTAATTTTGGTCTCTCTTTTTTTTTTTTCCAAAATAATTGAACCAAATTTTTGGGTTAAAAAAAAAAAAAGTTTAAAAAATTAAGATAAAAGTGTTTTTTTTTTTTTTAAATTTACTTTTTAAAATATTTCTACTGACATATAGTCGTTTTAAACACTGTTTGGCTAACCCAAACAGTGCCTTAACAGCTATATTAGCACAAAAACCTATTTTTTGAATTTTTTTTTTTTGAAAAAATTCATTATATATATATATATATATTTAAAAAAATAAATAAAAACTTTTCATTTTTCCTCTATAAATACATCAACCCTACTATTATTCACCTCATATCCAACTCATCTTCTCTAGTTTTCAACCTAGAACTACAACCACTAAGTCATTTTCTCAATCTTTTAGTTATATTTTTTATTCAAGTTTAATTCCATGGATCCTCCACCACCATATTACAACTACAACTCCTAATTCAACCAATCAAATGATAACTTTGATCCCTTCTTATTTGTTGAAGAAGAATCTCAATTTCCGTCTCATCAACCTTCTCGAGTTTTTAACATTCCTATTGAAGTGTCACAATCCAATAACTCCCAACCTCACAGAAAGCAAAAGGCTATTCGGCCTCCTAATTGGTCCACGGTTGAAGATGAGGCTTTATATTATACGTAGATGACCATTAGCACTGATGCGATCATCGGTTTAGTCCAACATAAGGCAACGTTATGGATCCGAATTAAAGAGAGTTTTGAGCAACACGTTAGTGGTGCTGATACACCTAAAAGAAATCATATCGCCTGTTTGAATCGTTGGTCCATCATGCAACAAATGATTACCAAATTTTCTGAATGAATGGCCCAGATCAAAAGGAATTACCCCAGTGAGCAAGACAATCAGTACAAGGTAAGTTATTTATTATATTAAATTTAATTGGTAAATATTTTAAAGATTTGTCTTCTAATAATTATTGATTTTTATTTTTTTAGATAATAGCAGCCAAAGAGTTGTTTGCTCGTCAAAATAATATCAAATTTAAGTTTGACAGTTGTTGGAATATTTTGAAGAGTAACAATAAATGGCATTTACATTGTCAAAAAGAATTGACATCCAAAAAAAAAAAAAAAGCCGAAGAAGATGAGTGGAATCCACATTGATGATAGTGAGCCTAATGGTCACTCAAACCCATCCACTCCATCAAGTAATGCAGCAACGACACCAAGTTCGGTTGAAGGATCGGCGCACAATGATCCGACGGATGTTGAAGAATGTCAGCGACCAGAAAAACGAAAAGCAGCGAAGCAGAAGCTAAATAAGGATAAAAGACAATCTAAAAGTCAGAATGATTTCATTAGCAAATTCGGATGTTTATGTCGTATCGTATTATTTTTAATAATAAATATTCTATTGTTTAATTTTTTTTTTATGATATAGCCGTTAGAAAAAAGTTAAAAAAAAAAATTATTAAAAATTTAAAACATATTAAAATATTAATATTTTTGAAAAACGAAAATGTAGCATTGGAGTACATCCGATAGCTAAAATTTGGAGATTCTAAAAAACTGACGTGGTTATATAAAATACTGACGTGACTATTGAAAAATGCTGATATGACAAATTTGAAGAGTTCATTAGAGATACCTTTAGAAACCAAATGTTTTTAACTGGTTAATGTATCTTATATAAAAAGGTACAATCTTTTACTTTTTTTAATTTTTAATTTAATGTATACAGTCAAGAAATTATGTCGATCGAAATATCGCTACTCGTGTACTTCCAACTTTCTAATTTTATAATAAATAATGTTATCTGTTACTAAAAAAATGACACCTGCGTCAACCAGTAATTGTGGAGCGTCACAATTGGCTTTTGTTTATGGTAAGACAAAATAGTGGTTTTTTTTTTTTTTTTTTTCCTGAAAAGTTAAACAATCTATTATTATAGATCTAAATTTCATTTTAGAGCTTTTAGTATTAAGTGGGTTGAAATGAAAAGCATGTGTTTATAAAATCAATGCATGATATACCAAAAAACCAAAATGTAGCACGAGATATCTTTTACGGAGTAGTTACTAATTAGTATTACAAGAGTGGAAATTAATTAATCACTATGGTTTCTTATTAACTATGTCTAACAAAGTTTTGAAATTTTCAGTTGAGCTCCCATTTGGTCCAACAGCAATTTTAGCACTCTCTTTTAGCACTGCAATATTTTCTCTCATTTTCTTCCCTTTTTCACTGGACAAAACTACATCTAAACCATTAATTGTGCCACTTTTAGCAAAGACACCACCTTCAACACACACACCAATCCTCCAAACGTCCTCCACCAGCCTGCTATTCAACTTTTGGTCTCCGAAGAACGATCTGCAGATCATCGGAACGCCACCTGAGATGCTCTCTGACACTGAGTTCCAACCGCAATGTGTCACAAACACACCAACCGAAGGATGTTCCAAGACCAGCAGCTGAGGAGCCCATGGAACAATCTTTCCTAGCGTGCCAATGCTTTCGAGAAAACCTTCCGGGAAATGTTGCTTTGAAGTGTCCTTAAGTGACCATAAAAATGGAACCCCTTTAGCTTTTAGTGCCTCCCCTAATGCAATTAGCTCATTCGGGGGTGGTGTCGCCATAGTACCAAAGCTAAGGTATGCCACTGATGCAGCCTCGTGTTTGTCCAACCAAGAAATGCAGCCATTCGTGTCGGAATTCGGCAATGGTGGTGGTGATGTTAGGGCAAATGGTCCGACATTGAGCACCATTTGTAGCTTGGACTTGAGATCATTTGTGACGGTAGGGTCTATTTCTTCAAATGAGTTTAGTGCAAGAACTGTTGCGTGTGGTACTTTTATCCCCATGTTATATAGGAGACGTGACATAGGTGGTTGCTCTAAATCCCCACAGACTCCTTCAAGGGGTAAATCCTTGGCTTGTATTGCTGACAATCCTGGGATGAATCCGAGGGTTCTATCTGCATTTTCCTCTGTGACTGTTTTTATGGCAATAAAGTAGTCAACAAGAAGCCGGAGAAAAATATGTTAGATATTAATTCCTAGAAACAATTTTATAGCAATGGTGCGAAACAATTTTATTACAATGGTACAAAACAAAAGATTATGACAATTGCAGTAAATTTGTTTGATTTATTATGGTCTGTAGGTAGGGTTAAAGATAAAAAAAGAAAAAAGGGTAAGACTATGAAGTATGAACATACGTAAGACTAAGCCTTCTATATATACATATTTGAGAAAACTTGTGCACTCTGTCAAAAAAAGAATTAAGATTTGGAAATTCGATCAGGCTCAAATTAATGGGTCACCACATGTTTTTTGAAACAAGAATAATTCGAAAAATGAAGTAAAAGCCCCAAAGATCATTGCAATATAGTCCTCTTAATGTATAATTTTGAAATGGTTACCAGTTGGTCCAATTGTGGTCCGGATGAGATCAACATAAACATGAACAGCAATAGAACAAGGACCAGCAGTCCAAAGTGCCACCCAAGGAACCCCCATTTGCTCCGCCATCACACCGGCAAACCACAAAAATGCATCGGTCAACAAGCAAGTGATCTTCTTACCGGTGTCGGCCACCACCGCCTCCACGCCTCTCTTAAAGTTATCGGGCATTGCTTTTAGGAAATGGTCCACGGCCTCTAGCGGATTACCAGAAAAGACATACCCCTCCGGGAGTCCGTCATCCACGTTGCATGGTTTAATGTTACAACCATTGACTTGTGTTGTGGAAAAGATTTTGTCATTTGACATTGCAGTGTTAAGGAAGGAAAATCTCAAGTTGGGTGCCTCGGCAGCCAAACGGTGCACTAGTGTGAGGAGAGATGCAGCGTGAGAGCCAAAGGGGAAGGCGAAGACGGCGATGTGACCCTCTCCCGTGAGTGGCATGTTTGGGTGGTGGGAAAGATGGAAGGAAGATTAGGTCTGCATTTGTATCAAGTTGGAGTGTGTGAGGGAGATGCTAATCATAATGTGTGTGGAATGGTTCATATTGGTGGGGGAGAGAGAGAGAGAGAGGAGGAGATTGTATACACACTCTTTTTGTTGGCTTAGGGAAGAGAAGAGTTAGCGTTGTTTGCAAGAGAAGCGGTAATGTTGGTTACATTATCTTTTGGTGGGAATTAAAACAGGAGAAGAGATAGTGAAATAGGAGAATGACACGTGGTATTATTGTCCAGTGGCACTATCATTTTTTATAAAAAAAAAACAAAAGTCACTATTTTTAGATATTGGGTCACGTAAGCATTACCATCCCTTCAAATACTATAATATATTATCTCATTATCATTAATTTTACAAGTAGATTATAAATAAGTGGACAAATTTTTTTTGTAAATGATATATCGTTATTGGTTAGATATACCAATAACTTGGTATACTTTCAATATCTATTCTATTAGGAGAGGATACCATGCGTAAGAACCCTTAAGGTATAATATACTTTCTCGATAAATATTTTTTTATGGCAAGAAACACACACTTTTTACCCACACTTAAATTTGAATCCCTCTCCCCTCCTCTTTAAAAATGAGGACGTTATATCATTGGACTAGGTACCCGTTGACTATAGCTTCAAATGCTTAAACAATTTAACAATAGGAATAGTACATAATCTACCCTTCCCTGGACCTGCAATGGCAAGAGCCTCTACATAAATAACATTTATTTTTTCTATAACATGAATTTTGATTTGAATTAAAGCTATTCCAGAGCAACACTTGAATTTAAGTGATAGATGTAAATGAGAACTGCAGAAGCCCAAAAATGAAATCTTGCGAAAGGTCAAGCCTTGGCCCAGGCCCATAATGGGGGAAGCCCAGCAAGAACTAAATTTCAAAAAGAGACTGTTGGTCCAATGTTACAATCCAGTGGTCATAGTGTACAAGAACGGGCATTTCCTTGCCCCCTTTTCTGATTATTTTTTGAAAATCTTCATGGATGGATTTAGAATGGGTCTTCCATAGTATCTATGGACACTTCTTAAAGTGAGAAGAGAGAATGAATCCCGATTTCCTGATGACAGAATCAATATTTTTGTAAATTAAATACCATTCAAATCTTTCCTATACTAATTGAACACTTAAATGACCTATTTCCATGTGGGGACGAAAGAAAATTAAAGAACTCAGCAATTATTGGCAAAACTACAATTATTGTTAATCAAGGAAAATAATTCGTATCCCAACACCTGCGATACACCTAGCAGTTGGAGAATCCATGAAAATGCAGGACATTAGCTTTAAAGAATGAAATATATTATGCTTTGTTTGGTAGGGAGGAAGAAATTGGATGGAAGGAAAAGAAGAATAGATGAAGGAAAGATCACGAGAGGAAAGATTGTGTCATTCTCTCTTTTTATTTGGTTGGATGAAAGAAAAGAGAATAAGGTAATACCTTGTTTTGTTTGTTAGGAGAGAGAAGAGAAAGTGTTTATTATTAGTTTGTACTTCAAAAACTTATACAATAGTCTTGGTTTTTTTTTCTTCTCTTCTTCCGTCCGTATTCGGGGAACGAAAATCTGTGATGGAGAAATAATGAGTCATTCATGCTCTTTTCTCTTCTCTCCTTCACTCTTCTCTACCAAACGAATAAAATTTATTTCTTCATTCCTATCTTCCCTCCATCACTCTTCCTTCCTTCATATCAAACAAAAGCATAACATATATTATATGAATTGAAGATACAATATTCCGTTTCATCTCTCTCACTCTTACTCTCTCTCTCTCTCTCTTCTCCCTAGCTTCCTTTCTACTTTCCACCCGTCATGGTCTATTTATAGGCCATGACCCTCTTTTGCAGTTAACCAATTACATTGGGCTTACAGCCCAAAGTTCTCTTCCTTCTGGGCTGGGTCTTGTAATGGGCTTGACCTTCCTCGGTGGACCCCCCACGTTCGGCCCACTCCAGGGTGCTTTGACATGGATCCTTCTTCAATCATTCGACCCGATCTCGTTTCCGCGATCCATATCCGGCCCATGCCACTTGCCGCATCCTCAACTGCCCCCATAATTACCCCTTATTGATTAGGGGGTAATTATTAGAGGCTGCTGATGATGACCTGACCGCTCGAGGAGATCGTGTGGGAGAATAGACGGTTAGTTCTAGGGGTCGGCGCTTCGAGATTCAAAAAGACAACCCATCGCTTTCCTGACTCCTCGGCTCTCAGGCTTATCTCGTCTTTATAAGCCCCGTCAACTCTCCATCGATCCTCTTTACCGTCTCCATCTCACCTTTTGCTGCTTGAATCTTCTCCGGCGATCTCTTGCGAAAGATCTTCCTTCCGGTGGCTTTGCAATACTTCTCTGCCGTTTTCACTCTCTAAGGTTAGTTTCATTTGCATTTTTCTTTTGGAAGACTTCTTTCCTCTCCCCAAAATCCTCATCCACTCACACCATGACAGTAGATCTAGACGTTCTTCGCATGAAACTTCAACTTCCTTATGATGTAGAAATTAGAAACTGCCCCCGGGAAGTGAATATTAGAACCGGTACTGTCCTTCTTCCCGGCGAGGCCTTGTTTTCACTCCTCCATCTCAATCTCCTTAGATTGCCTCTACATCCTTTCTTTTGCTATGTTTTTAACAAGCTAAATCTTTCCCCTTTACAAGTAAACCCCAATTTCCTTAGGATTTTATCCGTTATGCTACTCCTGATTCGTGACAGAGGTCTGGATCTGGACCTCGTAGATCTCCTCCTCTATTACAAGGTCAGCAAGATCAGAACTGACGAACCATTCTACCACTTTTTCCCCATTGAGAAGAGGTCTATCTGCACGGATAAGATCAAATCTGAGAAAGGCTGGAGGAAAAACATCACTGGGGTTAGGGGAGCCTGGTTCTCTCCAGCTGCGGAGGGTTTCCCTATCCCAAGCGCTTTCGGAGAGTGCTCTGTCTCTTTTTACAAGAAATATAAAAACCATAAGAGTGACTGTCCTTGCGAGATCTGCATTCCTCGTTTTTGTTCTTTCTTGTGCCATTCCTTAGGTATTCCTTGTGATGACTTGAGCTACAGTGTGTGCAGGGATAGGGATAACTACTTGAAACGGTACGTTCTGACCAACGTTCCCTCTTGCTCGGACCTTCTCACCTCAGATAATCTCCTCGACATCTCAGTCCTCGGCAAGACAATGAGCCAACTCCAGATCCCTTCCTTCGGTAGGAAGAAATCTGCCCCCAGGCCTGCTATCACTCCTGCGTCAATCTCCTCACCGGCTTCAGCATCTTCCTCCGCTACTCTTTCTGACACCACTCCTTCCACCGATCCATCCGCGACGGCTGCTGACTTGGTAGCTAACACGGCGACTGCCAGCCCGAACGTTGCCCTCTCTGCCAACAATCCTCCTGGCTCTACTGCTGCTTCCGCACGGGAAAAGGCCAGAGGAAAAAGGCATCAACCTGACAGTGCTCTGAGCATGGATGACGTTCCCTTGTCTCAGAGGGTTAAGCCCTCTGAGCCGAATGTGATTTCCCTGGCGAGACCTCCTCAAGCTAGGCCCCCCACCCCTTTTGGGCAAGCCTCCGCTTCAGGAACGGCGCCATGGAGCCCTCGCTTCATCCGAACAGACGGATCGTCTGTGAAGCCGACCGAGACCATGTTCAAAGATGGTCAGACCGCGATGGCCTACTACAGGAGTATGTGGACTCCCAAGGACATCGAGGTAGCCAAAGGTCTATCTCAGAGGGAAGTGTTCAGCCGATTCCCCTTGTCCGCTATGGAGGTAACTTCTACCCCTTAGTCGATAAATCTTTACATACTCTTGCCACTTATCTTCTTCTAACCATCTGCTCGGCTTAACCAGTTGTCCTGTATATCTCTACAAACCTTGTACGGGATGATGGCTATGCAAAAACAAGTTGAGCAGGTGAATGCCTAGGTCCGCGCTCTCTCTGACAGCCTTAGCGTAGCGAACAAGGAGAACGACAACTTAGCTGCTCAGAAGACCGGGTTGATGGTTCAACTCAGTAAAACTGAAAAAGAGAGGGATTTGCTAAAGAGGGAAACCGACTCTCTTCAGGATGAGAGGAATGCTCTCCAGCTTGAAAAGAGTATCTGGCAGACCGAACGGGAATCCCTTCGGGCCGAGAAGGAAGAACTGCTTCACTTTCTGAATGACGAGCAGTCCGCTCGGATGGCCTTTGAGAAGAGGTCCCTGGACGAGCGCAACGCTCTACTTGATACCATCAGCAGGGTAAATGGTGGTATGCTAGCTCTGCACGCTCGATTCTCTAGAGTCGGGGCCCTCAGATATGCCCAGGGGTTCCAAGAGGGTTACGCCAATCGCATCCCGGATGAGGGTCAAACTGGCTCTACCCCTGATGATGTTGATAAGGATCTGGATATTGACCCTCCTGGTGTTTATATCGATCCGGACTCAACCGCTGCCGAGGGGATATTTGATGAATGTCAGGAGATTGCGTCTTCTCGGATCACTCCTACTCCTCCTGCCGCTCTGACTTTGGACATTCTCCCTGTGTCCGCTTTGACTCCATCTGCCGTTACTGCTGAAGAAAACCCTCAGCAGAATGATTCTTCCACCGCTACAGAGGGTAGGATTCAACAGAACGATTCTGTCATTCATCTTAACTCTCCACCTCGTGAGGATTGCGACACCACCAACAATGAAGAGGTGGCCCAACATCATCAAGAGGCCGACGAGGCAAACGCCTCTTAGTTAGGACCTTTTTTTTTTTTTTTTTTTTTTTTTTGCAAGTGTTTAATGTTCGGCTCATTGTGCCGACTGTAACTTACTTTGCTCAGGTGCCTGGCATTTGGCTAGAATGCCACTTGCCACTTGGCCCTCTAATTTTCTTTTAGCAAGTGTTTGGTGTTCGGCTCATAGTGCCAGCTGCCACTTACTTTACTTAGGTGCCTGGCGCTCGGCTGGAATGCCCCTTGCCACTTGGCCTTTTATTTTTCTTAGCAAGTGTTTGGCGTTCGGCTCATAGTGCCAGCTGCCACTTACTTTGCTTAAGTGCCTGGCGCTCGGCTGGAATGCCTCTTGCCACTTGGCCTTTTATTTTTCTTAGCAAGTGTTTGGCGTTCGGCTCATAGTGCCAGCTGCCACTTACTTTGCTTAAGTGCCTGGCGCTCGGCTGGAATGCCTCTTGCTACTTGGCCTTTTATTTTTCTTAGCAAGTGTTTGGCGTTCGGCTCATAGTGCCAGCTGCCACTTACTTTGCTTAGGTACCTGGCGCTCGGCTGGAATGCCTCTTGCCACTTGGCCTTTTATTTTTCTTAGCAAGTGTTTGGCGTTCGGCTCATAGTGCAAATTGCCACTTACTTTGCTTAGGATTTTAAAGAGGAGTGCAATCTTTATAAATCTCAAAAACTCATACATTCAACTGTTTTCAATTTAAAATAAACAGAATTCAGTACTGAATCTCAACTTTTTATTGATAATACCTCTTTAGAGAAGTAGCATTCCAAGGCTTGTTAACCAGCCTTCCGGCCATGGTTTCTAAGGTATATGCGCCTTTTCCTATGGCCTCTGCAATTCTGTATGGGCCTTCCCATGGTGGCATCATCTCTTTGACTATCCCCACCTTCTTTTTCAGAACCAGGTCACCTGGCCTAAAGTCTCTGTACTTTACTCTCCTGTTATGGCTGTTCGCAAGTGTCTGCTGGTAAGAGGCGAGCCTCACCGCTGCTGCGTCTCTTTTTTCTTCTAGCAAATCGAGGTTAAACCTTAGCATATTGTCATTATGCTCACAGCTCCAGGCCAAGCTTTGAACAGTCGGAACTAAGTGCTCGACCGGTATAACTGCCTCGGTTCCATACGCCATGGTGAATGGACTTTCTCCGGTCGGTCTTCTTGGGGTCGTTCTGTAGGCCCATAGGACGTTCGGCAGTTTATCTAACCACCTTCCTTTCCTTTCTTCTAGTTTCTTCTTGATACAAGTAAAGATTGTTCTGTTTATAATTTCCGCTTGTCCATTGGCCTGTGGGTGACTTACTGCTGCCAGCTTTTGATTAATTCCATACTCCTCCAACAGCTCTCTTACCTGCTTACTGTCAAGGTTGGTACCATTATCCATGACGATTGACCTCGGAACACCGAACCGGCAAATAATATTACTCCAAATGAATCGTCTCACATGAGTTTGAGTAACGCTCGGGTACGGCTCTGCTTCCACCCACTTAGTAAAGTAGTCTGTAGCCAGCAACACATACTTGTTCTGAGCTCTGGCATTTGGTAGAGGACCAACTACATCCATCCCCCATTGCGCGAAAGGCCATGGTGTGGCCATTACATGCAAGTCTTCAGGCGGTTGGTGAATCAGTGGTCCGAACCTTTGGCACTTATCGCACCTTCTAGACAATTCTTCCGAATCTCGCGATATGTTTGGCCAGAAGTACCCTTGAGCCATTGTTTTATGTGCTAATGATCTCCCCCCTGAGTGGTTTCCACACACACCTTCATGAATAGCTCGCAATATTTGCCGAGCCTCTGTGGGGGTAACGCACTTTAAGTACGGTCCGAAAAATGATCTTCTGTATAACTGGTTATGCACTATGGCGTACTTTGCAGCATTCGCTTTGATTTTCCTAGCCTCATTTCTTTGTTCAGGCAGAGTACCATCTCGGATGTAAGTTATGATCGGATCAATCCAGCTTGGCTCATATGGAATAACATTCACTTACCAAGGATCTGAGCCTGAAGGTTCTTCGAAAATGGATGGCTGGTTTAAAATTCCCACTGGAACCACCCTTGCCAATGTTTCTCCAGAACCCGAGGTGCTACATGCTAGCCTGTCGGCATCTCCGTTACGCTCCCTCGGAATTTGAATGAATTCAATTTTTTCAAAGTTCTGTGCCTCCTTCATAACAGCAGAACGATATGCTTCCATCGTTTCGTCCTTGGTTTCATATTCACCCCTCACCTGCCGAACGACTAACTGTGAGTCGCTGAAAACATTCAAATTCCTGACCTTAAGTTCTTTGGCAAGCTTTATTCCTGCCAGCAACGCTTCATATTCGGCCTCATTGTTCGTGGCTGCGAATTCAAGCCGAAGCGCTTGGCTTAAGGCTGTACCTTCTGGTGTCTGCAGTTTGATCCCAATGCCTGCACCCATCTGATTTGAGGATCCATCAACGAAGAGTTTCCATAAGCACTTACAAAGATCCTCCTCCACGTCTTCTGAATCACATTCTAGTAGAAAATCTGCCACCGCCTGCCCTTTGACTGCTGTTCTAGGTTCGTATGTGATATCAAATGAGCTTAACTCTATGGCCCACTTCATCATTCTTCCGGAGAGATCTGGTTTGTGCAGGATTATTCTGATAAGGAAAGTGGTTAGAACAATAATAGGATGGGATTCAAAATAATGCCTGAGCTTTCTTTTCGCATGCACTAGCGAGAGTATCACCCGCTCTGCCTTTGAATAACGCCTTTCGGCCTCAGTCATTGTTTTGCTAACATAGAACAATGGATATTGCTTCCCTTCTGCGTAGCGGATCAGAACGCCACTTGTTGCGATGCTGGATACTCCGAGATACAGAAACAGCTTCTCGCCCGACTCTGGAGCTGATAGTACCGGAAGGTTCTGCATATATTTTTTCAGAGCAGTTAACGCTAGGCGTTGTTCATCTCCCCAAACCTGCCTGCCGTGGCTTCGGATTGTGTCAAAAAATGGTTTGCATCGATCTGACAATTTGGAAATGAAACGGCTCAGTGCAGCAATCCGTCCCGTAAGTGTTTGCACCTCTTTGATTATCGTTGGCTCGGCATTCTTAGTCAGAGCATCTGCTTGGGCAGGGCTTGCCTCGATACCTCTGAGATTAACCACGTGCCTTAGGAATTGGCCTGAACTTACACCGAACGAGCACTTGGTCAGATTGAGCTTCATCCCATACCGCCGCAAAACATCAAACACGCCTCGAAGATGCTGCACATGATCGGCTTTCTTCTTACTTTTGACCACCATATCATCAATGTAAGCCTCCACTGTCTTCCCTATTTGTTCCTTAAAAATCTTACTAATAAGTCTTTGGTAAGTTGCCCCGGCGTTCTTTAGTCCGAACGGCATAACTTTGTAGCAATACGTCCCGCGTTCAGTAACGAAAGAAGTTTTTTCTTCATCAGCGGGGGACATGGGGATCTGATTATAACCCGAATAAGCATCTAAAAAGGTCAAGCGTTCATATCCAGTTGTTGCATCCACCATCTGATCAATCTTTGGCAGCGGGAAGCTATCCTTCGGACAAGCTTTGTTTAAATTGATAAAATCAATGCATACGCGCCATTTCCCATTTTTCTTTTGCACAACGACCACATTCGATAACCAGTCGGGGTAGTGCACTTCTCTTACGAACCCCGCATCAAGCAGCCTATCAACTTTCTCGGCAATAATTCAGTTGCGCTAGGGGGCAAACCGTCGCTGCTTCTGTTTTACAGGTTTTGCATTGGGATTAACGTTCAAGGAATGACAGGATACCGAAGGATCGATCCCGGGCATGTCCAGGTGACTCCATGCGAACACATCTGCGTTTTGAGACAAAAAATCAACTAATTCCTGCTTTTCCTCCTCAATGAGTCGTCCCCTACTCTGGTTGTCCGTTCCGGTCGGAACTGATCGATCTGCACATCAAGCAAGGGTTCTTCAGTCAAGCCCTTTGGTTCCTCCTCTCCGTTCTGCCTGGAGGGAGGCTCCTGTAATTGCTATCTCGGACTTACTGAACGAATGGGAGCTTTTCCCTTTCTGGCATGTTTCAGCGTTACAGAGTAACATTCTTTAGCTGCAACTTGGTCTCCATGAATGTCAATCACTTTGGTTCCGTCTGGTGCCAGGCATCTCATTACCTGATGCAGAGTGGAAGGAACACCTCGAACCCTGTGGATCCACCCTCTGCCCATCAGAAGATTGTAAGAGGGATAAATTTCAACAACTACAAAGGTTTCCATCAAAACCCTCTCGGCAGCATATACCGCTACCTCCACTGTGCCGACGGGCTCCACTCGCTTTCCATCAAACCCTACTAGTGGATTCCCGGTGGATTTTAGCTGATCCTGTTTGATCTCGAACCGATCGAATGTATCTCTTGGCATGATGTTCGCACTACTTCCAGGGTCAATTAGAACTTTGCGCACCAAGCATTTGGCCACTGTCAAACTTACGACCAGCGGGTCCTCATGAGGGATCTGAACACGCAACAAGTCTGTCGCGTCAAACTTTATCTGCGTTGATGCGCTCTGCTGGTGCAGAGTGCTTACACTGCATATCATTCTCTTCATCCGTGCCTGACGAAGGCGTGTTCAAAGCAATTCATCTGATTCCTCAGCAGGTTCTGGCCGACCGTGAATTGCATTAATTACTCGAACTGGTTGCGTGTTGTGAGAATTCGACTTCTGATTCTTCTTCACATGCTCCATTGGCCGGTTCTGCTCCACCGCTGGTCCTTGAATATAACTTGCGAACTCCCCTCTGGCTATCAGCATCTCTACCTGTCTCCTTAGGTTCCTGCATTCGTTAGTCTGGTGGCCAAAATCAGAATGAAATGCACAGTGTTTAGACTGATCCCTCTGTTCGAGAGGTTGCCTGATTGGTAAAGGAGGTCGGAACTTATCTTTATTTTCTTGGTACAGTCTTGCTAGGGTAACTTTCAATGAAGTAATCAGCTCTTCCTCTCTGGGCCTCTTCTCAGATTTCCACGAGGAGCGTTGCGATTGGACCTGTTTTTGCCTGATCTTTGCTTTGGTCTTTTCTTCCGTGGATATAACGGATGTCTTCCAAGCGTTTGCCGCTTCTTCTTCTTCCAAGCGTACAAATCCATCGGCTCTTTTGTTGAGTTCATCCATAGTCCTCGGTGTGTGGACCACCAAACTTGTGTGGAACGGGGTGCCACGATTCATAGCTAGAATGAATGCTTGAACTGTCGTTGAAGGATGGCATTCAATAACCATGCTCTTGGTAAGGTTAAACCTGGTTAGGAAAGCCTGGAGACGCTCTTCAGCGTGTTGCTTCATTGTGAATAAGCTCGAAATATCTTTCGCTGGACGCTTGTTTCCATAGTATTGGCTTATGAACCGATCGCACAGGCTTCGGAAACTATCCACCGAATCCCTCGGCAGGTTCTTGAACCAATTCAGAGCTGGTCCGACTAGACTCGTAGGAAAGCACTTGCACATCAAAGAATCATTCTCAGTGTTTAGAGCCATTTTCAGCTGGATGTGATACACATGATCGATCGGATCAGTCGTTCCGTCGAATATAATGAAAACGGGCATGGAAAATTTCCTCGGACTCGGAGCATTCAGAATCTCATCGGTGAACGGTGAATCCACCGTTCGAGCTGCTGAACGGAGTGCTTCATTCTCCCTCTGGAATCCCGCGGCTACTCTCTGGTCTACTGATCTCCTCTCTGAGCTGTGATAGTCGAACGTCATCATGGAAGGCCGGTAGGTCGGATCGAATGATCTATCCTCAACAAAGTCCTTACGCCATAGAGGCATAGCTTTCTGACGAATCAACTCTGTTGCTTCACCTCGGCTGAGCGTTTCTTGATGTGGATCAAAAGTCATCGCTTCGTTTCGCCTGATCTGCTCACGCCGTGGATCTATGTAAATCGATCATTCACGATCATCCATACAACGAAGATTTGGCGACAGACCGTCTCGCCGGATTTCCTCGCGGTGAGGATCAACTAGATTGTTTTCAACCTCTTCACAGTGATGTGCTGCATCGGTACGTGCACCTTCTTCGCCTACCGGAAGTGGTCGTGGAATTACTGGAGCTTCTTGACGCTGTATTTCATTCCTTAGATCTGCATTTTCTCTCCGGAGAGCTTCGATCATGTTCATCAACTCATCGAGTTTCACTTGCTGGATGTTCTCAACCATATTAGAGTTGTCACCCCCTATCATGATTCCGGATCGAAGCAAAGGCATGAATTACGAACTTCGAAACAGATCTAAGCGTTACCGATGCAAACTCCGCTAGATCTGGGCTTAACTTTACCGAATCGTGATCGCTGTTTGCTAGATCTGAACTTTTCTAGCTTCAAACTCGTCGAATCTGACTGCAACTGAGCAAATCGCAATCGCGTCCTTCCAAAGCAAATGCCTCAAAATCCACAATAATCAAGAATTCTCTCGGAGCAAACTACAATCTCACTGATCTGGATTCAACTTCCAGAAGTTACACTGCATATTCACAAACTCGATTGAACTAATATGGTACTGATCGACCTCAAATTGATCTTCGTCCTCGATTCCCATAGACGGCGCCAATTGAAGATACAATATTCCGTTTCATCTCTCTCACTCTTACTCTCTCTCTCTCTCTCTCTTCTCCCTAGCTTCCTTTCTACTTTCCACCCTTCATGGTCTATTTATAGGCCATGACCCTCTTTTGCAGTTAACCAATTACATTGGGCTTATAGCCCAAAGTTCTCTTCCTTCTGGGCTGGGTCTTGTAATGGGCTTGACCTTCCTCGGTGGACCCCCCACGTTCGGCCCACTCCAGGGTGCTTTGACATGGATCCTTCTTCAATCATTCGACCCGATCTCGTTTCCGCGATCCATATCCGGCCCATGCCACTTGCCGCATCCTCATGAATATATTCCAGATAACAAAGGATTGTCTTTTTTTTCAGGACAAAAATGTTATATTAAAAGTTAGAGGTGCGAAGGTTAGAAGTCAGACTCCCAAAAACAACGGGGAACAACTAACTACGAAGGAATTCGCAACAAAAGATTATTACAATATCAAAATTATGGCAATCAAAGGAACCTAAAGCTTTAGACATAGAGAGCATTTATCACTTGCGAAAAACAAATATGGCATTTATTAACAGATATGGGTTGCCACTCCACTGTTGACTTAATTATAAGTATATGATCTTCCTTGAACCATGGCTTCTTCAAAATTCCATCTCCTCCCACCATGCAAATACTTGATACTCCTCAAATGAGTCCGTCCTACATTGCCATGACCATGACCACTTTTCTCCTCCTCCTCATCTCAGGCACGGAAGCTGTGATCACCAAACAAACAATCATCAAACAATTTTTAGCTACTCATAACGCAGCCCGGTCTACTGTAGGTGTGCAGCCACTGACATGGGATGCACGTCTAGCGCGATACGCTAAACAGTATGCTAACCAGAGGCGTTGGGACTGCGCATTGCAGCACTCGAATGGGCCTTATGGAGAGAACATTTTCTGGGGGGGTGGCAGCGAGTGGACACCGGCTGAGGTTGTCGAATTTTGGGTTTCAGAGCAGAAGTGGTACAACTACTCGTCCAACTCGTGTGCCCAGGGGCAGATATGCGGGCATTACACCCAAGTTGTGTGGAAGACAACAAGAAGAGTTGGGTGTGCTAAGGTGGCTTGTTTTGGTGGCCGAGGTGTTTTCATGACATGCAACTATGACCCTCCTGGGAATTACAATGGTCAGTGGCCTTATTAAAACCTTACCCCCAAAAAGAAAGAGAAACCTTATTGAAATAATGTTTTATGACAGTTTTATCATTTATGTGAAGCTTACTACAAATACATTGGATGTATATGAACTTATAATATATGGGGACTAATGTGTCTTAGTGTATGTATATATGGACTTTTTGCATCTTAGAATATATATATATATATATATATATATATATATATATATATATATATTAACTAATTGCATCTTAGAATAAAATCAATATTTTATCATAATTTATATATAAAGCTCACGTTTCAGAAAAGACAAGCCAAATTTCGACCATGTACAGCACATAGACTACTACATGCCCGAATTGTATATTAACAAACGAGCCTTCATCAAAAATAAAAATTGAACTCAATTACGTGGCTCTCCTTGCAAGAGAAATATTAATAAGCCAGTCAGACATACTGCGTTATTATTATATAAATAAAAACGCATCATCAGCGTTTTTTCAATATTTGTACTTAAAAGAACTCTTTGTAACATAAACCATTAAATTAGGAGGGCATCCATTACCACACATGGGAAGATAATTAAATGGGAGGAGGTTGGACGATCTTAAAAATTGAATTATTTTTTTTTTACATAATTAATAAAAATTATTTATTTGGATATTTGTGACTCACTGAGCTATGCAGAATATAAATTAGAATTTCAAATGATTTCAATGTTTGTATCTATTTGTCCAAAACTATTCGATTCATCCGTCCAGCAATATGTTACATCATTCTAAAAAATGAGAGTGATGATGATCAGTGATAACGTTACTATAGTTGCACATCATAATCATTATTCAGACTTTCATTACTTCAAATTTAAGTGAGAGAGAAAAAAAAAAAAAGAAGAAAAACACATATATGTAGTGGCACTAAAAATTCAGACCTTGACTTTCACGATGAAGGAAAAGAAACTACTTAAACTAATGTCATGCTCTGCCATGGGATGTTAAGCCACGCAGGTGACAAGCGCTGCAGAGGGAGGGTTGGGTGAAGCCCACCCCCAAAAAAAAAAAAAATTACTATTCTACTTTTACCCTAGCCCAAAAAATAAAAAATAAAATTAAAAAAATAATAATATTAACCAAGTCCAAAATTAGTCCACCCCATTCAAAAATCCTAAATCCGCTCACTGAGTAGGACGCTGCATAGCAACGATAAGAGTTTCTAAAATTCTTCATAGTAGTATGGAAGGTTCTAGAATAATGTAGTTATGTGTAGAATTAAGTACATTGTAATTAAAGTGTGGAGAAGATGGGAGAAAGTTCTAGAAGAACAATCTCCATCGTAGATTGGAGTGCATCTTAGCCGTCCGTTAGGGATGAGGGAGTAAGTTTCATTTGTAAGGTAGAAATACCAAGAGTAGAAACTGCTAGTGTGGAGTAAGGAGCCACCAAGAGTGTGAGCGTGTAAGTCTTCTTTGTAATAATAAAAGCATTATTTCTTTGCCAACCAATTGTGCCAAGTGAGTAGAGGACGAGGGCCACTACAACACTAGTGAGTGCACAAGCGACGAGTGTGTTGGCGAGGGGGTGCACGGGAGTTAGGCTGATCAAGACCTTGCACGAGTAGAAGCGACGCCTTGATTCCCCACGGGAGTGACTAGAGTGGTGCTAAAAGTCTAAGCCGGTGTTGTAAGTATTCACACACTCGGATATATACTATACATATGATTGAAGAGATGAATTTTAAACATGTGGGTTGATCCACCTCGGATATATACTATACATATGATTGAAGAGATGAATTTTAAACATGTGGGTTGATCCACCTGGTTACATATATCTGACACAACACAGAGTGAGTTGGAGCTGCTTGTGCCTGAGTCAACAAAAACAACTTGGCACAAATAGCATATCTAAGTAAATCTAAAATAAAATGCCAAAAAGGAATTCATTGGATAAATATAAAAATGCTGAAAACTTGAAGTAGAGTGAATGATTCTTATTTAAAAGAATGAAGGACATATATATATATATATTGAGAGAGAGAGAGAGAATAGGTAGATTCCGCTGATTTAGGCGGCATTGAAGGCCACCGTGGATTTCGGTGGTGGCATTTACGAACAACACAAATTCTCACTTGACTTTGAAAATAAATAGCATCATCTGATCTACCAAACACACAAAAGGAACCATTCAATGCGCTTCCAAGTTAGTCTTTATGCCCCCATCAGATCAAAATGGAAAAGGAACCTAAGTCATCAATATGCCTTCAATTTTCCAACTCCTCCACTCGAAAAGGAAGATCAAAACATGATCATCTATCACAACTCTTCTTCTTTTTTCACTTCTTATTTTGTAACATCGTAACTTATTATATGTGCTTATTGTGACATATAAACATCATAGCAATGGGGAAAATAAATATTCATCAAGTACTCTACCTCTCTTGTTTCCATCAAATAAAACAACTTCTTGTGTGACAAAATGAATACCACACTGAATGTGTATTAGTGCATTAAAGAATGAAATCTTTAGGTGTGTATATATATATATATATATATATATATATCCATCCTACAGAACAGACTATTATTATAAGAATAAAAATATGCTAGCTTAGAATTCAACCTTTATCCCCTACAAAAACAAATGTGGTAATCATTATCGAACATGGGTGCCACCCCATAGTTGACACTTTAAGCCCCCCAATCCAACTACTCTTAGGTTATATCTTATAAATATGTATGATTTTTCTTGTACAATTGCTCCCTAAAAAATTCATCAACCAAATACAAGGGTCTCCCTCGAATGAGTCCGTGCTACGGTGTCATCACCGTTTTTCTCCTCCTCATCGCAGGCACCCATGCCATCACCAAACAGAGAAGCTACCTAAATGTAATCAACCAATTTTTGGCTCCTCAGAATGCAGCACGGTCTGCCCTACGTATGCAGCCATTGGCATGGGATGCACGTCTAGAACGCTATGCTCAATGGTATGCTAACCAGAGGCGTTGGGACTGTGCTTTGAAGCACTCAAATGGACCTTATGGAGAGAACATTTTTTGGGGGAGCGGCAGTGACTGGACTCCGGCTCAGGCTGCCGCTGCATGGGTTTCAGAGCGGAAGTGGTACAATTACTGGTCCAACTCGTGTGCCGATGGGCAGGAATGTGGGCATTACACCCAAATTGTGTGGAGGGCAACAGGGAGAGTTGGGTGTGCCAGGGTGAATTGTTTTGGTGGCAGAGGTGTTTTCATGACTTGCAACTATGACCCTCCTGGGAACTACATTGGTGAGAGACCTTATTGAAATCATATTTCGTGAAATTTTCTGTAAGAGAGTTCAACCACACATATATATATATATATATATCAAAATCATACCATATGGTGGCCAGAGATGTGGCCTTTTGGTGATTTGAGTTTTCTTTCGTTTTTCTGTAATTGCAAATCATTTCCAACACAATTTGGATTTAAGCTCACCATATAGGGAAAAAAAATAGGCAGTTTTTTTTCCACGATGCTATCGAAACAAGGCATGTGATTATAAGAATGTTCACATCCCTAATATCTTTCAATAAAACCAACTTTTCTGTTGATGATATAATGTACATTTTAACGTTCTCAAAGATAAGAATGCAGGTGCGTGTTTAGATTCTTTAGAATGCAGTTTTCGAGATGACTCTTGCCAACTACTATATTTTCTTCCTACTGTTTCAAAAGATCAAAGCTCAAACTCATGTGTAATTCACTTCTAAAGATGATAATCGACACTCCACTAATCTCCAGAGATGATTTCATCCTCTCTTGTTTTCTCTCTCTATATCTGCAGTCATTCTATACTCATATATCTAAAACGAAAAAGAAATACTCCATTCCCAAAGCATCCCCAACTTTCATTACAAACAAACAGTAGAAAAAAGAGATTATGGGATTTCACTATACTATATCAAAAGTAAGCAATGACCACAGCCTATATGTGCAAGCTAATTTCCTTCGATTTGCAAGACAACAGCAATGAATACAGTCTAACCATACTGTAGCACTCTGTCCTCCAAGCAAATCACATACAGATTAAACACACAAAACATGTCAAACTTGATTTTTGCTAACTCAATATAATTGGACACTGATTGATCACTAGCATGAGTGCTAATTCTAGAGATGTCTATATCATCCCCAAGCAATAAACATAGCACAGATGTTTGGTAAGAAATGTTAGATATGGGATTTAAGCCTCCTATTCAGATGTTTCTTATCATACCCAGGCAATATACATCCCCATCTTCTGAATTTTCTTTGAAAAGCGAGTGGATGGGGCACAAATGTTAGATGGTACCAGCAAATACTCCGAGAGATGTTGGACATGGGATGCAACCCTCCTATCCAGATTTATTTATTTGTTTATTTGATAAAAGCCTCCTATTCAGATTTTCAGCATTCTTAATCACTATTCTTGATGGGAGAAAAGAGGTATACAGTTCTAACACAGTAAATTGTTTGCCAAAGGTTTCATTTGGCCAAATCCATTCAAAAGAATCTGAAAGTCAATCAAGTCCTATTCTTTTCAATGTCGTACGAAGGGTTTTTCTCAAGAAAATTGGGGCCAGGGAATGGAATAAGTAGCATTTAATGATGAGGTTTGAGTGTCAAAAAGCTAAAGCATTCCACTCAAGAAAAGCAATCATGTAGCATCAACACTGGCATGAAAAAAAAACAAAGACACCATATAACAAGATTTTGAAAAATTGGACGGATATATCAAGGAAATGACAACAAAGAATTATATAATATATTTATATTACTTCGTCTAGGTGAAAACTCGAGTTGATAGGTATGAGAGCAGGGGCTCACGGCTAATTCAGGCAAAATAATTTCCAAAGTTAAGCCTAAAGTTTATGTTGATCTCTAGTCTACCCATCCCAGCATCCCACCTACACCACATACATGAAAACCATCAGACTGAATATATTTCAACTTGAGCACTACCAAGAACCAAGAAAACTTTTGCAGCACTACAGTAATATAGAGACAAGCCAGCAAATCATGGCACTTAGCATAATACTGCCCTTAAAAGTGTTTTTAAAACTCTACTTGATCCGAATTTGCTAGCAGATTCTTGACCAAAAAAAAAAAAAATTCAAAGTACAACATAACCACTGTAATTCTATAGTTGGAAGGTTGAATAATAAGGTTATACTAGTTTTGATTGTTGAATTGAACCTACTAATTAAAGTTGCATTCCTAAAAATTCATTTTTGATCGAAAATTGCCCTGTATAATAATCAATAGAATCATGCTTAGTATGTATCACATTTGATCAGAGCTCCCTGTATCATATCAGAAGTAACCAAAAAGATAACCAATCTACATCGTCGTCATCATCATCATCAACAACACTTCAATCATAGAAGGACTCCATATCTACTAAGACGTAAATGTCATTGACAACTATGCACAAGTTCAATCAATGAATTATTGAAAGCTTTAGACATGTGATTAGAAAGAGAGAGTTTTAGAGAAACTGCCCATCTATATCTCACCTGTCACGGGAACAGATAGCCTCATTTATTTTCAATCACAGAGCAGAAAACAGGTAACTGATCGGAGGCTTGAGACGATCCGACGCGGAAACATTATGCGAATTGTAGTTTTTGGGCTCAGATGAAGAACCTGGCTCCCCATGGTATGGCCTCTCCGGCGCAGCCAGAACATCACGAATGCCATGAACGACAAGCCAATCGCTGTAATACATGTCCGGAACTGTCACTGCAACTCCATTCAGCATCAATTCATCACCGGATCGAGTAATGTTCACCACGAACCCATCCAACAATGTCCTCAACATCGTTCCATTTTCGAGACTCTCCAAACCAGTTCTTGAAACCCTGCAGGGAAGCACATGGCGAAAGAACAGGGATGGATAGACGGTGAAATTACCGATGTGTCCCTTCATCGCATCGTCTCTGGGAGCAAACACAGTCAACATCGTTGTCTCATTACGATCAGACGGCGGCAATTGCAGGTCAAGAAACGAAGCCATCACAGAGTAACCGTTGGATCTCAGTGTTCCAGAAGCTTCGTTGAATCGACGAACACCGGACAGAGTGCTCGGATTGTTCGTTGATACTACGCATGTGAGATTGGGGCTAGGGTTTTGAATTGGTGCTGAAACATTGAAATTCGGATTGAAGAAGTTGTCAAGTCCGAAAATGACCAATGATCCGTCGTCGTACAACTCCGATCCATTGATCTTGACGTTGTTCAACGAAATCAGCTCATCGGAAGCTGATGTGGTGACGAACAAAGAGCGATTGGGGAGCAAAGTGGGGATCGGTGTTCCGTAGCGTAGCGAACGGAGGGCTTGGAGGGAGAAAGCGTGAGGAGAGAAGTGGTATTGGAGGAGAGAGAGAGGAGGCTGGCCTGATTGAGCGAATGCAGTGTCCGGAGGACAGAATATGGTGACGGATGAAGTGTTGGAAATTAGGGTTTGCGCGACGAGCTCGACGGTGAGAGCCATGGCGACGAAGCCGGAGCGGGAGACGATTCTGGTGGCGTTGAGGACTTCGTCAATAGGGAGGGAAGAGATGAGAGAGAAGCGAGAGAAGAAGATGATGATGATGATCAAAGAGATGAAGAGCAACTTCAGTTTCGCCATTTTTTTCTCTCTCTCTGAAGCTTCTGGTTTTTGAGCGAGAGTTAGTTCTGTCTACAGTTAGAAATACGTAGAGCGTGGTGGCAAGGTTTTGGCGGGAAAAAGGGGGGATAAACATTTTTTATTTGAAATCTAAAACAATCTCTATGCAATGAGTAAAATTACTTAAATTTTCTACCTTTCACTTAAAAATTACAAAAATAATTTATCATAAACATAACTTGTTAAATAAACACTCTAGTCATGAAAAATTCGTGAATATTGTTTCTTTTATGTGACTGTATAGGTTGCAAACAAGGTGGATATATTAAGAGGTCAATCCGAACTCATCTGAAAATATTTACTAATATGAAGTTAGGAACGAGCTACTCAGATTAGACTAAATTTGGGGTTCATTCCGCCCAAGCTACATATATAGAATGTAATTTCTTTATTTATTTTTTTGAACTAATTTTACATGCCTTTGTAATTTGGGGTGGTCTCAGTCCATTGTCAACTCTGGCCTTATCTTAGTTGCAGAAGAAATGAAAATATCAAAACAATTTTTTTTAGCTCCTTCATAATTCACTAAAAGGGAGGATATATATCTAAGTGGATAACAATTATTTTGATTTTCCAAACAAAGTATCATTTTTCTTTGCTATTTATTTATTTATTTAATTTACTTTACAAGATGAGCTAGTGTCACTAGACTAAAGCTCCCTGTGCAAATTCAAGGCAAGTAAATTTGTTCAGCCACACACATTCGATCTCCACGACACAAATTGAACTAATACATTCAAGGTCAGTAATTTATAACACGGCCAGCGAGTGCCAACATCAAATTAATAGTTTATCTTACCCATAAAAATTTGATCGAAACTTTAAACAAAAGAAAAAAAGTTACCAATATTCTATGGAACAGAAAATGTGGTTAGTTTAGTTCCTACACCAAGCAAGTAGAACAAATGATAAAACAGCAGGAAAAAAATGTGTCCTGAGGAGGGAATGAATGGGTACAAAAGCAAAAAAAAAGCGCGCACAGTATCACGAGGCTAAAGCATTCATATCTTTGATGAAAATATAACACGTAAGTTGGTAGTTCACTCCGATAGTCAGTGACACCAAACCGACAACTGCATCCATGACACAATGTAACTATCAAAAATCATATCAAGCAGTGAGACCCTTCTTAGTTCTGCCTTCCCTAAACAGCTGCAAGTTTCTGTTTCTTATCCCAAGGAAGTTAGCCACCACCAGATTTGAGTGTATTGCTCAACCTGCAAATATAAGTTAATACTTGCATAAGGCTCTTTCCAGAAACGACAAATCAAACGGAAGAGAGATAACAATGGTCACTTAAAACGTCCAGTTAGCCACCTCAGCCTATAAAAATAAGTTAAACACTTGCACAAGGAACTTCCAAAAACCGACAATCAAGCAGAACAGAAATAACAATCGTCACTTAAACCAACCACTACCATTGGGGCTTTTTCAACTCCAGATTTGGGGATTGAAGAAACTGCAGTGATGCCGGATGGATGGGAACAACCTCTATTTTTCTGGCTTCTCATAAGAGAGAAGCCAACAATACAACAGTTACACTTTGAATCAATCAAAAACCACTAGTTTATATCAGTTTGGTCAAGCTAGTTTAGCACACATGTTGTGCAGATCTAATAGCTACTTATTCCGC
This sequence comes from Cornus florida, assembly GCF_030987335.1. NCBI lineage: Eukaryota > Viridiplantae > Streptophyta > Magnoliopsida > Cornales > Cornaceae > Cornus > Cornus florida. The sequence goes on along the minus strand of NW_026775580.1, from coordinate 82,329,359 downwards.
TTCCCTCTCTAAATCAGCTTGTATAAAAGCTCCATAATGACATAAGCCCTAACACGACAACTTATATCCAAAAAGCAAATTAAACTGCGATGCTGCTGCTGACTAGCTATGATGACACGTGTCTAATATCATATAAAACTAGCATGCTGCAACCAGGATATGGATGTGTTAAAATTATGACCTATAATATCTAGCAGCTCAACACTGACATATACATCATTATAGAACTGATCTTACCAATCCAAGCCCTCAAAAAGGCCTTCTCCTTTTATGGCAGAAGTTTTGAAAATAGCCCACTGGCGGTTTTTAATTTTGTGCAACTCTAAGGCCTCAGTCACTGCAGCATCATCGAGTGCACCCGGAAGATCCTGTTGAACAAAAAGGACAATAAACAAAAAAGGAAAGAAAAAAAAAATTACTAGTTTCATAGAAACATTGGTTTGCAGAAGTTGCGAGGCAATGATAAAACAAAATGGCAGCATTTACATGACCCCAACATGAGAAGGTAAATTAAAGGGAAAAAAATAATTCGGACATCTATCCAATTTTGAGTTTCCATCCTATATTTATTTATTTTTTAAAAAAAGAATTTTTAAAAGAGAGTTTTAATGTTTTATACAAAACTCTATCACATAAGTACAAAGAGTTTTTACCAATTCTGAATTTCTATCCATTTTTGAGTTTCTATCCTTTATTTATTTATTTTAAAGAAAGAAATATTAGACTAGAGTTTTATACTCTTATCACATATTTACATATATATTTTTAAAAAAGATTTTTTATTTAAATGATATATTTATTTTTTGAAAAGAGTCTTATTTAGACTCTCTCACATATTTATATATTTAATTTTAAAATATATATATTTAGATATTTAATTTTTTTTAAAAGGGTTTTTATTAATTTTATAATAAGAGTTGCCTTGTGTAATTTGAAGTTTTTATTATTATTATTAAAAAATAGGTTAGAAATAGGAAATTCTTATACGTTTTAAAAGTCCAAAAAGAATTAGAATTGTACGAATACAAAAAGAGTAAAGAATTAAAATAAATTACAAAAGAATTTTTATTATTTGTTTCTATATAGAGTTTTTATTTTTATTTTTAAAGAGTTGCCTTGTGTAATTTGAGTTTTTATTATATATTTTTCCCCAATTTTGAGTTTCTATCCTGTTTTAATTTTCTATCCTATATTTATTTATTTTAAAAGAGTTTTTTTTTTCTTTTCAAAGAGTTGCCTTGTGTAATTTGGAGTTTTTGTTATTAATTTTTTTTTTTCTAAGTCCACTCTCCTATTATTTGAGTGGACCTGTGTATGTCATATTTTATCTTGGTTATTGCTTAAAATATAAATTTTAATATTTATATCATCTGGTTGAGAAATTGTAACTCCTTAAATTTGATCTATACTCTTAAAATCTTATTTTGTACTAGTGAATGTGCAAAAGGACAATACAATTGACTTCAGAAATATTTAAAATTTTAATTACTCAAGAAATTATTTTGTTTTTGATTATTTGTAATCAAAAATAAACAAATTAAATTAGGATTACAAATTAACTTTTGAGTTCACCACATGCACCGCACGCATCTTTTACTAGTAGTCTATAAGAATCCAAAGCATTTTTTTTTTTTTTTTGATAATAAAAATAAAAAAAAAAATTAAAAAAAAAAACAAGAAGTTGCACATTGTGTTCGAAGCAGCAAAAGCTGCTCTGACATAGGGTCACATTAAATGTTATTCGCACAATATGATGTAATCAATTTCTCCAACTAATATATCACAGAGAATAATCAACAGGTTATACACAAACCTGTTTGTTTGCAAAAATGAGGACAACAGCACCTTTCAACTCTTCCTCCTGACAAAAAGGCACAAAAATATGAGTTCACATTATGAAATATCATTTCATGCGTAAATAAATAAATAAGAAGTATTAACAAAATGCATGACATCTCAATCATGCATTGGCAAGATAATTAGAAGCGTTAAATCCAAGCAGGGCGGGCAGTAGATCTACCAGTATTTCCATTCTTTAATAGAAAAGGAGAAGCGAAAATAGAAACAGAACAGACAGCCTACAAAATCTGTTAAAATGAACCAAACATATTTTCGAAAACCATGACAGGAAGAAATTTTAAGCAGCCAAAAGTATCCAGGTACAGCATTACTGCATTCTAATCTCGACATACAATTTTACTACTTCCAAAATAATTGTTCACATCATCTACGCTAAAAATTATTTAGTTGCTCACAACTCATATTTAAAGTATTTTAACAATAAAATACCTATGATAAATATACATACTGTAAGTGACATCTATAAAACAAATTTCAACTACACATGGTAAGAAGCAAAAAAATCAAATAAAAAAACACAAAGATACCAGCAATTTTAATAAATTATCACATGCAAATATAAATCAGCATTCAATTATACCTCCAAAATTGCATGAAACTCCTCTTTGGCAATCGACAGCCTATCAGTGTCACTTGAATCAACAACATAGATTATGGCTTGAGTATTTGGAAAATAACATCTCCAATATGGCCTAAGGCAAACAAAAGAACCAAATCATGGACTTGTAAAATTGATGCAAAATTGTTAATTTGGCAGCCAACCAGACAAACTACGCAAATCAAGTAGATCAAAGTTGCAAAAGTGAAAACATCAACAACTCAAAGAAGAATAAAATGATATACCCTGAAAATTCTCGATAAGCAAGAAAAATTAAAAAACAACACAGGAAAAATTTAGAAATTGATATTCCCTGCTATATCGCAGATCCCAAACAGAATCTCCACTCATCCAATTCAGAATTTCAAATGAGCTAACAACTCTGTTTTTTCTTATTTACAAGTATGTATGAGCCCATCAGCCCAAGTATCATTTTTTCCAAAGTAACACCAAAAGCCAACAATGTTATGCCTTAATTTGATTTTATATATATATATATATATATAAATTAATTGGCATACAACCGGACACAATACCAGAAATTTACAATGAAGGTTGAGTTCAATGTAATGCAGTATGGCAGGATAGAATCATAGTGCAACTAATTTAATGTATTTGTTTATTAGTTTTTATTCGGGGAAGGGGATATTGTTGAATTTCAAAGAAGCCCTTTAGAGCAATTAAAAAAAATCTAAAGAGAATTTCCAAATCATCGGGCTCACTCAGCGGGCTCGCTCAGCTTGTCCTAGGTCCACCACTGGCATTTAACATCTCAAAAATGATCTACTTTAATTAATATTTCATATTTTATTCTTCAATATTTCTGAAATACTTGATAAATATCAAAGGAGCATTGTATATCACTTGAATTCATTGTGGTACTTCTTTGAGATCATAATAGAATAAAAGCTGACTCACGGCCATAAACTTCTCAAAAAAAAGGAATTGATTTTTGGGTGAGATGAAAATGAATAATAGATTCTTCAAAGCCCATATTGGTCAAATCTACATTTTCCTATATGCATTACAACTTTTGAACACATTCAGTTTCTCCTTCACCTTTATTATTATTATTATGAAAGAAATCATGAAAATTCTCTCATCTTTCCTTCGATTTTATTGCACAAAGTTTTAGATATTTATGATTCATTTGGTACAAATAATGAGAAGAGGATAGAAGAAAGGATACAAGGGATGAAAGAGCCATCATAGGAATCCTTCCCTCTTTTTGTTTGGTTTAGTTGAAGAGATGGGAAGGAGGTGACACTTTCCATTGTTTGGTAAGAGGGAAGAAACAGGAGGTTTTGAATTTTTACACCAATACACAAGCACAAGATTTGGTGAAGGACAATAATGTCACTTCAGATTTATATAATAGTTCCTTTCACTCCTTCCTTCCACTCAATTTTAGACGGTTGAAAAATGGTGCTGGAAGGGATGCCTTATCCATCCTTTCTTCCCTTTCATCTTCTCTTATACCAAATAATAGAACAAACTTGCTTCCTGCCCCCCCCCCCTTAAAAAAAAAAAAATGTCACTTCAGATATATATAATAGTTCCTTTCCCTCCTTCCTTCCACTCAATTTTAGACGGTTGAAAAATGGTGCTGGAAGGGATGCCTTATCCATCCTTTCTCCCCCTTCATCTTCTCTTATACCAAATAATAGAACAAACTTGCTTCATCCCCCCACCACCAAAAAAATAAAAATAAAAAATACTCTTCCTTCCCTCCTACCAAACAAAGACTAAGAATTTAGTTAAATATTGTTTATTTGCAAGTTTATGGTCCAGTTGTCTTTGTACTTCACCTATTTTATCACCAAAAGAAACTTATTTCATTCTTAGCCATTTTGAAATTTTTACTTTGTTCAATCATATTTTGCCAGTCTTTTATGGGTTTAACGTTGCCCTTGACCTAAATAAAAAATTTAGCAAAAGACGTAACATATTAAGCTCCAAGGAAACCTCATGTGTTATTATACTAATTCTAATTCTTGGCATTCTACAGTGTTCAATAGTTCCTAGTTGGCTACATTATTCTCACATTTTGGTATTTTAGGCATTATTTTCAATTGTATTCCATGAGCAACAAAGATAACTAACTCCACCATTAAGGAGTAAACATTTCAAGTGGGAAGTATTCCAATAACACACAAAAAAAAAAAACAACTGTGTTTATATGTGCAACTTCAGATCTATAAAGTTTCTCAAACTTCCACCCTCTAATAAAGTGAAACTTAACTTTGAAAGAGGTTCCATATTTAAAGAAGTTGATTTGGTATAGAAGAAAATTTTGAGAGACCAAAAAGGTAGCTAAATTTTTGCTGTTTCCATATCATATCTCAAGGCAGATACTACAAAAGCCATGTAAGGAGCTCTTTGGATGATCTAATGGAAGCATCGTCTCAAGGATTTCATAACTTAAATGTAAAAAATATATAAATGACATAAATGGATCAAAGGAGCAGCAGGTGATCCTTCTTCCCAACATATCAAAGAAGCAACAGACAAATCAGGGAGCTTCGGAGTGCTACGCCTAGAAGTACTAACTAAAAATGGATCTTTCCATCAAAGAGAAGAGCAAGAAATCTAGAAATACCATACACATTTGGATATATGGCTTCTTCTTTGTTCCAGCATTCCACTTTCTTTCTTGTATGGGCAATTTTTTGGGGGTAGAGTTTTGGTGAGCAAACATTTTAAAGTCTTCATCACTTTTATAGTTCCCTCTTCTTGCTAAAAAATTCCTATTCTATCAGGAGGAAAAACATGGCATTCAAGGAATTTATATAGGATATGGCCTAGGTGCAAGATGAAAAAAAGGAATTCAATGCAGCTGAACCAAATAGTTGGTAGTTAAGATGTTGAATTCATTTCTGAATATATCATTTGATATTGATTCTATATAATAAAGTTTGAGGATTCTAGACTCAAAACTACCATGACCAACCTTTTAAAACATTCTAGCATCCAATTCTAACAAACTCAGATAGGAGCGCATCATAGGAATTTTTTGAAAAAATTAACATCTATGATTTACCCAGCCAATAGGCTGGGTCCACACCCCCTCTCCCCATCCCCATTGGAACTTGAACACTGGCCATCCCCTATGGTGATGCCAGAAGGCACCACCTAGGCTACCAGAATAACAGTTAAAAGGCATAAAAAATTATGCTAATAGTTTTGCCGATTCAGATCAGAAGAAGGCATCTTCTTCTAAAGGAACATGTAGAGTTTGCCTATTCAGAACAACAGTTAAAAGGCTTAAAAAATGATGCTGAGAGTTTTGCATATTCAGATCAGACGAAGGCATATTCTTCTAAAGGAACATATAGAGTTTATGTGAATACTGACAAGCAAGGCTATCAGTATTACTATTTAGAAAGACCTGGGGAGAATTACTCCAGTCTATGAGGCTCCAACATCACCATGAAAATAATTTTATAAAAACCATTCATTCCATGAGTCACAGCAGAAAAAGAAACAATTGACATAAAGTGAACTTTTTCCAGAAGCTAATTGCTGGGATAATAGTCTCACAATATAAATCAAAGTAGAAAGTAAGGATACATTACCATACCCTTAGAATAAAGTTAAAGAAATGAGATAGTACTGTAACAGGGAGGATCGTACACCAATTTATTGAATATTCTTTTTTTTTAAACTTTGTACACATGATTAAGCTGAATCCCTTGTGATCACATACCATTGAAGTGAAGCAGATTGTGTGACATGCAATGAAAATCTAGAATATATCTCAATGATATTAGAATCTTTATGATGATAAGAGAACAATTTTAAGAACACTAAATTAAATTTTTTTAATTAACTCCAAGAAATTAGTAAGATTTGCTCTCTGGCGCTTCCCAGCATACCATTCAAAGAAGTCCAGGGGAGTTGCGGAGTTGAAGCCTAACTGGAACGTGATTGTGTGTGTAATTGCTATAAAAATTATTAAAGGAAATAATTAAAAATTTAAAAAAAAAAAAAAAGCAAAAAGGAAAAAGAAAAAAGTAAAGAAGAAGGCACTAGCAATGCTGACAAGGCAACAAGATTGTCAGAATTTCACCCTTTCTTTTGACTTTGATACCATCTTGATGTTCAAGAAATCCTCAAAGAGATGTCAGCGATAAGGTACACATGCATGCATGGATTTTTTTAATGAGGTGTGAATGTATTATATGCCCTAAAAGAGGTCATGTTGCAAGCATGTAGCTTATTGATTTCATGTCTCTAACAAGATTCCAGCAGCATCTTAGGAAGAATTGAAGTGGAACACCATTAGAACTCAAGGCTGAGAAAAAGATTGCAGCAGCATCTTAGGAAGAATTGGAAGTGGAACAACATTAGAACTCACGACTGAGATCAACTGCCAAAATAATTGTAGGATTGCTCATCATGGACAAGTCTAATAGGTGACAGATAATTAACTAAGCTACGGAAAAGCGGCAAAAGAGACATCCAAATGCAATGAATAAGAAAACTGCAAACTTATATTCACAAACTGACGAAAGCCGTGAATCTATGCATCATAAGTACAAAACCAAAACATTAAAAATAAATAAATAAATCCTTGACTGGTATTTGCTTATCAAAAAATAAATCCATGACTGACAAAATTAAAATTTACAATCCTACCAGTGAAAATCAAACAGCACGATATTCATATGGCAAATCATAAAGCCATAAACCATGTAAAGACAATGTTGTCTTACAAGAAAAGAAAAACATAATCCATATCATTACGACATAAGTGGAATAAGAGGTAAGAAATGTCTAATAGAGAGGTCACCTGATACTAGTCTGCCCACCTGTATCATCAATAAACAACCGTATTAGAACAAGAAATTGACATGACTTTTTATTTTTGCTTTATAGAACTACCAGCTTAACTGAAAAATAAATTTAATGAAAACTACTATTTGAAACTTCTCACTGCAACAAGAAAAGTGATTATCAATAGTACAGGTTCTCCATAATAAATGGTAAACCAATTAATACACATGACTATTTTTTTTTATATGTGACCAATAAAAAAACATCAATATGAACAACCATAAATTACAAGTGATTATTGCTCCATATTACACCAATCAACAGGTCAGAACAAAATCTGCCACCAATTTGAAATTAACCCTATAAAGTTTGATTATATACCAGGACACGGTGAAGGAAATTGATTACCAGTGATGAGATCAAGTCAAGGACAAGCTAATAGACCCGGGTAAAGAACTCGCAAATGTACTTCTCTAGACTAGACCTTTACCCATATATAAGGAAACGATAAAATGAAAATATTCTCCCCAAAAATATAGCCCAAATTTCAATTTACCACCAAAACCAAAATAAGATCTTACAAAAGCAGACCTTAAGTGATGAACATTTGATGTGGTGGGTCTCCTTGTTGGCTTGCTTCAAATTCTAAAGTTCTAAATGAGCTGCATTGACTGGATTTCAAATCAAAATTTTCTTTTTGCTAGTGGGTACAACAAAAACTACTAGCTTCCTTAGGAAGCTTTTAACTGACTTGCAGCTAAAGACGTGTTCCTGAATAACACATGTAATATTCTAAAGCAGTGCACCAAAAATACCAGCTCTCAATGAAATAAAGAAAACCACCTAGAAAAGTTTGCCCTCATCGCCCAAACTAAAGCAGATGAAATTCATCAAACTTTTTTTTTTTAAACTCAATAATAAAACTTAGCATAAACAAATCTAATTAAGAATGGCTAGAGTTTAACTTTATATTTTTAATTCCTTCAGTTAAAAAGCAAAAACAAAAAAGATTTTTATATATAATTGAATGAAAACAACAGTAAGCTGGGTATGCCATTTTGAGGTTATGGTTGAAGCTTTGCTAACAACAGGGATGGACCCAAGAATTTGTGTAGGGGAGGCAATAGTGGGATTTTTTTGTAATTTCAGGGGGACAATATGAAAATTTCATAGGTATATAATTCAAAAAAGGAAAATTCAATAGTATTAATACTAAAAAATATATTAAAAAAACAAAATAAGTGGGGGCAATTGCCCCCACTGACAATACACTAGATCACTCCCCGACTAACGACATGAGTCCATGACACTTACATGGAAAACAATATAAAATTGCTCAAAATTCCAGTCATAATCATATTCCTATATGGTGAACATCCTTCAACAACCAATATCTGAACCTAAAAAACATTCTGAAAAAAAATTGGGTAGTAAATTTTGTAGCAGAAGAGACTACATTTTTCAATAATAGCATCAATGGGTGATCTCTTCATGCAATCAATGCTCAGCACATTTGAGATCAAAACTCCAAAGTAAATGCATAACCTTGAAACCATTCCTATGGTATTTTCTTAGGAGAAGCCATTCCTATAGCACATGAGTGATGAGTAGCATCTCCAACACTATGGTCTTTCAGTAATGCTATTCATCATGTGTTGATTCTTCAATATGATTTATTCAATTAATAAGATTCCAATGAGTTAGCATCATTGACTTGTCCAGATAATTATTATTTTTTGATAAGTTACTAGCCCAGATAATTACCAATAACCAAACACCCAATGCCACAAGCATATACTCTAAATCTGCTTATTCTTCCATCCCAAATCCCAAGAACTAGCATATATCAATTCCAGACCAATATCTATCGACATAGTGGTTGCAGAACAGCATTTGAGTTGACATTTCCGGTTAATGTTAATACCTGGTACACAGTAACCAAAACTTCATGTTCCGTAAAGTGTTTGCCACCATTAAAGAAATATCCATGATAAGATTTACTTCAATTTTCTGCCAAAAAAAATATATAAAAAGATGATTTGAGTAAATAATTGGCATACCCAGATCCCAAACTTGAAACTTTATGTTGTTGTATTGCACTGTTTCCACATTAAACCCAATTGCTGCATCAGAAGTATACAAAAGGATAAGTCTAAACCTCCAGAAAATCGGGTGAGATCAATATGAGAATAAAAGAAATTATGCTCCATTTGGGTGGTGAGAAGATGTTCTTATATTTGGGACTCCAGAAAACAATAACTTCCATTCAACTGAACTTCATAGAATAACTGGCTAATACTAAAAGCATACAATTCATTTTTTTTCCTTTTCTGTCAGTTTTAGAATATAATCAAGCAAACGAAAAATTGAAGTTGATAACAGAAGAACAAGAACTGAGAAAGAGTACCAACTTGGAATGGTGGAGACAACTTCACCCATCTGGAGCCGATCTGGACAAAACCCAATTGACACATTGAATTTATCGTAGACTGGTAAAACCCACAATACAAAAGGAATAATAAAAAGAGAAAAAGGGTCAAATCAAATAAACATACAGAGAATTGTGGTTTTTCCAGCATTGTCGAGGCCGAGAACAAGGATCCGAGCTTCTTTGTTACCAAATAGTGTAGAGAACAATTTAGTAAACATAATACCCATTTGTGTATTTACTTTTAGAGAGAGATATCAATTTTTCTTCAATAGAATTCCGATCAGATCTGTAGAGCAGAACCCTATTCCTCTCTGCAAAACGCAACGCAACCAATGACTTCATATAATACATTAAATATAGAGAGATAGAGGAGAGAGAGATCTGAAGGTGTTGAAAATGGAATAACGTACCTAGGAAAAGAAGAGGGCCTGCATGAGAGTTGTGATCTACTGCTCCGGGATCAATTCGAGATATCAAAAAGTGAGTAAAAGCTCCGAATCGCGACTGAGAACGATGAATAGCTCACGACCCTCTTGGCTTTCTCAGAATCCCAAGCGGAGATTGTAGACCCAAAAGCAGAAAACCAATAACGTTCAGTCTTTGGTGGAGTTTCTAATACCAGGTTTTTAAAAAATAAAATAAAAATACAGTAAATAATAAACTTCTTCTAAATACAGAGAAATTGTTAGATGGCCTGTATAACGGGCAGGCTTGTCCATTTATCTAAATGTTGAAACGGGTGGTACTGTATATCCACAAGAACGTTGGGTAGTGTTGCATACCCACTTATTTATAATCAATTATTTTTCCATTCAGATCTCATATACGACGAATGACCCCTTTTAACATTCTCCCTTACCCGAACTTGCAATGCCCTCGTTGTGATCGGGTCACCCTGCTTACTCGGGTGAGTCACTTGGACGTCATTCGGGCCCGGCGCTTGGCGTGACACCAGATTAAGGATTAGGTCTGAATCTGATACCAAATGTAACGGGTAGGCACTTGCCTATTTATCCAAGAACTCAATTTGTTAGATAATGTTGCATACCCACCTATTTATATCTTTCTCATTATGTGGGACAACTGAGTCCCATAACAGCTGGGGATTAGCTCGGTCAATTAGAAATCAACACATTATTAAAATTGATACATTTATTTATATATGAAGTAAATAATAAATATATGTAGGTTCTAATAAACTGCCCTATAGTTAGGTTTATTACGCTTCTGTATTATGTTTTAAAGAATTACAATTACCTCATGTCCAATTACATATACGTAATAAATTACTCTTCAGTTATAGTTGATGTGGTGAATGTTGTTGTGGTAAATACTTTTATCAAATATTTATTATGTGAAACAACTATCATTCTTCAATTCATCTTTTTTCACAATAAGTATTGAAAACAAATATTTTATATATTTGTCATATGAAGCTAAGAAACTTAGACCAATTTTAATTTTTAGATAGATAAGTTGTTATACACATGTAATTAGATGGGAGGTAATTGCATTTATCCAAAACACATAATAGGTAAGTGCAATATGTTGGTAAAATATATACTTCAAGTGATATTTAAGATATAACTAACTCTATATTAATATGCAATAAGATATTTGTAATATGCTAAAAATAATTAATTAAATATGCAAATATATATTTAATTAAATATGTAAAATAAAGTAATAAATTAATAAATAATAAATAAAGAATTTGGACCGAGGCTAGTATTGAATACTATGTCTTTAAGACAGATTCGCCCCGCTATGTTGCTAACGGACTCAGTGGCGTCTATCTCCTAGGATACAACGGTCTACATCCACCAGTAGCAGCACTACAAACTCGTGGATACGGCGAACCTCCTTCGTGTAATACTTTTTCTGACTCAAAAATGCATCTATACTATATAAATACCGAATTGGATGCAATCTAAATCAAATGGTTCGGACCAATCTTAATATGGCTCAATAAAATTGGATCAGGGTCTAAGTGGCTCGGACCACTTGACCTATAGTTTGAACCCACTTGGTTTGGGTTCAAGTCTAGAGAGGGAGAGAGAAGAAAAATGAAAATGAAATGATTTGCAAATGATCCAAATAGGGGTATTTATAGGTAACAAAGTGCCTTTTCGGGTGGGTGGAACCCTTTGGAAAAAAACTAAAAAGTAATTTTTAAGTAAGATGCCTTTTCGAATTGGGTGTAACCCTTTGGAAAAAAAAAAACTAAAAAGTAGTTTTTAAATAAGGTGTCTTTTCAGATTGGGTGCGTCTCTTCATCATTGGACACAACCATTTATACGTGTCTTTTCACACTGGACACACCGACTCCAATTGGTTGCAATGGTTCACTTCTTGTCTGTTCACCAATAGACACATCCATTCCAATAGGTTGCAATGGTTCACATGGTGTATGTTCACCAATAGACACATCAATTCCAATATGTTGCAACACTTTAGAAACAGATGCAACTCTTTGGAAAATAGATGCAACCCTTTGGAAATAGATACAACAATTTGGAAAAAAAAAAACTAACTTTTAATTTAAATTCAAAAACCAACCACCCATTTAAATAAGCCCAGCCCAAAATTAAAGACTCAATCCAAGATTCCATTTAGTAAAAAAGAATAATTGGACTTTACAATTAGGCCCAAGCCCAAGCCCAAGCCCAAATTTGGCTTATTTAAATTTCAATTGGTTTCAACATTTTTTCCATGTGGGACAAACACTTCCCACAGTTTGCATACCCATTTAGGCTTATCAAAACACCATACTTTGGAGTTAATTTCTCATTTACCCGGAAACAGATTTAAGAAAGTAAATATACCACGTTCATCTCCTCGCGGAGAGAAACAAGCTCGTCTAGAGATCCGCAAAAAATTCTTAATGGAATCTATTCCAAATCTCATCCAAAGTTTATGTTTTTAATGCCCCCGTTTCCAACAATCCCCCACATGAATGAAAATTTGCGTAAAATGTAACAGATGATCATGCAGACACTAGAGAGAGTATAGTCGGAAATTTACTGCATCAGGATAGGTAGCTTTTGGCTTTGAACCTTCCCTAGTGTATTGTTATCGGATTTACTGACTAACCAATGAACATAATGTCTTGAAATGTTCAGCCGTTTGTGTAAACCAAGACAATAACAAACACACAGTACCCTTCCTCACGAAGTTGGTTCTCATTGTTGTGTTCATTTTGACCCTGAACAACTCCTGGTATTCATGAGTGCTCTAGAAAACTTAGCCTTTATAGTTCTCATAAAGCAGCCCCACTTCACACTCATACAAGTGACTTCTTATTAAGAGTATCCTACCATACCCCATTTGAATTTTCAAGGTATAATAGTCATTAAAAGCGTAACTTATCCTAATCATCGCTGTAGGTAGCAATGTCTCATTATAGAAATGGGTAGAAGATTTATATCTTCCCAGTGCTTTCGGTGAGTCACTCAGAATTTCTATTGTCCCTTTGAACCTAGATCTTAGGATCTCCAGTCAACTAGGTTGGGTTTCCATTAAGGTGACTCATTAGCTTTCGGTTTTTAATCCCATTCCCCTCGATGAACTGTACAATTGCTCTATAGTACAACCCTCAATTTTATAAGTGGCCACAAGGTTGTGTTTAGAAATATTACACTCTGCAAAGATTTCTCTAGGTGAGAGCAATTGTATACTTTGTGCCCTAAATTGCTTATTGTTAGCAATATTATTTTCTTTAGTGGCACAGGTGTAGACTTACTTTGAAATGTCCTCTAGGTGAAGTCTATTAACTAGCCTATTTAATTTATTCAAAGTTTCTAACTTTGAGTTATATTAAGAACATATAACTACACCTTTAATATTAAAGACATATCACTTTTGGATTTGAATTTTTTAATATCCCACATCCAGATTCCATCACTGTTACACCTTCAATTTAGCTAGATACCTTGATCTATACAATATTGGACTTAAGGTGTTTCTCAACTACCCAATTTGTTGTTTTTCAGTGATTCTATCCTAGATTGAAAATGTGCAATTAAGATGCCTTGCAATCTTAACCAATGATATACTTTGACTAGTATTTATATTTGAGATTTACATCTACAAAAGTTAGTTAGACTTTTGTTTTAATAACTAGTGTTATCTCAATCTCACTTTATTGGAAATATATTATGTTATCAGATGTTAAATCTTTCATATCAAATATATCAATTAGTATATCATTTATTTTTTAAGGCATACAATGACTTATGCATCACATCATTGTCTCAATAGTAGCTTTAATCCCTTCAAGGACTTATAAGCTTGCACACTTGACTTTTCAACTGGAACAAATAACTCAGCTTTTCCGCTGGAATAAGAACTCTTCTAGTTGTTCCATAATATTTTTCCGGTAGGAAACAACATGTACTATTGTTATAATACTATAAATGATTTTTGGTTCTATCCAAAATCTCTTATGATTAAGAACCATACATTTATAAGTATTTCTTATCTAGTGAGGTAACTCATAGCAAATTTCATCTATGGACAGTATCCCCCCATAACTTTGGAATAATCCTGAAATTTTATATATGATATATTTTTATGGTTTTCCAACTCTTGAAATACCAAAAATTAAATATTTTACCTCATCTACCTTTTCAAGGTTCTATATTCGTTTCTCAACATACATGTATACCAGTTTCTAATGCATATGTATTAACTTTATCTCTAGTTTATTCTTATAATATGTCAGAGATGTTACTATGAATTAATGCTAGAGATATTAATTACAATGGGCTCTAATTAATATTTACTTCTACATCTCTTGTATTTATGAATTGAGTTATTCATATTTAGGTTCATGTTAAGTCAGTCATATTAACACATCATAACCTTTCATGTGTCACATATCACATAACTCAATCATTTAAGCAAATGATTCTCATATTATTTAAGCTTTGGATACAATCACCACAGAGTGAGCACTCACTTCTCAGCTATCATTGCTAGCTTGAAGTTAAGTTTATTTAACTATCAATTCTAGTAGCTCACAGCTTTAGTACACACTTATCTAAGTAGTCTACCTTGGTAGTAGAGTAATTTATTTTAAAGAATAGTCTTCAAAAACTACTACTTTACAAGTAGTATTATTACCTCCTACATGAGCAGATATGATGTATAGTTGGCTAAAATAGCTACTCATCACCCTCGTGTTTTTTATTACCAAGTTGAGAGTTAGAACCAACTAACAGATTTTCATCTTCCTCTTAGGTTCTGTGCACCTCATTAATCATTTTAGCTTATAACTAAGTTAACTAGTTTGCAACTCAATAACATTTTAACTTTTAGCTAAATTGTACATTGAGCTAATTAGCTCGATTTAGCTTGTCTCAGTGTACTAGCATAGTGTATCCATAACATTTTCCATTAAACTCTTTAGAGTTATCAGAAAATCTTTTCTTATTTAGCCTATTCACAACTATACGTGTCTTAAACACTAGTATAGATCTTTTTCCCTTAACTATTAGGAGAATTGACATAACTAGACTAGTCAATTTTTGTCTGTTGTATTAAATATACAAACCAGTCATGAACTCATACAAATATAATAATATCACACATTAGATAAATTATAATGCACACTAAGTAATTCAACTTCATAGCTCAATATTATAGTGTTAATATAACAATATAGTTTAATATAATTAATCTAAGAAATAATAATATCTAGGAGAAAACTTTGCTTCCTTAAAACTTTGTGACTCATTCTCCAATAAACATGCTAGAAAATCATGTCCTAAAAGATTTAAATGTTCTAGCCCTCTTGCTATGTCTAAGCTCATCCTTATTTTCATTGTATGATTTATGCACAACAAAATGATATGCAATACTGTTTTAAGCATAATCTATCAAAGGTTTTATGTAACGATCCACTCCACCACATGGTATTATATTGTGCGCTTTGGGCCCGACCCCATATGATTTTATTCTTGGGTTTTTTTATCCCAGAAGACCCTCATACCAATTGGAGATAACGTCACCACATAAAAACACTTCACATTTCCTTTCCCTAAGCGATGTGGGATTGTGCACATTAATTTAAGGTATTTTATTGAGAATATAATTTGCGGAAAGCAAACTTCCCCCCACAAATTCTGATTTAAATCAGAATTTATCAATATAGTATTTATCATGTCTTCAAGAATGATATCATGTTCTGAACAAATATTAGCACAAGTGTTTTGATCTTTTTGCTAAGTTGATTCTTAACCTCATTTTTGTAATGTTTAAAACATTTCTAAGGTTTTATATTTGCTTGTAGCAAATATACATAACATTATCTTATATAATCATTGATAAAACTAACGAAGTACCATTTTCCGACCACTTGTTGATACACATTTAAGATAATATAATATACTAAATCATATTACAAAATTAAAATAATTCAACCAATATTGAATTATAATAAATAATTCAATAATCTACTTATATTACATGCTTCAATTTCACATAATATTGAACACATCAATATTGAGCATATTATCATATAATAATGTATATAACAATATTTTATTATATCTCAATTATTAGTATAATCTCTATTTGGTTATATCTTAAATATAAACATATAATAATATCAACGTAAGGATAGAATTTGTCTTAAGATTGTTGGTAAAATATATGATTCAAGTGATATTTAAGATATAACTAACTTTATACTAATATGCAATAAGGTATTTGTAATATGCTAAAAATAATTAATTAAATATGCAAATAAAGTAATAAATTAATAAATAATAAATAAAGAACTTGGACCGAGGCTAGTATTGAATATTGTGTCCTTAAGACAGATTCGCCCCGTTATGGTGCTAACGAACTCAGTGGCGTCTATCTCCCAGGATACAACGGTCTACATCCACCAGTAGCAGTACTACAAACTCGTGGATACGGCGAACCTCCTCTGTGTTATACTCTCTCTGACTCAAAAATGCATCTATACTATATAAATGCCGAATTGAATGCAATCTGAATCAAATGGTTCGGACCAATCTTAATATGGCTCGATAAAATTGGATTAGGGTCAAAGTGGCTCGGACCACTTGACCTATGGTTTGAACCCACTTGGGTTGGGTTCAAGTCTAGAGAGGGAGATAAAAGAAAAATGAAAATGAAATGATTTGCAAATGATCTAAAGGGGGGTATTTATAGGCAACAAAGTGCCTTTTCGGGTGGGTGCAACCCTTTGGAAAAAAACTAAAAAGTAGTTTTTAAGTAAGGCGCCTTTTCGGATTGGGTGTAACCCTTTGGAAAAAAAAAAAACTAAAAAGTAGTTTTTAAATAAGGTGCCTTTTCGGATTGGGTGTGTCTCTTCATCATTGGACACAACCATTTATACGTGTTTTTTCACACTGGATACACCCACTCCAATTGGTTGCAATGATTCACTTGGTGTCTGTTCACTAATAGATACATCCATTCCAATAGGTTGCAATGGTTCACATAGTGTATGTTCACCAATAGACACATCCATTCCAATATGTTGTAACCCTTTAGAAACAGATGCAACTCTTTGGAAAATAGATGCAACCCTTTGGAAATAGATACAACCATTTGGAGAAAAAAACTAACTTTTAATTTAAATTCAAAAACCAACCACTCATTTAAATAAGCCCAGCCCAAAATTAAAGGCCCAATCCAAGATTCCATTTAGTAAAAAAGAATAATTGGACTTTACAATTAGGCCCAAGCTCAAGCCCATATTTGGCTTATTTAAATTTCAATTGGTTTCAATATTTTTTCTATATGGGACAAACACTTCCCACATTTTACATACCCATTTAGGCTTATCAAAACACCATACTTTGGAGCTAATTTCTCATTCACCCGGAAACGGATTTAAGAAAGTAAATATACCACGTTCATTTCCTTGCAGAGAGAAACACGCTCGTCTAGAGACCCGCAAAAAATTCTTAGCGGAATCTATTCCAAATCTCATCCAAAGTTTATATTTTTAATGCCCCCGTTTCCAACGCAATAAACTCTAATAAACCCAGTGTAATTTATTCATTTATTTTTGCATGTTTCTTCATTTGATTAAGAGTTCATTTGGGATTGTTAATAAAATGACAAAACCGCGTTTAGTGGTGTTTAGTTACGTGTATGTTGATAGATTGTATAAAGCTCTTTTTATACTGAAATACTTTTAAATTTGTTTGGTAACAATATCGCTTAAAGTATTTTTATTATTATTTTTAGGGTTAAATGCAAAAAAAAAAACCCCTGAACTATTGCCATATCTGCAACTAACCCCCCTGAAATACCAAAGTTGCAACTAACCCCCTGAAGTATTCAATTTTGTTGCAGATGACTCTATCCGGCAGCTTTGACCGTTAAAAATGGCATGTGCCATTACGTGATGCAGATTTGTAAAATAAAAGAACAGAATACCCTTATTCTCATAAAAGGACAAAAATGCCCTTACTTGTTACCGTTATAACAAAACGGTTATATATCAGCCTATATCAGTGTATACCATTATAACCAAACACAGCCTTCTAATAAAAATCGAGAAATTTCTTCCCAAAATCAGTCAAGCTTCATCTGTGGCCTTCGTCTTCGGAAACATCGATTAAGTTCTTGGTAAGGGTTTGTATTCATCTTTTTATTTCTGTGAATGTTCATCTGTGGCCTTCATCTTCAAAATCGAGAAATTTGTTTGCCCTAGATTGACTAAATCTGTCTTCCTAAAATCAGTCAAGCTTCATCTCTGGCCTCATCTTTGGAAACATCGATTAAGTTCTTGGTTAGGGTTGTATTCATCTTTTTATTTCTGTGAATGTTCATGGCCTTCGTCTTCGGAAAATTGCTTAGGCTATGAATGTTCAGTATATGTGTGTGTGTGTGTGTGTGTTTGTGATTGTCTATATATATATATATATATATATATATATATATATATGTATGTATTGAGGCACGAATTTTATGTTTATGTGATATTATTTGTAGAGAATGAGTCATGTATCATCGACCCGTACTTCCCACCGAAGGGGTCCCTTTCGGAACAGAAAATGTTTTTGTGACCAAAGGGCAAGCGTATTCATTTTCGAGTCAAGAGACAATCTTGGAAAGCTTTATTTTAAGTGCAATGATGCAGTCTGTAATTCTTTTGTATGGTGGAATAATCCAACAATAACTACTACAGCAGATGAAGATGAAGCAACACATCCAGTTCCTCATCTAGCACCTATGACTGACATCAATTCAATTACCAAGTTAATGTTTGTTGCAAGCTTGTATTTCTTTGGGTTATCAGTTATAATTCTAATTGTTTCCCTTTTGTTAAAGTGAATTTTATGTTTTGGGAGTTCAGCTTGTGTGTTAAAGGAGGTGCTGTGGAAGTTAAGGTTGTGTATTGAAGGGTCTGTTTTGGGAACTCGATTGTTACGATACCCCTCGATTCTAGAGCCACGGGTGATCAAGTCCGAGCACAGATCCGAGGGATACCAAACACTTAATATGTAAACAAGCAAGAGTACAAAAGAATTAAAAATAAAATAACATGCTGAAAAGAATTCTAAATATAAAAATCCTCCAAATAATAGATTAATATAATTCAATCTTTCCAATCCGTACAACTCGGGAATCCATCCAGTGGACCCCTAATAATTCTAAATGAAAATAATTACAAAACCAAAATCCAAAACTAAAATATGAAAGGAAGTCCTACGTAATCGGAAGAGTGAGTGACTGTATCTGCTTCATCACGATCAAGCTCTAAGTCTGGTACTGACGAATACCTGAAAAACAAGAATGTGTCAGGCCCACATGTAAATTCCATCTTACTATAATCCATACATAAACCCGATACGCAAATACATCCTAGACAGCTCGGCAATAACTAAAATAGTTCATATAGATATAGATACACACTATAGGATGCTCACTAGCCTATAGTGTAGTTCAGCATGCATAGAAGGTAACATGTAAATCACACTTTCCAGTGACTATGTACACCTAGACCTATCAGGAAATATCAGCAATATCCAGTTACCCATCATTTGCGATATACGCACCCTAACCATGATCTTGAGACTCAAGCTCATATCACAGTACCATAAGTATATATATAAATCCTCCCTAATACAGAAAAAATAAAACAAACATCCGTTATGTCGTTCAACTGTTTTAGTTGACAGGACATGCATCCATGTAGGATTTAACTGTTTTAGTTAATCCATTCCGCATGTATGAATAGGTAGGACTTAGTGTTTTGATCTAATCCAGCCCCAATATGCCATCGTCCCATACTGGTGCATATAATGCATATGATCCATAACTGATGCACACTCAAATGAACATCAAATACATCCAGAGACAAACATAATATAAATCAAATATAGACAAGATCATATTATGCATCCAGTATATGATTATAATCATAGAACCTCCGTTTAAATTGCTAAAGTAATGATAAATAATTTAAACCATCCGTTACCACCCAATTGACAAAACAGAAATTATAACAGTTCATCAATTAACATCCATAGCGTGATATAATGATTATCAGAATTATAAACTAAGCACATTATACTAAAATTCCCAAACGATACTTACATACAAGTTCGTTTAAATTACTAAAATAAAGACTACTAATTAAATCCTCCTCAATCCTTGACGACATGTAAATTAATATTTAAATCTCATGATGTCCATTTAATCCTCAATTATAAAACTTGTGCATGATATAATGACACTCAGAAGTCTAAACTGCACATTATATGAAACCCCAATAGTATTTTATACTAATCCATTTAAATTGGTTAAACCAAAACCAGTGAGTAAAACTTCCTCAACTCCTGACAGCATGTAACTTAGTATCTAAAGCTCATGATGTCTATAACCATATCCTAAACCAACCTTCCTGGCCTTCATTAAATTATATATATCATTTATATCACATCCCATAAATAATTTTTTACCAGTCCGTTTAAGTTGCTAAAACAAACTAGCCAATTAAATCTTCCTCCTTCCTTGACAGCATGCCAATCATATGTTTATATTTCATAATGTCTCTTAAGATTAGCACACTATCATATACTAACTATTTTAAGGGTTTAACAGGTTAATTTTAAACATTTAAAACCCCCTTTCACTTTCCAAAAATCATTTTCAAGCCCCTGGAACCCAAAAACCTTTAGAAAACACCCGTAGGTGTGCACCAACCAAGGGAGCCGGCTCCCCCATCATGGGAGCCGGCTCTCAAACTTCCAGAGCTGGCTCTCCCTCATGGAGAGCTGGCTCTCTCACCTAGGGAGCCAGCTCTCTCCCTAAGAGCTCAGATTCTCCGCCTCTACTCTTCTTCTTCGTGTCCGGCGAAGTTCTAGTTGTCTGTCCTAATTTTTTAAAAGATTTTAGGGTTCAATCCAAGTCCCAACAATCCTAGAAACTCCTCAAATTCCATTATAAATTAATTGACAAAAATTAAAATAGAATCGAAACGGTTTATGCAAGAAAACAATTACAGTTACACAAAACGTAAAAACAGTTTGCAGCTCGATTCATTATGTATCAACATCCGTTTTAAAATTTAAATTAGATTCCTGGAGACTATATAGAATGCACAGAACACAAGTTTACAGGAAATAGATAGAATGAAACTTGCCTTTAGGTTTCAGTTTGAAACCTTTCAACGTCGTCTCTAAATTCTCCGACGACTGCCGACTACCGGTAAACCTCCTACTGCTCGATTTCAATCCCACAAGCCATCCCCTCCTTCCTCCTTGGTACGACCTTCAGTCCATGGCTAACATCCTAACTGATGGTTCTCACAGTTTCCTTTCAAGCTCCCCTCTGTTTTTCCCCTCAAGAACCATTACGTGCCTCTGTGTTTCCTCTGAAGAACTATTACGTGAATAGGGTTTTCAACCCTAGCAGATGTATACTGTTCTATATAAATAGGCCTTTATTAAACCCACTTCTAATTCCAACTAAATTATAAGTCGGCTCATCTATCTTCATAAAAGAAAAACCCTAAACCTAAACTATACATACGACCCCATAAAATATAAACCAATTAAGTCATACAAGCCATATAAAATACAAGTCATTTAAAACACCAATTAAACAAATAATTAAATTACATCACAATTAAACAATTAAAGGAAACAAATAAATAACTAATTTAAAACAAATACACAATTAGTCAATTAAGCAAATAAACACATTAGTCACATAATTAAATAAAAATGCAATAAAATCTAAAATCATTAATTAAAATACCAAGACTATCATTTCTAACATTAGGGGTATTACAATTGTGTTGTAACTTTTGTTTAGGGTCTTCAATCTTGTAATATTTTGATGCATAATGAAAATTATTTTCCTTTTGTTCTTTATTGGGTGTTATGTTATTAATTTCCTTTGATGTATATGGCTACAAATTACTTCCCTTTTCTTTTGTTTATGGAATGGACAAAAAAGTTGGCTTGGACAAAAAAGTCGGCTTGGACAAAAGTTGGTTGTTGAATGAATGCAATGCAGTGCACAAGTTCCTTTCTCTTTTTTATTTTTTATTTTTTATTTTATTTATTTATTATTATTATTATTATTTGGGCATCAAATAAGTGCAGTTCCACTTAACAACCTTTTTGCCATTTGTAAGAAGAATAGGAGGAAGAAAACAAATTGATAGAGATATAGTGCAATAGCCACAACACTTATCATACTTAAATAACATTTTTAAGATCACATAACACAGCACTTAACAACCATAGTGTTGCAATGAACAAAATAACAAATAAGTTCTTCAATCATAGTAGCAATAGCAGCAAGATAAACTTGATAACATTACTAAGTTAATTTCATAAATACTAATCTAATCCCATCTCTAATGTAATGACCCGGTCATTTTCTTTCCTTTCATTTTCTTAGATTTTAACGGATATTTTTTTTCCGTTGATCTTTTCCTTCTGAATTCGATTTCTCGTCACTTAGTGTCATCTTGAGTGCTAGGGGATGGTTTCCGAGACTCTTTTCCTTGGATTAACGACTTCCTTTGAAGACCAAGTTATTTTCACATTTTCACTTTTGTGACACTATTCACTTTTTGTCTTTTTCTCGGTTGTCACTTTGTTAGCATAACCTCACTTTTCGTATTCGAATTTGATTCCGGTTTTGCATGCATCCACGATATTTAAATTCCATACTATGTGTATTTTCACCTTTGTAGAAAAGCATACTAAGTGCTTACTTTTTTTGTAAAGGGTATAGACGCATAACCTTTTTGTAATATTATAAACTTTTGGGGTTTTGTGTAACTACTGTAAAGTAATTATTTTTCGTCTTAGGGACCATTTTGCAATTTAATTTAGAAGATATTTTCAAAAAAGACCTTTTTGTAATTTTTTGAAAGTGTGACAAGTGTCACACTCTCATGGAACCACTTGTTGGCATTGAGGTGGAGGGACTTGAATGCATCATCTTGTGACATTTGGAGGGTGGAGATTCACCCACTTATTGGCCTAAGATTGGTGCACTTGTTGGCTTGAATGGTTGACAAGTGTAGGCTTGGGATTAAGTCTTGCAAATTACTTTTGGGTCACTTTAGGATTTTGGTTTTAAAGAAGGGTTTTTAAGCAATTGACCAAACTAGTGTGTGTTGACCATGGTGTAAGATCACATAGTGAGTGGAGGATTTCTAATTCCTCCACTCACACTCATTTCATTATTTCATTTCCTTTCTCACCAAAAACCCTAGCCTCCATGGATGGAGCTTGAAGCCTTAAGCTTTGACCTTGATTTTTGAGAGCCTTCCATTGATTTCCAAGCTTGAACTTGGGAATACTTTTTGTTCCCCTCATCTTCCTCTTCATAACCTTCAAAGGGTTTACCATTTTGTGTTGATTAGCCTTAGATTCTAGAGAGACGCTTCGCTAGTGAGGTAGGGGGTGTTATAATTTATTTTCTAAGTTGTTTTTCTTACTCTTGTATGAAATATAAATTGTATGCATGACTTTTGTTAATTTGAGAAATTAGAGATTTATCATAGCGTGCATATAACTCATTTTAGACTTGGTAAATGGCATGACCATGAGTTGATATTTGATATATATTAATTTGAAATGATTTAGATGAGTTTTCAAATCTAGAGATTAAATGGATTTAATTTGATTTAAATTCTAGTAAATTGTGTTTGGCTTGTATTCCATTTTAGACTTGATATATGGTATGACCATGACTTAGTGCTTGATATATATTAATTTGAGATTATTTGAATAACTTTTGAAATCTAGAGATTTAATTAATTTAAATTAATTAAATTCTATTTGATGATATCTTGTTCATCTTGCACTTTTGATTTGATATATGTAAAAACCATGATATGTTACTTAACATATATTAATTTGAGATTATTTGGAATAGATTTGAAATCTAGAAACTTTCCATGATTAGGTTGAAAATCTCTTAAAGTGTAACATTTTAATTACCTTGTGAGTATGCTACTAACTTGATGTAGAATTAGTACTTATGGCTCCTTAACATGGTAATTGGACTTAGCATGATATGGAATATCATTGACTCGAATGGCTTGTTTACATATATCTTGTGTAGGTATATAACTTGTTAGAATATTACAATTGTTTACCTTGGAAACTAGTTACTAAATTGAAGCTTATTTAGTACTTGTGACTTATGATGGTAATGTGGTTTAATTGTTATAAAAATATTCTTGCTTAGTGTATAAATTGCATATTGAGGACACGACTTGTCATATGCTACTTAGACTTGAATTCTAAGATATAAATTGTGTGAATTTAACCTTACTTGTGCATGGAATGTGGTAACTTGCATTTGATTTTGTATAAATTTTGAACTTGTTGATTTTGGAAAGCTTGTGAGGACATAAATTATGTGATGGCTAGGGTTTGGCTCTAGTACGGAGACAAGAGTCTTCTAAATCATAAGTGCGCACTAGGTAGTACCTTATGAGTCGTAATTACCTGAAAATACTTGCTTGGTCTAGCGACCGCATGTCCTAGTCTTTCCACTATTTGATTTCGCATTTAATTTCAAGTTGTTAATCATAAATTACTTGTAACTTGAGAATTAATGCTTACTTGGATATTTGAATCCTATTCAGTATACTTGAACTTGTATACTTGCTCCACGAGTTTAAATTGCATTTAGTATACTTGTCATATGTGCAATCCTATTAGCTTAGTATACTTATGTCAGTATACTTGATTTACCAGATTTTCATATAAAATGCATACTTGTGTAAATATGCTTAGACATTGCATGACTTGTCTTAATATGGTTTAGTATACTTGGAAATGTATGCTTGTACGTTGTATAACATGTTTTAACATTGATTAGTATACTTGAACATGTATACTTGTATGCCGTAATTTATTTCAATTACATGAGTAGCTTTGGATGCTTCCTGAGTCTAACATTTGACACAGACGTTAAGTGGCATGACCTTTTTGAATTGTTTCAAGTCAATGTAAAAATTTCTAAAGAAATCGAGTCATGCATGCTCATTCTCTACGAGTAAACTTGTTTACTCACTTTGAAGTTACCGGGGGGCTATTTCAGGTACGAAGACTTGGTGCGTGATGTTCATCATTGCTTGGATGGTAGTTGACTTGAAGGCTTTAGTTCTTGTAAAAGTTGGCTTGAAATGCCATTTGTAGCCTTAATTGTCAAAATGTGTATTTTTAATTCAATATATGTAATATGTACGTAAGTACACCCTTTACAATGTATTTAACATGTATGAGATGGGGCCGGAGGCCAATAACATATATTTTGTATCCTATGAAATTTTTGACTTCATGAGATTTTGTGAAAATATTGAAAAATGTTAAGTTATTGTCTCCCTATGTTTGCATCGGGTGTGGGAATTCCATTTTGATTCTTCCGTAGGATCTCATTAATCATGTACGAAATGTGGCCAAGGGCCAAACGGTCATTTGAAGTCATTTGTTGATTTTGGTTTTCAAAGTTCCATTTTAAGTTCATTTTCGCCTTTTTGGCCGTCGGGGGGTCGAATTTTGACTCGGCCATTTTCGGGAGTCGTAGACCATTCCCGCGAGCTTAAAATCACCATTTACATTTGCGTGAATGATTGTTTTCATGAAAACCCCTTTCGTTTGTGTTTTGAGCCTCCTATGGACTCATTTCACCTTTTTGTTGAAAAATTTGGCTTAAGGGCATTTTGGGAATTTTCTTTGGAAAATAAATTTCGTTTTCGACTTCGTCACATAGAAAATGTGATTTGAGGGGGAGTTTCTTCACGATATTTTTTTGAAAAATGTAATCTTGACCTCGAAAATCGTGTCACAAACTCATTTTTCTGCTAAAACATTATTTCTGCTGCATTTTGGGTGTTCTATTCAAGTTGAACCGGGTCAAGAATAGTTGAACCAGTTCAAGGTGTCATTTTGGTTCAGCTTGGGCGTACTGCCAATGTTGAACCAGTTCAAGAATGTTGAACCGGTTCAAGTCTTCCAAAGTTTTTAGTTTTGGACTTCCAACTTCAAACTGATGTAACTTCTTCGTTTTAACTCCGAATTGGTCCATTCTTGAGTCTAAACTGACCGTGTCGAAATAAGCTTTCCAATGGTATCAATTTCAGTTCTAGATTATTTTCCTAGCTCATGATATCCTCGTTTTAGTGAGAGGATGTCAGATTTGGTTTGAACCGCGATAGGATTCTACTGGGATTTCATTTCCTTTGGCCTTGAGACTTCATGTGAAGTTACCAAAGGATGTTTTTGATCTCATTTGACTTTTTGAAAGTTAAATTCCTTCCTCTTAGGGTAAAATGACCATTTTACCCTTGGCTCTTCTCTTGTAGGGTTTCGATGCCCTTCTCATCATTTTGTTTCCGTTGAGTCTCGAAACTCTTTGAGAGTCCATTCTTGTGCTCTAGGGATGATGTACATCTCTAAGGACTTGTCTTTGTTTTACTTCCGCACTTTATTCATTTGAATTCCGTGGCTTTATAGGGAGTCATCGTGGTGCCTAGGGATAGCGTATATCTCTTGAGGCCATTTTGCTTCTTTTGCTTCCGCATCTTGGATCCGGTTCGGGTCATCACAGGACACACTGGGTTGAAAAATCTAGGGTCGTTACATCTAAATTGTTAAGATTTTCAGTAACAGGGAAGCATCAACAAAAGCTAAAAAAAATAAGCTCCAACAGCAACTTGGAACCATCAACACCAGCAAAAAAGGAACCTCCAACAACAACTGGGAACTGTGATACCCTCGAATTCCCGAATACGGGTTGGCCAGGCCCACGCCCGAATACCCGAGGATATCAAAAACAAAATCGGCAATAAACGAACACAGAGTACAAAAGAATAAAGAAGAATAAATAAAATGCTGACCAGAAACTAAAATGATAATCTAATAATAAACCTCAGAATATATTTCCATTAATTAATAAACTCTTTTGATACAACTGATCCTCCAAAATACAACTCGGAAATCCATACTGTGTGAACCCCTAGAAAATCCAAACTAAACAAATGACAGTAATAACTGTCTAAATCAGGAAACTAAATCATAAAGGAACTCTTATGTAGCATCGAAAGAATGAAGTAGACTGATCCTCGCTCAGTACGAACAACCTCTACTCGTGACGAACACCTAAAAAATAATGGTGGGTCAGGCCCACAAACAAGTTCTACTCTACTACAGTCCAAGCAGAGATCCGATACACGTATACATCTTAGTCAATCCAACAGTAACTAGTAGTCCATATATATATATATACACACTAAAGGAACCTCACTAGATTATAGGGTTGTCTCAACCTGAATAGTAGGTAACATGCAAAATGCACATATAGTGGGCATGGGTTCCTAGACCTACCAGAGTACACAACTACACTATATCTAGCTACACATCCCTAGCGATATACGCACCCTAACCACTAATCCTGAGACTCAAGCTCATATCATGGCACCATACTTATATATATATATATATATATATATATATATATATATATATATATAATCTAGTAACTATCCTATTCAGTATAAATTAATCCTTCATAAGTCATTTAACTTGTTCAGCTGACCTAACTTGAATATAAGTAGGATTTAACATTTTAGTTAATCCATTCCCTTATATAATAAATTAATCCTCCATAAGTCATTCAACTTATTCAGCTGACCTGACTTAAATATAAGTGGGACTTAACATTTTAGTTAGTCCATTCCCTTATATAAAATAGGTAGGACTTAACTGATAAGTTAATCCGTCCTTAGAATGCAACCGTCTCATACCGGTGCATTAAACCACACAATCCAACAATTAATGTAACGATTAAGGAAATACATCAAACAATTCAGAAATAACTATGATAATATGATATCAAGTTATCACACAACAGGAATGACTTATTATTTATTTAAGCTTCTTATATCATATGTCCCACATAAACTGAATCTTATACATATGATGATATTTTATTATACCATCAAATAAGTATTCTTCATATCCAATTCATCATACACATTTAATCTCAATTGCTAAAACATATTAAAAGATTAAATTCATTCGTTTGTTTAAAACATTCAAATAGCAAGCATCATTATGATTGAGTCTATTTAAATTTATTTAAACCAAAACCTAGTTCCTATTTAATGTTTAGGAATTCTAGGCATGTTTCTACGTTCCATCATTCCACAGATATGAAAAATACATAATTTAAACATGTAAAAATTTACACCGGAAATCAAATCAAAATCATGCATTTATCAATTCATAACACAAGAACAAATATGAACCAAATTCATAAAACCTATGTTCTAATCCAATTAAACATGCATAATTATTTAATTTTATATGTTTAATAAATCCTGAAATTTCCTAGGCATGTACAGAAACACGAATCAAATGGAAAGAGATAGAAGAAGAACTTGCCTTAAACTTTCGAATCGAAAGTTAAACTTCTTCTTCCTTGATCTTCTCTCTACAGGGTTTTTTTTCTCCTTCCTTCCTTTTCCTCTTTCCTTCTCTAACTCTCTCTCTATCTCTAGAATATATCACGTGAATATTTCTAGGCCCCTTTTACAACCTATAGCTATATATTTATAGGCTAAATAAAATAACCCTAACCCTTTTCCCAATCCAAGTCAACTTAAAAAAATAAATATTAAAATATTAAAAAAAGTAAGTAAAATATGTTACGTATATAATTTATGTATATCTTTATTAAATAAATAAATTATACACGTCTCATTATTTATTAATGGATTATCCAATAATACTTAAGTTACCATAATATTATAAAGTAACTTAAAACATAACACGTATCAAATTTATGTATATTTTTATTATTTAAATATAAAACATATACATCAGATTAAATATTACTACCCAAGTTATCATAAAAGTAATTAATAAATTACTTTCCTTTTATATATATTAAAAAGGTAAGTAAAATATATTACGTATATAATTTATATATATGTTTATTAAATAAATAAATTATATACATTCCATTATTTATTAATGGATTATCCAATAATATTTAAGT
Source organism: Cornus florida (assembly GCF_030987335.1). Classification (NCBI taxonomy): domain Eukaryota; kingdom Viridiplantae; phylum Streptophyta; class Magnoliopsida; order Cornales; family Cornaceae; genus Cornus; species Cornus florida. Next base: position 82,300,164 of record NW_026775580.1, on the reverse strand, counting down.
TATCATAATATTATAAAGTAACTTATAACATAACACGTATCAAATCTATGTATATTTTTATTATTTAAATATAAAACATATACATCAGATTAAATATTACTACCCAAGTTACCATAAAAGTAATTAATAAATTATTTTCCTTTTTATATATGTATATAATATATATCTATATATTACACAACTATTCATGGGTAATAATCCATACACATCTAATCTCCTATCCAAATAGTCCATGGAACCCAATTGGTTGGCCCATTACTACTAACCATAACCATAAAAGAAAAATAAAATAAAATAATAAAAGAAAAGAAAACATTTAATTTACAATTAATCAAAACACCATTTAAGCACATAATCTAATTAAATAATTAACACATAGACAAATACAAATAATACATAGACGCATAATCAAATAATCAAGTAATACTTAATTTAATTAAACATATAAGCAATTAGTCAAATAATCAATTAAATAATTAAAAATACAATTAAAACAAATAAATAAATACCGAGACTATCCTTTTAAAATTTGGGGTATTACAGGAACCATCAACATCAGCAAAAAAAACAACCTCCAACAGCAACTGGGAACCATCAACATCAGCCAAAAAAATAACACCAACAGCAAAGGAACCATCAACATCAGTAAAAAAAAAAATAAAAAAAAAAATGACCAGAAGCTGTAACCATCAGAATTACCAACATGCATACTCACTACCATCCATCATTGACCTGTCAATATATGGGAATTTGTTGTAATTTCTAAAAAAATCATTATCTACTTCAAGACAACAAAAATTGTAATACCTAGAAGAAGATGCTTGAGTTGATTCTAGCTGGGACATTCTTATATTTTGAACCTAAGAATTGAAAGTTAATAGCAATAGTGAGGTAAATTCAATCTCAAGAAAAAGGAAAAAAAAAGAAAAAAAAAATTGACTTGAAGATATGCTTTATGATTATTAAGTAGCCTTATCTCTTGATTTGAAGGTACCATACTTGGAACTTCACTTCCTCTTGCTCTTCCATCCATTCTTGGTCTTCCTTTGCCTCTTCCCCTTACTGCCACTTCACGATCACCAATACCAGCCACTTCTCCCTTTGCTCTTCCTCTTCCTCTTCCTCTTCCTCTGCCAAGAATTGGTGGTCTACCTCTCCTTCTTGGTGGAGGTTTTTCAATGACCAATGCTTCAGGTAACATACAAGTTCTTGAATTATGACCATTCTCCTTACACTTTGAGCATTTTAGACTTTCCTTGAACCTACTAAGTTTAGTTAAGCTTTTGGGGTCATTATTTTTCTTATTTCTAGCCTTCTTTGGTCTACCAGTAGTTTTTCTAAAGTAAGGTGGAAGCAAAGGGTTAATAGGGTTTGTTTTCATCAACCTTATCATAGGAATGGGCATGATTAACCCAGCATATGACCTCAAGTAAGTTTCCCTATGATATAATTGATCAACATATGCTTCAGGTTGGTCTCTCTTGGTAAATATGCATGTCATAACATGTTTGCAAGGGATACCAGATAAACTCCAAACCCTATAGCTGTATGTTCTATGGTTAAGGCTGACAACCTCACTAATTCCATAGCATTGAACCTCATACTTGTTCTCACTAACGTAATGCACTTTTCAAATTCTAGCTACTTATTTTACCTTGTTTAATTGCTTCTGTATTTCTGGACATAATAAGCCAGCTTGTGATTCCATCCACTCTCTCTTAACTTGGAACCTTAGCATGAGATGCCCCCAGATCCACTCCAGCATGTACATGATTGGTTTGTCTCTTGCTTCAAGAATAACTAAGTTCCAACTTTCACACATATTATTGATCACCCCATCATTTTTTGAAGTAAAATTGAAGGCTGACTTAGACCACAAATGAGGTGGGACCTTTCTCAACCAATCATGTGCTTCAACATTTATCTGTCTAATATTTCTAATATGTTGTTCAAAATCAGCTTATGTATATGCCCTTGCAGCCTCCAACAACTCAATTTTCAGCTGCTACCCTTTAAACCTAAGTTTGAAGTTTTCATACAGGTGTCATTCACAGTACCTGGTAATTTAAAGCAAGCTCACCTTATCAAACTAAATTTTCAGTTTGAAGTAAAACTAATTTTTTTTTTCAATAAAGAGCTCTTGTTGTGCTTAGTTTAATTATTTCAATTAACTTAAACACAATGCCTGTTAAATAAACTTGTGAAAGTAATATTGATCAATCTGAAGTTTATTTCAAGTAAATTAAAGGTAAATGTAATATTGATCTAAAAGTATGGCTTTAAAAGTAATATTGTATAAGTTTATTTCACAAGTTTTATTTGATCACCCTTAAATTATTGATCTGAAAGTATGGCTTTAAAAGTAATATTGTACAAGTTTTATTTCCTAATTTTTTAAGCTTATTACTTGTGAAAGTAATAATATGTGTGAAAGTAATAAACATAGTACCTGTGATCACTCCCTTGCAAAATGTTCTCAAATGTGTATACTAAACCCTGAATTACAAACAAAATAGCAAACATACTAAGTGAGAATCATAATTTAAACCAAACACAATTAAATGTCAAGATTGTAAAGTATTAAAAAATTACTAAGCAAACATATGAAATATACTAACCCTTTGTCTATCAGATATGAATGTGATACCATAGTAAGGCCCCACAGCATCCATCAGTTCTCTTATAAACCATTCCCAAGAATCCCTTGTCTCAGCCTCCACTACTGCATATGCAACTGGGAGCATTTGGTTATTTCCATTAGTAGAGACTGCACTCAAAAGATGGCCACCATATGGTCCCTTAAGGAAGCAACCATCCACACCAATTAGTGGCCTACAACCTTCTTTGAAACCCATTTTCATTGTAGAATAGCAGATAAAAACTCTCCTTAATCTCTTAACATTTTCAATAAGAGTGGGATCAATTGTTATCTTAACAGCACTGCCAGGACTGGTTCTACGAATCAAACTATAGTAATCCCTCATTTTTGCATACTAGTTTGCTTCATTCCCCTCAATCATTTCTAATGCTTTTCTCTTTGCCCTATACACTTTGTGTTTGGACACATCAATGTCTAAATCAACTGCAATAGTGGTTCTAAGTGAATTCAAAGACATTTTTGTAATGACCTACTCCACCACATGGTATGATATTGTCCGCTTTGGGCCTGAGCCCGCACAGTTTTGCTCTTAGGCTTCACCCAAAAGGCCTCATACCAATTGGAGATGACACACTTACATATAAGCACTTCACCTTTCCTTTACCCAGGTGATGTGGGACTGTGCACCCGTAGCTCGTCAGTGTGGTAGCCTGACAGTGTCTCTCGCACCCACCCAGGGCACACCTGCCCACAGGGTTATCACAATCCACCCCCCCTTGGAGACCCGACGTCCTCGTCGGCACACTTCCGGCTGGGTCAGGCTCTGATACTATTTGTAACAACCCACTTCACCACATGGTATGATATTGTCCGCTTTGGGCCTGAGCCTGAGCCTGCACGGTTTTGCTCTTGGGCTTCACTCCAAAAGGTCTCATACCAATTGGAGATGACACACTTACATATAAGCACTTCACCTTTCCTTTACCCAGGCGATGTGGGATTGTGCACCCGTAACTCGCCAGTGTGGTAGCCTAACAGTGTCTCTCGCACCCACCCACGGCACACCCGCCCACAGGGTCATCACAATCCACCCCCCCTTGGAGACCCGACGTCCTCGTCGGCACACTTCCGGCTGGGTCAGGCTCTGATACCATTTGTAATGACCCACTCCACCACATGGTATGATATTGTCCGCTTTGGGCCTGAGCCCGCACAGTTTTGCTCTTGGGCTTCACCCCAAAAGGCCTCATACCAATTGAAGATGACACACTTACATATAAGCACTTCATCTTTTCTTTACCCAGACGATGTGAAATTGTGCACCCGTAGCTCGCCAGTGTGGTAGCCTGACAGTGTCTCTCGCACCCACCCACGGCACACCCGCCTACAGGGCCATCACAATTTTGGGGTTCAATCTCAAGTATTCTAAGTACTTGGTTGCTAAATAGGAAGATGAGGCTTATCCATTATTATTAAACCAGAAGCAGTTTGTATGTTCTAAGACATAAGTTTTCACTACCAAACAGTTCTCACTATCTGGTTTGCTTGCATGTATCTTCCTATCACAATCAGCCTTACACACTGCACTCACCCTATCTTTATCATTTATTGTGAACTTAATATCAAACTTCTTCTGCAAACATAATTCTCTAAGTGCCAATCTAAAGTTTGCAGCTGAACCAAACCTCATACCTAATTTAACTTCCTTTTCCCCTATATCCCTTAAAGGATAAAAGTCTTTGTATATAGAACTTAAATCAATTTCTTCACTGTCATCAGAGCCACATAGACTGACCAAATCATCAATAGGACCATAATTTGATTGAACATGAACAATTGTGTCTATTTCATGTAGTGCATACTCCTACCTTACTTCATCTAAGTTTTCAATCCCTTGCATGAAGTCATCCTCATTTTCTGCACTATTCAGCACAGGTGCAACAATGTACAACCTGATTTTATTGGTTACCCTATGGGCTTCATGGTCATAAAACATTCTAAAAACATTTAAGTCACACTTGACTTCTCTAAAGTTCTGCCACTCATAAGGTACTTTATAAAAAAACTTATTTAATCACCCCATACCCCAACTTGCTAGCAAAAGCTTGAATCACAATAAGTGACATCTTGTCAGGGTTTACATTGTCAAATTCATATATACTTCCTCCTAGGTATGTCATAGTATGTGATTTTTCAAAAACACCCCCATAGTGAAGTTCAATGTTGTAAAGGCCATTTATCTACAACAATAATTTACAATAACCAATAAATAAATATATAACTAAATAAATATATATTTAGTTAAATATATATTTAGTTATAAAACAAGAATAGTGATCACAGGGAACTATTTGACACTTTAATCACTAATAATCAACAAATTTAATACACATCAAAGTGTACAAAACATATAAATGACTAACTAATAAATATAGGGACCACCATTGAAAGAAAACTGACTATAACTAGTAGCTTTGAATACAGAAGAAGGATCACTACAAAATATATTGCTTTGATTAATATAAGGGACCACAATTGAAATATAACAACAAAAAGATAATATATAGGGTCCCAATCATATTTAGTGTTTGGTGCAATCAATACACAAAAAAAAAAGAAAAAAAAAAAAACAGCAACTTTTCTACCTTTCATCTTTCAATACTAAAGAACAAAGCATATAAAGCCACAATATAAAAGGGGCTGGTCGGCCATTCTGAAACACACAACAGAGACCTTCATAAATCATGTATAAAAGTTAAATCGACAAACTTCATTTGATAGATTTAGGTTTTTGAGCAATAATGAACTTCCCAACTCATTTATAGAAGTAAAAACAAAACATACAAAACAAAATTGGGTAAAATAATCAACAAACATAGGTTTTCATTTCTTTCTAAAACAATTTGTCATATCATTCCATAGATATATAAAACACATTGATGATTATTTAGGGTTGAGAGAATTACTGATGGAATACCACTTCAGACTTCGTATCCAGATCAACTGAGCAAGAAATGTTAAGTTACCCAGATTATCAGAGCTTGGTGCGAAGAACATGGCGCGAATGCAGTGGTTGAGAGAATGACTGGCTTTGGTGGGTTATGGCAGAGGTGGGTCAGTACGAAGGGATAAGGCTGGATAAGGCTTAGTGTTGTCGCTTGGTTATTGGTCGTAGAGATTGCAATCAGCCACGTCATTAAGATAACTCAGCTAACTCAGCATATGACCAATACTACACCGTTTTATTAAGGGCGAAATTGGTCATTTTCTATTTCCGATTAGGTCACATGCCGGAATGGCTTAAATTGCAATAAAATGATAGTTCAGGGGTTTTTTTTGTAGTTCAGGGGGGTTAGTTGCAATATGGCAATAGTTCAGGGGGGTTAGTTGCATTTAACCCTTATTTTTATTATATTACCACTACACTAATGAATACTGTACGTGCTAATTACCTAACATTAAATATTATTATAAAATTTTATTGAGTTCAATAATATTATATAGAGATTAACTTGTATTAATTTTTTATTTTTAATCTCACATATTTTGTTTATTATATAGTATTTATTTTTAGTACTAAAATATAAATGAGTTAAACATATTTTAATAATTATTAATTTGTATATGATTTGGGATCTTTTAGTAATTCAATTTTCATGTTTTAGGGTATGCACCTCTATCTTCCAAATCTGTTTTTTTTTCAACCTTCCTATTCATGCATGCATGTATACATAATCAGTTTTAATTGCATACACAGAGCAAGGGGTTACTATTTGTTTAGTACAATGGACAAATTTTTATTTATAAAAAAATATAGAGGGATTATATTGTCTAAAAAAATTAGTTAATTAAAAAATCAACATTTACCCTTAAATTTATTATTATTATTATTATTATTATTATTATTATTATTATTAATTTTTTTTTATTTTGTCACCAAACATATCCGCAATTTATTGGAAGGAAAGTGTTTTCAGTAGAGAAGCAAATACCAAACGAGCTTAAGAATAGAAAGTAGATATAATTTTTTTCCTTTTTAACATTAAACAAATATTGGTATATAAAGTAAATGAAAAATAAACAATGAATTTCTTAGCCTCCTCTATTTTCCTAATTTAAGTGAACGTGTTGAACATAAATAAAATTAAATGTGAACAACATTGGATATTAAATATTTGTTCAAAAAAAAAAAAAAAAACCAGAACTATTGCCTTTACTATGCTATGAGGTATCACAAAATACTATTTTATAATTTTTTTATTAAACTATTTTATTATCGTTTCTCTTATCTAAATATAATTATACTATACTATTTACCTTAATTTTAAGGAGGCGATATTCAAACTCCACATTTTTTTTTTTTTAAGGAAATGACAAGAAGATTCTTAAGCTCATTAATGCATCAACCCTATTTTTTTTTTTCCTAGTTGGTACTCACGCACACATGCCTCCACCGAAGTTCGAACCCCTTACCTCCCTTTGAGAAGTAGGGGTCTGGTACCGCTAGGTTACTGACCCGTTGGTCATCATCCCTAATTTTACAATACCACATCTACCCTTTTCACTATAAGCTTTTTTTTTCTTACCTTATTTACTTTCTTTACTATATATATATATATATATATATATATTCACAAAATTCCTAGTCTTTTAATTTTATTGTCAAAATAGTTAGGACTTTATTTATCAACAAGTACAAAGTAAACTTAAATATTCAAATACATTTCAAATTAATTCATAAAAATCACATTTGAAAAAAAAAAAAAAAAAAAAAAAAAAAAAACAACTAAACTCAAAGCTTAAAATATAAAAAAAAAATTAAAAAAAAAAATTCCCATTCCCATCACCATCCAAATTAATTTTTAAAAATCACATAAAAAAAAATTTTCAAACATAAACTCAAAGCATAAAGTAGAAAAGAAAATTAAAAGAAACAAATTACCATTCCCATTGCTATCATCATCACCAAAGGAGTTTAATGGTTCATGAAGTTTTAATAGTTATTTAATACTTTTTATGCTAACAAGATCAATTACATAGTTAAACTCTGTTATTTCTTCATTTGTAAAATCTTTCATGATTACTTACAAAGATCAATCTAAAACCCTAATGAAAGAGATAAGAGAAAGTCAATACAAAATAGAGAAAGAGTTTATAAAAACAGGAATAAAGAAAAAAATATGGGATAACAAAAAAACTTATGATAGCAAAAGGGGGAAAGAGGAGAAAACAAACAAATCTTACCATAACTGAAAAGGGTATTTGTGGTATTTGAAAGAAGTAATTATTAATTTTTAAAATTAGGATTACAAGTGTCAACTTCATTAAAGATTGGAGTGCACTCGTATAAAAGTAGAGTGTAAATATCGCCTCCCTAAGTTTATTATTAATATCAATTTATCATAAAAATGGGGGAAAACAAATAGAGTTGTAACTACCATTTTTCTAAAATGATTAACTTATTATTAAAACTATAATAAAAATTATTATACTCAGTTTTAAAAATTTTACCATGAAAAAATACCTTAAAATAAATTACTTTAATAAAAAATACCTTCCTTTTTCATGCAATATATTCATGAAAAATTAAAAAATTACTTAAATTGTTTTAAAATTTTCTACTTAAGATTTTAATTAAAACAATTAATTTCAATAATTAAAGGTAAATTTATGCAAATTTAATAGAACTTTTTCATCAAATTAGTATGAATTTTTTAATAATTTATTTTAATAAAAAAATATGGATCAAGTGTAATTCAATTCAAAAGGGCATTATGGTCATTTCTTTAATGAAAAATATTCCAGATTTTCAACAAAATGTGATAATTTATAGAGTATTGTACACAAATATTCTTGAAGTGAGTTATTTGCAAATTTGGACATAGTTAAATGTTTTATTTGTATTTTACCCTATTAAATATATGAAAGTTTGGAGTTTAAAAATGTAAGTATTCGGTAAATATATGAAAGTTTGGAGTTTAAAATTGTAAGTAACAAATCAAAGAATATTTTTTTCTGCCGGACTATCACTTGTTTAAAATTCTAAAAGAACTTGAATCCTTGAATTTGGTTAGACATTACTCGTGGCTTGATTAGTAATCCGAACGGATTTATTCGTGTTGAGTTCCCTCTTCCCTTCCTTTGCCAAGAAAAAAAAAAAAAAAGAATAGAAAAATTCTTAAGTTTGGTTTATAGTAACCTAAATGAATTTACTCCAATGAAAACATCAAAGCATTATTTTCAAGGGTTTCACTTTGATTACATCAAGGCACTTGCGGTCTAATCATGGAATTGGGCATCATAAGGTTTTAGTAAAGAAAATAAGATAGAAAGTTACACGATAAAAAAACTCTATGTGAATGGAATGGAATCAAATGTTCATTTAAATTATTCTTTTGTTTGGTATGTAATTTAAAGTGAGAATGATCATTCTATTAGAATGAAAATCAATTCCACAACTAAACTTATGTAATGACCATTCCATTCCCAAGTAATTTTTTTAAAAAATTAACTTTCCAAAAAACATTTATGTTTCAAGTTCAAAAACCATCACTACCTTCCACCATAAGTACCACCTCCGTCTTTCACCAAACCACCACCGACTTCCACCACTACCACCGCTGATGAGTGCTGAAAGATGCACATTTTGGCACTTAATCTTATGATTGTTAGCACTTTTGTCCTATTTTTATTCATTTATTAGTTGTTATATGCTTTATTGTCATTTTCAGGTTACTATAGTGAAAAAGGGTTCATTTTAGCACATTAAAGCCCTTTTGGAAGTCAACCAAACTGCAGCGAGGAAGGAACAACTGAAGGGATAAAAAAAAGTCAAAAGTCACCATTTGCGATCGATCGTATGGAAATTTGCGATCGATTGCAAGTCGGGCTGAGGATATTTAAATGCAACACCGGTTTTCATTTGAAAAATAACCATGGTGCACGCAATTGCTGACATTGGTGTACAGGGTCTAGTCTATTTTGGCACCTTAGAGTCAACTATAAATAGAAATTGAAGACTTTTTTGGGATATAGAAGGTTTTGGGTCAATGTTGAAGACTCTCTCTCTCTCTCTACCTTCTCTCTATGGTTTGATTTCAAGGAAGAAGAAGAAGAAGGTGTAACAAATTAAGTATGGAGATAGTGATTGAATCATTGAATATCATATCTACATCTCCATGACCGGCTAGCTCTCCACTTGGGGTTTGGATGAATCCTAAGTTTGTGTAATTATATCAATTAAACTTGATTTGTGGGGATTTTTAATTATATATGCTTACTTAGCCTTGAAGATTCATAAAATGGTTATACCAACTATTGATTTGCTAAATTCTTGTATCATTCTTTAATTCTCAATATATTGTCTTATGTGTAGTTGAATTGATGATTGATCTCTACATTGAATACTTTTTGTAATTGTATTCAATGATGGCCATGCAGTATTTTTCTATGGGTACAATTGGTATTGATTTGTTAAAATATGCTTATTCTTGATGAATCATACCACATCATTAGATTAGTTGTAGTTAGGTGGAAATTTCGTACTTGAATTTGATAGTTCATGCTTATTCATTGCAATTGTAGCATCTTGGTTCATATATGTGCGCTTGTAGCCATATCATTGGTATACAACTTAATCTCCCTACTAATTGAAGGTAATTGACGCATTTGTATGAGTTTAGTGGTGTAATCCATACCCCAAGTCCCTTAATCCCTTGTTCTCGATCCAACTTAGATTTACTGTTATCTCATTTGCATTACATTTAGCTTAATTTTAGAATTACTTTTAACAAAGCAACCAATTTTTTTTACAATCAATTATTCATTAATGATAAATTCAATTCAAGCCTACAGTCCTTGTGTTCAATCCCTATTTACTATACTTAAAATATAGTTGTATAGTGGTTTTATAAATTCAAAATTAGTGTTTTTCAAGCGTCTACATTCTACACTTTTAATTGCATTGATCGTGAGAACGCATCAACCGCCTTCCACTACCACCATCGCCACCGACTTTCACCACCACCCACCGCTTTCCACTGCCACTGCCTTTCACCACCGACACCGCCTTCATTTGCCGCAACTATCGCCGCCTTTCATTACAGCCACCACCTTCCACCACTGCCTTTCACCACCGCTGTTAGGTAATATTTTAATAAAATTAATAAATATATTAAATTATATATTAAGTTACATTATATTAAATACTATTTAATAGAATGATTTATTATATTTATTGATGAAATAATTATATTTAAATTCTTTATTTATGTTGCTATAACCGTTACATTCTTTTACACTATAAATAGATTATATGTTTATCATTCTAAAGGGTGAAGTATGAATACGTATATCTAGTGTGAGTGAGACTCTAAAAGAATAGGTTTCCATCTATCTATTATACTCTTCCATATATGTATATGTGTATACTGTACTTGAGAGTATTTTATATATTGAGTTTATGAACAACTAGACTTGTATAGACTTGGACCTAGTCTTCTTGTGGTCGTGCACATGGAGGAGACACCGCTGCGAGTTGATTGGCTTATATCTTGGAGTTGACTAGTTTCACCAATACTTGCACGAAGGGGAGGACTATCAACTTTAAGTCAATATGTTTACACATGTCTCAACAATCAGGCCAGCTCTTTCTTACCTATTTTATTATTGTTATTTTCATTCTTAATTTCTATTATTATTTTAATCTCATATATTTATCATGTTAAGTTCTTATTCATCATTATACCTATGTTGTTCAATTGATGTATTATACAGTTTTATGAAAGTATTTTATTTAATTATTCGTTGTTGTTGTTCATTTTCATTGAATCATTGTTGTATGTAGATTTTATTTATAAATATGTGAAATTTCCACAACAACCGCTACCTTCCACCACCGCTTTTCACCACCGCCACCACCTTTCACCACCACCGTCGCCATCACCTTTCACCACCACCGTCGCCATCACCTTTCACCACTGCTACCACCTTCTACCGCCACCACCTTCTGTCGCGACCACCATCGCCACCTTTCACCATCACCAGTGTCACCGCCTTCCACCACCACTAGCGCCATCGCCTTCCACCACTTCCATTAGCTTCAACGCCACCGCAACCGCAACCACTTTCCACCTACCGCTACCTCCACTGCCTTCCACTACCACCACAGTTACTTTCATTGGCTTTCAGCACAGCTACCTACACCACTATTTCCTTTCACCACCACACTACTGTCACAGCCTTCCATCAACACCACTGCCACCGCCTTTTACCATTGCCACCATCGTCACATTCTAACTCCACCACCTACCACTTTCCACCTCCACCACCATCCACTACCGCCACTGCCATAATTTATTTTAAAAAAATTATAGAAGAATGTCATTTTGTTAATTTAATTTATTTGTTACTAAGAGTGATATTTTGGATAACTCAATTTGAAATTTATTCTATTATAAATTTTAAATTGATACAACCAAACATAGAATAATTATTATCAATTTTATTCGTACACATTTCATATTTAAAACCAAATAATAAAACAAGAATGATTATTCTATTTCATTCCATTTCTGTACATCAAACGCAGCATAATTGTTAGTGTTATAATATTCTAAACAATTTGGAAGTACTAAATCGATGTATTAGATTTGAAATTCGAAAAAATTAAGTATAAAGTTTGAATTAAATTTTATTTAATTTAAAATTCAAAGTGTCGATGATTCCAAACATGGGACGAGAAAATAATTCCCATTGACATATCAACCCAAATCAACCCTACTTAGGTCAGACGGAGCCAAACTAGTGTACAACTTTTCCTTTCATTAACCTCTGTAGAAGATGACACGACCTATACCAGAAAAGAAACATTATCACAAAAGCAGCCAAATAAAAACATGTAAAATGTTTATTGACAAAACCGTACAAAAATAGACTAATAAGGAGTGAGTACCAAAAGTAGTAGTAAAAAAGTTCCAAAAAAGTTAAAATTTTATTAAAAAAAATAATTATAGTATTATAAAAATTAAAAAAATATTATATTAATGAGTTTTCTATTGTCTCATAATTATTATTTTTATTTCTTATTTGAAATACAATTTTTCAGTTCTCATGTTGTGAACTTGTTATAAATGAATTATCATGGAACACAAGTCTCATTTATTAATGTATATTTTTCATCTTAGGCCTCAAATTGTATTAAAACAGTTTTGTCTATTTTGTGACTCAGTGACTCAGATTTTAAAATAAATGAATTATGAAAATTTTACAATAGGTTCACAGAAAGAAAAAAAAAAAGTTTAAATTACTTTGTTCTAATTGTTACCAATTTGGATTTGTCTTCTAACAAATTACAGTAGAGCTGAATGCTGATAACATTGATCTCGTGCCACCGGCCACCGGCCACAACATCCTCCACTCCACAGCCTTGTTCCCACCAAAAGTGTAGATGGATTTGTTCAAACCGCTGACCATATTGAAATGATACATTTTGGTTCAATTTTGAGGGTTAATTATTCGGTTTTGTTTCATTAAAAAATAAAATACAAAATACATAGAATTATTAAGATTGATCTGGCTGATAATTTATAGATATAAAATTGAACTAATAATTGGTAATTTATACATATTTCTTTTTCATTTCATTGATTTGTAATAGTTATACACGTGCGTAACATATATGTTCTATTGTTATTAACATAGTTTGAAAAATAAAAAAATTAAACTCTGAATAAAACAATTTGGTTTAAATTATAATTATTCTTTAATAGATTGTTAAATTGTTATATAAAGTAGAACATACTTTGAAGTTTGATGCTAAAAAAGATTGGAATTGTCAACTATCAATCATTACGAGTTATTAATTTTAATTATCGAAATAAAAAGTGCATACTAAAATAGATTTTGATTTAACATACTCGTGATTAAGAGTGGAGTGGAGTAGTTGTACATTTTTATCTTTTAAAATTTAAATTAAAGATCCAATTTAAAAACAAAACAAAAGTGACATCATGTTATTTGTGGGAATAAGATAAAAATAGGAAAAAGGGTAGATTTTACTTTTTACTACTTTAATTTCATGAAATAGATTTGAAGAAAATAAATAAATCATGAAATAGATGTATTTTTAGAAAGAAAAATGATTGTATGAAACAATAGTTGAAACGAAATAATCAAAACAGAAACTCCTACCAATATAATCAACCACCAGCATATGCGTATCCTGTACAACTGTAATTCCCGCGCCTCCATTACTGTGTCTTTGTCAACTCCCTACTAGGGAGTCCCTAGTAGTGTATGTATATTGTATGTATGGTATATCATATCATATGTGTGTTATTACACACATATATTCATCTCTCATAAGCATCCACTGCAGTAACAATAATTTACATTCCTTTTTCCTTTATCAATTGTTCTTTCAGGAAGGTTGATTCATTTTCTTCAATCGTTCGTTCATCTTCACACTTCTCTCGAATTTCCTCTCTTTCTCTCTCTAAAATCTCCATGATTCACGCTTACTAAATACGCCACGCATGATTGCCGTCGCGAATTCTCTGTTCGCACCCTCTAATGCTTTCACAAAACTCATCACTGTACGCTATTATTCCGGTTCAGTGGTCCGTTCCGATCTAGGGTTTGGATCGGAACTTGGCGCCAAACAATATAAGGTATCACTGGATCGGAAGAGTAACGAGATGGAACTGATTCGAAAATTGAGCAGAGGTTGCTTCATGGTTCGGTCAATGAAGGGGGTTGAATCCGTCAACCACGACGAAGATGGATTCGATGTGGCCTCGGCAGAGTCAAAGGTTCGCCCCGAGCACCTTATAATCATGGTTAATGGGATTATTGGGAGGTAAGATTGTTTATGAACATAAACTAGTGTAATAAAATGAAATTAATTACATGTTTAAGATGTATAGTTTTCTAATTTCCCGAATTTTTTGTGTTTATTGCAACTCATGTGTTATGCAATGTTGTTATACATTTGGGTTGTTGGGAACTTGTTTGGCCTTTGTTTGGAATAAGATAGAGTTGTCATTAAACAGGATTAGAGAAATGACAATAATCTGTGTCATTACTCATTAATGCCTTGAAGTATTTTGAGAAATTTGTATTAAATGTCAAACTCAAAGTGGTCCACAACAGGATAAAGAGAGATGTTGCACTGAAAATGGGTTTCAACTCTTTAGGTTTTTGTTCTAACATATATGACTTGTGCATATACTTATTTATTTTTTAATGAGTTCATTACTAATCTCAATGACATATTCAACAACTTATCACTAGTTGATTCACATCTTGATGCATTTTGGACCAGAAATCTCTCACTGACCATAGTCATTGTTTAATCCCTTTTGAAAATGGCCATTGAGTTGATAATTCTCTGCGTTCTCCACTTTCCTCAAATACTTGCACATACATGTTATTACTTTCTAAACATTAATCTGAAAATAATTTTATTTATTTTTAACATGGGTCTGGTACTTCTTAAATATTCTGAGACACATGTCTTTAGTATTATAATGTAGCAATTCAGTATAATATTATAGTATTGATGTTAGGAAAAGCACAACAAGGGTTTCGAATATTTAGGAGATACCAAAGTAGGTTTTAAATTTATGTACATTTAGAAGACTGATCATGATGTCATTTGTCATTTTACTTTGGATAATTTGTAACTGATATTGGCTTTATTTTTATTAGGATGATTACCAGGTTAGCAAATTATTGAATATATTGTGTTTGGCATTTTTATTTTTTGGAATTTATGGACTGCAAACTATGTGATGGCTTTTAAAACTATTTCTTTGCATATCGTTACTGTTCTTGGATATTTAGAGGTTGTTAAATAATTTTATCACAGTCCAAGGGCCTAAAAGAGCATTGCATTTTCAGATCCTGGTGTTCAGGGTGCGACAGTAGATATGAAGATGGATTGGAATATGGTTCAATACTAAGTTTCATGAAGGAAACAAAGAAATAAAATGTAAGTAATGGGTAGAAATTCAAGAATCCAATAGATTAAAGAGCGAAAAGATGATGGTGGCTTCTAGGGTTTTAGCAGGACCAGAGAATGTTTAAGAGGTGTAGGTTTGAGGACAAGCGTTTTATGGAATTTTAGTTGGGCAGGGCAGAAATGAGTTCCCTTGCAAACAGATTTGACCAGCTTCAAAGCAGCTGCATCAGAAAGATTTTGAAAATTGAAAGTTCAAGGAAAGTGGTGAAGTGCTCCCACTTTAGTAGCGTATGTGCAAACAAAATATGTAAAAGCAGATCTTCCTGTTTTGCATTGTTGTTTGCAGGAGTTATGGTGATCACTTCTGTTATTTCTATTTTTTATATTGGTTATTTCTAGACACTAAAGCCATTTTATCCAAGTGATTAATTCATTAGTTTTTCACATGGCATTGAGGGAGGGTGTGTTTTATGGTTCATTTGTCACCTTTTGATAAAAAATAGTGCTCGCTTGTAATCTAGAGCAGCGTGGGAGACTTATGCAAGTTGGTATAGGAAGTTTGCGAGGAGATAAAAACAGGTTCTATGTATTTGGTGTTATGCAATGATAAGAAGAGCTTTAGTTTTGGGCTCTTGGAGAATGTGATTCTTGAGATCAACAAAGTGTTCTGCATTTGTTGTTGAACTGATTTTCTGGAATTGTTTTACCACATTCTTCTTTTGCAAGGTGTTTGCTTGATTAGTCTTGTCATCAGGGCTTTTCTTTTATCTTCTTCTTTTTCTTTATATCTGCTGGATCCGTCATATATGATTATTTTGCGTCACTCAGGTTATCTTTTGCCGACCCAATTCATATGGAAAAAAGGCAAAAAGGCAAGGATGATGATGACTTAGGTTAGCTTTGATAACAATCTCTCTTTTAGGAAAAGAAAAGGAAAAGGAGAAAGTTAAACTTAGGATGGACACATACTTGGTCCATTTTCTTATTTCACAATTGGCTATGATATCAAATATTATAATTTTTGAACACATGAAATAAAAAATCATGGAACACATACTAGGTCAATGGTCATCCTATTACATTGTTCTAGATTTATAACCATTATATATAAAAAGGGCTTCATAATCACACACACACACATATATATATATAATTTTTTTTTTTTTTTTCATTTGAGAAATCTTCTCCTGAAAAGTGAAGGCAATTTGTTGTATTTGAAATATCACTTTCTGGTGCAATGGTATAAACTCAGACTGACTTGATAAGCGTGAGATTGCAAATTCGGGTAATGGAGCAGCCACTTTTTTGGGAAAAAAAATGCAAAAGGTTAGGTCTGGCTCTAGTCCTCTCCTCCTAGTAAACTGTTTGTGCAAGATATATACTAGGTAATATAGATTAACTCAACTGCATGTGGAGATACTGTAGATTCTGTTTTCTCTTATTACCTTTTTTTTTTTTTTTTTAAAGCCTCATTTTCTGTTCCCTATCTTAAACTTAAAGCCATGCTTCATTCATATTTTCTTTTCCGTTTATCTTCTTGATGCTCATCCCTTCAACATTTTCTGCAAATAGTCTGCTCTTCTTCGTTGACTCTCAATTTATTTTATTAGTGCTTGTGGTTTACTTCTAATTTTTCTTTTATGCTGAATTATGGTTTTGAATTTCCTAGTTTTGCAACTCATCGAAATATTAAATATAAATTTGATTTGGTAGTGAAATCACTTCTTATACAATTTAGTAATGGGTCTGCATGAATGTTATTTATGTACTCGTACCATTTCCCCAGTGCTGCAGATTGGAGATATGCTGCTAAGCAGTTTGTTGAAAGGCTTCCTGATAAAGTTATTGTTCATTGTAAGTGCTCTTCTTTGCTTGCAGTACTTTCGCATGCATTTGATGATTCTGGCCAATCGTGTTGGGGGCTTATTAGAAACATGTGTAATCTTTTTTTTTTTTTTTTTTGAAAGGTAAAAACACGTGTTATCTTTTTCTCATACAAAAATACATTTTCCATAAAATTTTCTGCCCTACATGTCCCTTTTTGGTTCAAGATCCCTGTGTAGGTGTAGCTGGGAAGATGCTTAACATTTAAACATTCACGTATGTGTGATGTGTACGTATGCATCTATGTCCTTGAAATTTAAGTGCCTTATCAATGTAAGTTGTTGTATTTAAATGAATATTGGTAAAGTTATTTGTGTTTACATGACTGCAAGGTTGCATGCATCCTATTGCTATATACCCTAGACAATCAGCAAACTATTGTCCTTGTCTTTGTTGCGGGCATAGTTTTCGGTTAGGGATATTTCTTCTTTATGTTTCCTTGACAGGCTGATCTTCTTAGGATTTCCCTTCCTTTTCTTACTCATGTTTGCATATAGCCCTTTTTCTGATGGATTATTGGCCTTTGTGCTATGGTTCATTTCTTCTTTAGATTTCTTGATCACGTAATTGAAATAATTCATCCTTAAATTATTTAATTCTCTGACTTGTCGCTCCCTTTTGTTGTTTGCATTTAATCAACTCTCTGGCTGCCAATTCAGTCATACATCTTTATGTTGTTCTTTTTTCTTTACTTTTGTCGGTTGACATGCTACGGAAATTGTCTTTGACTTGATTTTTATGAGCAGGCAGTGAGTGCAATAGTTCAAGATTGACTTTTGATGGTGTAGACAGGATGGGTGAGAGGCTAGCTGAAGAGGTATTCCACATTAGTATTTTTTTATCCTCATATTTCTTGGCATGCTTTGATTATCATTCACTCCCTTAGACTTGGCTATCGATTTATTTTCAATTTCTTACTATGGATACAAATTTAAACACTTATCTACTTTTTCTGTGCAGGTGTTGGCCGTTGTCAAGCGTTGGCCTGAGGTGCAGAAGATCTCCTTTGTGGCACACTCTTTGGGTGGCCTTGTTGCAAGGTATGCTATTGGGGTACTGTATGAAAATTTTCCCAAAATGGGATCCTCAGATCTTACTGGGAGCTACTCGTGTGGAGAGCATTTAAATAATTCAAAGCGAGATCTTAAGCATCATTATGATGGTAGAGTTGCTGGACTGGAACCTATGAATTTTATAACATTTGCGACACCACATCTTGGTTCAAGGGGACATAAACAGGTAGATCAGTTGTGCTTATATATACTTTTTTTTTTTTTTTTTTAATTTGAGTTCTATATTAATTTTCAATTTTTTTGTGGCATCTGTGATGCCTTCTTTTGTATTTTAGTTGTTAGATTTTAATTTAATCATATTGCTTTTTTCTATCATAGCATGGATTCTGGAGAATGATGAACATAAGGGAAAAAAATATTATTGACTGTCCTTACGAAAGACTAAGTTGTGGTTTTGTGGTATCCATGTTCTCATATTTCAGTTAGTGTATTGTTCCAAATTTGTATGCCTTAGAACCTGGTGCTGCTTTAGGAAGTTATTCTTTCTATTATTCTTATACTCTTACTTTGAGAATCCTTCTGTTTTAGGCTATTCAAATTTTCATTTAAAAATTTTCATTAATACTTTCAAGCATATTTCAACAGTTGTCCTTTACCTTGTTTTTACTTCCACAGCTGCCATTCCTTTGCGGCCTTCCTTTTTTGGAAAGAAGGGCTCCTCAAACTGCACACTGGATTGTTGGGAGATCCGGGAAGCATCTGTTCCTTACAGACAATGATGATGGGAGACCCCCCCTTCTCCTTCAGATGGTTAATGACTCTGATGACCTAAAATTCATGTTAGTATTGTTTTCTTTCCAATATACTGTCTGCAGATATTAAAAAATTTTAATTTTAATTTCTGCTTGTTTGGTAATAGCATCATTTATAACCTGTATAGGTCTGCTTTACGCTCTTTTAAGCGTCGTGTAGCGTATGCAAATGCAAATTACGACCGTATCCTTTTTCCACTCAATTTAGCTTTTGAACTTTGGTTTCTTGTGCAAGCATTGCATTTTCTTTTACCCTCTATGTAATTCAATGCTTAACTCTACTGATTTTTAAGATGTGGTTGGGTGGAGAACATCATCAATCCGCCGTCAACATGAACTTCCAAAGGTTGGTTTGTTTCTCATTCATGCATTTCTCTGTGTCACATGACTGTTCACTGTTATGCATCCCTTATAAAGGCAGAGCGTCAGTGAATATTCTTTGTTGTTCTCTTTTGTAGTCTAATCTTCTTGTAAAGGATGAGAAGTACCCGCATATTGTATATATAGAGCCAGAAACTACTGAAGACATCCATAATAAAGCAATATCCATGGTTGAAAAACAAGCAAAAGACTTGGAAGGTTTGTCAAAGTTCATTTGCTTCAGGAAGTATATTCATGTTGATTAAATCTGCCCGATTGCTTTTTTGATGAAATTTGATTGACATATAACCATTTGGTTAGATGGTGGAGCATGATGTTTTGCTAAGGGATCCTTTCCCTTCAAGCTTAAGTAACAGAAGATGTTGTTTTTATGTGGAAGTAAAATTAATTGTCAATAAGGAAATAGTAAAAGATATAAGATTGAAAATAAAATGTAGCAGATACAGGATATGTTTTTCTTAACACATATTCTTTCTTGTTAATTTTATTCTTATTTGTGTAATTTTGTTTGAGCCTTGAGCTACCTCTGCGGAATCAAACTTAAGTTTTCACCTTGTTTACTTATTAGTGCATATATTTACTTTGAAGTTTTTAAATATCTGGGGTGACTAATACGACCTGAAGTTGAGAATCTGAAACATTGGCACATAAATGTATTTGTGAATCAATGTATGACTTAGCTATGCTCATAAACATTGAATGGCTTTCATCAGTAGAAGGTAAAACTTTGCCAGAGGAGAAGGATTAACATTCATTATAATCTAAAAAGGATTATAGTTTAATGGAAAGGTGTACCCTGTTGCAATGCGAAAAAAATAATCAATTGGCAGTTTCTAGCCTGAGGCTTTCCTAATTAGTTCAAGGTCTTGCACAATTTACCTAAGTTTCATTTATAATCGTGACCTCCAGCTGATGCCAATCTTAAAATGTTTTCAATTTACTGTGCTAAAATGTCAACTTGTTGATCGATGAAATATCTATTGGGCTTGTCTGAAGAGGTTCTGTTGGTATAAATCTAAATGATTATTGCAGCCTGAAGAGGTTCTGTTGGTAAAAATCTAAATGATTATTGCAGCTGGCTTCTTATACATGTTAACATTGTTCTATTCCATATACTTTGGAATACAATTTTGCTTTTTCAGGTTTTTATAATCACTTTATTTTTATATGCAGAGGAGATGATTAGAGGTCTCACTCAAGTACCTTGGCATCGTGTTGATGTTAGCTTTCACAAAAGTAGACAACGATATATTGCGCACAGTACCATTCAGGCAAGCTCTTGAAACTGGGCAGTTTTATTGTTGCATGTACTGCATTTAATTTATTTTTAACACACTTAAACTTCTACTTTCTTAGATTTTTTGGTATCATGATACGGAGACACCCTTTATTTGAGAATGTGCATTCCTCTTTTTAAAGATGTTACACCTCTTGAACTGCATTATGCACAATTTATTAAGGGCTAAATTTTTTTTTTTGATGCCAATGTGTAAGTTATTTGAAGAGTAATTGCTAAATAATGATCATTTTTTCATTTAAAATATGAAATGTATGCATAATTATTCAAATGCCCATGAATAATTGTTTCTTGGATGCTATCTTAGACGCCAAGACTTGGGAATGGCCTAAGGTACATATCACGTATAACCGATCATGTGGGTTGCTTTAGCTCTTTTTTTTTTGGCTAGACATGGAACTTCAGCCTCCCAAAAATATATGTTGGAAATCTAACCATATACCACATGGCGGAAGGTGACTTAGCACCTGCATAATCACTTTCCCTTTGTGGCCTATGGTGCAGACTGCATATTCTATATAACTGGTTATTGAGTGACTTGCCTTGATATTTTTAATTTAGTTACAAACAATTTTTGGTATAAAAGATCCACTTTGTACAATGGAAAACAAAAATTAATAGAATAATAGAACTAATTATACTATAAAAAAGAATTAAGTATAGATACATCATCATCTTACTGATTACAACTCCAATCTTATTTTGGGGGGAAGAGAGCGGATTTATTCTTGTTTTCACTTTTTTTTGTAAAAAAAATATATTTTCCATTTTTTTGTACAATATTCAAATTCTTTATATTAAAAAATAGAACTACTGCTCAATGTTAACAAGCACCTGCACTGAAACATTACAGTGATAGAGATAGATTTTAACTTAAATATGTATATCACTGAGACACGCCCTCGTGTGAAGCCAAAATCTTCTTATTGAGCCAAAAATGAGTCTTCATCATCCTCTTGATTATCCCTACCTTGGTTAAAGTTGAATGAGGTCAGTCACATGAATTCTCCTCTCCTACACTTTTTTGTTTTTACTAGAGGCTATTTCTCCTGTTGTATCTCATTTCTCAATGTATTTTCTTATTCTCCATTTCATTTTAATATTGGTCCACCTCCTTGCCCCTTGCCTTGTGTTTTAATTAGTATTTCCTTCTGCTTTAGTGCAAACTCTTAATTCTCTTTAACATGTTCATTATTAACACGATTTCTTCTAGTTACCATATCATCTATCTCCACTTTTTTACTTCAGCAATATTAGATGCATTGTTCTTGTTTAGTACCCAGCATTCTGCTCCATATAAATTGGTTACCTTGATTAGGACCTTTAACAATTAGTTATTTTGAATGCATAGCTAATAGAGTGGGATGTCACTTAGTTACGACCGCTATAACATTACTTGGGGCTGGAAATGAACTGAGTTGAGCTGAACCGAGCCAAGCTTGGGAATGTTTGGGCTCGGCTCGTTCGTTTGTGGGCTCAGCTTGGGATCATGACGAGCTCGAAAGCTGATCTCGGGCTCGGCTCGTCATTATTTTGAAAAGCTTGGGCTCGCCTCATTTAATAACAAAAGCCGTTCGGGCTTGATTTGAGCTTGTGCTCATGATCGTTTTGATTATACGAGGCTGTGTTCATGAACATGATTATGCGCTTACGTTCATGAACCTATACAAGCCTATATTTATGAACGTGTTCATGAACCTATATGAGCCTGTGTTCACGAACATACACGAGCTTATGTTCACGAGCTGAGCCCAATGTTGTTCGAGATTGGCTCATTTACTAAATGGGCCTAAAAATCAAGCTCGAGCTCGGCTCATTTGCTTAACGAACGAGCCCGAGCTGTGCATGAACAACTCTGTGCATTTGCAGCCCTAACAGTACCTATCACCTGGATCCAGGGTAGTCCAACTAATTAATTAATCAACCAAAACCCTAAGTCTGTAAAAGTTTCTTTCACTTTTATGTGATTGAGTTTGATGAAATATCCAAGTTGATAAATGGACAGAATCCATCTTCATCTTCTAATCTTCTTTCAATCAATGTTTTTCCATGGTAGGCAGACCCACACAAGATTCGTGCTAATATCTGCTCAACGCTACAAACAATCTGCTACGGTATTTTGCCAACACTGACTCAAATCTTAGCAGTCTCTCCCATTGTTGTGCATAAGCACTTACCAGAATGCTTAGGGGATCAATTCCAACATTAGATATATCCTGTTTTTGATTGGAAATTTATCTGTCTCTTCTTTGGATTCCTTTCAATGTGGAGACTCCATTGTATGTCTCCATATCTATTAAGTTTTCAATGAACTTCTAATCCTTTCCGCTTAGATAAGTGAGAACAATTAGTTACTGTTTTTCCATGAGCCTCCTTGGATGATTACCATTTTCTAGAATGATTACCAAGACCTTGCTGGTAATTTATTTGATATTAGTTTGTCCTTCCTATGTACCAAACGTATTGTGCTATTGTCATGCAAGATGAAGGTTACTGACCATGCTATACATTTTTCCTTTACTTTTTTCCTGTTCTCCTTTTTCCTTTCCCTTCTTTCTTCTCCATAAATTCAGGTGAAAAGCTATTGGATGAACTCTGATGGTGCTGATGTGGTTCTCCACATGATAGATAACTTTCTTTTGTGACTATCTACACATTGGTGTCTTGCAGTGGGCAATCCGGTGATGGGTTAGATTACTTGTTCCTTGTTTATCATGTATATTGTCACACATAATGACCACTGTATGTTATAATGCCAAATTTGGAAACATAATGATTTTTGCCGAAATTTTCATACATATATCATTTTTAGCATATTTTGTGTAACATTTTGATGTGGCCCATCTTAAGAGGGCCCAATGCTAACCAGTGTATCTAAAAGTAGATATCCTTAAGTTTGTGTGGAATTACATTCAGCAGTTACTATAAGAATTCATCAGGTTCACTTGTTTTTTGTTATTGATTTTCAATCAATTTTTCAGTGTGTTGGAAGACTAATCTGTGCGTTTGAGCAATCTTCATGGAGCATTGTCTACCTCGAAATAAACCACACAAACTTTAAGAGTTCCCAGTTGATCAGACACAACTATTTTGTTGGGGTTGGTCTATCAAAATCAATTTTGTCAGCAGAACCCTTTATTAATTGAAACATACTGGTTAATTTTAAAATGTTTGATTACCATTAAATATTTGTCACCCTTTTTCCTTTTTGCTTCAATTTATTTTGTTTTGGCAAGTGACCTTGAAAATTAAAATTTTAGAACAATTAAGTCACTAACACTGATGCAGCCGCGCGGTAAGCACAAAGCAAACTATTCTTACGCCTTTTACTAAAGAATACCGTGTGCTCACTGTTGATAGTAGCATACACCAGTCTTTGGAAGGGCCTTTTCTATGGGAATGTCTCCATAGAAACAAAGTCACTAACTTGATTAACCAAAATTTGGGCTTTGTTTTTTTGAAAAAAGGTATATCAAGTTGGATTTTGTTTTTGCAGACTTCAGTGTTTTTAATTGTGCCTGTTGGAGCATAAGATATCATTTATTGATTGGGGCTCTCAGTAGTGGAGACAGATTAGTTATTGTTTTGTGAACTTGACGGAATGAAACAACTTGATACATTACAGTCGCCTATGGTTTCATATATAGGCATCAGACAGTATTGCGATATAATATTTATGGGATATATTTAGAAAGTCGCCAGTCAACAATCCTTCTTGTTAATATAATACTTGGAAATACATATGATTACTCTTAGCCTATTGATCTGCCCCTTGACTCGAGATGAGGTAATGTGAAGCGGATTCTTGGGCGACACATGCCAAGGAAATGCTATCATATCATGACTTAACATATACATCTCAAGTCATGAGTTGTTTGTTAAAATTTGATACTTTTAACTTTAAGATTTTGAAATATATATATATATCTCACTACTACTTACCCATAAGAATAACTTCATGACTTGGGCATTTGAGAATTAATAATTAAAATGGGATGCCATTACTTTTTAAAATAAAAATAGAATGATCTCTCTCTCTCTCTCTCTCTCATGTTTTGCCTTCTACGTTTGACGATGAGTACTCTTATTTATTTGTTCTTTCACCAGTCTTATATTTTTGTTTGTTATCTGTACAATTTATTTTTAATCCATATCATAGTCTGTCCTCATGCCGAGACTTGCGGAGACTGTAGAGCAACATACCCTGGCGCTTGGCACCCATGCCATATAGATAGATAACATAGCAGGATGGTTTGTGCAAGTCAGCAGAGTCAATATTTGTATTCAGTTTTGTGGATAACATGTAGAATGATGGTGTCTTCAAATCTGTTTAAAAAATATAATTTTGCTATTCCATATGGAGACTACAGTAGGTTAAGATAGTTTGAGTCTTCTTCCATAGTCTTGAGTATTACATTTATTAGTTATGTTTCTCTTCTTGTCCATCTTTTTTTGGGTATTCTCTCTTAGTTTGGTGATAATCAGACTGATTTAATTGGCAAATGACAGGCTTATGTGACATGTCTGTTAAGAAATTTTAAATGTGCTAAAAGGAAGGGTGGATGGCCAAATTGGACATATAGAATTAAGGAGAAGAAATTTGGCATCCTTTGCTTTAATCACATCACTGTGTTGGCCTTCAACTGACTAAGAAAGGATAGGGTCTTTGCCCATCTCGAATGGCTATGAACTGGATTATATATATAGGAATGTGATTTGAGGCATTATTTGCTTTGGCATAAGATTAGTGGATGTCAACTTTCATGTTGATACTTGTTTAGGAAGTCCTTTTTAAAGCAAATTATGCCTAACTGCCTCAACAGACTACCTTGATTTCCTTGAGAAATTATGTTCTGTTGCATGCTTGAATATGAATCTAAGCCATGGATAATGAAACAAATAAGCTATAGCCTATGAAAAAGTAAGTAGAATACCTGAATAATTTCTTCCTTCATCAAATATTTTTTTCTCAAATGTGTTAGTTTACTTATCAAGATCGTTTGAGCAAACAAAAACAAATCAACACCAGTTGAGTGAAATCCTAACCTTATGTAATATTTCTTTGATCTTCTCTTATGTTATTACATTCACAGATTGTGGTTACTATATAATGTGCTTTATGTTTCTTCTTTTAGGGACCATCAAGAACCTCTCTGGAGCCGAATTTAGAGACATGAGAGCTAAGAGGAAGAATAGTCATTCAGGTTATTTTTATCGTTGTCATCTTTCTATCCTAAGCTGCATAATTGAAAAATGTTGTTGACCTTACTAGCAATTTGTGCTTTGATCAACATTTCAGATTAGGTTTAAGACCACCATTCAGTTTATTTAAAAAAAATTTCCGTTGACACTGACTTCCTTGTGCTCTTGTTTCTTTGGATGAATCAGTTGATTCTTCCTCCCCGGGACTTTGCTGTAGTGGAACCAGAATTGGGTAATGCCCCTTTTATTTTCAATTCTTCTTCCAGCGCACCTGATATAACTTTTACAGACTAGTCACTATGGTTGATTTAGGAATAAGTAATCCAAAATCCATAATCATGATCAGCTCCTCTGCAGATTTTGATAGTTCTATGACATGTGGACGTTACCTCAATTACCTGAGTTTTTGCCACGTACAATGGTGGGAATCCGATATCCTGCATTGTCGGGAGAGCATGGGACAATCTTTTAGCTTTCAACCTATAGAGTCACATCCTCTGCAAAAGCTTCATTTTTCTTGTGGTTTCGTTGATTGTATGCTTGGACACAAGCATTTTGCTTTCCGTTATCCCAAATTGACACAAAGGTTTATGAAAATATTCTGTATTGGAAGAAGGAAGCTTGCGTGTTTGATGAACTCGGGTGCTGATAGGTAAGACTTGCCTGGTCTTCAAAGCAGCCTGACAAATCAAGGTCATGCAACATGCAACATTACTACTAGCTTGAAAGCTTTGATGAAACTCGTCTCAATATTTGCTACTTCATGTAATCATCAGATTCATTGAATTGAAAGCTTTATGGCAATCATCCAAGTTGATGTTTTCATCAGATTCAAATTGCACAGCATGTTGATCTCTTTTTTTTTTTTTTTTTTTTTTTTGAAACCATTGATTTTAAAAGATCTCCAATATTGTTATTTGCTACAGCGACAAACAGAAATCATTGCATTTTTTTATATTTTAATTCGGAAATATGCTTTAGTTTAACATATGATAGGGAGTTTTACCCTTTTAGTTTTTAGATCGAGAATCCTGGAGATAACTTCTATTTCCTCTGTGTAAACTAGTCTGGGAATTTGTCCTACCCTCTTTTACACAGTTTATGGCAATGTTCTGAATTGAAAACTTTGATGTCCTCTAATTTATGTTTGAAGCATGCCTTCTTCCCGCCAACACACCTCAAAAAAATAATGAATAATGAGATTAAATGCATAAATCACAACTTCGTATTATGCTATAGTAGACATTTCTTGCTTGCATCCCTTTAAAATAAAAAATAAAAAAAATAAAAAAACAAAGGTGAGTTTTAGTAATATGTTTTCTGTTTTCAGCCCCTAAAAGGGCAAAACATAAACAAAAATCATGTTTAATAATATGTTTTTGTTTTTCTATAATAAAAAACGTTTTTTTATTTTTGTGAAAAAAGGAGAAAACATAAAAAAAAGATATGTTTCTCATGTTCTGGACACTATTGAGCAAAAAAGTTTCCACTATTATTACTATTATATATACGTAGTTCATTTCAAATAAAAGGTATGTTATTCATGTTACATAATAATGGCTACATATTAGATACTAATAAAAGTTATATTTTTAATATATAATTATATTGTATTAAATATCAGTGTTAATTAGTTTTTATTTAACAAAAATATATTTTAAAAATATAATATATTATATAATATTGTAAATTATTTTTTGGGACAAAAGAAATGATTTATTTATTATTTATTTTATCTAATATTATTAAATTATTATGCAACACATATAATATATTGTTATATACCATATCTACATTATATTAGAAATATATTATTTAACATTTTTATTTATTATAATATAGTATATGTTAAATATATTATATAATAAATGTATAGATGATGCATATGCATACACTTATATACAAAATTGGTGAGAGTTTTTTTTTGGTCCTAATATACCTTATTTTGTACTTATGTATAGGGTATTATTAGGATTTGTGATTTTAAATTGAATATTAATTATAGTTTATTATCCTGTATTGGGTATTTTTAATACTTGTTAAATAATTAAATTGCATACATATTTAACGCTTTTTGGTAATAATGAATTAAATTAAAAATTATATAAAATAATTTTAAAATGTTATGTACATTTGTAACAAATATGTATTATTAAACAATGTTATTGTTTTTTCGCTTTTAAAATTGTGACAACAACAAATGTTAATAAGGCTTGTTTGGCATGCGCTGTGTTTTATGCTTTATGTTTTGGTATTATGCATTATGTTTTTGATCAATACCAAAACAACCATTTTGTTGTAGGAGTGTTTTGGATAAAAATCAAAACCATGTTTGGTAAAGAAAATTTGTTTTGAAAAATTCCAAAACTTGTTTTACTTCCACTGCTATCGTACCAAAACATACAATATTACCAATTTGGTGATATGGGTTTTGGCAAAAAAATATGATATATTATCAATTATTTTAAACCAATATCAACCGTCCTAAATATGATATGAGTCCAAATTTAAATACTAATATAAAAAAAATAATATCATAACACTTTTCAAATAGGCCAAAAATGTCATTTTTGCCTTTTCTTGTCAATCAAGAAAACAAACTTATGTTTCTACTTTACTGAGGTTGCAAAAACAGAAACAAAAACTTTATCGAATGCACCCATCAACAATGCTATAGGGAACTAAATATTTTTAGACGGATTAAACAGTGTAAATTCAAACTAATCAATAGGTATGATCTACGTAAGAGGATTGCTAGTTACAGTGTGCATGTGAATGTAAAAGGACAGTTGCGTTTCTCACTACTACTTTCTCATTGGTTGAAAAACCAATATTAAAAGGTATAATTAATATATTTTTTCTATTTTAATGAAACTTTAAAATTTAACATTTTAGGACTAAATTAGCCTTTAAAATTCTAACTTCTTTATTTTCTTTCCCGTTTGTATATACACATGTATATAACCTTCATTATTTACCTTTTTGTACAATTGTCTTTATATATATATATATATATATATATATATATATATATATGGTAATATATATGTGCGCGCACGATGATAGAATCTTTAGTTTTCATCATTAGTAAGTTTTAATTAAAGTACTATTATGAGATTGAGTTTTAATTAATGTGTAAAAGAAAAATAAGTATGGTTTCATAATTCATATACGATATGGTTAACTATATATGTTTATATATATATATATATATATATATATATATATATATATAAACAAATAAAAGGAAAAGAATTGAAAAAAAGAAAAAAGAAAGGAAATAATCTATTCACATCAGTTTTTTTTTTCTTCTTCTTTCCGTTCACACAATATTGAGTGACACATATACATAAATAAACAGTTAAGAACTATTAAAAAAAATAAAATAAAGAAGGAAGGTAATATAAATGTAACAAATGAAAGTAGAAAGATTATATATGCATGGCAGGAAAGAAAAACGTTAAGTTGTAAAGGTTAATTTGGTCCTAAAATGTTAAGTTTTAAAGTTATGAAAATAGGAAAGATGCATTAATTATACTTTTTATGATTAGTTTGTAGAAGGACAATTGCGTCTCACATTGGTTGAAAAACCAATCATAAAAGATATAATTAATATACTTTTTCAATTTTAATGAAACTTTGAAACTTAGTATTTTAGGACCAAATTAACCTTTAAAATTCTAACATCTTTATTTTCTTTTCCGTTTGTATATATATACATGCATATAACCTTCATTATTTATCTTTTTGTACAATTATCTTTTTATATATATATATATATATATATATATATGCGTGTTGAGGTTGATGGAATCTTTAGTTTTCATCATTATTAAGTTTTAATTAAAGTAATATTATGAGATTAAGTTTTAATTGAATTAAAATTATAGAATTTGAATTTTAATTAATGTGTAAAAAAAAAATAAAAAAAATTTCATAGTTTATTTACAATATGGTTAACTATATATATTTATATATATATATACACACACACACAGGAAAAAAAAATTGAAAAAAATAAGAATGATTTAATAATTCATAAACGATTTGTTTTTATTTTATTTTTTGAATTCTCGGCTTTGTCATTTGGGTATTTCACTGTAAACATAATTTTCCTTTTAATATTAATTAAAAAAAAATAGGCTTTACTTTCCCTTTGATACGAAATGACAAAAATTCGCCATCAGGCCCCATCACCATCATTTGGTGCCTTACCATGATTTTGCTTCACAAAATCTTAGAAAAAGTCAAAGCACCTGAGTCAGCACGGACTGTTACACTGTATATCATAACTCAAAAAGTCAAAATATTGATAAATTGCATAACATTTTAATAAAAAAAAAACTGTTTCCTCTCCTCCTAGAACAACGCTCCGATTCCTACTTTATCGTTAGAATGACAGATTTAACCCTTTATCAGACAACAAACTACTCAGTACTTTAAAAATCCAGGGCAAAATGGATAAGAATCCGTCGAGGTTCAGTCCGACACGTCTGGCGTGTAATACTTATCCAAAATTTATTTTCCCTTCTGGAATAAAATTAGTAGTATCAATTTCCCCAAATTAACCCCTTTAAACTCTGCTACATATACATGTATTTATAAGAGTTTGGTAGTGCCTGATTTTGTTCTGAATGCCATAGCCCATCACAGCGATCAATTCTATTCAATCTGTAAGCTCTCTCTCTCTCTCTCTCTCTCTCTCTCTCTCATACACATATATACATCTATATACATATGTATGTATATTCGTTATTATCTAGATCATCTGTTTCAGTTCGACTCAAGAGTATGTTCAGCATCAATATGTGGTATCAGTCAAACATTTTTTGTGCTTCTAAAATTAAAAGGAACTCTTGATATCAGATATATATTTTTCAGATAGTTCGTTGTACTTGAAAAATAACCAAAGTTTTTGTATCTTAGTTCTTGTAGGTTCATGTACCATAAAAGCCAAAATTATAAGATTTTGATTTTCAAGATTTCTTTTGATTCATTTCAACTTATTAGAATGGCCCAAAACAGTGTTGAGGACTGAGGAGCGTAAGACCTCTCTACAAGCCCTTGTTTTTGGCTATGATTGTTATTGAATTTAATATATTCTGTTGAATATCATTTCTCTAGTGATTGTCTGATTGATGATCTTTTGTACCTTTACTAATGTAGGTTTGTTGAGGTATTTTGCATGTGATGGAAAAAATGAAGGCGGGGAATTACTTTCTATATCTTTTTTGTTTAATCGTGGTCTCCTTTCCAGTGGTAAGAAGTTCTCTTTTTGGTCTTTTGCATAATACATATATAAATTAACTTTATCATATTATATATATATATTGTGAAGTTCAATCAAATTTTCTGTTTTAATTTAAACTTCCATTGGTATGATATTTCCTTTTTTAATATGCTGAAACACTTTACATTCAGATTGCTGTGGCTCCACCGACCTGTCCTGCTAACGAGGGTAGTAAATGCAAGGATAGTGACTCTGATGAATGGAAAGGCGAATTTTTTCCTGGTATCCCCAAAATTAAGTATGAGGTAAGAGTAGGGGTGGCAAACACTAGCACCAACACGAGTTAAAAAGGTTTGGATTTTGCATAAACGGGTTTGGGTCATAAAAGGATCGATGCGATTAAGTTTTACTTAATCTTGTCGAGTTAAGGGAGGGGTTTGTTTATGACCCATTTAACTCAACATGTTATAATCGTGAATATTACCTATGTAATATGTTCTCCATTTAAACCTAATCACTATGGATAATTAAGTCATTTCAACATATGCCTTATGATTCTATTATTTAGTATTTGATTAAATATTAAATGTCTTGTTTTAATAAACTTGATAAACGGGTTGGGTTAGTGTTGAGGGTTGTTGACACGATTATTAAATGGGTTGGGTTTGGGTTTATCTATTTAGTATAATACCCTCACATCGACACGATTATGATCCATGGACACGAATTGCCACCCCTAGGTAAGAGAGTCAAAACCTTTATACTTTGAAAGATATAAACAGAAAGTTTTCAAGACAATGCATTTGGTTCATTTGCATGCACAGGTTTTTTTATTTATTTATTTTTCCGATACAATTCTTATGCCTGGAATTGTATCATTTTATATATGTTTAGGGTCCTAAAACCAAGAACCCGCTTGCATTTAAATGGTATAATGCTGAAGAAGAAATTCTTGGGAAAAAAATGAAGGTTAGTTTTTTTATTTTCTTTCTCTTATGTGCATTTGAAGAGAGATGATTGTCACCAACAAAATTATTTTTGTCCATAGGATTGGATGAGATTCAGTGTTGCGTTTTGGCACACATTTCGTGGGATGGGAGGTGACCCATTTGGTGCACCTACAAAGAACTGGCCATGGGAAGATGGCACCAATTCGTTGGCTATGGCCAAGAGGAGGAGTAATATCAATCTATAGAGCTGCACTCTTCTTTAGTTAGTTCGGACTGTTATACAGCTGGAACTAACTTCTTTTTCTTATTCTTATTAATTGACACAGTGAGAGCTAACTTTGAGTTCTTAGACAAGCTTGGAGTTGACCTGTGGTGCTTCCATGATAGGGATATTGCTCCAGATGGTGAAACCCTAAAGGTGAGCAGAGATTAGATATTATTGTATTTTCATGTTTGATTTTTCAGAATGATAATTGCAAGTGGAAGTGCATGAAGGGAAATGGTTCCTTGCATTTTTTAATACCTTAAAATAAGCATCATAAGTTGTAAAAATGTAGTTTTTTGTCCTTTATTCCTTAATTCATAATGGGAACTACTGTGTCTCTAAGGTTTATTAATTTTATTACGAATAAATTCATTGTAGTATTTTATGTCCGTCACAGGAAACTAATGCAAATTTGGATGAGGTGGTAGCGCTTGCCAAAGAGCTTCAGGTAATTTTACAATGACAATGGCAAATGGCAATTTACAACATATTCAAGCAGGACTTCATGCATCTTAATTCTCTATGGCTGTATGTGAGAGCACCAAGAATGTTTGCTTCTCTTTGAAGGCTAAATTTCCTATGCAAATTTATTTTTCTTCAATAAATGGTTTAAGTGCATATGTTAATTATATTATACCTTGATCAATTTTAATGTTTTTTATCCTGCCTCTCTTCTCAATTATATCTTATTACTGTACAGGGGACCAAAATTCATCCCTTGTGGGGCACAGCTCAGTTGTTTTTGCATCCTCGTTACATGCATGGTGGTGCTACTAGGTAGTTATTTCTATTTCTATTTTGCTACTTGAATATGATTATTGCGCTCACATTCTAGTCAGGATTCATAATTCTTGGGCATTTTGATTACAGCTCTGAATTAGGAGTATATGCGTTTGCCGCAGCGCAGGTCAAGAAAGCCATGGAGGTGGGTGACTTGTGCTGGCATCCTTTAAACCTAAGATGGGTTGTTTCATGTATTCATAACTAGCACTTCTAACGTCAATACTTCAATGAAATGCTAAGTCTGCTATTTTGCACATGCTACAGGTTACGCATTATCTAGGGGGCGAAAATTATGTTTTCTGGGGTGGTCGGGAGGGTTATCAGACCCTTTTAAACACAGATATGGAAAGAGAGCTTGATCATATGGTAGGCTCACCAGCTACTTCTCTTAGTCCCTGAATTACAGAATAAATTTTAAATTTCCCCATGTATTCTTGAGAACAGTCTTGTCTCTTTATTAGTACTGTTTAATTTTCAAAATTTATTTTTGCAAGAAGATAACTGTATAGCAAGGTTTCTTATTTTCATGTGATTTGTTGTCTAACATCTTCAATATTGTTTTTCTTTATTTTCTCTTCTCTTTAATTTACATTTGATTAACTGGTTATCCACTTACAGGCAAGGTTTATGGAAGCTGCTGTTGCCTACAAGAAGAAAATTGGATTCAACGGTACTTCTATGTTCAATTTGTCATGCACCATTTATTAGCAGTATAGAATTGTAGTGTGAAAAATAAATAACTTTATAGAACTAAACATTGCTTTGCTGCTATCAATCTGCCATCTATTTGGACAGATAATATGAGTAATTTGTTTTCGCAATTGGATTTCTTTTAGTCTCCATAATTATTATTATTTTCATTACTTTCCCAAACTTGAAGTGACTTTTCTCCAACACCCACCCCCCCCTTTCTTCTTTTCTCCTCTTGTTCTTTGCAGGGACACTACTTATTGAACCCAAACCTCAAGAACCCACCAAACACCAGTATGGTTCTTGCCTGTTTCTTGTTCTTGATAATTAGGCTCATATTATTCTCTGCCTTAAATTGCAATTGATATCAGGTATGACTGGGATGCTGCCACAACAGCTAATTTCTTGCGAAAATATGGCCTCATAGGTACTTTCTCATACTCTCGAGTCTCTAATCTACTTGCGCTTACCCTATCCAGGTTTTACTCCATCGTTACCAAATCCCTCAAGTTCTTTACTTTGGTATCTTTGCAAAGCAAGCATTATAATTTAACGTCTTCCTTTCAGTTAAAGAGTTCTCTGTATTAGCTCAATGTTAATGAATGTATTTTTTTTTTTTTTTAGGGTTTGGCTTACCAAAGTGTAGAATTTTTTGAAATGATGTTAAAAAAACTCAGGCATTTAAATAAATGGTTAATTACAATTTGCTTCTGAATCATTCCATGCTGAAATACCCAGGGAAGTAACATGTGTACTTTCAATGTCCCCCTGTAGATTATAATTGGGACAATTACAATTACCTCTACATGTGTGCAAAATAATTCAGAAGAATGGATAACAGTTAACTGTTCACTTTTGATTGCTTAAAGTTCAATCGTAAGAAGAACTGGGGGAAGTGGGGGTGGTGAGGTGTCTAATCATTCCCATGAATTCGTCTTTTATAGTATAGAATAAACTGATATTGTGTGAATATGTGAAATTATATTGATAATTAATATCTCAATGAATTGAGTATCAAGAAAATTTTCAACTTTCTTTTTAGTTAATTAATGATAATCCCCAAGCGAAACATGATTTATGATTTCCATCACGAAAATATGAGAAATGCAGATGATAGCACGAGGTGTCCCATAGGGCAACATAAAAAGGTTGATATACCGTGTTATTATGGGTGTATGCATGAATTTGCATACATATCAGCATGGGGAGATAGCCTTGCCACTGTTACTGAATAAGATGCCATAAAAAAAAATATATGTATATATACAGATCAATTGGTTGAATGTTGTGAGTTGCAAAAAGTACAGTAGAACAACAAATGATGATTAGTTGGTTCTACTTTGTTGTTCCACTTAGCCTTATAATGTTATTTAACGTTAGAGTGCTAGATATAAATAGTTTTGACACTCTGTTTCTGGAGTGCGCTTGCCTCACTCAACTGCAAGTGGCAGAACTGAATAAACCCTTTCTGTCAACTATCATCATCATCACATTCATGTTTCACTCCTCTCATGGTCTATTAATCTTTCATCAATTTAGCTTACATATGTGAGTGATGATGATGTTTTGGCCTTTAAGTTCTCCAGATTGACCTCTTTCTTGAAATTCCCATGTGCTCCAGATATTAACAATGCAGATAGGTATATTCATGAGCTTGTTTGTCTGTTTAATCAAGCATAGTAGTAATGATCCTACACTCATATTATCACATTCCAACAAACTGAGTGCAGTCTAATATCTCATAGTTGTCCCAAATTCGTTCCACTTTTTTTTTTTGGCGCAATGGATCTACACATCCAACTTACCAAAACATGTGAGTTAACTATCATGGCTATAAATATGACGTTATAGTCCATCTATGGTATGATTTTAAGCCTCTAATCATCTACAGAAAGAAAATCCTTGTTTGTGATAAAGAAATTGGTGTTTCTGCTCAATCTAGGGTTTTATTAGAAATCATCATAAGTGATTGAGTATTCATCAAGGAGGAATTCCTCAGTGTATCAAGGCATTCCAATTCAAGAAATTTGAGCAGAAGGAAGGACAACCATTGGAGGAGCAGATTCGTGAGGAGCGAAGTCTGTTGACAGAGAGCAGATGATGGCCTGGAGACTTGAGTGGAAAGTTCTTAGTCTTCGTCAATAAGTAACTAAGGTTTCTAATAGAGTAAAGCATTAAATTAGTTACTTCATTCTCATATAGTGGATTGTTGTTCCTGGCTGGATAAGGTCCCCGTGGTTTTTCCTCGTTTAGGGTTTTCATGTAAAAAATTGGTGTCTCTGCTCTTTACTTTTATGAATGCAACAGATAAGAACTAAAATCCAAATCACAGTCAGCGTAACTACTTAAAAGTAACTGAAATAAGAATTAATATCCATAAGTCATATACACCCCTCTTTTGGTCTAATTAAACATTCGCACCCTCAGAGCCTTGGGTGATAGCCCCTGCAGTTACAATCTAACAAGCACAATATTGGAAAATTGTGTCTGAAATAATACAAGCTAAGTCTAAATTTTTTTAAGCTAAGTGTTGAGATGCAATACAAGACCTTTTCCCCCTTCTGACTGGAGGCAAACAATTTATAATTGAAATTCTATTGTGAAATTTTCCTTCATTTCCAACTGTCATTAGGTGCATTTGCTTTGATCTTTCTGTGTATCCTTTATCATGGATCTTGCTATTGACCATCCCAAATGTTAGTCTAGTTCAACAGTTCATATCCTGAATTGATGGCCTATTTTGAAAGCGGTTTATTGAAGAATATTGTCTAAGTAATTAAAAATGATCATGCATCAAATACTAAGTGTTAATTGGTTATCCTTGACCTCTTTGTTGACCTATTCATTTGCAGGACAATTTAAACTTAACATTGAATGCAACCATGCCACCTTATCCGGTCACAGGTTTGAAATGTTCTGTCTCCCAATTCTCAGTTTATTCTCTGGTGATCCATGCACAGGGATGGAAACAGATGGACTATTATTTGAGTCCGACCTTATTGAAATCTAATAATGGAATAAAATTGCATCCACCTGTTGAAATGTGCATCCTATTTATGAAATTTATAATCAAATCAAACTCAAATATTGATGGATTCGATCTCAAATGAGATCAGAGTTCCTCCTTCAAAGTACCAAAAAAGAAAAGTACGCTATCCGTCAGCAGAATTCTATATAAGAACCAAGTAAAGTTTATGTATTATGAGGATAATGTTATAATTTTATCAATCACCATTGAATATTTAGTTATATTACGGTTTAGACTGTAATGAATGAATCTATTTTATTTTGACTATTTAAAAATGAGATATGAACTTGGATTATTATTGGTGAATTGAACATCCATCAGATTTGACAAGATCCACAACAAATAGATGTTTGTACCCTTTATAATTACACTCGAGCATAAATGAATCTGTTCCTTTACAAATTTTTACACTTTTGTGCTTTGCAGCTGTCATCATGATCTTGAAACTGCAAGAATCAATGGTTTGCTGGGAAATATTGATGCGAACACTGGCGATCCTCAAATAGGTACTTCATAGCAAACCTGCTTTCCAAGAATTTACTTGATAGCAAATCTGCTTTCCCAGAATTTTGTAACCTTTTCATCTGCAGTTAAAGACTTGACATAGAAGTGTCCTGCAATTTTAGTTTTGACGAAAACCTTTTGTCACCACTTCAGGCTGGGATACAGATCAGTTCCTAATGGATATAGGGGAAGCAACCTTGGTTATGCTCAGCGTTGTCAGAAATGTATGTGAAATTTTGGCTTTTCTTCACTTAATCGTAGAAGTATCCAGAACTTGTTTCTGTTGATGGATTTATTTAACTGGTTATTGTATTGTTTTTCTATCAATCACAGGGAGGATTAGCACCAGGAGGCTTCAACTTTGATGCCAAATTGTCAGTTTCTTTCTTTCATTATCAGCCTCCTTTTTATTTTTTTTATTATTATTTTTTTTTTCTGTGTGCATTGGGCAAGTGCTTGTGATTTTATGGATTAGGTTTTCTTTTTCAACATAAAATAACATTTTGCCTTGTTGAGGTTTTCGCTTCCTTTTCTCTAGTAATGTAATTTCATGATTGTCTTCTTTCACTGTCAAATCAGCTATGAATATGTGGTAATATCACTGAAGTTTTGTCATCAAATTAGACAAAGCAAAAAAATTCCTTTTGAAACAAGGCTTCTTATGATGTCAGTAGTTTATTTTGTCGGATTTAATGGTGCAATGAAGTTTCTGAGAACATCATTAAATTTGAGGGTAGATGGTAAAATTTCACAGAAGTTAGGTGGGTTTCTGTTTGAATTCTGTGGGCATCTAATGTAGTTTGTTAATTTTCTTACTATTTATGGTTTTGAAGGATGAACACACTTACTTTATGCTTTTATCCATTTAGGCGAAGGGAAAGCACAGATGTTGAGGACATATTTATTGCTCACATTGCCGGAATGGATACCCTAGCCCGTGGACTAAGAAATGTTGACAAACTGATTTCGGTAATATATGTCCTCCTTACCAATTTTATTCCATTTAAGATTTATTTATTTAATTTATCATGATTGTGCCACTAAAATGGTTTTTCTTGTCACAAAAAAAGGATGGTTCTTTGGCTGAACTTGTTCGCAAGCGATATCAAAGTTTTGACTCTGAAATTGGGGCTCAAATAAAGGTAATGTGCTTTCTAGCACCACTTCTCTCTTTATTGTTTTCAAATGTCTTCTTTTGCGTCTAACACACACAGTGCAATCACGCATGCTCCAACAGGCTGGCAAGGCTGATTTTGAAATGCTTGAGAAGGCGGCCATGGAATGGGGAGAACCCAAAGTTCCTTCTGCTAAACAGGTAATTCAAAGTATTGACGTTCAATTTTTACTGTGGCTGCCCGCAATACAGCTGCTTCAAAAATTTTAAAATCACAGAAATCCTTGACTTGATGATTGAAATGAGAGAATGAAACTTTAGAAGACTCCACTGTGGCTCTGACAAAAGGGGAGATAAAATGAACAATAAACACTAGTTTTAACAACTATCTGGAACACCTCTCAACACACACGGTCACACACACGCTAATATCTCTCAATGCTATTTCTGTTGCTCCCAGTGTAAACAAGCCAAGCGAAGCTGAGTATAGTTACGTGATTACATATTTAAGCATTTGTTGCTGGCTTTGCTCTAAATGTAGAGTAATCTTATATTACGAGTAGTTTATACGTATGGTGTCAAGTAAACCTGACATTAGCTGTGTGTAAAATGTTGCAGGAACTGGCGGAGATGATTTTCCAGTCTGTGCTGTAGATCAGCACTTTGCACATGAGTACAAGTTTTAGTTCTTTCATAGTAGCGCCTTGTAGTTTACCAATAATAGAAGCAGCAGTTGCACCCAAGTTGGCTTCATATCTTTCTGAAAAATATATTGCAAGTTGTAACCAACCAATGCAATTAACCAGTTATTAGAAAGAGCCGTTTATCATCTCTCTCTCTCTCTCCCCCCATGTTCGTGTGTCCGCGTGCAGAAGTTTGCGGGTGGTATGGAATTTTGCTTAAATCTAGAATGGATGACGGTAATATGGCATAGGCAAGATGTAGGTAAAAAGAGTTTTACAGTCTAGTGTTACTTTTCCCCCTTTCAAAGCAGGGGGGCAACAAAGTGGTTTGTGTTAGGATTTGAAGAAAAATTAGTTTAATGTTCGAACATAACTCCATCGCACAATTCTATGTTACTGAAGATAACTCCATCGCACAATTCCATGTTACTGAAGATAACTCCATCGCACAATTCCATGTTAAGATAACTTCATCGCAATTGTTTTGTTGATGGAGATGATCGGTGCCTTGCCTTGGAGGTGTTTAGTACTAGTGAAAACTGTTATTGACAAGAAACATCAAAGCAAATTAACAATAATTTTAAATGAATGTTAACATTAAAATTAGTATTTTAAAAAAAAAAAACGAAAGGAAAATATTTGGGTTTGGTGCCAAAGCCTAATATATTTGGGCCTCTCATGTGCTACATTTATATTAGCGGGTCACGTTGTCAAGAGGAGTCACTAATTGGGAGGCCCAGATCGGCCCAGAATTTTAAATTTCAAAGGCCTAGCCGTGAGGCCTCTGGGCTGAGCCCAATTGGCCCAATCAATACTCCTACTATCTAACCTCTGACAGCGAGACAGTTGGCAATGGGCAGCGTTAATTCACAAGAACATTCTAGAAGTGACTTGCTGAGTTTGCATCCTTATCACTTAAGTATTAATGTTTTTCCTATTAGAAGGTTTCAATTTCAAAAGATATTTTAGGTAGAACCTAAGTGGAGTGACCTAATTTATGAATCCCAATTCAATTTAATACGTCCAAAACCCCTAAATTTCGTTACAGCTTGTGTTGTTTGGCCCTAGAATGGCAAAATGGACAGCAAGTCTCCATACCCAACTGGGATTTCATCAATTACTTGACGCCACATTTTCCTTCGCTTTCTCGCCAGCCAATCAGGTATTAACACCCTCCCAATTTCAGTGCTGTTCCAAGGGACATTTGGATAGAATTCAAGTGGAATGAACTAAAACATGTCTCCTTGTGTATCTGAATTTCAAAATAACGTATCCCAAAAATACTAAACTTCGTGACAGGCCACCTTATGTGGTTTGGGCCGAAAATGGCAAAATAAACTTGGTGACGACCAAACCAGCTCAGCTCACATTACCCAATTCATATCTTCAATGAAATTTTATTTATTTATTTTTATTATTTTTTAAAGGATGACAAAACTTCGCAATTATCTGTTATTTGAATTTGTAATTATCAGGTAGACCCTATGGTGAAAGTAGCATTTTAACCACGTAGGGGCCGTTTGGCATGCACTTTGTTTTGGGCGTGAAAGCACGTTTGGAAATGATATTTTGTTGTGAAAATGTCGGAAACAGTAATGCTACTTTTATGGTTTTGGGCCATTAATATTTTGATTTTAAATGACTATTCACGAAGTGTTTTAATACTGTGTAAAATAAAATAAGATCGCATCAAATATGCTTTTATTACAAAATTTAACACTATAATAATTTAAAAATAAAAATAACAAAAATAAAACACATCTTAAATGGAGCCTTAGGGGCTCTACTCCCACCAACTCGTGCCACACTGTTGGGAGTATATTCCGTGACTTGAGGTCACAAGTTGGCTTTATATTTTTTTTCCCTATCCAATAAATCTTAGCACCTTCCCAAGTCAGCGCGGAGTATCATTGCTCGCCCACAAAATGATGTGAATTCATATCCACTTGTATATGGATATTGGATAAAATGATGTGTTTGATGCATTGAATATTGTCAATACTAAAAATCTGAGAACCCGCGTTAAACTTGGATGGATTTCTGATTCGATAAGACGAATATAATTTAATATTTAATT
This sequence comes from Cornus florida, assembly GCF_030987335.1. Classification (NCBI taxonomy): domain Eukaryota; kingdom Viridiplantae; phylum Streptophyta; class Magnoliopsida; order Cornales; family Cornaceae; genus Cornus; species Cornus florida. The sequence continues at coordinate 82,258,691 of NW_026775580.1, read as the reverse complement.
TGATAATATATTAACAATTCAAACTCGATAATTTGTTAAATTCATATCAAACTAAATCAAGTTTGAATCGAGTCTACTTTCACCATATTATATTAAAAGTGGACTTACACTCATAATATAATAAGCGTATATGCACAATATCCGTACCATAAAGATTCTTTTTGCACTTTGTAGGGCTGATGCAAAAAAAAAATATATGCACAAATTTCATATTACAAGGGATTTTTAAATAGTTGGGTGATATTTAAACTTATTTTCAGTAAATGATGGTTTTATTTACGCAATAGATAGTATATAAAGGTTATATGCATCATTTATGTATTAAAAGGGTGGTGGTGGTTATTATTATTATTTTTCACTTGCCTATACATATATTTTAGTGACAAATTGTAAATGTTTGTGTTATAAATGTGTTAATCCAATTAATTCACTAAATAAACTAGTTGTGTTAGGATTTAGAGACTAAAAATCTTCAACTTGATTTGACTCAATTAAATAAACTCATCGTATAAATCTTACTATAAAGGTGATCTGAATTTACAAAATATAATGAAACAGTAAATAAATTAATTATGAGATTCTGCATCCAACCTTGATAATTCGATAACTCGAATATAATTTAATATTTAATTCGATAATATAGTAACAATATAAACTCGATAACTTATTAAAATAATAAATCATATCAAACTAAATCCGATTTGAATCTTTGACAGGTCTATTTTTACCATATTATATTAAAATGGACTTGCACACATAAGAAAATGAGTGTATATGCACAAAATCCATATCATAAGGATTATTTTTGCACTTTGTAGAGCTGATAATATATGCACAAATTCCATATTACAAGGGATTTTTAAATAGTTGGGTGATATTTATACTTTTTTTTAATGAACGATGGTTTTATTTACACAAAATATAGTAGTATATAAAAGTTATATGCATCATTCATGTATTAAATGGGTTGTCCTTGTTTTGTTTTTTTCACTTGCCAATACATATATTTTAGTGACAAATTTAAATGTTTGTTAAAAATGTGTCCTGTTTTGCTTCAGGATTTAGAGACAAAATCTTCAAACTTGATTTGATTCAAATTGATTCATGTCTGGTTTATTAATTTTTTTTTTTTTTTTAACAAAATTAGAAATGTTAGACGTTAGATTAGTAAATGTAGAGAATCGAAACGAGACGAAACTTGACACTTTAAAATTTAGCAGAGACATTAACCCATTGAGTTATCGATACAATTGCATTGTACTATAATGAAACACTGAATAAATTAATCATGAGATTTTTTGAAATAATGAAAAACTTAACTATTCTATAATTTGTCATTTAATATTTCAATTTCTATTTTTACATGCGTATTTAATAATTAAGAAAAAAAAAAAACAGATTAGATGATCTACATGTCACTTAAACGGTGTCGAATTAAATAAATTAGCAGTAGATCATATTTATATGTTAAGCTAAATTACCCTGTTCGTATCTTGACCCTCCTAAGAAATCAACATCAGTTTAAAGATTTATAATTTGGGTTGACACGTGTTGGTCTGTGGTCAGCAGGGCAGCTAGACAACGAATTCCCCAAATTACCCTCTCGATAGTAGTGAAGCACAAGATGCATATCAATTAGTGCAACCGCGGTACACCGACCGACCACTTCTACTGCCAAAATCTGACAGCGACACCATTGATTTGCACAAGTGCTAGTAAAGGACACGGACCAAGGAGGTCTCAAGGGCATTTTCGTCCAACAAAAAAACTCGGCTCACGCACTGAATGACGTATAGAGGACGGTACCGGATTACCCGATTCCTGGGTTACCTTTTCTGGAATCGGAAACGTCACTTGTGGACACTTATTATTTTATTATACTTGTAATTATTTATTTGGGACACAGTGCGAAGATAATGATATATTGATTTGGTTTATTATTAATTAAAGATGGTCGGCTTTAAATAAATTTTAAGAATTTTGAGAAGGATCAATAGCTCTTCCGTAGAGGTCTTGAAGAGTCACCTAACCTAAGACCACCTATTTTGGCACCACACATGGTCCAATCATAATTCAGCTTTTGATCTTATTGGATTATTTTAATTTAGTAATTAAACAAAATTTCAGTTTATCAGTGAACACAAAAAGTTATATGTATGCTTGTACAAAAAGACAAGAGTGAGTGGGGATTGTGAGGGTAGGAATATGCAATTGATATGTATTTGATTTATTATTTTAATAAAAAAAAATAATTAAAATTTGAAAAAAAAGTTAATCATAAATGACTTCTTCACCTTTTGAGTGCGAGCTAATTAGAATTGTGCAAATAATAGAAATTATTTGATACTGAGAAATATTGATAATATTTTATTCAGGAGTCTGAATAAGTTGTGAGTAGTTATTTTTTTATTATCAAAGAATGTATGATATTATTTGAGTATTATGATACTCTCGGTTAATTGTGAGTAGTTATTTTTTAATTATCAAAGAAAGTAGCAAGTATTTATTCGTTAGCATTAATCATGAATACTTTATATTCCATGTACAAAACACATCCAATTTAGCATATAATTAGAGTGGGCTTAAAAACAATTGATGATAAATGATTCATCCTTGTATTAAGTGATTCTTTTACATAGTAAAATAAAATTATTGACCTAAATATCCTGAGAATTTTTGGCCCCTGCTCCACACAATGCTTTCGTCATAAATCTTATATAATATTTGTCAAATTTTATTTATTGTGAATCTCAACTGTGCAAGCATACAGAATCAATGTATGACACAATATTCAAGAAACAAAAAATTAAAAACAAAATAATCCAAAATGGCTTTGCTCCCATGGTGCAGATCATATAAAATTTAATAAAATATTGAGATATGTTAATGGCCAAAAAGAAAGGAATGGGTTTCATTTATTGACTTCTTGACAAATGATGAAAATTAAGCAAACATTAACATGTGCCACACATTTAAAATTCGAGACGAGTTTCACAATGTATTCACAATTTTGAAATCATTTTTACTTTTTCATATTGATATTATTATGGGTTAAGAATAATATATTTGGCGTAAAAGTAAATTACAGAAGGTAAAAATCTCGTGATGGATCTCTGAATTGGCTGTAACTTTACAACTTGAAATGAAGAACAGGTCGCCCCATCACAGTGCGTTTGACGATGATTTTATCAGACAAGCCACGTGGGCCCTACGTCGGCACAGACAACTGACAACTACTTAACATAATAAAATTTGATATTAATTTCATGTGGCCAAGGCCCATGCACGTGTCCAGACCGCACTCGTCAGCAACTAGATTTCGCCTCTCTGACTCAGCTTAGATAGATAGATAGAAACCAAACCAAACATCCTCATCCAGCAAATGAAATCAACAAGAGCTTCTTAGCCCTGTCAACTAGCTAGAGAAAGACTCTGTTAGTATTATTATTACAACAGTAGTAGTACATTACATTACACGACTACTGAGTTATTAGTATCATTATAGAGCGAGAAAGTAGGAGGATAGAGAGAGAGAGAGAGAGAGAGAGAGACATGGGGATTGAAGAAGCCGGTGGCAAGAGTTTTCCGGCGGGGTGGAACATGGCGACGAAGCCGTGCGACTCGTGCAAACTGGCGGTGGCGTTGCTGTTCTGCCGAGCTGACTCGGCGTTCATGTGCATGGACTGCGATTCCAAGATCCACGGAGCCAACAGGCTGGCCTCCAGGCACGAGCGCGTGTGGATGTGCGAGGTGTGCGAGCAGGCGCCAGCAGCCGTCACGTGCAAGGCGGACGCCGCCGCCCTCTGCGTCACGTGCGACCGCGACATCCACTCCGCTAACCCACTCGCACGTCGTCACGAGCGCGTCCCCGTCGTGCCCTTCTATGACACTGCTGAGGCCGTCGTCAAGTCCACCGCCGCCGCCGCCTTCCTTCTTCCCGCCACCGAAGACTGGACCACCGTGGCCGACGACAATCCAAATGTTCACTCTGGCCTCGCGGATGCTGAAGCTCCGGCCTCCTGGATGGACCTCCCAAACCCTAATCCCAAAATTTTAACCGATGTTCCGGACATGAAGTCCATCGAACTCTTGTTTTCCGATTCCGATCAATTTCTGAATTTGGATTATCCGATCCCGTTCAACACACAGTTCCACCAAGAACAGCGCAACTCTGGCGCAGATAGCGTAGTTCCAGTTCAAACAGTCAAAGCACCTCTGCCGGAAAAAATGATGAAATACTCGCCGGATAACTGTTTCGAGATCGATTTTACTCAATCCAAGGTTAATCTCACACTCAAATTTTAAAATATCAGATCTAGAAACTACTTCTCTTAAATACTTATGAAATACCATTTCTGCTCACGAACGAAATTGAAATAATTATATAATTGATTATGGTTTTTCCAGATGTCATCGTCGTCAATGGACGTGGGAGTGGTACCGGAAGGGAGCTCCATGTCGGATATGTCGTACTCATTTGGTCAGAATATGAGCAGCAGCATGGATCTGGGTGGGTCTGCGATGAGTCAGGTGTCGCAGCCGTCGGGACTGGACAGGGAAGCTAGGGTTTTGAGGTACAGGGAGAAGAGAAAGAACAGGAAGTTCGAGAAGACGATTCGCTACGCTTCTCGAAAGGCATACGCCGAGACTCGGCCGAGAATCAAAGGCCGGTTCGCGAAGCGGACCGAGGTCGACTCGGAGGTTGATCAGATGTTGTTCAGCTCTGGTTCTTCAGGGTTCATGGTAGAGGCTGGATACGGCGTCGTTCCATCGTTCTGACGGATGGATGAGGGGAAGAGTTTGACTCTAGTACTACTATTCTACGTTCAACTGTAATATATATTTCTAATTTGAAATAATCGGACGGTGATTAATGTTGGTATCTTGAATTTTTGAGGACGGAGTGTTTTCTGATGTTTGGATCGGAGGGCGTTCTGACCGTTGATCTGAAAAAGAGTATGGTATTCATGTGTTTTTGGAAGTGATTATTATGCTGCTAAAAAAAGCCCAACTACTTTTTGTTGAAGGGGTTGTTGCAAGTGTTAGTCAACTTTTTCTTCTTTTTCTTTTTCTTTTTCTTTTTCTAATGAGTAGATCTGTTTCTGAATTCTGATTGGTTTGACGGATCTTTAGTGTTCTGATTTTCTAAACCGTTGATTATTTTAAAACTAGGTGGAGTTTGGTTTCTCGTGTTTGAAAATTGAATAAATTAGTGAAAGAATATGCATATGCTTCAACAAAAGCTTCCCATTTTTCTGGAACTTTTTCTGAATCTAACAATTGGGTTTGGGTTTGGGTTAAACTTATGACTGTTGAAGTTGAATAAAACGAAAAGGGCATTTAGTCATGGTCTTTTGGTTCTTATGCCATGTTTGGTAGAAGGTAAAACAAACAAACAAAATAAAAAAATAGAAATAAAAAGGGATGAAGGAAAAAGGAAAAAGGAAAAAGGAAAAAGGAAAAGATAACTCCTTTCTTTGGTGTGGAATAGAGGAAAAGACGGAAAGAGAGATCCGGATTTGTCAAAAGTACCGGATTAAAAAAGAAAACAAAAAAAAAATGTTTCCTTTATTCAGGGAAAAGGAAAGGAGAACACCTTCCCTGGTGAGGGAAGAGGAGGTAGGATTTGTAAAAAATTCGACAGTCTGAATTGGATTGAAAAGGGGAGGGAAGGGATATAATCACTTTAAAGCCGATAGGCTAAACTGATTTGAAAAGGGAAGAGAGGTAGAGTTGCAAATAAACTAAGGAGAGCTTCAGTGTATTACGGGGATCTTGACGAGCTCAAAAAGTTGAGCTTGGAGTTGGCACATCAATATTGAAGTCACTTGAATTTTGAAATTTGCGCACTCTGCTAGCTTAATAATAAAAATTGTCCGGACTTGATTTGAGCTTGTGTTTAAAATATTTTTGATTCATAAATTTTTGTTCATGAATTTATACAAGTCTATATTTATGAACGTGTTTAATAAAATAATATATTTACGAACATATAAGAGCTTCTGTTTATGAGTGTGCACGAGTTAAGCCCAATATTATTTATAATTGACTCATTTGTTAAACGAACTTAGAAATTGAATTTGAACTCGATTCATTTCTTAAGAGAACGAGTACGAGCGAAGTCTCCGCTATTTGTAAACAATTTAGTTCATTTGCACGGAAGGGGTAGGGTCACTTAAAGACTCTGTTGCCTTGTCAATCTATTATAATATCTGCCAATATGCACATATGTATATAAATATACCCATGATCTATTTATGAAATGCAAACAAATAAGTGTATAAGTATGCATGTACAAAAAGTTTGCTGGTCCAGCTATATCATGAGGGCATCCTCTTGAATTCTAAGTTCTAAATTGTTTAATATTTGCAATTGTATAATTACCAACTGGAAAAACAAAACAATTGAATGCTCTGATATGTTGTTATGATAAAAACCAAAAAATACCGATGTTTAAGGAATAATCACAAATAATCAAAAGATAAGAACAATTATAAGAATACAAGATATACGTGGTTTATCAAAAGTTACGACTACGTTTAGAAATACATTGAATAAATTTCACTGTGAATATGAATTAGGATTACAATGGAGATTTTTATCTCAAACTCTCAATTTGCTACTCTTTCTTGTGTAGGCACAAAATTAAGACACTCACAATTCTCACACAATTGTCCATGGATTGTCTCTCACAAAATCTTCACTCACTTTTGCATACATGTCACTTTGTGTCTCACTCTCACTCACACCATACACCCTAAAATTCGATTAGAATTTGTATAAATAGTCCCATAAAAAGAGAATACAACTTGCCCCATAATTCTAGCCTTTTCGGAGAGTCAAAAATCAATTTGAAAATTAATTAAAAAAAAATTTCATTAAAGATGAACCTGTAGAAAGAAAACTTAAACATGTTTAATTGAGATTACATTCACGTTGAACAAGTTCAAGAAAATTTTGAACAGATTCAATTGGAGTTACAATTATGACAAACAGGTTCAAGAAAAACTTGAACAAAGTTTATTTTAGTCAATAATTAAAATCTTCAACTAATTTATAATAAGTCTTAAGTGAAATAACCTTCACAACCTTAACAAAATCTTTCATGAAGATCATTCCTCTTACTTACTTGTTACCTTTTTACTCATGAGAGATATTATTTCCGTCTCATTTTAAATGTTATTTTTAAAAATTGTGACTCACATTATTGACATTTAAAATAAGACTAACATAGTACTATATTTTACTTTATTCAGGGAATATGTCTTTCGTACTTTCAAAGTTCGCACTTTTGTACCTTCAAAAAAAAACAAAGCAAAAAGTTCTCACTTTTGTATCATCATACAGAGTACTAAATCTGAACCGAGGTAGTCTCTCCTCTTCTCAGAACTTCATCGAGTATTCTTATTCAAAAATAAAATAAAACAAAAAACAATTATGGTCTTTCCTTCTCTTTTTTTATCTTCTCCCTTCAGATAATTATGTGAAAAGTCAATATATTTTATAATCAATTTGGTGTTACGCACGTGCATAGCATGACATATTATTTCTTACAAGACAAACCGACCATTACCGCCCAGACGATGACATGAACTGGTAAACAAAAATAGTAGTAAGTCATAGTAAACCTCTTTTTTATTTTATCCTTACCTCGTTTGGTAAAATGTATTTACTCACTAATAAGTGGAGTCAAAAGTAGTGTATTAAATAAAAATGAAAAAATAAACTTTTTTTAAAAAAAAATCTAATGAGCAGCTTCCTACAAGCTGATTCGACTGGTGTCATTTTAACATTCTGAAAAGAAATAAAACTTTATAATTCAATATTTCAACTTGATAAATAGGATATTCTTTGTCAAGCAGGATATAAGTCCACTATATATAACATGTGGTAATTAATTATGATTAAGGCTTGGAATTTCCTAAAAAAAGAAAAAAATTTGCAAACTCCAAATATTTTCTTAAAAAATGATACATCCTCGAAATTCGAACTATGTTGATTGTGTATTGTGTGAGTTCTACCATATGACATGATGTGTTCACACATAAATTATGAGAGAGAATCAACACTTCATGCAGATCCTCATTATCATCTTACTTAATTTCTTATGTATATAATTAAAGGTCTTAATTATAAGATCATTTAATATTTTCTCACTCTGTTTCTCTTAATTGTTGGAAGGATTGTTAAGGGGTTAGTGCCTCAATTGGTTAATTAAACATGAAAGAAAAATTAATACCCATAACATGTATATGGTCAATCTTAATTATAACCGTCAATCTTAATTATAACGGTCTATCTCCAAGCCAGGATAGTGAATGCTTCTATTAAACTTGGGATATTGAAATTTGAAATCAGAAATACCTATCTTACTCTTGCCTACCCACCCTTAAAGGGCTGAGGAGCTCATATTATAAGTGGGTGCTTGGTTCTTTTTCTTTTCTTTTTCTTTTTATTTTTATTTTTCTTTTTTTAACTCGGCAAGAAAACCTCCATACGGCATTTTTGGAAAAATTGTTATTTTTTTTTTCCTAATCTTGGCCGTAGTCTTGAGAAATTGGTTGTTTTTGAAAAAAATGTGTGAGGTTTTAACACGTCAGTGACATAGCGATACTAGATTCTTACTTTTTTTAAAAAAGTTAGAGGGTCTGAACTTCAATGAAAGTACGTGTGTGTGAGTACCAACTAAAAAAAAGTGTGAGGTTTGACCAAGTGAGATCTAGTAGTATACACAATCTCGAAGAAGTGTTTTAGTTTTCAAAAGGGGTAGGGTTGGATGTTTAATGAGAAAATAGCATATACAAGTAAACTATATATGATGTCTATAATTGTAAGTTGTGTTAGAATGAAATTCTACCATAAATGATAGCTTAATAAGAAGGCGGGAGTTCAATTTCCCCTGACCATTTTTAGACATTTTTTTGGGTAATTTTTTGGTTTGATGAGGGGATTATATGTGTCCGGTGGTGAATTATAGTGTATTCTAAGAAACCCTAAATAGATCACTGCGTTACACAATGGCTAATTTTTGGCAAGTCTTTCGAAGGTATAGCTAGTTTTTGGCATGTTTTTTTTTAAAAATTTTCACAATACTAACGTATTATAGAATATTTTAAAAAGTTCTAAATATATCACCGTGTTAAACAATATTTAGCTAGTTTTTGGCATGTTTTTTTTGAAAATTTTCACAGTACTAACGTATTATAGAACATTTTAAAAAGTTCTAAATATATCACCCTGTTAAACTATGGCTAGTTTTTGGCATGTCTTTCGAAGATATGGCTAGTTTTTGACATGTCCTTTGAAGATTTATGGACTGACAAGCATGAGAATGTGTATTTGAATGCTCAAAAGGTTCACTTTATGTAAATTAATAATGTCCAAGGTTAGATGTATATTTAATTCATCCCTCCCAACGCTGTCAATTAATGAGAACACACTTGATGGTGATCTATACACACACAGGAGATGTGAGCCGAAGTAGAAGGTTGATTTGTTCCCAGCCCCTCGTGGGCTGGTCTCACTTCATAGTGGCATTGGCCTTCCCTTTTGACTCATCTCCTCCAATTAGGTTAAACAATTATTCTTTTTCTTAAACATTAATGACTGCACTAATCACGTGCTAATAATATCTTTGCAAAGGTGTGTGGATCAAAAATCATATTGACTGGTGTCTTTGTCCACTACATGACAAGATTTGAAATTATCATAATTAAACTCCTTGCCTTTTTAATTTGCTCAACTTTTGAAGCATTGTTGCACATACCACACGGTCTTGACTCCTGAATTTGGAACTCAAGACTTCTTACAGCCTCATTTGTTGTTGCTTCAATTGTGTTACAAACCATATAATGTGCATGCCCTACTGTGAATTGCAGTGCACCACCCTAGCTATTTCAGGCAAATGTGTTCCATGTGTGATAGCGGACAATGACCCAGGTCATTGACTTAGGTGGTATAACCTCCTCTTTTTACGAAAGTTTGAGAATACAAGTGGGGGCGCAATTTTTTACACTCGAACACCTAAAGAGATCAATTATGGAGAACACACAGAAAAAATCAAGAAGGGAAACAAGCAAATCTTTGAGATAATAGTAATATTCAGAGTTCGATGCTCTTCACCTTTGTTCAGGCTCTATTTATAAGTATTTTTGCTTAGGAATTTACATGGAGCCGTTTCTTGGCTTTTATTCCCAAATGTGGGTAATTTATGCCTACAGATCGTGCATTCGACATTATTACGGGCGTTATGGAGTTTGGGCCTTGTCAAGATTGGGCCTGTTCGTTCTGCCTTTGTTTTAAGTAGGCCTTCCTTCGCTGGGCTTATGTTTGATTATGGGCTTCTAGTTTTTTTAACTTGGTTGTGGGCTGCCTTTTGCCGCCACGTGGTGTTTTGCGATTGGCATGATTTTTTTCCCTTCACACTTTGCCTCCGATTCCTTTTGATGAATTTGATTCATATAAGGAATTGTAACCGTTTTCGGGAAGTGGAGAAGTTTTCGCGGTTGTTATTGCTGATCATTACCGTTCGCGCTGTCGATTCTAGGATTTCGTGTTTGCTCTTCCGTTGTCCGCCCCTTTTAGCTTATATACTGTGTTTTCGTGATTTGGGCATCTGTATTTGTGATTTTGTTCCTGAGTTTTGGCGAGAATCCGATTGCTAGCTGCTTCGACATCTCATTCCATCCGTCGAGGTTAGTTTTCTTTTCGTTTTATCTTTCTTATATTATGAGTCAAGAAAGTAGTGAACGAACTCATAGCGTTCACATGTCTGATTCTGAGTCGGGAACTGTGGCGGTGAGTCTGAGAGATTATGCCGAGGGTCCCATAGTCCTCCCTGCAGATGTTGTAGAAATGAAGTCCTTTTCGATTTTTCAGTTGAGAAAGAAGAATCGTGTTCCTTCTGACGTTACCCTAGAGGAGTACGACCATGATTTGAACTTTAGTATAGGTGAGGGTTTGGAGGAGGGCGAAATGCTCTTCTCAGCTTTGCATTTTCCCTCATTTCGATTCCCCTTAAATCTTTTTTACCTTCAGGTTTTGTCAGTGTTGAATTTGGCTCCTCTTCAGGTTAATCCTAATTTCTCCCGTATTCTCTCCCGTGTTCTTGCTTTGAGCAGGGTTCGAGGGTTAACCTTGAATATTGCCGATCTTCTGTTTTGCTACTCGCTTGATAGATTGAAAGGAAAAGAGGGTAGGTTCCACTTTCATTCTAGATCGGGTAGAACTCTTTTCTCTCATCTTAATACCTCTAACAAAGAGTGGAAGTACAAAATTGTTAAGGTTGGAGGGGCGTGGCGGTCTTCTTCTGTTGGGGATTTATTCATCTGATCGAGCTTTCATGCCCCATCTGTTCCTGCATTTGATGATTCGGGCGAGTCTTCTTGCTTTGTTTGTGTCGTAAAGCATTTTTGTTGTATATATGACTTCCTAGGTCACAAAACTGATTTTTTCTCTTCAAAATTTACAGATAGTCGTCTTGCCTATTTACAGGAAAGAGTTTGGAGCGACGTTCCTTCTGCCAAGATCCTTCTCTCCTCTTCTCTTTTTGAGGTGATCTCAAGAGATCCCCCAGTAAGTGCTTTAAATCCTGAGGAGCTTATTGATCTTGACGCCTCCGACTCTGAGGCTATATTATCGCCTGCCCCTCTTACCCTCTCTCAATCAGTGATGAAACTTCCTTCTCCAAAACCCCGTACGATAAAGAAGGAGAGGGAGGCGGTCGCTAAGTTATTGTAAGAAAGGAAGAACCTTCTTGTTGAGGCGAACAGGTTTTCTCCTTCTCAAAAGCAAAAAGGGGCCCAGTCAGGGACTAAGCGTCCATCAGCGAAGGATGATTCTTCTTCGAAACGTCCCAAGTTAATGGTTGGGGCCTTCGGAGGAAAAAATGCTTTGATTCCTGGCGCTGCTGATGTCGCTGGGGGTGATTTCGCGGGGTCTACCGAGAAGTGGTTCCCCGAAATAATGAAGTCTGATGGGTCCCCTATCACTATTGGTGACTCTGGAGCCGAAGACCCAGAGACGTTGATGGGTTTGGCTAAAGAGATGTGGCCTCCCAGAGATGAAATTTTATAACAACAAATGAGTGTTGATGATCTGTTGTCCCTTACTCCCAAATCCATAATGGAGTTAACCCTTTCTTATCCCTCTGTTTTTTTTTTTTAAATAATTCCATGTTGTCTTTGTGCAGAGCTCTTTCTTAATGTTTGCTCTTATGAAGAAGCTCTTAGTTGACTCCTTTCATGCGAACCAATCTGCTGCACTTCAGAAGAGGGTAAGTGCTTTGGAGGCTTCTCTCGTCGAGGAGAATAGGGAAAAAGCTCAGCAGCTTAAGTCAATTGAGTATTTTGGCAAAAGAGCTAGGGAGCTTAAGGACAAAGCAGCTGAGCTTGACCTACAGCTTGGGAAGGCAAACTCTTTTATTCAAACCTACAAGGATGGGGGTTTGGAGATGTTTAACCGTTTTTCCCATATTGCGAATCTCTGCTATGCCAAAGGCTTCAGGCTTGGTTTTGCTCAAGGGCAGCTTCCTTCTGAGGAGAGAGATTATGGTGATGCTGACGAGCATGATGCCAAATAGGGGCTCTTGGTTGCAAGTGAGTATGCCGAGCCTTCGGCTGGCCCTAGAGAGACAGAGTTTACTGCTTTACTGAAGAGTGAGGTGTCTGGCGAGGTTCCGCCTCCTCTCCATTATCCTTCAGGTTCTTAGGGATTACCTGCCTTGTCACTCGATACCCCTTCCTTTGTTCCAACCAGAGTAGAGTTAGTTGATGCGTTTACACAGAGGTTCAATACAGAAGGTGGAGATGTGCCTGATGGTGATCCTTTGTAGCTTCCCCCCCCCCCCCCCCCTTTTTTTTTTTTTGAGGTGTTGGGTATGCCCTACCTCTTTTGTAAAAACCCTCACCTACATGTAAGAACATAAAGGTTTTCTTTTTACAATCTTTGGGATTACTTTTGTTTACATTATTGCTTGTGACTCGATATATTTGTCTATTTTGCAATTAGGATTCGGACGTTAGGCATTTGGGGCCTTCGCCTATTTTGCGATTGGCTCTTCGCCTATTTTGCGATCGGCTCTTCGCCTATTTTGCGATCGGCTCTTGGGGCCGTTCGGCTTTTTTGGTCTTGAGCGGTTTATCCGGTCAAGTCCGTTCGTGCGTTAAGCTCTTGAGGCCTTCGCCTATTTTACGATCCGTTCTTGGGGCCGTTCGGCTTTTTTGGTCTTGAGCGGTTTATCCGATCAAGCCCGTTTGGGTGTTAGGCTCTTGGGGCCTTCGCCTATTTTGCGATTGGTTCTTGGGGCCGTTCAGCTTTTTTGGACTTGAGCGGTTTATCCGGTTAAGCCCGTTCGGGCGTTAGGCTCTTGGGGTATTTGCCTATTTTGCGATCGGCTCTTGGGGCCGTTCGACTTTTTTGGTCTTGAGCGGTTTATCCGGTCAAGCCCGTTTGGGCGTTAGGCTCTTGGGGCCGTTCGACTTTTTTAGACTTGAGCGATTTATCCGGTCAAGCTCGTTCGGGCATTAGGCTCTTGGGGCCTTCGCCTATTTTGCGATCGGCTCTTAGGGCCGTTCGGCTTTTTTGGACTTGAGCGGTTTATCTGGTCAAGCCCGTTCGGGTGTTAGGCTCTTGGGGCCTTCGCCTATTTTGCGATCGGCTCTTGGGGCCGTTCGGCTTTTTTGGACTTGAGTGATTTATCCGGTCAAGCCCGTTCAGGCGTTAAGCTTTTGGGGCCCTTGCCTATTTGTAAGTTCGTCTTGAGTGTGTTGTCGCGAGTTCACCCCTTTTTATTGGGCCTTTTTTTGGTTAAAATGGGTGTCAGACCTTCTTTGTATAGGCGTTCCATTGCTGACGTTTAGAATTTAAACGATTCTGTCTTATAGAAAACCCATTTTCTGTTTAAAGTGAGATAGGGATTTGAAAAGAAGTGACCTATCCCAAAAGAAAGCGGGGAAGACTCTAAATTACGGACCCCCTCTGATAATGAGCTGAGATTATCCATGGGCCTCGTAATTTAGGGCCCTCACCCGCTAATTGTATACCCGGCAGGCCATATTATAATAATAAGGGATTATTTTCCTTTTTTATCGATGTGGGACCGTACTTTCTAAAAAAGGGGAAAATATGTGGGAAGTGTATGGAGACCTCTGACAATGGGGCACTTTAGTGTCGTAAGTAGGGTCCCATTGTCAATGGGTCCCACACACTGATAGAAGGTTAGTGTGGATCCTTATAAGAAAACGGGTTAGATTCCACTTTTTGAACAATGTGGGACATCGTTTCTCGTAGGTGATAAGACCTTATTTATGGTAAGATAAAAGATAAAAAGTGTGAAGTGGAGACCCTGATGGTGGGTCCCGTTATGGGTCACCTACTATCAGGGGGTCCACTCCACTGTTTAGATCTTGTGTTATTCCACTTTAAATAATAGTCAGAAGTTTTGTTTTTATTCGATGTGGGACATTTGAAAAAGGCTGTCAGCAGTTTTATTTATTCAAAAAGTATAGTACTAAAAAACACTATACGATCTACTTTATTGAAAGTACCTTTTCAGGTTCATTACATTCCTCGGCTTGGTCATTTCGGTGCCATCCAGGTGTCAAAGTTTGTAAGCTCCTTTTCCAATCACATCTGATATTCGGTATAGCCCTTCCCAGTTAGGTTCCAATTTGCTGACATACTTTTCTGATTTTAGGAGCACCAGATCTCCTGGATTGAAGCTTCTCCTTCTAACCTTTTTGTTATAACTATTTGCTATCTTCTACTGGTAGGTTGCTAGTCGGATGGCCGGCTTCCCTTTTTTCTTTCAATAGATCTAGACTGTGTTCCAAAAGCTGATTATTTAACTCCTGGTTCCAAGCTAAGCTTCAGATGGTGGGTGTTACCACTTCGGTGGGGATTACGACCTCGGTGCCGTAAGCTAGAGAGAAAGGGGTTTCACCAGTGGGACTTCTCGGGGTGGTTCTGTATACCCATAGGACATTTGGCAATTCTTCTAACCACTTCCCTTTTTTATCTTCAAGCTTCTTTTTGATGCAGGCAAAGATTGTCCTGTTGGTTATCTCCGCTTGTCCATTGCCTTGGGGGTGGTATGCAGCTGATACTTTCTGGTTGATACCATATTTGTCGAAGAAACGTTGAGTGTATTGATTATCCAAATTCGGCCTGTTGTCTATGATGATGGACTTTGGGATTTCGAATCTGCATATCAGGTTGTTCCAAACGAATTTTTTCACTTGGACATTAGTCACACTTGCGTATGCCTCTGCTTCTACCTATTTAGTGAAATAATCAGTGGCTAACAAGGCGCACCTTTTCTGCGATGCTGCCATTGGTAGGGGTCCTACCACGTCCATTCCCCATTGTGCGAATGGCTATGGGTTGCTCATGGTGTGTATTTCTTCCGGGGGTAGATGGACGAGGGGGGAATACCTTTGACATTTGTCGCATCTGCGAGAGTATTCTTCTGCTTCCCTTGCCATGTAGGGCTAGAAATAACCTTGAGTGAGAGCTTTATGAGCCAACGACATGCCCCCAGAATGATTCCCGCACTCCCCTTTGTGTATCAATTTTAGAACTTTTCGAGACTCCGTTGGGGTCCGACAGTTGAGGTAGGGCCCGGAATATAATCATTTGAAGAGCTGTCCTCCTACCACAGAATATTTGGCAGCTTTCATCCTTAGCAGTCGGGCTGCTTCCTTAGAATTGGGGAGTTCTCTTCTCTCAAGGTAAGCCAATATTGGATCTATCCGACTTGGTTCCCATGGGATGACCAACACCTGCATTCCCCTTGTGATGCTCGGTGTATCTAGGACATCAATGGGGATGACCCTGGTGAGTGACTCGTCCGCTATGGATGCTGCATTCGCCAAACGATCAGCTATCGGGTTTTCTACCCTAGGGATCTGCTGAAATTTGATTGTATCAAAGTATTTTGTCATTTTTTCAACTTCTTCTTGGTATGCATTCATTCTGCCCTCTCTGGTGGTGTATTCTCCCGTCACTTGCCTTGTGATGAGTTGCGAATCGCTATAGGCTTTGAGGTACTTTACTTGGAGTTCCTTGGCCAATCTGAGCCCTGCCAACAACGCCTCATATTCAGCTTCATTGTTTATGATTGGGAACTCTAGTCGGACTGATTGTTGGATTTTGGTCCCCTTGGGGGTTCTTATCTCTATTCCTACTCCGACTCTGTTTTGACTTGAGGAACCATCGACGTATAATTCCGAGCAAGGCTCTTTCGTGGTTTGTTGTTTTTCCCCTGGGTATAGTCCAAGAGAAAATCTGTAACCACTTGCCCTTTTTTTGCGGTGTGCGATTCGTACCAGATGTCAAAGGAGCTTAATTTAATTGCCCATTTGGTGATTTGACCTGAGATGTCTGATTTACTGAGAATTGCTTTGATAGGATGTATCTGGGAACTACTATGAGCCTCGAAATAGTGTCGGAGTTTCCTTTTGGTCTAAATTAGAGCAATAATGATTTTTTCTGCCATTGAGTACCGGCTTTCTGCGTCCATCATGGCCGTACTGAAGTAAAAGACCGGGTGTTGCTTTTTTCCCATTTTTCTTACTAAGGCTGAACAGGTTGCTGACTGAGATACTGCTAGGTAGAGGTACAATGGCTCTTCAGGTTCTGGAGCAGATAGAATTAGGGGACTTGTCATGTATTCCTTGAGTTTCACGAGAGCTTCTCTCTGCTTTGCCCCCCAGATATCTTCTTTTCTAGCTCTGATTGCGTCGAAGAACGGTTTGCATTTGTCTGATAGTCTGGATATAAAACGGCTAAGAGTCGCTACTCTCCCAGTGAGGATTTGGACTTCCCTCACGGTTCGGGGCTCTTGACTTTGTAGCAATTTTGTCAACTAAGTGGGACTTGCCTCTATTCCCCTTTTGCTCATCAGGTGACCGAGGAACTGTCCCGAGGACACTCCGAACGAACATTTTGCTGGGTTTAACATCATTCTATGTTTCCTGAGAGTATCAAACACATCCTGCAGGTGTTGCTGATGATTTTTCTTAACTTTGCTTTTCACAACCATATCATCTATGTAAGCTTTGACCGTTCGGCCGATCTGTTCTTCGAATATTTTGTTGATCAGCTTCTGATAAGTTGCTCCTGCATTTTTTAACCCAAAGGGCATTACCTTGTAACAATAGGTCCCCCGTTCGGTGATGAAAGAAGTCTTTTCTTCGTCCAAAGGGTTCATCGGGATTTGGTTGTAGCCCGAGTAAGCATCAAGGAAAGTCAGTTTTTCATATCCGATTGTAGCGTCTACCATTTGATCGATCTTGGGGAGTGGGAAGCTATCTTTTGGGCACGCTTTGTTCAGGTTGGTGAAGTCAATGCATACTCGCCATTTACCATTCTTTTTCTGGACAACCACCACATTTGACAACCATTGAGGATACTGGACTTCTCTGACGAACCTTGCTTCTAAAAGTCGATTGACTTCTTCGGTAATGATTTTAATCCTTTCGGGGGCAAACTTTCTTTGCTTTTGTTTCATCGGATGGTGGCTGGGGTCCACGTTCAAGCTAAAACAGGCCGTCCATGGGTCAATCCCCGGCATGTCCTAGTGATTCCAGGCAAAGATATCTGCGTTCTTCCTTAGGATTTCTGCCAGCTCCTCCTTCTCCTGAACTGACTAGAGAGTCCCTATGTAGGTCAGCTTGCGCTCGTCCCCTGTGACTATCTGCATGGCTTCTATAGTAAGATGCTCTTCTTCCGGTTCCTCCATCTCTTTTGGAGGGGAAGAGCTCGGTAATTGCTATTTTAGCAATTTCTTGCCCTTATCGGAAGGATAAACCGTCGTGTGGTAGCACTCCTTTGCTGTTACTTGGTTCCCCTAGAAATCGATGACCTCTTAACCATTTGGGCTTACGCATCTTATGACTTGGTGCAGGGTTAATGGGACTCCTTCCATGTGGTGGATCCATCATCGACCCATTAGCAAATTGTAGGTCAGGTTAATATCCACAATCACGAAGTTCTCTTTCAGAGATCTTTTAGCAGCAGTGACTGATAGCGTGATCACACCTGTGGGCTCCACTCTTCTTCTATCGAATCCTACCAAAGGGCTTTTAGTGGGACGAATCTGGTCTGCGGCCAATTTTAACTGATTGAACGTCCACTTTGTCATGATATTAGCGCTACTGCTGGGGTCAATTAGTACTCGTCTGACTAAACAGTTGGCCATTAGTAGACTAACTACTAATAGGTCTTCGTGTTGGTGTTGCACCCTTTTGAGATCCCCTTTATGAAAAGAAACTTGCACTTGATTGGGTTTGCAGTCAATCGTATTGATTTCCCCATTCCTCCACAGTTTATGGGCTTGTTTCACTACAAGAAATTTAGTTTTTAGGGACAGTCCATTCTGTCCCTAAAAGCCCTAAGACCGTCCTTGATGATCGAATTCAACCGTCCCTAATAGTTGTGTCCTAAAAGATTTTTAGGGACGGTAAAAATTATCCGTCCCTAAAAAAGTCAACCTTTAGGGATGGACTTACCGTCCCAAATAAGACCGTCCCCCTTTGATTTATTAGGGACGGTCTTACTGTCCCAAATAAGACTGTCCCCCCTTTGATTTATTAGGAACGGTATTTACTGTCCCTAATAGTTAATATATTACGGACGGACTTGTCTGTCCCTAATACAATTTTTATTAGGCACAATTTGTACTGTCCCTAATAGGATTTTATTATTATTATTTTTATTATTATTATTAAATTTGTAACTGTCCATAATGCTTTATTATTATTATTATTATTTTCTCTGCTGGATTTGTGTTCTAGAAACACTACTAAACTACATCAACCTTATATATCAAAACATCAGAACTAAAAAGTACAAACATCCACAATATCATTCTAGAAAGAAAAAAAATAGATTATCACCACAATACAGTGCCAACAAACGAGCTCTTAATCTCATGAAAAAGCTACAAATTTTCTAGTTTTGTAAACAAGAACTAAAAGTATTTACTAGCTGCTTTAACATCAAATGGTTCCAAACATCCTTAAAAGTTAAAACATCATTTTAAACTGAATGCAATCATAAAATGTTGTTGCTGTTGCTCAAGGAGCTGTTGTTGCTACTCAAGTAACTTCTGAATTGTATCCAACTTCTCCTCCAAACCAAAGGTGCTTCCCATGCTTAGCGGATATATTCTGGACCGGAATCATATCACAAAGGATAAATTGGGCTGTGCTCCCTATCTCCAGTACATCAGAGCAACACATACATAAAACATTAACCATCAACAAACATCATTGTCCTTATGACATGTGAATAACGAGGTGATGCTGTCGCATAAATAATTTCATCATTTACTATAACTGCTTTATTAACCATTTGTCTTAACATGATAATGAAGAACGGACTAGTTGTGAGGAAATAAACTTACCGAAATCGATGAGTAAACATTCTCAAGCTGTTTAGCTATAGAAGTGCATGCATCAGATAAGCTGCGCCTTGTAGCAAACATCATATCAGGAAGTTTCCAACACTAAAACAAAAAACAAGTGCACAAACCATTATATTAGCTAACTGCAAAGGAAAGAGTTATAAGAAGGAAAAACAATAATATATATATATATATATACCTTTAAAATACTAAGTGACAAATGAGAACACAATGTTACTAGCTGCATCTAGGCCTGTCAAACAACCCTCTAAACTCTAAGATTGGCCCAAACAAAGTCTTGAAGTCAGGAACTAGTTCAATGATCTCTTTTTCTTTTCTTTTTTTCCTTTTTCTTTTCGTTTTTTGTCTGGCAAATAATACAATTACCTTTTTGGGCTACAACAACTTGAAAACTTGAGAAGATACTACTCTTGGTGATTTGTTAACTATCTTAAGAAGTGAAAAAAACAAAATGATATAGCTTAAAAAGCTCAACCAATATCACAACAAACAAGTTCTTGAATTTCAAAGAGAATAAAAGCATATGAAATATGAAATATATAGAAATATTAATAATAAAAAAGATAAGGTGGAGTTAAAAAAAAATTGAACATAAACTAAAAAAAAAAAATTCAGGATTAACAACTCATGGTAACGCAGTTATTATTAATGACTGGGATCACATTTAAAATATTATAGAGTACTCCATGAGTCCATTCTGATCACATGATAGGATTTCAATACCTCCTGATATCTAATAAAGAAGTGTTTCAATAATGGTCATGGTTGATTATTTTATCTGAACATGGGTTAACATCAACTTCGGAAGGGAAAAAAAAAAAAAAAAAAAGGATTATTTAATCTGAACATGGGTTAGCATCCTGTCATTCTCTTTTTTGATTATGTCAAGTTCATAGCTGAGAATTGTGCTAACCACCAAACAGAACATGAAATGAAAACTCGAAAACATAATGCATGAGCTAAAAAACAACTTCTTACATTGATCACAAATTGACAAAAAAACTGGCAAATAGACGGTTGATACGTAATTGAGGTCATTATCAAATAACCCACCTACTTGTAAAGAATAATTAATTATATGTTGCATATGGAATCACCATATATATCAACTCAGATTCCACTGATGGAGCTATTTAATTAATCAACGTTTTTCCTCAACTACTTACAGTAATAAGCATAAAAAAACATGTGACATTTGGGTTACAAATGTACTGATGTTTGGTGTTGGATGATGCAGAGTGGGCAATTCTGGGATAGCTGTAGACAAAGGAGGTGGGAAAGACCACATGTGGTTGACAATAAAATCACTCACTTTGGTATTCTCATCCAAACCATTATTAATGAGAAGTTGTAAGGGGAAACGCAGATATAGTGGTCCTCCCACTGCCCAATTGTCAAGCCAGAAGCTTGTATCATTGCCATTGCCAATTTTATGCTTAATGATGAGCCTAGCACTAACAGGGTGTCTTAATTGCAAAATCTTTTTCCAAACAAGAGTGAGGGATCTTAAAACTCTAGCGATTTCTATTTTTGATGAGGCATTTTATCCAAATTCTATCACTGCTATCAGCATGAATGTCCCAAATGTATCTCAGTATAGATGCTCTATTAGAGGCTTCCAGATTTGGAATCCCTAAGCCACCTTCTTCTTTAGGTTTACACACTATTTTCCAAGCTATGTTAGCACCAGTACTTTTCATTTCTAACTAACTGTAGCAAATAATAAGATCAAGCAATTGGGCTAGTTTATTCTATTAGAATGGCATTGATATTGGGTAAATTATGTGCATGGTTCAAGCACGGGCAAAATACATTAAATTTTGTTCATTTAAAATTTTAAGCCCATATCAAATTTTCCCCCCTATTATCCTTGATCTAAAACTTTTTAAAGACACTTAAATTTTGTGATGGTTTAAGGATCGTCTGGTTAAGGAGTCAAATATTCTTAGTCAATTAAATTCCATAAATGCGGATCCACCAATAGACATGTGTCAATATTCTAAAGGTTCAAATCTTTAAAGAATATGCTATTTAATATAAATTTGAATTCATTTCTATATAAAAGGAAACAAATCCCCTATATTTATGGGAATTAGCACATTGTTTTAGGAGTTTTCAAATTAAATACCGAAATTCTTGGCTTATAAGTGCAAGGTCACTTTATGCATTGGAGGACACAAAAGATCTGCTGAATCTCTTATTCAACAATCACTCCAAAGTTTCTGAAGACGAACTTGTCAAACTTGTGCCGTTAAGGCATTCAAAGCCCTTGCACCAACTTTTTAAGAAGATTTAATTAGAGGAAGATTCTGATCGTAATAGAATCGCCTGTACTCATTTCTTGATTATTAATAAAATTGTTATTTGTTACTTATTTTTGTTTCTAGATAGACTAGATTTGGGACACAAAATTTGTGTGTACAATGTGATCGCTTTTGTCTTCATCATATAGTCCCTTGACTGTAAGATTGACTTAAAAGTACAATAATTTAACTTCAATAAATGGGTTAGTTTGTTCCACCTAAAAGTCATTTTCCTTGCAGTTAATTCTCTATTAATTATGCTACCAAAAAATTTTCATCGCCGCTGCTAGTTGCTTAATTTGTAGTGATATCTAGAAGTTGACATTTATTACAGGCTATTTGCAGTCCTCTGCTGCTTATTACCCACTTAACTGTATTAACTGTCCCACCTGAATCACAGTATACAATTTTTTCATCAATCCAAAGAAACACATGGAAGGTGTGTCAAATTTAGGATGTGAGAACTATTAGATTCTATTAGGACTTCATTATGTCACAAGGATTTTACAGTTGTTTTTTCCCTTCTGATACTAATAATTTATAGCTAAATAATCTCTACACAGAGTACCAAAAAAAAAAACAAATACAGATTAAAGAAGGAGCTAAATCTAATAGAAATTTATGAAAAGAAGAAAACACAGAAATAAAAAAAAGAAACTCACCTGATATCGAAGATTCAATTGAAATCTTATAAAGGCGCAATAAGGAATACAAAAAAACATATTGAAACACTTTTAATAGATAATTTGACACTTCATCAGGTGCTTTAGTTTCTGCAACTTCAACATATGCTTCTCCGGTGCTGGCCAAATTTCAACCAAAAATCACAAAAAACCATAAATAAATAAGTAAAAATATAAATGAGCAAGTACTAATCAATTTTTAATTTTAATATAGATTTTGATTGTGCATGTAAGAAGCAAATTTTGTTTTCTTTTCCTTTGCAACATATTTTGCCAACTTACAAAGCCTATTTTATCACCACCATGTAGGATGGAGACAACAATGTGACAAACATATTAACAGAATTCACAGGAATACTACAAAAATCAGCAATAACTACCAAAGAATTTAACATATTATCTTACACCAATATACTTTATCTGAAATCAAAAGCATGAAAGGCAAACCAAATCTCGCCTCCACCACTGTCAAAAGGCTATTATCCTATTACCTAGTGCTATCCCTACTAGCGTCGGGTGCTACTAGGGAATACAAAGAAGACCTAACCTTTAACATTATTTTGTATTTTCATTTTTTTTCAAAGCATTGTTTTGTATAGATTAACCGCTGTAGACTCAAACTCAAGTCCTCCCACTTTGATTCCACCCCTCTAAAATACGAAGTTTATAACCACATATAAATTGCTCAGATATTGAAGCAACCCATATTTGATTTCTTTTAATTTCAAATCTCGATGACAAAAAAATGGCATCTATCCAGCACCAATGACATTGTAATAAAAAATATAAAATGAACTGTGAAATTGACAAAAGAAAAAAAGAAAGTAATTTCACCTTTTTTTATATAATTTTGTTGGTAGTACCGCATCAAGAGAGTATGATTTTATAATTTTATTTTTTAGCCCACAACAAATTGGAATGTTATTTTTTTTTTTTTTGTTTGCTTTTAAAAATATCTACCTAAAGGACATAGGTTATTTCCAAAAAGACTAGCACACAATTTTATTTATTTATTTTCACTCTTTTTCTCTGTTTCCTAAGCAAGCAAACAGAGAATAAAAATGGTATGAATTGATTTCCTTTATTCTCCTTGACTCAAGAAAATAACACCTAGAACAACCCACACATCTGCACTTTCATACACACATATATGCGCACACACGAAAAATAATATCTAAAAATAACGTAAAATACCCAAACTCTGCCACACATCTACAACATAAGATCTCATACACCAACACCATACCAAAGTAAAATAAAACAAGAAAATTAAGGACCAAAATCAATAAACTAAAATACTCTCAGAGTGTGTGCTTGTGTGTGATATATATTTGTATTTATATATATATATATATATATATATAGATAAATAAATACCTGGTAAAAGATTGCCTCTGAGTGAGAGATTGAAGCGAGGGAGAGTGAGAGATTGGGGCTTCAATCGAAAGCAAAAAAAAAAAAAAAAGCGAAATTGGACTTCGATCTAATATCTTTTTTGCAACATAATAATGAACTTTAAATTTCAATACTGAGACAAATTAAAAATCCATTGTAAATCCCTAATACTCAAATGGAAGCGCAGAAAATTTTCAAAACAATCCGTGCTAACATTCATCCAACATGTAAAATTATATAAAAAAAGTCCCAGCTTCCAACCAAAGAAACCAACATGAATCCCAAGAAACTCTACCTGAGATGTGAGATGACCATCGGAGAGACCGATCAATGAATCAGATCTCACTTCTGAGTTGACCCGACGGGTGGGGCATCGAGTAGACTCGCCTGCTGCAACTCGAGCTCATAGAGCTACTGTTCACGGTCCATCTCGATGATGAGTGGCAAGAAGAGGATGAGGAACGTCGTGCCGACGATCCAAGCGGCCTTTTCGGTGCTCTTCACCAGGCGTTTGGTCATGTAGGCTGCGTCCGACGTCGCTCATTTGCCGTGGTGTTCAATCAGCTACCACGAGACGGCGGTCGAAACCCTAGATACAATCCCTTCGCCATCGCTGGTGAGAGAGAATCGTTTGCCCCCTGAGGTGCCATGAGAGAAAGAGAGAAAGAGAGTGAGTTAGGGCATTGCAGATCTTTGACTTGAGAGAGAGCAGAGATGTATATACTTAATAGTCAAAAACTACGTCATTTATGAATGTATCATTTACTATTAGCGAATCATGGATGGTAAATTTACCGTCCCCAAAAGCATTTTTAATTTTTTTTATTACAAAAAATTCACATTACCATAAAATCACTTGGCGCTATATTTCCCGCCAGCAGATTTATTTGGGATAATTTTTTTTGGGCTTTAAAGACGGACCTATGAACTGTCCCAAAAAAGTAGTGTCTTTAGGGACAGTACTACCGTCCTAAAAGGCTATTTCTGATAATTTTTTTATTAAAAAAAATATAATTTCACTAAATATGGCGCTAAATTTTGCCGCCACTGGCTTATTTCATTTTTTTGGTCTTTTAGGGACAGAAAGGTCAGGACTGTCCCCAACAGGAGTTTTTTAGGGACGGAACTTCTAGGACTGTCCCTAAAAGGGGTGTCTTTAGGGACAATTTTTTTATTGTCCCTAAAGGACTGTCACCAATACCCTTAATTCTTGTAGTGTTTAAGCTAGATCCTGTAGGAATTTCCTGATTGCTCGTCTTCTTACGGACGGCCATGAATTGTGTTGATTACTCGGACAGGATGGCTTTCTATCGCGGCTTTCGGAATTGCCCGGGCTCGATCTTGCTGCCTTTGTTGCCCTGGGGTAATCAAGTACTCAGTTAACTCGCCCTTGGCTATTAACGCTTCCACCTGTCTTTTTAAGCTCCTGTAATCATTGGTCAGGTGACCAAAATCACTGTGGAATGCACAGTGTTTTCTCTGGTCTCTTTGCTTCATTGGCTGTTTGATTGGTGGTGGGATCTGGAAGATGTTTCTTACTTTGGTCTCTTGGTACAGTCTAGCCAGTGTTACTTTGAGCAGCGTGACTCTTTCGGTTATTCGGGATTTCTTTTCAGGGGCTCGTCCATCAATAGCCGGGGGTTCTCGATGGGCCCTTAAGGTGCTCGATCGCTCATTTGGCAAATTCTCTACTGTGACCAGTGTCGCTTTCTGCTGTCTAGTTACTTCATTTTCTTCAAGTCAGATGTAGTTTTGTGCCCGCGAATTCAGCTCTGACATGTTATTTGGGGCTTCTTCACCAGAGAAGAATGGAAATGTGAGCCTTGCACTATGGCTATCTTGAACGCTTCTATGGCTGTGTCTTGATTGCAATCTGGTATGCCCGAAGACTACATGTTGAATCAGGTGAGGAAGGTTTGCAGGCCTTCTCCATTCATCTTCCGAATTGTAAAGAGACTGGCAATGGTTTTCTTCTGTTTTTTATTTCCACATTACTGGGCCAAGAACGCGACGCATAGTGACTCGAAGTTTGGGATCGACTTGCACGGGCGATTCTTGAACCACTTTAGGGCCACCCCCGTCAGGCTAGATGTAAATATTTTGCACATGAATAGATCATTGTGAGCCTCTAATGTTGTTTCCTGGGTATAGTGGTTGAGGTGCTGGAGGGAATCTCCAGTCCCATTGAATTTGATAAACTTGGGCATTGTAAATTTCTTGGGTCTTGCGACCTGTTCTATCTCATCTGTGAAAGGGGTTTTCACTATTGATGCAATGAATTCTCGCCATGTCTTCGGACGTTTGGGCCTTCAGCCCTTTGATTCGTTCGTCCATTTCTTTCTGGAGCCTGGTGATAAAGTCGTTCCTCGAAGACGGCTGATCAGCTGTTGGGGTCCACATTTCTTTTCTACCTGAATCTGCGTCATCTGATGGATGGGCTTCGGTGACTCGAGGCCCCCCAATATTAGAGTTCCCTAAGGTGCGGGACTGACTTGCGGCATCGTGGATGTCCTCCAGCGTTCCATTGAGATGTTGGCGTGGAGCCTTCTGTTGGTGAGGTGGGTTATCATTGCTTTGCTTCATGAGGGGATCTTCGTTCTGACGTTTGGGCCAAAGGTCGTTTGGCTGTTCATTCCACCGAGCGTTGCCGTGGAGTTTTTCGTTTTCTCTGTGCAGAGTGCTGATTTGTGCCACGCTGGTTTCTTGAGCCTACCTTAGCATATTGATTTGCTCAGCGCTGGCTTCATTTGCTTGTCGCAGGATGCCCAGTTGCGCTTGCATTTCTTCGCGTATCTTCTGCATGGTCTCCTGTTGCTGCGGTTGAACAGTGTCTAGCTCTGTTGCCATTTTGGAGTGATGCTGTATGCAAGGGATAGGGAACGGACTTTTTGTATCGAACTTCCCACAGACTGCGCCAAAGTGTGGGTGCAATTTTTTACACCCGAACACCTAAAGAGATCAATTATGGAGAGCACACAGAAAAAATCAAGAAGGGAAACAAGCAAATCTTTGAGATAGTAGTAATATTCAGAGTTCGATGCTCTTCACCTTTGTTCAGGCTCTATTTATAAGTATTTTTGTTTAGGAATTTACATGGAGCCGTTTCTTGGCTTTTATTCCCAAACGCAGGTAATTTATGTCTACAGATCGTGCATTCGACATTATTGTGGGCGTTATGGAGTTTGGGCCTTGTCAAGATTGGGCCTGTTCATTCTGCCTTTGTTTTAAGTAGGCCTTCCTTCGCTGGGCTTATGTTTGATTATGGGCTTCTAGTTTTTTTAACTTGGTTGTGGGCTGCCTTTTGTCGCCACGTGGTGTTTTGCAATTGGCGTGATTTTTTTTCCCTCCACAACGAGCCTTAAGTTTCGTTCAGTAAAAAGGAAATAAGAGATTTTGAAGGAAGATAGGACAAATGTACGAACTTCTTATGATTCGTTTCGTAAAGGAGACAAGGATAATAGATTGGATGATTTATCATTTCTCCTTCAGAAGTCAAGACAAGTAGTGCTATTAAGCCTATTATAAAAGTTCTAAATTAAGTACAATGCTATCATTCATTAACATCAGTTAAACCCCACAATTATAATATTATACGTAGAGATAAATAAAATGGTAAAAATAATTTAAATTTTTTGGTCCTTCCTGGCTAATTGAGTCCTAACTAATAAAGTAAGTTGTTAGATTCTTCCGTTCATCTAACCAAATAAAAAGAAAAAAAGACACTATCTGTTCATTAATAATGTTTAATCCATCATTTTTTCTCACTCTTCTATTTAATTTTCTTCTTTTTATATGTGACGAAAGGAAAGGACAAGGAGAAACGTGAATGATATTGGACAATGCCTTTTTCAGTTCTCTTTCATGCTTCTATCTTGACCTACTTTTATACCAAGCTTAATGTTAATGTTAAAGAATGGTATATTATTCAAAGTGGTCACATTAATTAGGGGAGTACAAAAATTCGGTCAAATAAAAAATTCAAACCGGATTAAATTGGACAGGACAATTTAGTTTGGTTTGCTAATGGTTTGATTCAGTCACGATTTTAAATTTGTGAAACCATAAATGGTTTGGTAACAGTTTGAAATTCTTTAGGACCGAACTAGATCAAATCGAACCGTTATGTTATATATATAATTATATATATATGTTAAATTATACAGTATATATACTATAATATAATTCTACAATTTAAATCACTTCGAAATTTGTAACAATTATAAATTCTATGATCCACTCTTAATTCTCTTAGGTCTTATCAATTTATTAGATGATAGTTATATATATTTTTTAATGGATGAATTTTGAATTGTGGCGGATTATTTGTTGTTAAATTAGTAATTCTAAATTTATTAGGTTATTAGTAATTCTGAATGTATTGACTTTAATTCCAAAAGTAATAGAAAAGAATGAATTAAAAGTTATGCATATACAAATAGTTCTGAATGTGTTGGTAACTTAGTCTATTGTTGTGCATGTGGATTTTGAAATATGAATACTTTTGTATAAAAAAGAAAAAGAAAAAAAGAAAAGGAACCGTATAATCGAATCGAACCAAACCGATTTTTCACGATTTGATTTTAAATTTTAATAATTCATTAAAATTAATTTAATTTTAAAAAAATTCTTAAATTGATCCAAACTGAACCGTATCCACCCGTAACATTAAAAATGTTAACAAAAAGTAGCATGTAGGTTTTGTAGCAAACATAAAATATTACTAGATGAGAACATTTAGTGACGAATAGATGAGGACATTGAGTCAAGAATTATCTGAAAAGATCGAAGATTTTTTTTTTTCCCACATAGAAAGGGTACTGTCGCATGAGAGAGAGAGAGAGAGAGAGAGAGAGAGAGAGAGAGACAGACAGACGGACAGAGAGTTAATGGTTGCACATGTTGCATAAGCACTTGAGCAGTGATAATCTGTGAGTGGGCTCACTGCTTCAGACCGAGATGGGGTGGTCCCAACCTCATCTTGTTCACGTGCGCAACCACCCCAAACCATCACCTGGTGGGCCTCCATGTCAACCACCATTATTCTGGTGGTCCTTTCCCCACGACTTCCCTGTTACATCTCATTCTCGATCATATTGACTCAACAAAACGTGAAACATGTATAAATATTAAACACTGAGAATTATATGTTACATCCATCACCAGTTACAGTTCTCTTAATTCAATTTAAGTTTTTAATCTAGTTGTTAACACATGATATTTTTCTAATTGTAATACATCATGAAGTGCCCCTGAAAGCTCGTTGTGATAGAAGTCAAGAAAATACTTTTGAGGGTATTATTGTATTTTCTCACTTTTTATTTAACCCCAATCTTATCCCAGTGACTTTTGTCATTTCTCATCATAATAAAATTTCTACAATTTCACGGTGTACCACGAAATTCAGGATTTGAGTAGTCATTTAAATCTGTGCATTCTTCTTTCGTTTTTCTACGTGGGATACTAATTTTCTCGGCTACCAAACTACTTAAGAACGAATGTAGAGTTGGTCGATAATCATCCTGTTTGGTGTGAATGATGGTAAAAGGGTTTGCTGAACTCTGGAGCTTTGGTGTACCTAATTGTCTTAAACAAGCACCTGTCCTTTTTATAGACGGTATACAGTTTCATGGACATATTTGTGTGTCAGTAGCTGTTTATGAGTTTTCTTTATGGGGACCGAGAGAGGACACTGTTTCGTAAATTATGTGTTGATTCCCAACACTATCATACCAAAATTTGGTTTTTGTCTGCATATATATGCAAATATATTCGCCATTTTGTTTTTCTACTATTTAACCTTACTATCCAAAATAATTCATCAATTATTCATTTAGTTTTTTTTTTTTTTTTTTTTTCAAAAAATCTGTTGTAATGGGTGGATGGTGTTGAATACTTACTCATTTATATCTCTTTCACTTTTCATTCGGATTCGATGTGAGATAAATACTCCTAATAACATCAAATCTTTTCAAAACTTGACAACGCTACAACTGGGGCAACAAATAACTTCTCTTTAATCACAGGGAAGACCACTTCCTGATTAGACCAAGTTACTTTGTTAGAGAATGTAACTTTAATAATTTATAGTTTGGCTCACTAAACCCTTCTTAAGTTTCTATGTATAGATTTTATAGATCAATTACATTTGTTTGAATATCCATTGAAATGTCAGTTCTCGATCGATCAAATTTTTTTCTAAGGTTACAGCAAAATTCTACTCTAACCCATCAAGTATGACTTGATTTACCGAGAAAAAAAAAAAAAAAAAAAAAAAATGACTTTGTACAAAGTTTTAACAGATCTATGGTGAAATTTGATGTAGTTTGCTCATTAAGAAAAAAAACAAAAAACAATGATTAATGCCATTAGTATCTTAAGCACTCAAATTTTCTTTGAAGATAGTGTGACGTGTCAAGGATAGCAATGCCAATCTAGTCAAAGTCAAAAAAATTTCAAGTGGGTTTGATTAGAGATCCAACTTATAGTCCATTTTAACGTATTTGAATTTGAATTTTATTCCGAATTTCAAATTCTACTTTGAAATATTCATTACTATTTTGGTCAAATTTGTATATGGGTAGTTTCTTAAATGTTCGGGTTTTACTCGATATCTCACTTGTTTCAAGCATATGTTATTATTATGTTTTGTTATATGAGCCGTGTATGAATCATGTACATCAAATTGGATGTGGGAAATAAGTTTTTGAATCGTACTTATGACTTGAATTGTGCGTGTGTTATGTGGGTCGATACGCGTGCTTTAAGGACAAAAGAAAAAAAAAAATGGTTTCGGTTTCGATTAGAATTCACATGATACCGCTTTAGATATGCTCCATTTCATCTCCTACTATATCCGAAATTCCACCATTTTTCATGCGTTTAGAAAACACTATGAAGTTTGGAATTTTAAATCCCATAAAATCCAATTTTATTTTAAATTTTCTTGGTTCCAAATACTAAGAATTCCATATCCCATCAAATCCAGCATTCCAAACACACCGGAAGACTTTTAGGTTTGAAATTCAAGAAATCTCAAATAAGCATCTAAAAGGAGGAGAGAACACAAGGAATTCTTATTCTGTGTTTGGTTGAATGTAAGTGGACATCTGGAAACAAACAATGATCTTGAATGGTTATCCAAAGTAAACATGGGCCTGTTTCAGCCTAGTCAGTGTAGGCCTAGAAAAAAATGGGCTTCACTAAGGGCCAAGTTGAACATTGTGAAACTCTGAACTTTATGAGATATTATTACATGATTTCAAACCAATCACATAGTAACAAACAAGCAAATACATTCACTTTGTGTCAGTCTTATTGCATTTTTTGCTTGCATATCATTATGTAATTGGTTGGGACCAATGGTCCCGGATCATACAATAATTTATCAGAGTTTGATAGTTTGAGATACAAGTGATAAAAAAACACTTCACTATAAGTTTTCCTGTATTTTTATTAATCTGTTTTTCACTAGCGTAAGATGTTTAAAACTCCATTGTGAGATTCAATATTGTAGGCCCCACTGGCAGATCCAGGGGCTGGGGTGTGCTCAAGCCCACCCCCAAAATTTTTTTTTTTTTTTTTTTTTACTATACCTAATTTTAGCACAGCCAAAAAAAAAAAAAAAAAAAAAAAACCAAAATTACTACTGGTATTAGTCCACCCAAAAAAAATATTAACCCATTCAATTGACAATTTCTGGATCCGCACTAGGTTGGCCCAGAATTTGTCTGTTGTTGCCTGGGCTGGTGCTCACTCAAAATAAATTCTCGATTTGAACGTTATCTCAACATCTCAACCACCTTTACCTATGATTGTAAAATTTTCGGTCTGGACATTGGTTTCGGATGAGGCCCACACCCACTCTTGCTCATGTTTAGGTGCTTTCGTGGCCTTGTTGTAGTCTCATTAGGGGTGGGCCCTCTGGGCTTGCATCTTTAATTTCTCAGAGAGGGCGCTTCGCACTTCGCAGGGCCGCTTTGGGCTTTGGTAGCCTCTTATTTTTTGTATAGTGTCTAAATTATCAACCATTTGATTTGATGATTTTTCTCCTGTCACCTTTATTATGCATAGGAAAACAAAAGGAGAAAAATATATATCTGTATATATATAGTTATACATACATACAATTATATAGAACCTTATTACTGGCAGATGGAGATATTTATTTTATACTTTCGTCAATTATTTATTTCTTACATTTACATTATAGATTATAATTCTGAATTGAACAACTGGCCTTTTATGTGGCTACTTATGTAAAGTAGCGGGTGCAAGGTATTGGTAGGTTATCACATTGGGTGAAGTATAGGTGTACAATTTCATATCAGTGTAAAAAGGAGAAATGCCATATATAAGGTTCAACACCTTTCTATAACATAACGTATTTTAAAGCCGTGATGACATGAACTCATCAGAATTTTAAAGTTAAGCGTGCTTATTATGAAATAAGTTAAAACCAAACTTGTGCTAATATTATTAAATATTATCAAATGCTATTGAATCTAACCTAATCTATGTATATTATGCATGCCACTAGTGTCCTAACATGCATGGCATTAATTGCTTGAATTTCATTTGCTGCTCTCTAGTGTTAGAAAAAGATTTCCATAATCGATTTCTCATTTGCTGATTATATATCAATATCATCACAGTTCTGAAAAAAACATTTAAATGTCGACCAATGATATACTTTGGAATGATTAAAAAAAAAAAAAATCGTCACCTTTGACGTCTCTCTTGAATTTCCAAACAGAAAATGAATGCATATATATGATTTATACGTGTTCAAAACTAGTCCATTATAATTTAGGGGTATGTTGTGTGCACTATGTGTTGTAGTGATCACCATTGTCCAATGAAGTCGAAGAAATCTGGATAGTAGCTAGGTGTAATGGTTCATTTCTAGCCAGATATACTTCTATGAGTTGTAATCTGTCAAAACTTTTATGGAAGAAATTATTGCAGATTTCATCAATATATGCTCCTTTATTATTATAGTTGGAATGTTGTGAAATTGACGTGAAGCAAATAATGCAGGTCACAATCATTGTTCCTCATCTTCATCAATTCCACATATTTTATTTGCCAATGAATGAAGTGGTCTTTTACGCCACAAAAACTGGATATTGGATTTCTTCGAAGGCCTCCATTCCGCGGCAAGTAGGATTGGTTTCCGGGAGGTTAATTCAAGAGGTCTATCATCGCGGGAGCAGCCTATGGAAATTTTCCAGCAGGCCAGTGTGGGGGAGTGTTGAGTAATTTAACATGATGGAATTTGTGTTTAATTTGATGCAGACCCTAATGGATGTTGCTGTAATGGCACTTCCTCACCATGCTCTGAGCTATTCATGTGTATGAAGGTTTAATTGCTACATAGAGATCCTATTGATTGAAAACATGACCACATCTGTTGATTGAAATATGGACATGAGTAGTGCCACGATCATAATTAATGCGACTTATAGTGCTAGAAAACTTTGTTTGCAGAGTTGGTACTTTTTCATTTTTTTTTAAAAGTTAAAGCAAACACACACTCATTATTCATAATAATTCCTGGGTAAGAATCGAACTCTTCACTTCCTCCATTGGAGAGGAGAGAATTGGGATAGAGAGCCCTTTCATACTTTAATATATATGCACGCTAATTCTACCTTAGGTTCCATTAACCTTTCGCCTCTCGTATGTCATATATATAGCCGAAACACACACACAAAAACACGTACAGCACAAAAGTTCATGGGCTTACTTTCAAAATAATCAATTATCAACAACCACCACCTTTAAAGGTTGCTTTAAATATAGAATCACAGTACCGCAAGTCAAAGCAAAGAAGAAGGTGGAACCCTGAATAGGAAACAAGGAAAATTCTCAAAAGAGAGAAAAGGAAGAAGCATCTTCTTCTTGGGAAGAATGGAAGGCGCGCAGTTGAGAGCTGCTTAAAGCAAAAAATGAGAATCACAGTGTTTTATCAAAACACTTGGCAGTTGAGACCTGCTTAAAGCAAAAATTAGAATCGCAATGTCACACCAAAACACTAGTCATATATACATTGGTTTTCCCCTATATAGTAAACAAATAGTGGACTTGATATTAATGTTTAAAAACTTTAATGGCCGTACAAGGTTCTCTTATTTATTTATTTATTTTATTTAGAAAATAAATAAGAAATGATTGTGCAGTACAAGAGCTTTCGTTGCCTGCGCATAGCAAATCTCTTCACTTCTTGTGCGATTAGATTTGTTGTTTAATCTGAATCTAAATTATATTGTAACACTATTGAATTGAGATATTTCACAATTGGGGACTCATTATTGATGTTTGTTTTTTCTTTGTTGTTTTAGGGTTAGAATTTGAGTAGTAACACCCCATCGATCCAACTGATTATGCTTAACTCTATTTTCGATTAAAATTAAAGTATATGTTACGTTAGCGTGTTGTCTTTAAAGTATCAACTTAATTTTAAATTAATTTAGTACCATTACATAAAATTTTAAATCCGTAGAAAGCATAATGAGCAGTTAGCTTCCTTCAATTATTGTTGCTTTTTACATAATTTTTAAAATAATCCCACTAGTGGAGCTTCCAACAACTTAGATAGATGACACCAACGTGCACTACCAAGAACAAGAAATTTTAAATAAAAGTAAAGGCGTCAAAATAAAGGAAATGAGTGTATGTGTCGTACGTGTGTATATGTATATACCACTCAGCGCGACAATGCTTGTCTTTGTGTACCACTTGTGAGATATTGATCGATGTGTGCCCAAACAAAGAGAATTCCTATAAAGGATAAAACTGTCAAATTTCACCACAAATTTGTTTCGTTTCCTAGTTAGGTCTCAAAACTTCTACCATACTCATTACTCAAATGGCTTTTTGCCTTTAAAGTTGCTAACATTATTGATTATTAATAAATAAGATGTTCATAGAATGACAATTGCCAAATATGCCATTTCAATTCGTTTGTTTTTAAATATTGTTATATGAACGACTCATTGTTTAAATGATATAACCTTCACACTTTTAAAGAAGACATAACCTTCATAGTTTTAAATAAGAAGAGGAGCAGTTAGAACTTCAACGTGAATAATGTGTGTGCGTACTTGAATTGTTAACAAAAAAATGAAAAGGGGTTAAAAAAAAAAAAAAAATTAGAATCCTATAGCTATCCCATTACAAGGGTCATACTTAAACACGATCTTTGAATATACATAACTACACTGAATTTTGTAAATAATATGTTAGAACACGAATTATTACTATTTCAACACTATTACTTCGGGATAAAAGTAAATAGTTAAGACTATATTTTAATTTTGTTAAAACCTTCTATGGTATAGTGGCAGTGCATAACATCCGACTTATCAATGTGGTTGGATCTAATGCCGTAACGGAACAAAACTGATCCGACTTATCAATGGGGTCGGATCTAGCGTTGTAACCTCACGAAACTTTACGGCAGAGGATCACAAACAGTACAGTACAGCATATAGTTAAACATATATTTAATTACTGCTGTACTACATTTGCTAGCACCGCTTCTTCTCGCCGCATAAGAGACATAACCGTGGATGCCTTACACGTGTACTTCTTCATCTGACTGAGTGTCAAACTCAATGCTGATGATGCATCTTCATTTTCAAGCTGGTCTTGGATTTACCAAAACCAACCCAGTCAAAATTTTGGGCAATCGGACCTTAATTTTCTTCCTAGTACACAAATACAGAAGAAATTCACAAAATTGTGAGTAAGAACAGCTAAATTTCCATTTCATTCTCCGAAAACAATTTACATTTCCGCAACTTGGAATTAAAAAAAACAAAAAAAAAAT
The DNA here is from genome assembly GCF_030987335.1 of Cornus florida. Classification (NCBI taxonomy): domain Eukaryota; kingdom Viridiplantae; phylum Streptophyta; class Magnoliopsida; order Cornales; family Cornaceae; genus Cornus; species Cornus florida. The sequence goes on along the minus strand of NW_026775580.1, from coordinate 82,223,054 downwards.
GGAAAGAAAGAAAAATGAAAAAAAATCTACCCTACAAAAGCCCACCCGAATCACGGTTAAAAGCCCACTAAGCAACACCTGCAATACGATCTCTGGAGAACCAAACTAATCATAAAGTGATGATAACTTGGGGGGAAAAGAGAGAGGAAGAAGAAACAAATCAAGGGACCTGATCTGAGGTCTCACGGTTCACCATGTTCCTTTCTTGTACCGGATCATCACTCCCCTGTTTCGGCTTTTCGGACTCTTCCTCTGTTTTTTCGCCGCTACTACTGTTACTTCCGAAAGAAGATGCTCTGCTCGAAATGGGTGTGGCCAAGAAGGTTGGCTTTGCTTGTCCCGCCATTATCACCAGAATTTTCTCTTCCCACACCGGCTGGGGTTTCACCTTCTCATCGGAATTGGTTTCGCCGGTCTCAAGGTCCGGATCAGCGCTGCCATCGCCGTTTCCGTTCTCGAGGTAGCCGGACAGCTTCCAGTAAGAGCAGGCGAGGATCAAGAGAGCGAACGCTATGAGACCCAACATGGCCGCCAGGCCGCCGAAGAGGTAGGGGACCGGCGAGTGCCAGGCCGAGTGTTGCACCGGTGTCGGTACCGGCGAGTTAAAAGCCTCGGTGGTCGTCATTTTTATTTCTAGATTAGGAATGTTTAAAAAACAGAAAGGGAGAAAGAAACAGGAAAGAAGACGAGAGATGGTGGAGTAGACTGTAAAGTTCAGCTGCTACTTATAGAGAGAAAAGATGAGAAAATTTTTCTGTTTTTTTTTTTTTTAATCTTTTAATTTAAGCCGTCATAGTGGGGTCCACCTCAACACTTTGTTTAAATCTGGGTATACAGTAAAAACGCACATAGGAGGAGCACAAGGGTAGGGTAATGTAATGATTTATATAGTGACGATATAATCAGTGGGTCCCACATTAACTTGTGGGACACTCTCTCCTTAACTTTTTCTGTGCTCCATGTATTAGGACAAGAGTTTCTATTATACCAGAAATTAGTAGGTAATCAACAACGATAGACCAATTAAATCAAAATATTTGTTCAGTTTATTTATTTATTATTTTTTAAATATTTTATTATTCTCATTAGTTCACTTTCCATCCATTGTTATGTTGTTGGAGATTCAAAATGAGTTGTTTTCATGTGTGTTAGTTTTCGATCTCTTGAAAAAATAATTAATAATCGCAGTTTTTTTTTATTGCTTGAATTACAATAGATCGCTTTCAATCCATTATCCAAAAATTTGGTAGTTTAATTTCTTGTGAAAGTTGGCAAAACCTTGTTTTGGAAATTGTTACCTGAAATGGAGATTATAATTAGTGTGTGATTTGGATTTATAAGAATAATTTTTTATTTTTTAAAATTTGATAACTAAAAATCTGTACAAAAATTTATTTGTGCCAGAAAAACAAACAACCATGTTTGTTTGGACCTTCTCTCTCTCTCTCTCTCTCTCTCTCTCTCTCTATATATATATATATATATTTCAGAATGGATCTTCTACATGATGAGGGTGCATCAGGTATCATGCACATCATAATGGCATATCCTCTGAAGCTCCTCAACTGAAACATAGTTATTTGTGCCAGAAAAACAATCTTTAAAGAGCTTCAGAAAAGATAGACGACCGGACATAAATTATTAATAGTAGATAGTTCTAATCTATTCTCACTTGATCTTATAAAAATGTATTATTAATTATTAAAAATAATATATTAATATATTACAAATAAATTTTAACTTGGTCATTTTTTATTAAAATAGTCTAAGAAAAATTTACGTATTAAATGAATTAAGCTCATTTAATAATTTCTTAACAAATTTTGTTTCAAACACTAATTTTGCACTGCTCATGATAGAATTATTCTACACGTTTCTTCTAAATTTTAAAAAAATATTGCTTAGTTTTAAAATTATTGATATGCAAACAAAAAATTAAATAAAATTAATATAATATTAATTATTTACTTACGTGTTAACTTAGGGATTAATCCCGTACTAGTAGTCTCAAAACCATGTACGGAGTAATAGTTTTTATTGAAATGAACTTTTTCATTTGGCAAGGCCGCAAGTTTTGGGCTTTCACTCGAGCTACAAATGAACTTCACGTGACATGTACTTTTATGGGGGCTTTATTTGCTTTTGCTTTGAAGTTACACACACTTTTACAGTTTCAAAATACATTATTTCACTGACAAAATAGTAGAAAAAAGGTCCGTTCTAGAATCTAAATACCTTTTTTCTATATTTGAAATTTAGTAAAATATAAAATTAATTTAGTTAATGCATCCAAAGGAATATGCTCTACAACCTTAGATTTACATTTAGATTTAGGTGTGTACGTCACTTTGCCTTCGTCCATAATTTACAGCCACGATATCAGTCACGACATAAGGAATTTTAACAAACAATTATCTATATATATATATAATATATATTAGTAAATTCGATCCATTCATGAATCAATAAATAATATATGCCATATGTATAAAAAACAAAAAAAATTATATATATATATATATATATATATATATAGACTGTATCTATGTGTGTGGCAAGAATCAGGTGGTTTAATCATAAAAGCATTCACAAGAAAAGTGGTTGAAGAGTGGGACCCATAAAGCTTTAGCCTGGCATCCCATAAATCATATGACCACTCCCATTTATACCATATTTTTAGTTTAGCAAACTACGCAAAGCAGAGTTTGCAAGCACCAGAAACCAAACTCTATCCACTTCCTCTCTCTCTCCGCTTAAGGTCTGGTATGGTTTTTTGCTAGTTACAGTCACGGAGTGCGTGGGACCTACCCCTGCAACATGTTCCCAGATGGTGTTGATATGGGGTCCCACCTACCCAAAGTGCACTAATTTGTCAGCTTCCACCACCCGACGTACACGCCAAGGACATGAGGATATTCCTTTCCATGTCATACGTACAAACATGATACTACTGTTGCAATTACTTTTACCAATTTTAATTTGTTGAAATAAAGTGATACTACCATTGCATAAATATATATACATATATATAAAAGATTGTTAAATTGGTAATTTTAGAATAATTAAAAATAAAAAGGTGAACTTTTAATTTGAAACAGAAATAGTATATGTTATTAAACTCATAATAACCAATTAAATTTAAATGAAGAAACTATATATAATTGCTTACATTTGATAGCTAGTAAAGTTGCTATATATCATAAGTAAACAAACAACATACATACAGATCTTAAAATAAAACATACTTGTTTGAATTCACTATTAATTTATTTGATGAGTTCGATCTTCACTAAATAAAATGGAATCATTAGCATATATTCATGTATAATCGATCAACTTTGTTTCAGATGCATGAATTGAGTTATGTCCTTTCATATTCATTCCCTCACATTACCATGAATGTAAACTGATTAATTAATAATACATAAGGACGGAATCAAACAGTTTTTAATAAATCAATCACAAGGATAACTTTAAAAAATGGCTTCATTCGAATAATTACCTAAAATTTACGTGACATCTCCACTTATATTATGTATATTAAACGCAATGTCATCCACAATTAAACAATATTTACTTTTGCCAAAGTGGGATTACCACCACTTTAATTTGATTGTTTTTTGTTATTTTTGGCTGCTTAACTATTTGAAAATGAAGTGGGTTACCACCACCATTACAATTGCTTTTTGGTTGATCTTATTTTCCAAACAGCTTTATCTTTGTTTTCAAATATTGTTATTATAAAAATTGATTAAATAAATATCTCCCAAAGCTTTAAAGAAGAGAATAGGATCATTATCTTGATACTTATATTTGTTTTAGTAGATTACACTTGTCCTATAGATATAGGTACATATATAATAGAAGATATGGTGGATATATATATATAGGGCATTTGAGTGGGAATGGCAGTGAGGTACCATGGTAGGGATTGAGGCTACTTGTTTTTTCCTTCACTTTAATGAAAGCCTACATCTCTACTGGTAATCTAAGAACAAGAGAAGGGCCACCTATTTCGATTGATTGGGATAATGTTGGAATATGTTGGCACAACTCATAATGTGTAACAAAGAAAGAAAGAAAAAGATGAGCACATGTTCTCTCTGGTGGATATATATTTTGTGTCTTTTTATTATATGCTTTCAGACAACATTAATTCGTTTCTTATAGTGTAATTATGAAGTGCATGCATGTGAATGCAGAATAGGTTGGTGAAATATTAAAGAGGGTGGTTATTTTTATTTATAAATGGCTTGAAGTTACTCGAGTTTTTGCCATTTGAAACAAAAAGATGCCCTCACTATTGTCAATGTTAGTGCACCCAAATTAAACACTTGCTTTGTATATCTATTGATGTAATTTTCAAAATTATTAGAGAAATTTTTTTTTTTTTTTTTTATAAAAAATAAAAAATAAAAATTTGAAGCTAAAGAAATGATGCAATTATCCACATAACAAAAAATGTGTATGTCTATTGGTTCATTTTTCTTCAAGATGGTAATTAAAAAGAGCAATGATAGGGAATCTGACACTCAGATACAGACTAAATTTATGTACGTAAGGGATGACGTCATGATGACATTAATATATTTAATGACGTCACACTCACATAAATCAGTCGAATACATCTGACTTTAAAAGTACTTATCTTATTCAAGGGAAGTTCACTCGGCAACACTATGAGAAACACTTCAACAATATGTAACAGTTGTAGGTATTTGTTTTCTGGATCAAATATATATATTTCAAATTATTATTTTTTTTTTAAAAAAAAAAAAAATTGAAGTTAAAGAAATGATGGAATTATCCACATAAAAAAAAAAAGTGTAAGTCTATTGGTTCATTTTTCTTCAAAGATGGTAATTAAAAAGAGTAATGATAGGGAATCTGACACTGACACATCCAACTAAATTTATGTGCGTAAGGTATGACGTCATGATGACATCAATATATTTAATGACGTCACACTCACATAAATCAGTCGAATACATCCGACTTTCAAAGTACTTATCTTATTCAAGGGAAGTTCACTCGGCAACATTATGAAAAACACTTCAACAATATGTAACAGTTGTAGGTGTTTGTTTTCTTGATCGAATATATATAAATGGGAATATCACTAAACAATGTGAGGAATACAAAAGAAAGGATTGAGCGAGAAAAAATCAGTCCAACTTTGGGGATTGAAGCGGAGGTAGAAAAGAACGATTACTAGAATCTGGCGGAGACCGACCATAGATCCTGAGCTCATGATCTACTCCTTTGTTCTGGCCTTCTCTATTCCTTCAGCCTCCTTTTTTTAGCCCTAGATCACTAGCCTTTTACCCATTCGGCCCATGGATAAAGTGACTCAAGGCCTATGTCCCTATGTGGGTCATGATGCCCTAATTTCGACTTTTCCGGACCTGTTGCCAGGTCGACGTATATTTTTTACACCCTTTAGTGCCTATACTGCCAAAAGCAGGTGTGGCCCTCATTGAGTGTGGTTTGGCCTATTAGAGGGTGATGTAAGGGTCTCTGCACTTATTCCAAGCCGCCTTTTCGCTTTTCCCTAAGTTAGGCCTGCTATCGCAAGACTCGAAGCTAATCTTCCATCCTCTTTTTCAAAAATCCCTTAAGCATTCCCAATGGCTCTAAAGAGTCCTACCACTACTCTTCATTGTTAGATCCATCAATCGGCGATTGACCTGGTCGGATCGAGGTTCTAGGTCTATCGGTTAATAGATTGTGGCTTGGTCGGATCAAGGTTCTAGGTCTATCGGTTAATAGATTGTGGCTTGGTCGGATCAAGGTTCTAGGTTTATCGATTGACAGTTAGTGGCTTGGTCGGATCGAGGTTTTAGGCCCATCGATTGACAGTTTGTAGCGTGGTTGGATCGAGGTCTAGGCGCCTTGATCGACAGTGTGTGGTCTGTCGGATTGAGGTTCTAGGCCCATCGATTAATAGTCTGTGGCTTGGTCGGATCGAGATTCTAGGCCATCGATCGACAGTTTGGGGTTTGGTCAGATCGAGGTTCTTGGCTCATCAATTGACAGTCTGGGGCTTAGTTAGATCGAGGTTCTTGGCTTATCGATCGACAGTCTGGTCGGATCGAGGTTTTAGGCCTATCGATTAACCGTATGTAGCTTGGTTGGATTGAGGTTTTAGATCCGCTGATAGACAGTTTTCAAGTTTCTCATCATGGGCCTATCGACTGGCTGTTAATGTTTTTGCTCAATTGGCTATATATCGACACAGTGTTGACCACTTTTGCCTTATTCTTACTTTCTTTTAAAGCTGGCACCTTTGACTTTTAATGACGTGGCATAACTTATATCCACAAGTGTCATATAACATATTTATATTAACGATACAATTCTCATGTAGTATTGCGTAATATTGTCACTTACATATTTATATAATTATTATATTATTATTAAAAATTATTGCATTAACGATTTAAAATTATTGTGTTGTGCCTTAGTTACGTGACTCCTGTTGAACGGCGAAAATGACACATGATAGGATCGTGATTCACTGATTCATGACAAAAGCAACTCATTAATCCTCTCTCTGTGTGTGAACGCGCGGTCAATTGGTCGCTAATTTAATTTGATATGACATGCTTAGGTATGTAGATTGCATGCAGTTAAAAACTAGTTTACGTAATTAAGCAGGACTATCATTGTCATTGTGGAGAACAAGAACAAGCAATAAAGAGATAAAACTTAGTCTCCGTGCCTTGATAAAATTGTTGATAATTAATGTTAAAAATTCCACGCAGATGATTTGTCTTTTGTTCATGGTGATGCATATAACAAGCTTCTTAGAGGTGCCAATGAATGATGATAATACACACGCACGCACGCACACACACGCACACACACACACATATATATACATATTTAATGAGGAGCTGACATGTATCCAATCTAATTTGAGAATATCTGTTTCGCAATGCTGTCAAAATTTTCATTATGAAGTTGGAGGTACCTAGTTGCTTATCTACTCTCTCTCTCTAAAGCAAATAAACATACTTTTAAAGTAAGTTGGATTCTTATGCTTTGTTTGCTTGTAGTTCTAGGTGACCTCATTAAGCAATCAAACAAATAATGATAGATGATCAGAAACTCGAGTCTCCCAACTTGGATTTTGGATGATGAATATTCTTTCCCGGCCCTAGCTAGTTCAACATGGAGTTTGGGTAATTATAATTAAGCATCATTGGACCAAACGAAAAATATGATATATTTCCAAAGAAGAGAAAAGACCTTAGTTAGGACACTCAAAATATCAACAGCGAGGCTCAAGTATCTTCCATGGATGCTATGGAAAACGATAGGAGAAGATAAAATCAGCACCATGTTAAATTTATATATAGGTGAATGAATAATATTTTGTCTATATTCTGAAAAATTAAGTTTCTTTTTTTAGCATGGGTGTTTCTAGAATATCACTCAACTTATAATTCAATTGGTATAATCTTCCCCCCTTCAAAACAGAGAGGGATCGAGTCTCACAGTTAACATTTGTTAATGGAGTATTTTTATTTATTTATAAATTATGGTTTTTGTTTGCGATGTGACCTGTATTTGCAAAAACTTAATAGTTTAGAGTAGATTTTTTGCATTTTATCCCATATAATATTATAGCATTTTCATTATATTTTGAAAATCTAACAACAATTTTTTTGTCTTTTTTTTCCGAAGGTGAGTAGAAACCAGGCATCCCAATGACTACTGATTGAACCCCTGCCTCCCCTTCGAGGGGAGTAGAAGTTGTTCCGGGTCATTTGGTTTTTGGTGTATAATAGCAATTGACATTACAAATCTTTTTGAATAATTTATTTTTTCTTTTACCAATTTAATAGTTTAGAGATTTTTGTTTGCAAAATGGTGATAGGTTATAAAAGTTTTTTTTTTTTTTAAAGTTATATCTTAAAATAAATTGATGGTTCGTAGAGCATTTTCAAGTCCTTATCTTGGGTCAATTATTAGTTCGTTGCCCCCTAAAGCAACAAACGTCAAGCATTTGAAATTGTTGGAAAAACCCGGTTTAGTTTCCCTTCACGAGAACCTAGCATGAAGATTAAGCGTAGAGAACCAGAACACTTATGGAGTATATAATACACCATATACCTACGTGTCCATTATTGCAGACCACGAAAGTCAATGTATATTGACATAGAAAGTGGTATACGTTGGAGATAATGTTCACCTTTTTCTACGAGTAGTGTTTGGAAATTAAGAAAATGTTTAATGGTACAATATATTGTCTTAATCAGAATAAGTTTTAGCGTGATTCTTACTAAGGCCACTTGGTTATGTTGGTGTGGCTCCCACTCCCACTCCCCTTATTTTCGTCGTCAAGAATCATATTAAGCATTTTCTGTCAACCTAACTGACATGTCCAAATCGACTGTAAAATTAAAGAGATTTCTGGCTTCACATGGCAATGCCATTTCATATATCATTTCATATATTGACTCCATGACGTCGAGGTCTATGTAATAATAATGTAAGTACCTTCATCATGTCACCTTAGGCCAGTACTTCTTAGTTGCGTTTGGAACCGAAATTTGATGGTGAATATGAGATGTTCCAGAAAATTTTATACCATGGTCAACCAATAAAAAATAAAAAAATCATTGCGTTATTATTTAAGCAGTACAAGTCTTTCTTTGCCCTCATTGCTAAGTAGTTTCTAATTGAAAGTTATAAATTTTTTTAATAAATGATATATTTAAAAATTCGTTCTCTATCACTATCACTATCACTGTAATAAAAAAAAATTAAAAATTACACTTTTAAAAAATTAAATCCAGAAACACTTTCATACTAATTATAATGACTAAAAAATAAAAATAAAAATATTATGAAGCGTCAACACGTGTAATTGGTTCAATAAATCACACAGGAGGGACAGTAGCGTCCCTAGCCGTCCTCTTACATAATTGTATAACAATGCATGAAAATGGAATATTTCGATAGATATTTGTAGTGATACTTCAATTTAAAAGTTCTCAAAAATTAAGAAATAAAATATTGTAAGTGTTAATGTTTTTACTTGGTCATTAATTTTTGCAAACATCCTTGTAATTTGGATTTTCATAGGTTTACATAATAAAGAGACCAGATAGTTTTTATTTTGTGTTGTCGTTGTTTTGCGGCTGTGTGTGTGTGTGAGAGAGAGAGAGAAAGAGAGAGAGAGAGATTTGATAGAAAGTTGTGGAGGATGAGTCAGTAATCAGCATATATCTGGTAGTGATTGAAAAGAAACGAAGGGAATTTTGGTTCCAAGTGGGTAGACACGTGATTGTGACTTGTCCATCCAGTTTATATGGTGCGCACCACCACCACCACCACCACCACTTAGGCCCGCCACACCCAGCTCCTGCCCGGGTCGCCCTTAAATTCCAGGCCTCAATGCATCAATTAATGCACCTAAAACTTTTCAATTGAACCGAGTAGTTGCACCCTATTTTGTATTACTTACTGTTTGTTTATTTATTGTTTTTTTTTTTTGCGCAAATTACCCTTTAATCATTCATATTGACCAATCTTGTTCATGAAAATTCCAAAATTACCATCCTCACGTTAGAGTCCGGGACAGCTCCGAGTAGATTCTTCCATCATTTGCAGACACCAAATGAGATAAACAAAGATAACAATTGCAGACACCAAATGAGGATGCGGTTGCATAGATGACGTTTGGAGTTCATGAAATCAAACTGGGTTTCGTTGCTTGGAGCTCAAAGCTCTCATATGTTTTGCATGGACATTTGCAGTTCTCTGGAGAGAAGTGTACAGAACGAACTCACCAATAACAATGGAGCTCTTGCTCGTCGCCGGTTGGGTTGATGAAATTCTCCGGTCACTTGGTCGCTTCTTGCTCGTCGACAGTTGCCGGGTCCAATGGAGTTTACACTTCTGGGTTTCAGTAGCCAAAGCTTCGAAATGGGGTCGTCTGTTAGAGTTCGGAACTGATGCTGCTTTTTGGGCTTGCCGACGTATGTAGTGGAGCTTTGGAGCTCGCCGGCAATGGTGGTCACTGTTCTGTGCTTTTTGCAATCTTCAATGGAAGGGATATGCATGCTTCGGCTTGGTTCCTGTCTTCAAGAGAGACTAAAATGTTGCAAATCAGTCTTATATGCTTCGGCTCGCCGGAAATGGTGTCAACCAGGGATAGCATTCTCTGTATGTATTAGGAGGGCAATTTTGAAATTTTTATAAACGAAATTGGTCAAAATAGATGATTAGAAAGCAGGTAATTTACACCAGAGCAAATAGTTCAAGATTTTGTGCACCAAAAATATAACAAGGGATTTTTTTTGTACCTTTTAAATTTAAGAGGACAATATTTTTCGCATTTACCCATCAAAAAATTCAAACATTCACGACACGTCATATTAACAATGACAATCAATTGATTTTTTTTAATTTTTTTTTATAATTCTAAGAGATAAAGTTTAACAATTGATTTTTTTATTTTTTTTATAGTTCTAAGAGATAAAGTTTAACAAAAATTTTTGTTAGTATTAATAAAAAAAACAAAATAGCAATTACATATTTATCTGAATCGAATGTCACATAATCAAGTTTATTGAAGCTATTGGGTTCATCATTAAACCAGAGCCTTGAGCTGACATGGAAAGCACAGAATACATATATGGCATTATATAGTGATTGGTTGGTGATAGATAGTACATGAACGTCATGACATCGTATTCTTTTCCTTTTCAGTATGATGACTAAGGTTTACGTGGACAAGAGGACCACCATTGCCATTATAATTAGCTTATGGGTTTGGGTTTGGGTTTGGGTTTGGGTTTGCTCAAGATATAGGACTTGGTGCAAGGTTCAACCTTAAAATGATCTTCCTAAACTCATTTGTAACTTCTAATAACCAAGTCGACCAGTACGGGACATTTCGGAATTATTTGGATGTATTTGGACATTCTAGGATTGATCGGTTCCATGGGAATTGAAAGTTAATTGTGGCTTAATTTTATGTTCGAGGCAGAATATTGGCTTCTCTTGCGACCGATCGTCCTTCTCTTGCGACAGATCGTAGCTACTATTTATGTATTGGTCAATTTTGTGATTCGAACTTGCAACAATCATAACTTATTCATTTCAAATTTAAATAGAGTTATTCTTGAATCCAATTTGAAGGTTTTGAGTCAGATTTTCAATAATACCAATCTGATTTTAAAATTCCCATCTTACTGAGAGATATTTACGTTTTAGTGAGACAATGTCGGGAAATCTTTGAACCGGGAATGGCTGATTGTGGGAAACCATGTCTAAGTTCCTTAGAACCCCTTGGAATGTTACCAAATGATTAAAATAGATTGAATGGATCTCATTTGACTGGGTTAATGTCAACTTATTTGATTCCTTGTGTAAAATAACTATTTTACCCCTAGTGAGCCCTCATGTTCAGATAAGGATCCGGACCTATTTTCTTCACCCGTGAATGACTCGGATCATCTGGGGTCGGGTCGTTACATAAGTATCTTGTTATTGGGTTGGTATTGGTTAGAGATGATCTTTTTATCGATTCTTTGTTGGGTTGTAAAAGAGAGGACTAGCTCGTGAATTTAACCTAATTTAACCTACATTTTGATGATTTTAGGCTCTAGACAGTTTCGGCCACATAATTGAATATTTCGTTCATCGTAGTTTGGTCTTCATCATTCATTCTTTCTAGTCTATTTCTGTGTAGATATTATTATTTTATTTTCTAGATTTTTATGGGTTATGGATTTGGATTTAGGGGTCCTTGATTTACGGGAATCCGGAATTGTATCAATTGAGGTTTTATGAATTTAAGGTTTTATTTAATGCTAATATTCCTTCCATTTTTTTTATTTATTGAAAAATGATTCTTGCACCGAATAGTTGTAGTGAATTGCTAGACCTACTCTTTTAATTGGTCAATTATACAACAAATAAGAAAGTGGAGCTCTCCATTTAGTTGTATTTGATATAAATAACCAATTAAAAATTATTTGGTTAGGTAATTAACTGTAAATGTTCGGTGTGAGTATCACTCTACTTTTATTTATTTCATTATTGCATCTTCTATTCTATACTTGTTTATTACCAAGTGTTTGATATCTCTTAATTTTTATGTATAAGGCTGACTAACTTATACGTAGAAATCGGAGTTGTCACAAAAACAATTATAAATAAATAAAAATCATTTACTTAAAAAGTTAGATTCTCGAAAAGGAACACTTTTATTGAGACTGAGAGAATATTTATTTATGTTATTGAAAATTTTCACTAATCAAATATATTTTGTGCATTAATTGTGGCACATAATAAATTATAAGCATATTCTATTATATATGTGTGTGTGCGTGCGCGCGCGCGTTTGGGGGGGGGGGGGGGGGGGGGGTTGTCCACATGCAATGATATTTTAGATTGAAAACAATGTATACACACTTGTTTGGCGTGAAAAGGAAGCCCAAATCCTATGGCTTATCAAGGAAGCTTTCATTCTGTAGCGTATTGAGGAAGCCTTCTATTGGAGCCTATAAAAGGCCATGTTCTCTGCTACTTTGTATGTGTGCTTAATAAAAGCTTTTCACTTCCTCTTTCTTATATTCTCTCTCTCTAAACTCTCACTCAATATTATTCTCTATATATATATATATACACTCACACATATATTTATTATACGTTATCAGCACGGGCTCTATTCATTTGAGATTTGAAGAAGAAACTTTCTCTCCCTATTTCTATCCCAACTATATATCTATTTTGTGATATTAGTTTTGATAGATTGTTGGGTTGGTTTGCTTTATCAAAGAAAATAGTAGTTCTAATTCCAAGGGTAAGAAAATTTGAATTATGGATTATTATTCATAAAATAAATTTGTTCACTTAAATGATATATGTGCTCACACTATGGTCAGTTCTACCACCATTATTATTTAATGATCTATTAATTATGGTCGATCTTACCACCTTTATTATTTAATGATTTATGACCAGTTTTACCACCTTTATTGTTTAATAATTTATTCACTATCGCTGGTTTACCACATTTGTTATTTAAATAATTCATATAATGTTATTATTTCATTTAATGCCATTTTATTTATTTATATAGTATTCTAAATTATATTTTTATATTGTTACATCTAGTTATTCTGAAAATGTCAAACTTAACAAAGTTGGAATTCGTGACTTTGGATATTTTTGGCAAAAATTATTTATCTTGGATTCTGAATGCTCAGATCCATTTAGATGCCATGGGCCTTAAAAACATAATTAAAGAAGAGAATGATGCATCATTACAAGTTAAAGCGAAGACCATGATTTTCCTTCGGTGCCATATTAGTGAGGAGCTAAAAACTGAATATCTCACTGAAAGAGATCCACTATGTTTATGGAACAATTTGAAAGAGAGATATGATCATCAAAAAATAGTTATCCTCCCAAAGGCTCGGGTTGGTTGGCAGCAACTGTAGTTGCAAGATTTTAAAACTGTGACTGAATATAACTCTGCCCTATTTAAAATCAGCTCTATATTGAAATTATGTGGTAATACCATTACTGATGAACTTTTGCTGAAAAAAACATTCACCACATTTCACGCCTCGAATGTGCTCTGACAACAACAATATCGAGAGCGTAGATTTAAAAAATATTCATAGCTGATATCATGTTTACTTGTGGCAGAAAAAAATAATGAGCTTTTATTAAGAAACCATCAGTCTCGTCCAACTGGATCGATACCGATCCCTGAAACTTATGTTGCCTCATCCCGTGGACGTGGACGTGAATGTGGTCGTGGTGGTAGAAATGGCTATAATAATGAATATGGTCGTGGTAAAAATAACTACCACAATAATGAATATGGTCGTGGTAGAAATCATTCTTATTACCGTGAAGGATATCAATCCTCACATTTTCGCAATCAGAAATCCACACCATATTCCTAAAAGAGAGATCATAATGAAATAAAACAAGTAAAAGAGAAGGATGTGGCTTAACCTCCCAAGGCAAATAATAATACTTGTTATCGGTGTGGAATGACAGCGTATTGACAAAACATTTGTCGTACACCTAAGCATCTGGTTGAACTTTACCAAGCCTCAATGAAAGAAAAGGGGAAACAAAAGGAAATGAATTTCATTAATCATGATGAGCCAGTTGACATTACAAATCTGGATGTATTAGATTTTTTTGAGGACCGTGATGGAAAGATAGACTTCCTGATTAGTGATGGAAATGTCCACACCAATTAATCCTATTTTCTTTTCATGTTATGTCTATTATGCTTTTGTTTTCCTTGTATTAAAGTTTTTATCTTCTAGTTTGTATTAAAGTTTCTTTTATTATAAATGTTTCTTTTCTGATAAAGAAATTTGTATGAATAGGAATGGATCTGACTAGTTCCAAAATAAATGGTAAAGACATATTTCTTACAGATAGTGGAATACATACAATCCTTCGAGATCAAAAATATTTTTCTTACCTAACTCTGACAGACTCCAGTGTCAGTACAATATTAGGTCCCACCAACTTGATTGAAGGCTCCGGACGAGCCAACAACATTTTACCACATGATCTCGAAGAAATCTGTTGAGATTTAAAGACTTGCGTCGTAATGGGTATCATATTGAGACCGTAAATGAAAGAAATGTGGAATATCTTTACATTACTTTTATTACCTCATGCAAGAAGCAGATATTAGAAAAACTCCCTGTTTTCTCTTCTTGGTTATACTATACAACCATTAGGACAATTGAGTCCAATGTTGTGATACATAAAAAATCTTGTGACTCAAAACTTTTTATGCTTTGCATGATCGACTTGCTCACCCGGAGAATACAATGATGCGTCGAATTGTTGAAAATTCACATGGACACCCACTAAAGGATCAAAAAATCATCTTACCAAATAATCATCTATGTACCGCCTACTCACAAGGTAAGTTGATTATCAAACCATCCCCTTCAAATGTCATTGTTGAATCTCCCCCATTTATATAACGAATTCATGGGGATATAGGTAGGCCAATTCATCCACCCAGTGGACCATTTCGTTATTTTATGGTCTTAATTGATGCCTCAACACGATGGTTATATGTTTGTCTATTTTCTACTCATAATGTTGCATTTGTTAGATTTCTTGCTCAAATAATCAAATTACGAGCACACTTTCTTGATTACCTAATTAAGACAATCTGTCTTGATAATGCCGCTAAATTTTGTTCTCAAGCTTTTGATGATTATTGCATGTCAGTTGGAATTAATGTTAAACATCCTGTTACATACACTCATACTCAAAATGGTATGGCCGAATCTTTTATTAAAAGACTTTAGTTAATTGGTCGTCCTTTGCTTATGCGAACAAAATTACCTGTTTCTGCTTGGGGTCATGCCATATTACATGCTGCATCATTAGTTGGTATACGACCAACCGCTTATCATAAGTACTCACCATTGCAACTTATTTTCGGTCAACAACCAAATATCTCGCACATACGAGTTTTTGGTTGTGTTGTATATGTTCCAATTACACCACCACAATGCACTAAAATGGGTCCTCGACGTAGACTTGGAATTTATGTTGGTTTTGATTCTCCATCTATTATTAGATATCTTGAACCCCTGACAGGTGATGTCTTTAAAATATGATTTGCTGAATGTCATTTTGATGAGACTGTTTTCCCACCATTATGGGGAGAAAAGGCACAGCAGCAACGTGATCTTACTTGGAATGACCTGGAATTGTCTCATTTTGATTCTCGTACAAATCAATGTGAACGAGAAGTTCAGAGGATCATTCACTTGCAAAATGTTGTAAATCAATTATCTGATGTATTTGCTGATACAAAGAAAGTGATAAAATCACATATACCAGCTGCAAATATTCCAGCACGAATTGCTATCCCTAAGGGACCTACTGTCAATAGTGCAACAAATGCGTCTAAAACACGCCTAAAGCGTGGCAGACCAATCGGTGCAAAATATATTGTCCCTTGTAAGAGGAAACCACAAATAAAAGTTGGAACTCCTGAGAGACCACAAAAGGAGCAATAGATATTATTGATCAATCTAAGATAATAACCTTTGACAAGGCAGAGGCTCTTAATGAGTCTCAAGTACCTTAAAATGATGAAATAATAAATATTGATAAGGCAAAAGCAACAAATAATGATATGGCCCTTGAAGAGACACATGCTCTTGATGAGACAAAGATACTTGAAAATGATGAGATCTCACTAAATTATGAAACGAGATGGAATAAAAATGAAATTGTTGTCAACAACATATTCTCATATGTCGTTGCTCTTGACATTGATAATGAGGATCCGGAATCTCAAAACGTCGAAGAATGTCGACGAAAAAATGATTAGCTAAAATGGAAAGAAACGTTACAAACAGAGCTAAATTCATTAGCTAAACATGAAATTTTGGGGCCAGTAGTCCGACACCTGAGGGTGTTAATTCTGTTAGGTACAAATGGATGTTTGTACAAAAGCGTAATGAGAAAAATAAAATCGTGAGATACAAAGCTCGACTGGTAGTTTAAGGTTTCTCACAAAGACCTGGTTATAGCATATTTATATGGATAGATGCACCCACATTTAGATTCATAATACATTTACATTTAGATTCATACTCCCCTATGATAAATGCACCCACATTTAGATTCATAATACATTTGGCAGTCATAGAAAGATTGCATATGTATCTAATGAACATAGTTACAGCATATTTATATGGATCACTAAATAATCATATTTATATGAAAATCGCAAAAGGATTTAAAATGCCTGAAATAAAACCACGTAATATGTGCTCGATAAAATTACAGCGATCCTTATATGGATTGAAGTAATTTAGATGAATGTGGTACAATCTCCTTAGTGATTACTTACTCAAAGAAGGATATATGAACAATCATATTTATCCATGCATTTTTATTAACAAATCAGAATCTGCTTTTGTTATTATTGCAGTATATGTTGATGATCTAAATCTTGTGGGAACATTAGACGAGATCGAAAAAACGACCACTTATTTAAAGAAAGAATTCAAAATGAAAGATCTCGGAAAGACAAAATTCTGCCTTGGGCTACAGGTTGAACATTTTTTGAGCGATATTTTCATCCATCAATCAACATATACAGAAAAGATTCTGAAACGTTTTCATATAGATAAAGCATATCCATTAAGTTTTCCAATGGTTGTCCGATCACTTGAGATCAAGAAAGATTTTTTTCGTCCTCGAGAGGATGATGAAGAACTCCTTGGTCCTGAAGTGCCCTATCTTAGTGCGATTAGTGCTCTTTTGTATCTTGCAAATTGCACAAGACCTGACGTAATTTTTTCAGTCAGTTTATTAATAAGGTACAGTTCTACACCAACCTGCAGACATTGGAATAGAATCAAACACATATTGCGATATCTTCGTGGCACAACTGATATGGGATTGTTTTATTCAAAAGCACCAAATTCTCAATTAATTGAATATGCAGATGCTGGTTATCTCTCTGACCCACATAAAGCTTATTCACAAACAGAATATGTGTTTATCTGTGGCGGCACTGCTATATCATGGCGATCTTTGAAACAGACAATGATTGCAACTTTTTCAAATCATTCTGAGATACTCGTAATTCATAAAGCAAGCAGGGAATGCTTTTGGTTGAGATCAATGATCCAATATATTTGAACAACATGTGATCTCTCATCAAAAAAAGAAAGTCCAACAGTATTATATGAAGATAATGCGGCATGCATTGCACAGATGAAAGAAGGGTATATTAAAAATGACAAAACCAAGCACATCTCACCAAAATTCTTTTATGCACATGAACTCTAGAAAAAGGGTGATATTGATATTCAGAAGATATGTTCATGGGAAAATTTAGCAAATCTATTCACTAAAACGCTTCCAACGACAACATTCAAGAAGCTAGTACACAATTTTGAAATGCGTCAACTAAAGGATCTTCATAGTTAAACTAATGAGGAGGAACAATTGATCAAAGAGATATTGGCATGCTGTACTCTTTTTCCTTTGTCCAGGTTTTATCCCACTAGTTTTCTTAGCAAGGTTTTAATGAGACAGTTTTAATCTATGCAATACTATTTTCAGATACACAAGAATACTGTACTTTTTTTCTTTCGTTAGATTTTCATCCCACTAGGTTTTTCTTAGCAAGGTTTTAATGAGGCATATTCTTAGTGTAGTGCAGTGGACCCCAAAGGGGAGTGTTACATATATATATGTGTGTGGGGGGGGGGGGGGGGTGGTCCACATGCAATGATATTTTAGATTAAAAACAATGTATACACACTTGTTTGGCGTGAAAAGGAAGCCCAAATCTTATAACTTATCAAGGAAGCTTTCATTCTGTAGCATATTGAGGAAGCCTCATATTGGAGCCTATAAAAGGCCATGTTCTCTGCTGCTTTGTATGTGTGCTTAATAAAAGCTTTTCACTTCCTCTTTCTTATATTCTCTCTCTCTAAACTCTCACTCAATATTATTCTCTCTCTATATAGGTATACACTCACACATATATTTATTACACGTTATCAGCACGAGCTTTATCCATCTGAGATTTGAAGAAAAAGCTTTCTCTCCCTCTTTCTATCCCAACTATATATCTATTTTGTGATATTCGTTTTGATAGATTGTTGGGTTGATTTGATTTATAGAATAAAATAGTAGTTCTGATTCTAAAGGGTAAGAAAATTTTAATTATGGATTGTTGTTTATAAAATAAATTTATTCACTTAAATGATATATGTGCTCACATTATGATCGGTTCTACCACCTTTATTATTTAATGATCTACTAATTATGATCGGTCTTACCACCTTTATTATTTAATGATTTATGACCGATTTTACCGCCTTTATTGTTTAATAATTTATTCACTATGACTGGTTTTACCACATTTGTTATTTAAATAATTCATATTTTGTTATTATTTCATTTAATGCCATTTGTTATTTAAATAAAATCCCCTTCATGTGTTCATATTAGTTTAACCAAGGTCTCAGTTATGTTTTTCCTTTTTTAAGAGGTAGGACTTGCAGCTTCTTGCAACTCTTTAGTTTTTACTTTTTTAATATTTGTAAGAAATTTGGTCTCTAGGGTTTGTTTGGTTATCATGAAATTGATAGAAAGGAAAAGAAAAGGAAAATATTTAACCTTTTAGGAGTTTGGTTAGCGTGACAAAGAAAATTTTCAGGAAAGTAATTTTTTTGCAACTGCTTAATTTTCCTCAAAATTTCTTTTCCTTTTCTTTACTTTCTTTCACTTTTACCTTTCATCAAAAATTACTATATAACCAAACAGATCCTAGAGAAAAGTTTTTAATATTTTTTTCGCTTTAAATTGTAGTGTTGGCAATTTTATAAATTATAATTCGAGCGTGTGTTCTTTTTTTGCATCTCTTCTCTTTTTGGTATTTTTTCTCTAAATAATAATTTATCTTCTTTTTTTTAATTTTATTCTCTGTATCTATACTATTAACAAAAGTATAAAGATTCAAATAAAAATAGATTAAGAATACAATCACAAAAGTGCATCTTAAATAAAAAGAACAGAGAATATAAAAACAAAAGTAAAAGAGTCTTGTATAGTTTAAAGGGTTAATTTCACCTAGACCCCCTAAGGTTGGCGCATATTTCACCTAGATGGAGATTTGGGACCACTTAGACCCCAATTTGTTTTTTGGACCCTGACACAAGGGAATTGACCCATTTACCCTTAAATTTTTAATACAATTTAATACCAAAAAATTTATAATTTTAAAAGGCAAAATTACCCCTGACATTGTACACCTAATGACATTGTACACAAAAAAACCCAAAATAGGCGAACCAAACGGCAAACACAAACCTACACTCTCCTCTGCATCTAACACCCTCAATCGTCTCTGCATCTAACACCCAACACCCTTATCTCCGAACCAAACCTAGCCTCCGTCGTCGTTCCATCTCGCCATCTACCTTAATGATGTAGCTTCCGCCCGTACGAGGAGGTTTTGCCGCTTTTCTAAAATCTCAGTGATTCTCCTACAGAGGTCGCCCGTACGAGAGATCCTCTTTGCCGAAGCTCCTGAGTAGATTCTTGTGACCATTTTTAAAGGCGAAACCAAGTAATTCAATGTGGTAGATCAAACCCTAATTTTCAGAGGCCATTCATTGAAGAACCTTAATTTCAGGTACGATCCTAATCAAACCCTATGTTTCTGTCCCGCTGTTCCCTTCTTATATTGTAGATACTATTTAGAGAGAGAAGAGAGAGAGAAAGGGGTCTTGTCATGGCAGCTTCCTGCTCATGTCTCTGCAAAAAACAGCAGATAGTCACTGAATTCGAGTTAAGTGTGTTTACAATTTACTGGGACTTCAATGTCTCACCATTTCGATTCTTTTCTATATATATATATATATATATATATATATATATATATTTGATTTTTTTTTTTTTTTGTCTTGTGAGTTCTCTGATTCTGCATTTCATTTCATTTTTGTTGTGTGTTATTCAAGTTTGAAATGGCATATGACATATTGCATGATGTTGATGAGGTGATAGAAGTAGTGGTGAGGCAAGAAGAGAATGTTAGTGAAGAGGTCAGTGAAGAAGAAAATGTCGGTGAAGAGATGAGTGGAGAAGAGAACTGTGCGAGTGATGTTGGTGGATCTGAGTATAGTTTTGTGATAGTGATGATGAAGATTGGACTGGTGTTCATGAAGGAGTTGAGAATTTGGGAGATCATAATCTTTAAAACATTGGCTTGGAAAATGAAATTCCAGATGTGAGCAGTGATGGGTTATCTTATTACAGTGACAATCAAGATTTGACCGGAGAAAGTGAGGATGAAATAGAGAGTAATGTAACGAAAGGGAAAGGAAAAAAGCAAACAAGGACCGTGGATTATTTATATAAATCATTGAAGGGGAAGTTGTTCAAATATGCTGAAGGGGGAAAAATTGAATTTGAGAAGGGCCATATTTTTTATGACATCTGCCATTTCAGAGAGGTTTTGGTGGAGTATTCAGTCCAAAAAGGTTTTAACCTTGCTAGGGAAAAAAATGAGACCGGTAGAATTACTTGTCACTGTGCCAACCAAGGCTGCAGTTGGAGAATTCATGCAACTATATTGGCTGATCAGTTGACATATAAGGTGAAGTCTGTAGGCCCAGAGCGCACTTGCATCAGAATAAGTAAGCTCAAGAGTGTGACTGCACATTTTATAGCAAAACAGCTTATGGAGAAGTTTAAAAGGAATCCTGAAATTAGTGTCAAAGATGTGAAAGAAGAAGTTAGAGAAAAATTTCTTGCAATTGTAAGTACTAGTGCTTGTTGGAGGGCTAAAAATGTAGCAAGAGATCAAATTCTAGGGAACCATTCTACTTCATGTAAAAAGCTGTGGAAATATGCAGCTGAGGTAGTTAAAACTAATCCTGGGAGTTTAATTTTTATAAAACCAAGTATAGATGACCCTCCCAAGTTCAAGAGACTTATTTTTATCATTTGCAGCATGTCAAAATGGTTTTATTAATGGTTGCAGACCATTTATTGGTATTGATGGTTGTTTTTTGAAGGGGCCATTTGGGGGTATTTTGATGAGTGCAATAGGACTTGATGGGAATAATGGATTATATCCATTTGCAGTAGCTGTAGTTCAGTCTGAAACTAAAGACAGTTGGAAATGGTTTCTGGATCACTTGCATAAATTCCTAGGTGATACAATAACAACTAATATACCATGGACTTTTATGTCAAATGGTCAAAAGGGCATTTTAACTGCTCTCTCTGAAATTTTTCCGCAAGCAATAACTAGGAGATGTTGCAGGCATATATATGCTAACTTTAGGACACGGTGGCCAGGTGTGAAGTACAAGAAACTATTCTGGGAAGCTGTAAATGCATATAATGAAGAAGATTTCAAAATTGCAATGAGGCAGATTGAGTCAATTAGTCAGGATGCCTTAATTTGGTTGATGGGGCATCCTTTGGAGACATGGACAAGACACAAATTTGATGATAGGGTGAAATGTGACTATGTCACCAATAATTATGTGGAGTCATTTAATTCTTGGCTTGGGAATGTTAGAGCAAAACCAATCACTGCTGTTTTTGAATGTATAAGAACAAAGGTGATGTCCAAATTCAACAAAAAGTTTCGAAGGACAGCAGATTGGACAACAAAAATTAAGAAAAGATTAAACTCAAATATATCCAAAGCTGGTACATGTGAATTGATATGGCCCGCTGAAGGTGTGTATGAGGTAACTGATAATGCAAAACTGAAGAGTTATATTGTTATGCTTGGGGAGAGGACTTGTTGTTGTAGGGAATGGCAAGTGAGTGGAGTTCCTTGTATGCATACATATGCAGCCATTACTACCACAAGGGTGGATATTGAGAAGTTATGTTCAGATTTCTACAACAAGGATACATATACAAAGACTTTCACTCCTTTCATCCACCCCATGCACGATGAAAGTATGTGGACTGAGGTTGACAAACCTGAATTGGATCCTGATCGGTTGGTCAATTAAACATCAACCTTTGCAATAGCACGAATCATTGTAAAATAGGGCTATTGGTCGGGTAAGTCGAACCACTGGGACTGCGCTAATCTATGGCAACCTAAGTGTC
Source organism: Cornus florida (assembly GCF_030987335.1). Lineage (NCBI taxonomy): Eukaryota > Viridiplantae > Streptophyta > Magnoliopsida > Cornales > Cornaceae > Cornus > Cornus florida. The sequence continues at coordinate 82,200,419 of NW_026775580.1, read as the reverse complement.
TAGAGTTATTTTAGAATGATGAAGGGTTTATAGAGGTTTTGTTAGATGTCACTTAAGCTAGGAAATTAAAAGTGTATAAAACAATAAATTGCAAGAATTCAAGGGAGTGAAGTACAAGTAAAGAAGGCTAGGGAAATGAATCCACCTCCATCCCTATACACATGCTAGGTTAAGATTAATTTAAGGGAAAAACAACATATATGATAGTCATGATACATAACAATACTAGGTTGCTATAATATCCTCAAGAAGTTCATTTAAATAGAAAGGCAAGAATAAACCATCAAAGGTTCACATGATCAACTACCTAAACTAAAATGTAGCTTAGAACATGCTTACTAAGTCAAGGATTATCAAGCCCTAATTTAAATGGTGAATGCACATAAAGCTAAGAATCAAGTATAGACCATCAAAGGGAAACCCTAAGCCATGAACTATCTAGGTTCTCCAACTCCATGCCATTAAAACCATTCCATGATCTAACTTCCATTGTCACCATGGAAGTGCAAGCAATATGATTAAGAAAAGTAACCATCCAAGATAAGATGAATAACTCACAATAATCATTTATAAACATTCAACATTCATTACAACAAAAATGAGGCTCTTGATCATGGAAAGACTATCAAAAATACATTGTAATCCCCAAAAATAAACTATACTAACACATGCTTACAAGGGAGGGGTTTCATCACCTCCTTAGATGAGGTTTAGTTGCCCATTGGTAAGCTAGAAGAAGGAAGAAGCATCATCCTCATCTCCATTTTCGTGCACCCTCTTTGGAGCTTGAAGAACAACCTCTTTGCTCTCTTCTCTCTCCTCTAATCTTGTAAGAAATGAAGGATAATGAAAATGTGTGGCTCTCCCCTCTTTATCTAGATAAGAAATCCACCTAAAAAGCTCTCTCTCTCCTCCAAGAAACATCCCCAACCAACTTATAAAGGAAAGCTTCCAAAGTAGGTAAAATCTGAGCACAAGTGGGCTGAGTCGTGTAGAATTCTGCCCTAATTTCAAGTGCTCGAAATAGGGCCTCGAGCACTCGAAAATTGGGCAGAATGCCCTATTCTCTATTTGCTCCGCCCGGACCTACTTTGATGAAATGGCCATAACTTTGTGCTCCAAACTCCGAATGATGAACCGTTTAAATATTTGGAAAGCTAATTCAGAGCTTTAAATACTTCATGTTTTGGTAGAGATCCAATTCTTAAGAATGGTTGGTCGAAAATGAAGATCAAGGCAGAATTTCATTGCTGCCAGGCAATTCTGCGCACCTCTGATAACAAGGCCATAACTCTCTGCTCCGAGCTCCGAATGACAAAACGTTTGAAGATTTAGAAAGCTAATTCAGAGCTCTAAATCTTTCATGTTATGAGGGAAGTCCAGTTCTCGAGTTTGGAAGGTCAAAATGGTGAGCAAAGTCTAAGTTTCACTGCTGCTAGAAATTCAGCTTTTGAGCACATTGTTGATCAAAAATCCACAAGGGCTTATTTTTGCTCCCTTTTTGCAATTAAACCTGAAAATGCATAAAAACACACAAATGAAGATAATCTACAGAATTAAACAAACAACGGACTTAACTAATGCAATTTAGAGCGCTTGAATATACAGTATTCGGCGCTTATCACACCCCCAAACTTACATTTTGCTAGTCCCTTAGCAAAACTACAATGAAAAACTTAATGAAAAGACAACCATGGGCATGCTAGTACAAAAATATCATCCATGGTAAAATGAGATATATACATAGCTCAAAAATAACTTGAAACAGAAAAAGAGCTGGAGATTGGGTCATTGGGAAGACTACCTTGCATATATGAAGCATTGATGCTAAACACATTTCAACATGCATGTATCAACATCATAGTCCATATAAATAACTCAATTGTCATCTCTTAAATGGAAATCAACTCTAACTTCAGTGAAAGTGGATTGGATTCTCAACATGCGGCTTTTACTTTCTTTTCCAATTTCCAAGCACAAGTTTTAAAATCATTGAATTCCTCTTTAAATGAGGTCCTTAAGGCATGATTTTATTTACAATACAACTTTTGTTGCTTGTTGACAATTTATTGTAACTTATAAGCGAAACATAGAATGGTTGTGCAATGCTGAAGTCCCTTAAGCTTTCTAACCAACCTATGTAGCAAGCGTTAGGCCAACAACTCCCAAACCAGATGGCTTTAGGGTGTTAAGTGAAGAGACACTCCAAAGGGCTTAATAGCTCAAGTTGGAAAGGCTCCGAACTCCAGCGAACCATGCTTATTACAATTTTTTTTGAATGACTGTGCAATGTTTAAGTCCTTTAAGCTTTCTAACCAACCCCTGTAGCAAACGTTAGGCCAACATCTCCCAAACCAGATGGCTTTAAGGTGTTAAGTGTAGAGACACTCCAAAGGCTTAATAGCTCCAGTTGGAAAGGCTACGGACGTCAACTGGTCATTATTTTCTTTCCTTCTCAATTTTTTTTTTTTTTTTTTTTAGACAACTTAAATCATGCCAAAGATATTCATCTATTAGGTTCATCAAATCAGATTAACTAGGCCAAGGTCAAGGTCGATCAAGTTGCATGCCTCACAGTTAAGTTTCCAATGTGCATCTGTGCATTGTGAAACTTAAAAGAGTGTCAAATCCAGCGAGAATTTAATTGAGACATTTATACAGACTAATTTGAATCTACATGATCATTTCAACTCAAATTTTCTTTATTTTCAAAAATATCAATTGCTTCTATACACAAAGTTTTAAACATATGCTTCATCTCCGACAAGTGTCAAGTTATACTATCATTGCTTAGCAAAATTATGAAACCAAAAATGCATAAATGCACCCCCAAACTTGAATGTCACATTGTCCTCAATGTGAAAAGACAAGTAAATCAAAATAAGCGCAGAGAGGGTTAAAGAACAATAATACCAAGTGGAGTGACAAAGGCGAAGATGTTCAGCTATGTGAGTGCGCAAAAGCGTTCCCCCAAACATGGACATGAAGACCTATCAAAATACAACTAATGTACACAGGTAAAAATCAAAAAATAAATAAAAAGAAAAACAGGACTTATTTATATATATATATATATATATATATATATATATATATATATATTTATTTATTTATTTATTTATATTCAGTATAGTTATTATTGTTATTATTATTTTATTTACTTATTTATATATATATATTCTTTTTTTATAATAATATTATTATTATTTTTTTTTAGTATTATTAATATTATTTTTTATTATTATTATTTATATATATAAATATATATATAGCAATAAGTATTCCCGCCTGTCACGTCGGTGACCCGGGTTCGTTCCCCGGCAACGGCGCCAAAAATTGATCCGTTGGTCAATTAAACATCAACCTTCATAATAGCACGAATCATTGTAAAATAGGGCTATTGGTCGGGTAAGTCGAACCACTGGGACTGCGCTAATCTATGGCAACCTAAGTGTCTAGAGTCATTTTAGAATGATGAAGGGTTTATAGAGGTTTTGTTGGATGTCACTTATGCTAGGAAATTAAAAGTGCATAAAACAATAAATTGCAAGAATTCAAGGGAGTGAAGTACAAGTAAAGAAGGCTAGGGAAATGAATCCACCTCCATTCCTATACACATGCTAGGTTAAGATTAATTTAAGGGAAAAACAACATATATGATAATCATGATACATAACAATACTAGGTTGCTATAATATCCTCAAGAAGTTCATTTAAATAGAAAGGCAAGAATAAACCATCAAAGGTTCACATGATTAACTACCTAAACTAAAATGTAGCTTAGAACATGCTTACTAAGTCAAGGATTATCAAGCCCTAATTTAAATGGTGAATGCACATAAAGCTAAGAATCAAGTATAGACCATCAAAGGGAAACCCTAAGCCATGAACTATCTAGGTTCTCCAACTCCATGCCATTAAAACCATTCCATGATCTAACTTCCATTGTCACCATGGAAGTGCAAGCAATATGATTAAAAAAAGTAACCATCCAAAACAAGATGAATAACTCACAATAATCATTTATAAACATTCAACATTCATTACAACAAAAATGAGGCTCTTGATCATGGAAAGACTATCAAAAATACATTATAATCCCCAAAAATAAACTATACTAACACATGCTTACAAGGGAGGGGTTTCATCACCTCCCTAGATGAGGTTTAGTTGCCCATTGGTGAGCTAGAAGAAGGAAGAAGCATCATCCTCATCTCCATTTTCGTGCACCCTCTTTGGAGCTTGAAGAACACCCTATTTGCTCTCTTCTCTCTCCTCTAATCTTGTAAGAAATGAAGGATAATGAAAATGTGTGGCTCTCCCCTCTTTATCTAGATAAGAAATCCACCTAAAAAGCTCTCTCTCTCCTCCAAGAAACATCCCCAACCAATTCATAAAGGAAAGCTTCCAAAGTAGGTAAAATCTGAGCACAAGTGGGCTGAGTCGTGTATAATTCTGCCTTAATTTCGAGTGCTCGAAATAGGGCCTCGAGCACTCGAAAATTGGGCAGAATGCCCTATTCTCTATTTGCTCCTCCCGGACCTACTTTGATGAAATGGCCATAACTTTGCGCTCCAAACTCCGAATGACGAACCGTTTGAAGATTTGGAAAGTTAATTCAGAGCTTTAAATACTTTATGTTTTGGTAGAGATCCAATTCTCAAGAATGGTTGGTCGAAAATGAAGATCAAGGCAGAATTTTATTGCTGCCAGGCAGTTCTGCGCACCTCTGGTAACAAGGTCATAACTCTCTGCTCCGAGCTCCGAATGACAAAACGTTTGAAGATTTAGAAAGCTAATTCAGAGCTCTAAATCTTTCATGTTATGAGGGAAGTCCAGTTCTCGAGTTTGGAAGGTCAAAATGGCGAGCAAAATCCAGGTTTCACTGCTGCCAGAAATTCAGCTTTTGAGCACATTGTTGATCAAAAATCCACAAGGGCTTATTTTTGCTCCCTTTTTGCAATTAAACCTGAAAATGCATAAAAACACACAAATGAAGATAATCTACAGAATTAAACAAACAACGGACTTAACTAATGCAATTTAGGGCGCTTGAATATACAGTATTCGGCGCTTATCAGATCCACCAAAGCTTAAAAGACCCTGTGGTAGACCAAGAGTGTCAAGGAAGAAGGAGGATGGTGAAGCAGAAGCAAAGAAAAGGTCAACTATTATGCAATGCAGTGTATGTGGACATTTTGGACACAACAAGAGGAGATGTCAAAAGGCTCCTACTGCAAAACAAGCAAGAGCAACAGCTTTAGGCCCATCATCATCATCAGCAACAGCAGGCCCAAGAGTAGGAGGAAGAAGACATCCACCAAAAAGATCAAAAAGGAATAGAGCAGTAACAGCAGCAACACAAGGCTCTGAGGTATTAAATTCATTGAATAAAGATTTCTTCATTTCAATTTTTTTTTTCTTTTTTTCACATTTCAATAAAGATTTCTTCATTTCAATTTTCATATTAGGCTCCCAGTAAGGCAGCAGCAACAAGAGCAACTCAAACCATATCAACACAAGGCTCTCAGGTATGTAATTCATTTATTGATCCTAATAACAACAAAACACAAAGCTCTCAAGAAAATAATTGTATTGTAATAAATATTTTTTTGTTTCATTTCAGCCTTCATGTTGCACCAGCAGGAAGTAAGAGCTTAACACCATTGAGATGGAATGAATTTGATGACATTTTCTATTTGTGGCAGTTATTTAGTACATTAAGTTTGATATTTGGTATATATGATATTCTGTACTTTAAGTTGGGAGTGTATTGATGTATTTTGAGACTTTATGTTGGGAATGTATTGATATATTTTGAGACTTTAACAGGTATTAATATATTTTGGGAATGTAACAGGTTTTAAAATTTTGCAATCCTCTAACAGGTTCTGATTTACAGGTTTAAAAAAAAATCTGCAACAACAGTATATGCAATTGGACTGTATCAGCATCTGATTTTTAGAGGCTTAAAAAAATTACAATTCTTTTACAGGTTTTAAATTTAAATTAAAATTTGTTGACTAATTACTTTACATGATTGTAACAGTTGCTTTAAAGGCTTTTTAAAAAAAGAAACAGGCTTTTTTTTTTATAACAGGTGTTTTACATGTTAATATTCAAGTAATTAAGAAAGAAATAGGACTGAAAATTTTGAAATTCACTTTTTTGGCAATTAATAAATTAAGAAAGAAATAAGAGTGAAAATTTTGAAATTTACTTTTTTATTAGCAATGGTCATTGTCGAGAAAAAAATAATTTATAGCAGAGGGAACTGTGGTAAGCTCATTTGGGGGTATTTTTGTCATAAAAAACTTGAAGGGTATTTTTGTCATGAAAAGTTTGAAATACACTTTTTTTAAGTCAACATATGGTTAAAAGGGTAGAATTGTCATTTTATACCTAAAAAGTACTACAAATTGGGGTCTAAGTGGTCGTTAAAAATCAAATCTTCATCTAGGTGAAATATGCGCCAACCTCAGGGGGTCAAGCTAAAATTAACCCTAGTTTAAATTATATCATAGTGATAAATTTACTTTTATTTTCAACACTAAAAAAATTGAAAAAGTATATATGAAACAAAATAACAAAGAAATTTGAAACAATAGATGGAAGATCAAATTTTTAAGAGTGTTGTAACATCTAAATTTTGTTATAATTACCCATTTGAAAAGTCAAATCAAAATAAATATGGAGTAATATCTTTCCATAATTATTTTTTTAAGTTTTTAAAAATAATTCTGGCCCCTATACATGTTTAAACTTAAAAAATATATAGAATAATGGAAGGAACATATTATATCTATATATATCAATATATATATATATATATAAGTAGAATTTATATATCTATATATATCATTATTATTTTTAGTGAACCCAAAGTGTCCGGGATGGCACGAACCCTTAGGACCCCTCAACTATCCGACTAATCCCCGAGGAACCGAATCAGGTAAGTCACTACAGGGGCAGGGGAAGTTAGTCACAAAGAACATCCAGCGGGACTTGAACCTCAGACCTTGGGTTTACTAAACTTCAAAATCCAACGAGTATTCGAAGTGTATTATTTTTATTGTTATTGATAATAAAGTTACCCAAACTTTTTTTTACAATTTTTATGTAAATAATTTGAAATAACCAAGAGTTTTGTGTTCTATTGATATTTTTGTCCTAACTTTCAAAGTGGATGATGATGGTTTCAGTCTCCAAATGAGCTAAGTGGATGTGCAAGTGGTGTGTGTAAGTTTCTTACCAATGAAAAAAATAAAAAAATTGTAATTATTTTGGAATTGTCAAAAAAAATTACTAATAATAATTTAATTCTCTTATACTGCGTTAAGTGTGCATTAATGGAATGGGATGCAAGTGAGAAAGGAATGGTCATTCTCATTCTATTATTCGATTGCAAATATGAAATCTTTAAGAATGGACTAAAGTAAAATTTAGAAAATAAGGAATTTCATATTGAATTATCCAAAATACCCCTGCTAATAATTTTTAAAAAATTATTCTATATATATATTTTAAAGAAATGGTGGCACTGGTTGATGGTAGTGGCAAAGGTGGTGGAGGTGGAAAACAATAGTGGTGTAGGTAATGGTCATGGAATGTGATGGTGGCGAAAGGCAATGGGGTGTTGGTAGAAGGTAGTGGTAATGGTGGAACGCAGTAGTGTGGTATTGGTGAAAGATGACAATGGTATGGGTGGTGGTGGTGGAAGACAACAGTGGATGTGGCAGTAGCAGAAGTCAATGGCTGTAGTGGTGGAGGTGGAAGTGGCAATGGTGGTGGTGGTGGAAGAAGACAGTGGATGTGACGGTGGCAGAAGTCAGTGGCGGTAGTGGTAGAAGTGGCAGTGGCGGTGGTGATGGAATACAATGGCGGTAAAGGTGGAAGTGGCGACGACAGTGGTAGAAGGTGGTGGTGGTGATAGAAGTTAGTGGTGAAAAAGGGTATTGGTAGAAGGCAGTGGAGGCGGCGATGGTGTGATGGTGGAAGGCAGTTACAGTAGTGGCGGTGGCGGTGGCAGTGATAACGATGGAAGTGGTGGTGAAATGCGACTCTAGCGGTGACAGTGGTAGTAGTAATGGTGGCGATGGTAACGATGGTGGCAATGATGGTGGTGGAAGGTAGTGGAAGTAGTAGTGGTCGAAGGTGGTAGTGGGTGGAAGGCAGTGACAGTGGTGGTGGCAGCCACAATGGATATGGCGACGATGGTGGCTAAAGGCAGTGGAGATAGCGATGATGTGTTGGTTAAAAATGGCTACGATGGTGACGATTACAGTGACAGTGATGGAAGGTAATGGAGATGGTGGTGATGGTTAAAGTCAGCAATGGTTATGTTCGACCATTCGATTCATAAACCCTCATGGTTATGTTCAACCATTCTTACTTTAACCATTCGTTTGTTTAGTATGTAAGTTTAGTTATTGAATGAATTATTCATTTCAATATTCGACCATTCGCACAAAAAATTACATACCAAACAAACGAATGGTTAAAATAAGATTTTCATTCTATTCATGTACACCAAATGTATCATTATAGTATTAGTGTTAAAGTTAGTTCTATTTTAAATTTTTTTTTTTTTTTAAAAAAAAATGATTTATAAATATATTATTAATTTTAACATTTTATTTTTGTTCTAGCCTTTTTTTTTAATTTTTTGTCTAATTTTACTAAAATAATATTAATATTGATTGTTTTACTAGTGTATTGATAAACACAATGCCATTCGATATTAATCTATATTTAATTTGCCAAAGGGGGATTACCACCACTCTAATTTGTTGTTTTTTGGCTGCTACTCATGTTTAATTTATTGCTTCTTGATTGATAATATTTTCCTAACAACTTATTCTCCGTTTTTGTTTGTTATTAATTATATTTATTGTAAAAATAATTTTTTTACAAAACTCTTTTTGTATAAGGACACTACTACATGATTGTGAAGTAATAAACTAATCACTTGGTACATTTAATATGCCTTCTCGACTCATTAAGGGTAAAACTGTCATTTCCATGGTCATTATATGCTTTAGTTAATGTCTGGGGGTAATTGTGTAATTATATTAAAATATGAGGTCAATGTGCAAATAACAATTCATCTAACCGGGTAGAAGACTTCTTCTAATTGGTTAGGTGAATCCATCTAACTTCCCTTACTGCCCCATTCATCTAACCAGATAAATATCCCTATTTAACTCGTTAAATGATGCCCAATGGTGAAGTGATCAGTTAGATCACCTCTTTAACCTGTACAGACGTGCTATGAAATACATTAAAGATGAAGCTACTCAACAATCAGGCCCTGCTCCTGATGCGGTTTACACACTCATTACCACTATTATCCAACATTTTGTTGGCCCTGAAGGTGCTAATAGTGAACGGAGTCGTGAACTTCTACAAAATCTAAGATGTCCATCTTTAACTCATTTCCGGTGGTATAAAGATGTATTCTTGGCAAAGGTTCTCCAGCTCAATGATGCAAATCATGAGCACTGGAAAGCCAAATTTGTAGATGGTTTACCAACCTTTTTTGCTGAAAGAATCAGGAAAAAGCTTAGAGATATGAATAATGGTATCTCTATCCCTTACAGAAACTATACCTATGGTGGATTGGTCAACATTGTAATCCAGGAAGGTCTAGCTCTCTGTAATGATCTGAAATTACAATCCCAGTTAAAATCCCAAAGATTAACTGGTAGAAAGGAAGTAGGTGAATTTTGTGATCAATTTGCCTATCAAACTCCCTTATCTTATCCTAAACCTAGGAAAAGAAATAAGGTTATGTACTCCTGGTTAATTACCAAATTGATAGAAATATACCATTTTTGGTAAGTAACTTGATTCAGGAGTTGAAGATAATTAGGACCTTCTGATGGAAGAACATCATCATTGGATGATGAAGATGGGATTGCAGATTCTGCTTTTAAAAGAGTAATTTCCAAATCCATCGTAGTCTGAATTTCAACAGGATCAATATAAAGAATTCAGAAGTTGGTATTTCAAAAGTTTTGACAAAATCAATTGCAACTTTTCAAAACCCAATTTTATGAATTTGTACAAGAACGCAAAATGGTTATACCTTTTGTTTCTTGGTTCTACATGACCAATCATTCTCTTGTTAATATCAACATATTGGATGATATTGGATGTTAATATCAACATCTGAAGATAAGGTTTTCCACTCTGTCCATCCTCCCCCTGACCATCTAATTCTAAAAAGAATTGACCCGGACAGTGGTTCTAAAGTGGAAACCAAGGCTTATAGCCAACCGAAAGTAATTGATCCAACTAGTACTGCTACTAGAAAGGACATTACTCACGTTTACAAGCAGAACAATTATACCAATGTTTGCTTACAAACGATAGGGTCCCAGCTTGGGAGAATTGAAACGGGAATCGACACGGTATTAAATACAATTAATACTAAGTGTATTTCTGTAAAAACTTCTCCTCCAGAAGCTTCCTTATCCAAAGCATTGGTGAAACCTGCAATTGAAGTTCAAGGCTTCAATCTGACACATCCTAAGAAGAATGAAGAATTTCTTACTCTTCTTACTCAGAAAATTCAAGGACTTAAAATTCAGACTTTATCCCATGATGAATCTGAAATTGGTTCTGATTCTGAGAATGTGTTACCTCATATTGAGGAAGTCCTTAAGGATCTTACTCAGCTACCTGAGTTCAACAGAATTGTCTATGATAAGAATATCCACTCAAATACAGCCCCTGCTCCGAGTCGATATTATTATCCCAGACCCACACCTCAAGATATCTTGTATGAAGAAGATTATTTTCATACACAAAAATCTTTTCATGGCAAGACCATTTATGAATGGAACATAGATGGCAAATCTGATTATCAGATTTACGAGGTTATTCATCAAATCTTGATGTATAGCCAAGTTTGTAAAATCAACAACAATACTGACCCAACCATTGCTAAGTTTGTCGTTGCTGGTTTTACAGGAATCCTTAAAGGATGGTGGGATAATGTTCTCACTGACATTCAGAAAGCTGAAATCTTTGCTGCCACTAAGATTGTTAAAGATGAAGCTACTCAACAATCAGGCCCTGCTCCTGATGCGGTTTACACACTCATTACCACTATTATCCAACATTTTGTTGGCCCTGAAGGTGCTAATAGTGAACGGAGTCGTGAACTTCTACAAAATCTAAGATGTCCATCTTTAACTCATTTCCGGTGGTATAAAGATGTATTCTTGGCAAAGGTTCTCCAGCTCAATGATGCAAATCATGAGCACTGGAAAGCCAAATTTGTAGATGGTTTACCAACCTTTTTTGCTGAAAGAATCAGGAAAAAGCTTAGAGATATGAATAATGGTATCTCTATCCCTTACAGAAACTATACCTATGGTGGATTGGTCAACATTGTAATCCAGGAAGGTCTAGCTCTCTGTAATGATCTGAAATTACAATCCCAGTTAAAATCCCAAAGATTAACTGGTAGAAAGGAAGTAGGTGAATTTTGTGATCAATTTGCCTATCAAACTCCCTTATCTTATCCTAAACCTAGGAAAAGAAATAAGGTTATGTACTCCTGGTTAATTACCAAATTGATAGAAATATACCATTTTTGGTAAGTAACTTGATTCAGGAGTTGAAGATAATTAGGACCTTCTGATGGAAGAACATCATCATTGGATGATGAAGATGGGATTGCAGATTCTGCTTTTAAAAGAGTAATTTCCAAATCCATCGTAGTCTGACGAGACTTTAATTGACGAATTTCTTCTTTTAAAAGATTAATCTCCATTTTAAGATCAGGGAGATTAGCAGGACGAGAGTTTTGTCCTTGGTGTTCTAATCTGCGTAGAACTTCTTTCATACTGTAATGATATTTATACTATGCAAACCTTAAAGTATTAACAATAATTAACAGCCATGTTACAACCCTCTTCGTCCTCCTCTTCAGGACTACAGGATAACTAGGATTCAGAACTGGTAAAAAATACTGAAGTAGTGGAATGGACCAATGTTCAAAACCAATTGAACAAATGGACTATCCCTCCAGTAAGTGCAAAAAGCATTTACAAAATCGGAATGCTTAATTTAGCTGATCTATGGACTATTAAGACCATGGAACAGACCATGCAATTAAGCAATAAGGATACAATAATTAAATTATTGTCTTCCCGTGACCTTCAGAGGCACATGCATAAATACAAGTATATCCATATAGGTTTAATTCAAATTGCTTTTAAACCTTTAACCTTGTTAGGTATGGATGCCTGCATTCAAGCAACCCTAAGGGATGCTCGATGTCTGAAATTTCACCCTTCTTTGATGGGTGCACTGGAAACCAGTCTATGTCATGGACCGGTTTATTTTGATGTCTATCCTAGTCTGAATTTATCTTTAACAGATAAAAACATCCATGAGGCAGTTAGTCTTAGGGTACAGACTTATGGATACGATTACTTACCTGGATCGGAAGTGATAAGTGTTTTTTATCGCATCCATTACAAAGTACTTGATACTATGTGTCCCAAGGCCATACGCAAAGACTCTAAAGGAGTAACAGCGTTATGGGATACTAACATGTACACATCAAATGTTGCCACAAAAAGGATGATTCCTTAGAGTGAGATAACATTTCCTGAACACTGGACGATTTCTAATGCCGTCCCAGCACAGCCAATTGCTAATCATAGCTTAGACTGTGTTATTCAGGATCAGGATGGTGATGTTTTTCTGAATTTCAGAAAATCCATCAATCTATCCAGATCGACATCATCTAAAGGAAGTCATCTTCCTTATCGTGTTTCTTGTCCTCCTTCTCGACATTCGATCTCTTCAAATTACCATAAAGAAGGACTCCCTGAAGCAGTTGATTCCAAGCTCAAGCTGAAAGGAATACAACAATCTCCGAATCAAATTCCAAGAGGAGTTTACGAGAAAGCACCAATAGGTATGTCTCGTCGCCAATTTGGAATTGAATTCAGCCCAACTCCATCTGAAATGGGAATCGGAAATGAATCTGTCAAGGATCAGTTTGACGATCCCACAGACATTAATGACCCACATGAATATTAGTTTTAATGGATTTTGTCACTGATAGAATTGCCATTAATGCTGAATTTCAACAGGATCAATATAAAGAATTCAGAAGTTGGTATTTCAAAAGTTTTGACAAAATCAATTGCAACTTTTCAAAACCCAATTTTATGAATTTGTACAAGAACGCAAAATGGTTATACCTTTTGTTTCTTGGTTCTACATGACCAATCATTCTCTTGTTAATATCAACATATTGGATGATATTGGATGTTAATATCAACATCTGAAGATAAGGTTTTCCACTCTGTCCATCCTCCCCCTGACCATCTAATTCTAAAAAGAATTGACCCGGACAGTGGTTCTAAAGTGGAAACCAAGGCTTATAGCCAACCGAAAGTAATTGATCCAACTAGTACTGCTACTAGAAAGGACATTACTCACGTTTACAAGCAGAACAATTATACCAATGTTTGCTTACAAACGATAGGGTCCCAGCTTGGGAGAATTGAAACGGGAATCGACACGGTATTAAATACAATTAATACTAAGTGTATTTCTGTAAAAACTTCTCCTCCAGAAGCTTCCTTATCCAAAGCATTGGTGAAACCTGCAATTGAAGTTCAAGGCTTCAATCTGACACATCCTAAGAAGAATGAAGAATTTCTTACTCTTCTTACTCAGAAAATTCAAGGACTTAAAATTCAGACTTTATCCCATGATGAATCTGAAATTGGTTCTGATTCTGAGAATGTGTTACCTCATATTGAGGAAGTCCTTAAGGATCTTACTCAGCTACCTGAGTTCAACAGAATTGTCTATGATAAGAATATCCACTCAAATACAGCCCCTGCTCCGAGTCGATATTATTATCCCAGACCCACACCTCAAGATATCTTGTATGAAGAAGATTATTTTCATACACAAAAATCTTTTCATGGCAAGACCATTTATGAATGGAACATAGATGGCAAATCTGATTATCAGATTTACGAGGTTATTCATCAAATCTTGATGTATAGCCAAGTTTGTAAAATCAACAACAATACTGACCCAACCATTGCTAAGTTTGTCGTTGCTGGTTTTACAGGAATCCTTAAAGGATGGTGGGATAATGTTCTCACTGACATTCAGAAAGCTGAAATCTTTGCTGCCACTAAGATTGTTAAAGATGAAGCTACTCAACAATCAGGCCCTGCTCCTGATGCGGTTTACACACTCATTACCACTATTATCCAACATTTTGTTGGCCCTGAAGGTGCTAATAGTGAACGGAGTCGTGAACTTCTACAAAATCTAAGATGTCCATCTTTAACTCATTTCCGGTGGTATAAAGATGTATTCTTGGCAAAGGTTCTCCAGCTCAATGATGCAAATCATGAGCACTGGAAAGCCAAATTTGTAGATGGTTTACCAACCTTTTTTGCTGAAAGAATCAGGAAAAAGCTTAGAGATATGAATAATGGTATCTCTATCCCTTACAGAAACTATACCTATGGTGGATTGGTCAACATTGTAATCCAGGAAGGTCTAGCTCTCTGTAATGATCTGAAATTACAATCCCAGTTAAAATCCCAAAGATTAACTGGTAGAAAGGAAGTAGGTGAATTTTGTGATCAATTTGCCTATCAAACTCCCTTATCTTATCCTAAACCTAGGAAAAGAAATAAGGTTATGTACTCCTGGTTAATTACCAAATTGATAGAAATATACCATTTTTGGTAAGTAACTTGATTCAGGAGTTGAAGATAATTAGGACCTTCTGATGGAAGAACATCATCATTGGATGATGAAGATGGGATTGCAGATTCTGCTTTTAAAAGAGTAATTTCCAAATCCATCGTAGTCTGACGAGACTTTAATTGACGAATTTCTTCTTTTAAAAGATTAATCTCCATTTTAAGATCAGGGAGATTAGCAGGACGAGAGTTTTGTCCTTGGTGTTCTAATCTGCGTAGAACTTCTTTCATACTGTAATGATATTTATACTATGCAAACCTTAAAGTATTAACAATAATTAACAGCCATGTTACAACCCTCTTCGTCCTCCTCTTCAGGACTACAGGATAACTAGGATTCAGAACTGGTAAAAAATACTGAAGTAGTGGAATGGACCAATGTTCAAAACCAATTGAACAAATGGACTATCCCTCCAGTAAGTGCAAAAAGCATTTACAAAATCGGAATGCTTAATTTAGCTGATCTATGGACTATTAAGACCATGGAACAGACCATGCAATTAAGCAATAAGGATACAATAATTAAATTATTGTCTTCCCGTGACCTTCAGAGGCACATGCATAAATACAAGTATATCCATATAGGTTTAATTCAAATTGCTTTTAAACCTTTAACCTTGTTAGGTATGGATGCCTGCATTCAAGCAACCCTAAGGGATGCTCGATGTCTGAAATTTCACCCTTCTTTGATGGGTGCACTGGAAACCAGTCTATGTCATGGACCGGTTTATTTTGATGTCTATCCTAGTCTGAATTTATCTTTAACAGATAAAAACATCCATGAGGCAGTTAGTCTTAGGGTACAGACTTATGGATACGATTACTTACCTGGATCGGAAGTGATAAGTGTTTTTTATCGCATCCATTACAAAGTACTTGATACTATGTGTCCCAAGGCCATACGCAAAGACTCTAAAGGAGTAACAGCGTTATGGGATACTAACATGTACACATCAAATGTTGCCACAAAAAGGATGATTCCTTAGAGTGAGATAACATTTCCTGAACACTGGACGATTTCTAATGCCGTCCCAGCACAGCCAATTGCTAATCATAGCTTAGACTGTGTTATTCAGGATCAGGATGGTGATGTTTTTCTGAATTTCAGAAAATCCATCAATCTATCCAGATCGACATCATCTAAAGGAAGTCATCTTCCTTATCGTGTTTCTTGTCCTCCTTCTCGACATTCGATCTCTTCAAATTACCATAAAGAAGGACTCCCTGAAGCAGTTGATTCCAAGCTCAAGCTGAAAGGAATACAACAATCTCCGAATCAAATTCCAAGAGGAGTTTACGAGAAAGCACCAATAGGTATGTCTCGTCGCCAATTTGGAATTGAATTCAGCCCAACTCCATCTGAAATGGGAATCGGAAATGAATCTGTCAAGGATCAGTTTGACGATCCCACAGACATTAATGACCCACATGAATATTAGTTTTAATGGATTTTGTCACTGATAGAATTGCCATTAATGCTGAATTTCAACAGGATCAATATAAAGAATTCAGAAGTTGGTATTTCAAAAGTTTTGACAAAATCAATTGCAACTTTTCAAAACCCAATTTTATGAATTTGTACAAGAACGCAAAATGGTTATACCTTTTGTTTCTTGGTTCTACATGACCAATCATTCTCTTGTTAATATCAACATATTGGATGATATTGGATGTTAATATCAACATCTGAAGATAAGGTTTTCCACTCTGTCCATCCTCCCCCTGACCATCTAATTCTAAAAAGAATTGACCCGGACAGTGGTTCTAAAGTGGAAACCAAGGCTTATAGCCAACCGAAAGTAATTGATCCAACTAGTACTGCTACTAGAAAGGACATTACTCACGTTTACAAGCAGAACAATTATACCAATGTTTGCTTACAAACGATAGGGTCCCAGCTTGGGAGAATTGAAACGGGAATCGACACGGTATTAAATACAATTAATACTAAGTGTATTTCTGTAAAAACTTCTCCTCCAGAAGCTTCCTTATCCAAAGCATTGGTGAAACCTGCAATTGAAGTTCAAGGCTTCAATCTGACACATCCTAAGAAGAATGAAGAATTTCTTACTCTTCTTACTCAGAAAATTCAAGGACTTAAAATTCAGACTTTATCCCATGATGAATCTGAAATTGGTTCTGATTCTGAGAATGTGTTACCTCATATTGAGGAAGTCCTTAAGGATCTTACTCAGCTACCTGAGTTCAACAGAATCGTCTATGATAAGAATATCCACTCAAATACAGCCCCTGCTCCGAGTCGATATTATTATCCCAGACCCACACCTCAAGATATCTTGTATGAAGAAGATTATTTTCATACACAAAAATCTTTTCATGGCAAGACCATTTATGAATGGAACATAGATGGCAAATCTGATTATCAGATTTACGAGGTTATTCATCAAATCTTGATGTATAGCCAAGTTTGTAAAATCAACAACAATACTGACCCAACCATTGCTAAGTTTGTCGTTGCTGGTTTTACAGGAATCCTTAAAGGATGGTGGGATAATGTTCTCACTGACATTCAGAAAGCTGAAATCTTTGCTGCCACTAAGATTGTTAAAGATGAAGCTACTCAACAATCAGGCCCTGCTCCTGATGCGGTTTACACACTCATTACCACTATTATCCAACATTTTGTTGGCCCTGAAGGTGCTAATAGTGAACGGAGTCGTGAACTTCTACAAAATCTAAGATGTCCATCTTTAACTCATTTCCGGTGGTATAAAGATGTATTCTTGGCAAAGGTTCTCCAGCTCAATGATGCAAATCATGAGCACTGGAAAGCCAAATTTGTAGATGGTTTACCAACCTTTTTTGCTGAAAGAATCAGGAAAAAGCTTAGAGATATGAATAATGGTATCTCTATCCCTTACAGAAACTATACCTATGGTGGATTGGTCAACATTGTAATCCAGGAAGGTCTAGCTCTCTGTAATGATCTGAAATTACAATCCCAGTTAAAATCCCAAAGATTAACTGTTAGAAAGGAAGTAGGTGAATTTTGTGATCAATTTGCCTATCAAACTCCCTTATCTTATCCTAAACCTAGGAAAAGAAATAAGGTTGAAAAACCTTATAAAAGGAAATATTCCAAACGGAAGAATTATTCAAAGGAAAAGGATAATTCGAGGCAGAATACTAAGCCTAAAAGGAGATATACTCCTAAAGCAAAGGGTAAAGGAAAGCCCAAGGCTGAGGCTAAATGTTTCAAATGTGGACGTATTGGCCACTATGCAAACAAGTGCAGAACTAAGGAGAAACTCAGTAGTCTTCACATAGAAGAGGAACTGAGACTTCAATTAAGTAAATTGTTACTTAATACTAGTTCTTCTGAACCAGAATCATCAAGTGATTACGGAGATGTCGTCATGGAATTACAGTCTTCTTCTTCCTCTGAAGCAGAGATTGAAAACCCTAGATGTTCCTGTAATCCTTCACATGATGATTATTATAAGGCAATTGTTGAGATGAATGGGTTAAGCTTAAATGTTTTAACTTCAACTCAACAATCCTTATTGGATCTTACAGATCATATCCAGGATCCTCAAATCAAGATGAAAGTCTTTGAAATAGGTTCTGCTTTGGCACGATCTAATGAGGACACGGATAACCCAGATTTTCTGCGAGCAGAAAATCATTACAGTATGAAAGAAGTTCTACGCAGATTAGAACACCAAGGACAAAACTCTCGTCCTGCTAATCTCCCTAATCTTAAAATGGAGATTAATCTTTTAAAAGAAGAAATTCGTCAATTAAAGTCTCGTCAGACTACGATGGATTTGGAAATTACTCTTTTAAAAGCAAAATCTGCAATCCCATCTTCATCATCCAATGATGATGTTCTTCCATCAGAAGGTCCTAATTATCTTCAACTCCTGAATCAAGTTACTTACCAAAAATGGTATATTTCTATCAATTTGGTAATTAACCAGGAGTACACAATCACTAATGCAATTGCCTTAGTTGATAGTGGTGCAGACATGAACTGCATACAGGAAGGATTGGTTCCTACTCAATATTTTGAGAAAACCACTCAAGGTCTTACCAGTGCAAGTGGTGGTAAGATGCAGATTAAGTATAAGCTTAATCATGTTTTCATTTGTAAAGAAGGTATTTGTCTACCATCTACTTTCTTACTCATCAGAAACATGGCACAACAAGTTATTTTGGGCACTCCCTTTTTAGCTTTGATTATGCCAATTGAGAAAATTGATTCTCATGGAATATACTCTACTTTACATGGCCAGTCAATTACTTTCCAGTTCTTGACCCCACCAGTAAATAAGCATATCAATGCCCTTAAAGATAACATTATCTTTAAGGAAAAGCAACTGAATTATTTGCAACAGGAGGTATCCTCCTTAGCAATTAGTCAAAGATTAGTACAACCCAAAGAGCAACAGAAAATTGAGTCACTACGGCAACACTTTCTAAAGGAAATCTGTAGTGAGATTCCTAATGCTTTTTGGGCCAGAAAGAAGCATATTGTTTCTTTACCCTATGTAAAGGGGTTTACCGATAGCATGATTCCTTCTAAAGCTAGTCCCAGCCACATGAAAGCTGACTACTTGGAATTATGTAAGACTGAAATCAGCTCTTTAATGGCCAAAAAGCTTGTCACTACTAGCTACTCCCCCTGGAGTTGCAGAGCTTTTTATGTCAATAAAAATGCTGAAAAGGAACGAGGAATTCCTCGATTGGTTATTGATTATCGACCACTTAATCTTACTTTAAGTTGGATCCGATACCCAATTCCCAACATCAAAGATCTTTTAGATAGGTTACAATCTGCTGTAATTTTTTCTAAATTTGATCTTAAATCTGGATATTACCAGGTACAAATCACAGAAGAAGATAGGTACAAGACAGCTTTTTGTGTACCCTTCGGACAGTATGAATGAACAGTGATGCCATTTGGGTTAAAAAATGCTCCTTCAGAATTTCAACATATTTTGAATGACATATTTAATTCTTTTACTGAATTTTCTATTGTTTATATTGATGATATTCTCATATTCTCAAAATCAATAGATCAGCATTATAAACACTTGAAAATTTTCAAAGATGTTATTTACCGAAGTGGTTTAGTAGTTTCTGCTCCTAAACTAAAATTGTTTTTAACTAAGGTCAGATTTCTTGGTCATGAAATTTGTGATGGGAAAATTAGACCTATTGATCGCAGTATTGAGTTTGCCTCTAAATTTCCAGATGAAATCAAGGATAAAACTCAACTTCAAAGGTTTCTGGGTAACTTGAATTATATTCGCAGCCACTACAAAAATCTTGCACAGGACACAGCAATTTTGTACACCAGGTTAAGGAAATCTCCTTCCCCATGGACTTTGGATCACACCAAGGCAGTCCAGAAGATTAAACTAAGGGCCAAACAAATTCCTTGCTTAGCTCTAGCCAATTCTTCATGGTTCAAAATTGTGGAAACAGATGCCTCCAATATTGGATACGGTGGTATTCTTAAACAGAAAAATCCAAACACAGGAACAGAGGAGCTGGTTCGCTTCACTTCAGGAACTTGGAAAAATGCACAATTAAATTATTCAACCATAAAAAAGGAAATTCTTTCTTTGGTTAAATGCATTTACAAATTCCAAGATGATTTAATCAATCAGAAATTCTTGTTACGCATTGATTGTAGTGCTGCTAAACAAGTACTGGAAAAAGATGTAAAGAATTTAGTTTCCAAACAAATATTTGCTGGTTGGCAAGCTGATTTATCTGCTTTTGATTTTTCTATTGAATATATTAAAGGCAGTTCTAATTCTTTACCTGATTTTCTAACTCGCGAATTTTTGCAGGGTTCATGAATCAGCCCCCCCATGGGCAGGGCCGGGGTAATACTCCAAAGGCTCGTGGTAAAAATAAGGCTAAGGCCAAGGTGGTTATACCCCTAACTGATGATCAGTTTCCATATCTGGAACATGTTGCTGATCTTCTCAAAACTTCTTCTAAAGGAAGTAGTAGTTCCCAGCAACAACAACAGAAACCAACCATGAAAGAGGTTCTTGAACAAGAAACTCCATGGATACCTAATCAAAGGTACATTCAAACAGCATTGGTACTGGATTCTCAAGATGAGCAATGGATGCCAGATCCTTGGGAAGTAAAATCCAGATATTTCCAAACTCAACAATATGCTGCACCGGATGGTCGCCATAGATATATCTATGAAGCCATTCTTACTGAAACTTCCTCTATGGAAATCAACCACACGAAGCAATTTCCGAATTCCAAAGATAGTCCTCTTACTTATAGTAAAGCTATCTTTAAGAGGCTTATACGGCCTAGTGACTGGGGATTAAATCCCAATTTGCCAAGGAAAATATCCTATGGTCACAGTTACAATTATTGGGATTATATCTCAGCATGGACATATTCGTTCTTTTATCAAAATCCGAAGCATAGGCATTCTTGGTTCTTCAAGATATGTCCTCAATCAGTTAAGGCTGATTTCCCCAACTGGGTTATACCTTGGTGGGCTATATTTGGCCCTGATCTGGATATGTTGCCTGAATCAATCAGCAAATTATATTTGCCATGGCAACAATTTCATCCTCAATTACGAGGATAGGATAATATTCCTGTAGGGAAATCCACCCTATTGTTCTTTACTGAATTTGGAATCCCTTGGATTTGGAAATGGGATTTCCAATGTGGTTATACCACTGACAAGTTACCAGTCCTCCAGAGGATCTTTTATTACAGATGGTGGTCAGGCATGACTCAAGAACCTATACAAGCCCTCCTCCATCAGATCAGAAAGAAAACAATGGAATATATGGATAAGATTCCAAAGTTGACTATTCCGGAACCAGAAATCTTTAACCCCTTTGAACTTGTTAAAGATATGATCAGAAAACAACAACCATTAATTACCGAAACAGATTTAATGGTTAAATGCATGGATTTTATGAGGAATAAATTTGTTAAATCCTTTGAATCCTCTACCCCTACAGTAAGAGATGATGCATCCATGGTATCAGTCTCTAGCCAGACCAGTCAAGATGGAAATCAGTTTTCTTGTCTTGCAGGTTACGCTCAGGATCCCAATGAAGATCTTAATTCCGAAGATGAGATTTCAATAGCAGATTATTGGGATTTGCTCACAGGACATTTGAAGGACAAGATGAATCCACCCAAAAAGTAAAGATTCCTCTTATCCTGCCGACAGAAGAAGCCAAAGAACTTTCCCCCAAAGTCTTTGATTCAACAGTATTTCCTTTATCCGATGTCTACTTTCCATCAGATAAGGAGACAGCACTTAGTGGTGGGCCGACCGACTGCATTATTCCAGCACACGATCCCATGCACTATGCGGACTTCAAATTATTAATTTCAAGTCCATTTTATGTATAAATAGAAGGCAATGTTTCCCTTCAATGCATCTTTCAATTTTCTATTCTCTCTTTTGTAATATTTCTCTGTATTAGCTTGGAAAATTAAATAAAGAAAGTTTTCTATAAGTACTCTTGTTTCCTAATCTTGCGATCCATATTGCATATATTATTCTCGTCATTATTGTCATTATATAATAATTAAATTAAGCAATAAGGATACAATAATTAAATTATTGTCTTCCCGTGACCTTCAGAGGCACATGCATAAATACAAGTATATCCATATAGGTTTAACTCAAATTGCTTTTAAACATTTAACCTTGTTAGGTATGGATGCCTGCATTCAAGCAACCCTAAGGGATGCTCGATGTCTGAAATTTCACCCTTCTTTGATGGGTGCACTGGAAACCAGTCTATGTCATGGACCGGTTTATGGATGTCGTGCACTAGAAAAGCACGAACATGAACACGAGACACGGGTACGACACGACGCGACAAATTTCAAAAAAAAATAAGACACGAATACAGCAAGGATACGCCTCTAAAATTATAAATATATGTATATATATATATACATAATATATAATATATATATAATTATAATTATATATTCAAAATTCACAATACCATAAATCTAACATTTCCCTAAAAAATAGTGCAATAAAAAAAATACTTCAATAAATTAAGAACAAAACAATGTTATCAACAACTTTACAATTTACATTTTACTAACATCCTCAAATATAATTATTCTAATTTTTCTTTGTTTTTCTTACTACGGTCTAAAAATTTATTTAATTCCAGTACTGAGATGAGGAAATCAAATAAAAAAAATAAACATAATGAAATTTTAAAATTTAATAAAATTAGAATCTCAGACAAAAGAGTTAAATTTCTAAAATAAAATTAGGTACCCTATTTTTCTTTAAAAAAAATTAAAAAATATACCTCGCCGTGTTCAATACATGCCCTTTGCATGTCCTAGCCGTGTCTATTAAAAAATAATTTCTGAACAATTTACAAAAGTGTCAGACATATATTCAAGCCTCGAACATGCGTGTCAAATCAACCGGAAAATGAAAGGAAAGGCTGAGCTTAAAAAAAAAATAAAAAAGAAGAAGAAAAGAAGGCAAGAGAGGAAGCTGCGGTAGAGGAAAGGTGAGAAATGAAAAGAAATGGGTAAAACATTTTAGCCATACGATACACAAGTGGGGTCCACTCAACTGTGTGTCCAGGACATAAAACGAAGCAAAAAACGTAAAAAAAAATTCCAAAAATTTGAGAAACCTTAAAAACAAAAAATTTTAAAAATCAAAAAGTTACACAAATCAATCTATATTGTTTAGGATATAATCCTTCAACAAATATGATAATTTCGTTAGATCATATGATCAAAAAAAGGCAAACATTATATTTTACTTTCAAAAGTAGAAATGCATACACTATGTATTAATTTGTTTTAGAAGTACAAAGGCAAACACTATGTATTGGTTTCAATAATAGTAGGCTTTTCAGAAGAAGTATCAAAAGAAATATACTTAGTATACTTGTTAATGTCAAAAAATTTCTCAAACTTAGTTTTATGATTAATCATATGCCAAATACCAAATATATCTTTTCCTGCAATTGTTGCAAAATGTTCAATTGTCAAAAGGTTCGTTCATTGGCCATGACACAATAAGCAAAGTAATCTGCTAGATGATTCTTATCCCTTTGCTGGAACACTATATTACAGTTCCCATTAAACAAGTCTTTTAAAAAATTAATTAACCTAAAAAAACAAACAGACCTATTTGAAAGGGATTAAAATTTTTATATACATTAAAAAAAAAAAAAAAAAAAAAAAAAAAAAAAAAAACCATCAATTAGCTTACGCATAAATCAAGGAAAATTCCTCTTATTCTTGCTTTTTTCATTTACTTGGATCACTGCTTAACATTTCAACAAGGCTCTGACAATTAGAAACAAGAATGACATTATAATATTCTTTACCTAATGTTCATGAAATGGTATGGAACCGTGCCCAAACCCCACAATGATGTGGACCTGAGCTATAAATCAAATATCCCAGGTCAATGTCATCGATAATGCTCAAATAATTTCTCAAAATACATGCCCAGCCACCTTCCCCCACAGATCTCCCATCCTTATATGATATAAGAGGCATCCACGTTAACTTTAATAAAAGGACATTAACATCACAAATGCGGGGATAAATTCCATAATCCTTGCTTCCTATGGAAATTTGTTGCGATAAGCCACCAATCCAAAAAATCCGTGAATCATGTAGAGCCAGTATTTTGGCATCTTACAAAGACTCCTCACAAAACGATTCCATATGTAAAAATCTCCCAACAGATTGCAGATAGTCCTTATAGCCTTTCTCGCCAAACATAAAATAAAAAAATGCACGAGATTTAATATGTAGCCATTCAGGCATACACTAAATAAATAAACATGAAATGCAGTAATACCAAAAAATAATTATGTGCATAAAAAAACATGGTGCGGGTCCAGTGCCGGTACCGTCCAGAACCTTTTGGCTCAAAAAACAGAAAAATATCAAAATGGCCAACAATGCATTTGTAAGTCCTGAACTCAAAAAAATACTCCAACGGATTCTCACAACTGACCCAACACAGCCTACAGTGTCGAACATGCAAAACGAGGCAACAAACTCAAAAAAATCCCAAAAACGAAAAAATATTACGCAAAAAAACCAAAAAACGTTACACAAACCAATTTATATTATTTGAAATATAATCCTCCATCAAGTATAGCTATTTTCGTTACATCATATGATCAAAGAAAGGCAAACACTATGTATTAGTTTGTTTCAGAAGTACAAAGGCAAACACTATTTATTGGTTTCAGTAGTAGTAAACTTTTCAGAAAAAGTATACTTAGTATACTTGTCAATGTCGAAAATTATCTCAGACTTGGTCTTATTATTATTAATCCTATACCAAATATATCTTTTCTGCAATTGTTTCAAATGTCCAGTTGTTGACAGGTTCATTAGCCATTGCACAATAAGTTAAACAATCTACCAAATGATTCTTATCCCTTAAACAGGCTTTTAATAAAATTAATCAACCTAAAAAAACAAACCGACCTATTAAAAAAGGGATTAAAATTTTTATATACATAAAAAGAACAAAATAAGAAACAATTAACTTACGCATAGATCAAGGAAAATCCCTCTTACTTTTGTTTTTTCCATTTACTTGGATCACCGTTTAACATCTCAACAAGGCTCTGGCAATCAGAAATGAGAATGATATTATCATATTCTTTACCTAATGCCTATGAAATGGTATGGAACAGTGCCCAAACCTCACAATGATGTGAATCTAAGGTATAACCAGATATCCTAGTTCAATGTCATCGATAATGCCCAAATAATTTCTCAAAACACATGCCCAGCCACCCTCCCCCGAATCTCTCATCCTCATATGACCTATAAAAGGCATCCACATTACCTTTAATAAAACCTTCTTGTGGGGGCTCTCAACGAAAGGACCAAATTGGTTTCCGCATGATATTAGTAATGAGCACTGAAAAATGCGCATTTAAACCCCTTAAGCTTGAACGTTCTAAATACCTTATCCTATCTTATTTTTCCGTTTTAGTCTAACTTTATGTTATTTCCATTTTCAGGCATTTATCCCCAAAATAAGTTAATCTAACTAAATTAGAGCATAAAAGATACAATCTCAAGCTTAATGGAAGAAAGAAGCAAATTAGTGAAAGGAGACACTCTTTAATCAATCAAACAAAGCTCAGATCGATCACACAATGATAGTTCCAACAATGCCAAGATGGATCGAGCCTTTTGTCCTTATCCTCAGCAAAATACCTTCTTCGATCGATCCAACATTCCTTCGATCAATCCAACATCTTTGATCTTATCCTCACCTACCACTTTTGTCCTCTTCCCAAAAATATCTCAACCTTGTCCTTATTCCAAAAAAGCACCGCCTAGGTTCGATCGATCGAACTACCTCGAGTTGCGTAAAAAGTTGATTTTAAGCCAAATTAAGTATGTACTTGTGATGCAATCATTAGGAAGTCCTAGTGCACGATGTCTAACTATTAGGTGTGACATTTGAGCTACCTATATAAGGATTTTGACTATTCTGCATAAGAAAGTTGGTGAAATTAGAGAAACTTGGTTAGATATTATAAAGAAATATACACAAATTGAGAAAGTTCTTCCTCTCCTCTAGGGTTTCCACCGAGGAAGAAGATCATTTCTAGCATGGAAATAACCCTTGAAGGTTAGATAACAACATCAATGAGTGGCTAAACATCTTCTTGGGGCTAAAGCTAGCCTTAAGCATGTCTTCTAAACTTTGATGCTTTGTAATTAGTGGAGATTAGTGTTGTGATTCTTGTCTTAACCTTTGCTATATATATAAATTTTGTTTCCACCATGATTTGTGTAGTTTAATACTTTCTCCCGAGAGACCACAATTATCACGAGCAAACATATTAATGACGAGGAACGTATTTTTGTTATGCTACTAATAATTGTACTTGTTATGTTATTCTGCCCAAGCCTGGTTAAGGAAGAGTTAAGGAGTGCATAAAACAAAAACAAAAAATATGCTAATGGGGCCGGGTATATTATGTGTAATGATTCCATTATTCACGATAAAATAATAAAAGTAAAGGCCATTCCATTTAAACAAAAGACCCACACCTAAGTTCCATACAAGTAAGTGTCTTTTAATTGGTCTCTTTCGGATTGAGACAAATAATTTTTTTTTTTTTTTTTTTTTTTTTTTTGGTGTTTCATTATTTTGTGGTTGATCAGAGTGCCACACTTCAATATTGGCCAACCCAACCTACTTGGGCTTCTAAAAATGATTCTTCTCTACACAATGCATAACTCTTCCTTCTATTTAATCTCTTTGAATAATATTATAGAGCAGTCAATCAACAAGTTGGACTGCAATTCACAAGTCACCACATTCCCTTAATGAACTATATGATCTCCATGTGCATGGCGCGCGCGCGCACACACACATATATAGACTCCTATAATTCTTTAACTGGTCCAAAAAGTGCCAACAAATCCTATATATTAATCAAGAATATTAACTGCATTATGCTCATTATTTGCTTCTTATGTGCAACAACTTCTTGTACTTTAACCATGTCCATGTGTGGTTTTGGTGCTCATGCAAGCTAACAGGTAAGAATAACTTGATAAATTTATATATTTTTGGGGAAGGTAATAACTTGATTTTTGAAGGACCGAAGTACTAAGCTGCCATAATTTTGGTAGCTTTCCTTCATTTCAGTGGGTATGAAATCGTGAAATTGCTAAGCGATGGGGCCAACTAAGGTCCAAGACATGTGTCAGAAATTTTTTTTTTAGAAAATTGCATTTTTATATGTATATTTTTTAAAAAAAAAATTTTAATTAATCCTCTTAAATTTGAAAAAGTTACATTTTGTATATATAAGGGTAAAGTGCAAAAATATCCTCTAAAACTATATTTTGTACATAAAACCCCCTAAACTATCACATTTTGTTGCAATATACCACAATACCTATACTATGTTTCATTAAATAACCATAATATTCATTCTTATTGAATTACTCTTAAGTTATTTTCTTATTTAAATAAAGTATGAAAAAAATCATATTAATTTGATGACATTTCTCCATTAAATTTGCATATATTTACCTTTAAAATTTTAAATTAATTGCCTAGTAGAAAAATATTTTAAAAATTAAATATTTTTTTCAACTTTATATATATATATATATATATTGCATGAAAAGAAAGTATTTTTTATTTAAGTATTATTATTTTTTCATCAATATATTGTATGGGAAAAAAAAAAAGAAGATATTTTTCTATCGTAAAAAGGTTTACATTGGTTATAATAAGTTTTATTATAAATAATAAAAATTTAATAATAGGTTAATCATTTTAGAAAATGTTAGTTACAGATATATTTATCTTTTTTTCATTTTTATTATAAATTTATATTAATAATAAAATTAAGGTAAATAGTATAATTAATATTTAGATAAGAAAAAATACAATAAAAATAATACTATAATAAATGTGTATTTTAATGCAAAAGGAGTTGACCTTAATTACAACAAATCAATTATTTGTAATAGAATAATAGTTCAAGGGGTTATTTACACTTTACCCTATATATATAATTCTTTAAAATTTTAGAATTGTCCACTCTAAATTTTTTTTTTATTGCATTGTGCCCTTAACATAATTTATGGTCTCGTTCATGCAAACGGTGATCTTATTATCTATTTATTGTAAAGCATATACAGTATAAAGTAAAACACCATGAAATGTGAAGAATAAAAAAAAATAGATAGAAAAACAATGAAAATAGACAAGTTAGCACTAACAGAACAATAGATCTGAGCTTACCCTTTTTTTTCCTATTCCTCCCATTCCAAAATGTAAACCTGCATCAAAAAGATTGAGGGATATGAATTATACATGCATTGTGGTCATAGTTTGATAAGTGAGATAATAATGAAAACACACTTAAAACCCGTTACTTCAATTTTGTATCCATGCAACTTTAAATTCTTTAATTTTGGACCTATCTATTACAAATAGTCTATAAATGTTTAACCGTGAAAATAAAATAATAGACAAATATTATGAATTGCTTATCCTTGAAACGGTGGATGTTCAAGCCCATCATCCCACCAAAAACTGCCACGTTAACCTACAACTACCTGCCACGACAAGCAAGGAAATGACTGAGAATGAGCCCAGGAAGGGCTCAGCAGAGGTTGGGAGACGAACGTTGAGAGAGAGTCATTTAGGGTTAGGGTTTGGAAGGTGATTGATTGATTGATTGATGGGACTGTTCTAGGGTTTTGATTTATCTTTTATATAGGGGACAGAGGGTTTCCAATTTGGATGGACTTCAACCCATATTGAGAAAAACTGGAGATTGATTGGGGAGAGGAGTGAATAGGGTTTCCAATTGAATTTGAATACGTTGTTTGGACATGGACTCGTATTGAGAAAAATTGGAGAAACATGAAAAGGGAGAAAAATAAAAATAAATTATTTCAATTGAATTTCATGACACAATCTTGTAATAATAATAATAATACTAAAAATATATATTTGGAAAACAAATATGTTTTAACTTAATTTAAATTGGAATTGAAACCGTTCATATGTTGAAAATTATTTAGGAACTGAAACATATGCTGATATATTGGATCTTATTCTCTTCACTTAAATCAATCCTTGTAATTTATTTAAACGTTGGATATACTGGATCTCATACTCTAAAATAATCGATCTTTAAACAAAATAGAATTGAAACATATATTGGATATCATATTCTAAAAAAGAATGATCTTTGGAAAAGATATCTGTTTTAGGAATTGGAAAACAGATTTGATTTAGCAGCTAAAAAAAGAATCGATCTTTGGGTCTGTTTTAGGAATTGGAAAACAGATCTTATGGCCTTTGAAAGAAAAAAGGGGAGAACTAGATTTGATGATTTAACCATTTCTAATTTAATTCAACGCATAGTCAGATCGTCAGATCTACACTACACATACTGAATAAATTGTTCTAAAAGCACAATATATATATATATATATATATATATATATATATATATATATATATATTACCTTGAAGGCAGTCACAATTTTCTGCCTCTTTCCGAACCACATCAAGAACAGAATCGATGAGCCCTGCCCCTTCAGTAGAGTGACCTTTGGCCCAATTATTGGCGGCACCGGACTGCCCGAACACGAAGTTGTCGGATCGGAAGATCTGGCCGAAGGGCCCGGATCGGACGCTGTCTATGGTGCTTGGTTCGAGGTCCATAAGAACGGCGCGTGGGACGAACCGGCCACAGCTAGCTTCGTTGTAGTACACATTGACGCTTCGTTGTAGTACACATTGACCCGCTCCCGTTGTAGGTCCGTGTCACCTTGGTATCGACGCGTCGAATCTATGCCGTGATCGGCGCAAACCACCTCCCAGAACTTTGCCCCGATCTGGTTGCCAAATTGGCCGCCCTGAATGTGCAGAATCTCACGCATTTTCTAGAGAGAGAAAGTAGAACTAAGATGGAGAAGGCGGTGGGGTTCAGAGAGAGGAGGGGCGGCGAATCGGGGGTTTAGAGAGAGAGAAGGGGAGGTCTAGTTTTGCAGTTTGGGGGAAATGAGAGAGGAGGAGGGGGTTTTATCGAGGTATGTTAACGGCCGTTGTCCGCCGTTATGTGAGCTTAGGGAGTTGGGAGGAGAATGGTAACGTCACCGTCTGATTTAGGTGGGAATTTAAATTTTGAAATTAGAAACTCAAATTTTGAATATTTTTGATTCATACACGGTCTTCTACGGGATTGGGTACAGCATGAAAGATGCAGTAATCGTACATCTTTTTGAGTATCTGTTCGGCACAATTCTAACGAATCATAAATGTCTGGCAAAGTTCGGCTATTTCAATATAATCCTTATATTTGAGCAAGTCCTCTTACGGTGGTTGAAGTAAACGCAACTGCCAGTTGTCCACTTGTCCTGTGAGCATGAAATTGTTAAAGTTAAGACGTGATATTGAAGATGATCACGTGCCAGCCATTGCGTTGTTGCAACTATATTGTCAAATTATAATTGAAAATAAAGTAAGAGGCTGATACGATTAGGTTACTGACTCATTAGTAATTAATTATTCTTTTTGAAAAATTTGTAAAAATAAATTTTATATTCCCATCATTCTTCTTTATTTTTTTTAAAAAATTCAAACTTTGTAACTACCAGATAGAAACTTAACAATATTTTAAGATAGTAAATATCTTAGATAATATGTAAAAATAATTTGAAAATGAAATAGAGAAGTAAAATCTAAAATGAAATTAAAGTAACTTACAGATAAAAGTGCTAAATTAATTCACGTTTTTCCTTAACGCTAAAGAAAAAGAGTGAAAAGAAAAAGATTTCACAATTAAGAAGAGTTTTAGTTTATGATACTTTTCTAAAAAAAAATTGTAACTTTGACTAATATAAATGATTAAAGAAGTGAAATTAACGTGAGTTTTATTTGAAGAACATGATGTTTTGAGATGAAATATTTTTTTTTTTTTCAATTGAAGATCATATCCATGTTTAAAAAATATATATAAATATAAGTAAATAGAAATTGGTTTATGATGATATATATACACATATATATATGTATATGTAATACACATAGTACAGATAAAGTATATATTAAAATGGTTGAACTAAATGCCGTTTTATTCTAAATGTAACTTTAGAGAATTTATTAATTTTTCAGTATTTGTTTTTTATTTTTTATTTTACATTGCAATTTCTCAATACTTCCAAAAATCTTCATGTAACAGACTACCAAATATAAACAAAGTATATCACGAAATCATAAATACTTTGGAGACAATTAGGCAAACGTATATAAACGAACAATATTTCTTAAAAAATTAAATAGAATAGGAATACAAAATTAGACATAAAAGCAATAAAGAACAGTAAACACGTTATATACGCAAAGAATGTGAATTTTTTAATATTTAAATATGATCAGAATACAGTTAGACCAAAACACTTAGTTATAGCATAATATAAATAGTACAAATAAAGTATTATAAAATAATAGCAGTCCAATAAAATATCACTAAAAATATATTAAAGTAATAGAGAGGAAGAGACTTCTGGCCTGTTGGAGAGTTGAAAGGTCCCAAGATTGTCATATTCACAAAAGAACATTTACCAAGTATTCCATTATTATTTAAACTGTATATAAATATTATAAATCAAATACACTTTTATAAGTTATAAAAATCAAAATTGAATATACTTTAACATATAAAGTATAAAAACTCCTCATGTACTAATTCTGTGTTGTATATATAATGATTCATTCGTGATAGAATTCTATTATAACTAACTGACATTTCAACCAATGATTATACGTGTTAGTTATCTATATATACGTGTACACGTATATTGCATTTAAAATTCAATATTTCATATATTTTATCCATGTAATTTTTCTAAACAGAACAAATTTAATATTTATACATATTTTTTTCACATCGTAATAAAAGAATTCCAAAATTGAACTATTAGGAGAACATATAAAATATAATAATTACTCATGTACTAATTATGTATGAAATAATATAAATATATATATGATTAGATAGAAAGATAAAATATATAAATTGGTCTTCAATTCAAATTAAAACATACCTTTAAAAAAAAAATTTGAAAGGGTTTTGAGTTGTAATTTAATGTACATGAACCAAAAGACGAGTCTCCTTTCAAAGCCGTTGAAATTATTAGCGGAAGAAGAAACCTCTAACAAACTTTTTGTGAAGAAATTCTTTTCAAAGAGAGTTAGAAAAAAATAGAGAGGAGTGAGATATAGGGTGATAAATAGGTGTTTGCTATTAAAAGGTAACTTTTAGAAGAGATGTTAATGCAGTTAAAAGGTGACTTTTAGAAGAGGTGTTAGTAGTTATTTGAAAAGTCACATTTATTTATTAAAATAAAATAAATGATTTAATTGTATATAAATAATAAAAGGTGACTTTTATAAGAGGTGTTAGTAGTTATTTGAAAAGTATATATTATTATTACAAAAAAAGTATATATAAAAAATACAAAGTGCAGTTAAAATGTAACTTTTAGAAGAGGTGTTAGTAGTTATTTGAAAAGTCACATTTATTTATTAAAATAAATTTAATAATTTAATTGTATATAAATAATAAAAGGTGACTTTTAGAAAAGGTTTTAGTAGTTATTTGAAAAGTATATATTATTATTACAAAAAAATGTATATAAAAAATACAAATAGAATACACTTTTATAAGGTAAATAGATATATATATATATATTTAAACTAAAAGGGACAAGTTGGTAATTTTAAAAGGAGACAATGCATTAATTGCATGTCCCCTTAAAAACTTTCAAGAAACTAGGACATGGACACAAGATACTGGTACGACATGACACGGATACGATGACACGGCAAATTTCAAAAAAATTGGATATGGCAGGGATATGCCTCTAAAATTATATATATATATATATGTATATATATATATATATATTATAATTATATATTCAAAATTCACAATACCATAAATCTAACCTTTCCCCAAAAAATAATGCAATGAAAGAAATACATCAATAAATTAAGAACAAAGCAAAGTTATCACCAACTTTACAGTTTACATTTTACATATATCCACAAATATAATTGTTCTGATTTTTCTTTGTTTTTCTTACTAAGTTCTAAAAGTTTATTTAATTCCAGTACTGAGATGAAGGAATGAAATAAAAAAAAATAAACATAATGAAATTTTAAAATTTAATAAAATTAGAATTTCAGAATCTCAGACAAAAGAGTCAAAAGAGTTAAACTTCTAAAATAAAATTAGGTACCCTATTTTTCTTTAAAAAAATTACAAAATATACCACGCCGTGTTCGGTACGTGTTCTCCGCATGTCCTAACCGTGTTTAATAAAAAATAATTTCTGAACAATTTATAAAAGTGTCGGACACGTATCTGAGCCTCAAACACGCATGTCCGATCGGGCGGAAAATGGGAGGAAAGGTTAAAGCTTAAAAAAAAAAAAAAAAAAAAAAAAAAAAAAGAAGAAAAGAAGGCAAGAGAGGGAACTGTGGTAGAGGAAATGGGAGAAATGAAAAGAAATGGGTCAAACCTTTAAGTCATACAATACACAAGTAGGGTCCACGTGACCTCGAATATCTCATTTCCCAAATATACGCATATACACAAATACACGTGTGCCACAAACACACCTGTTGGTACGTAACCACTCAAGCATGCACTAAATAAATAAATATGAAGTGCAACAATATCGAAATATAATTCTGTGCACAAAAAATCATGGTGCGGGTCCCACCGGGATCTCCCGACCCAAAAAATTTAAAAATGCTGCATGGCAAAAAATGCATATCTAAGAGTCATGAACTCGAAGAAATGCCCCAACCAACTCTCGAAACTCACCCGACACACCCCACGGTGTCCGGCACGCAAAATGAGGCAAAAACAAGATAATTCCGAAAAATTGAAAAATCCCAAAAACGAAAAATTAGAAACATTACATAAATCAATGTATATTGTTTGGGATATAATCCTCCAATAAGTATGGTAGTTTTCGTTACATCCTATGATTAAAAAAAGACAAACATTATGTATTACTTGGTACAAAGGCAAACACTATGTATTACTTTCAGAAGTACAAAGACATACACTATATATTAGTTTGTTTCAGAAGTACAAAGGCAAATACTATATAGTATTAGATTCAGAAGTACAAAGGCAAACACTATGTAGTATTAGATTCAGATGTACAATGACAAACATTATGTATTGGTTTCAGTAGTAGTAAACCTTTCAGAAGAAGTATCAGAAATATACTTAGTATACTTGTCAATGTTGGAAATTATCTCAAACATAGACTTATGATTAATCCTATGCCAAATACGAAATATATATTTTCCTGCAATTGCTTCAAATGTCCAATTGTCAACAGGTTCATTGGCCATAGCACAATAGGCTAAGTAATCTGCTAGATGATTCTTATCCCTATGCTGGAACACGATATGATAGTCCACCTTAAACAAGCCTTTTAGAAAATTAATCAGCCTAAACAAACAAACCGACCAATTAGAAAGCGATTAAAATTTTTATATACATAAAAAGAAAAAAAAAAATAATTAACTTACGTATAAATCAAGGAAAATTCTTCTTGCTCATGCCCTTGCCATTTACTTGGATTAATGTTTAACATCTCAACAAGGCTCTAGCAATCAAAAACGAGAATGACATTATCATATTCTTTACCTAATGCCCGTGAAATGGTATGGAACAGTGCCCAAACCTCACAATGATGTGAATTTGAGGCATAAACTAGATATCCCATGTCCATGTCATCGGTAATGCCCAAATAATTTCTCAAAATATATGTCCAGCCACCCTCCCCCGGATTTCCTATCCTCATATGGCCTATAAGAGTCATCCACATTAACTTTAATAAAACCTTCTCGTGAGGGCTCCCAATGAAAGGACCTAATTGGCTTCTGTATAAGACTAGTAAGGGGAAAATCAATGACAAATGCGGGGATAAATTCCACAATTCCCTGCCTCGAAATTTGTTGCGGTAAGCCACCAATCCAAGAAATCTGTGTGAGTCATGTAAAGCCAGCATTTTGGCAACTTACAAAATGACTCCTTACAAAACGACTCCATAAGTAGAAATCTCCCAACAGATTGCAGATAGTCCTTCTAGCCTTTCTCGACAAACATAAAATGAAAGTATGCACGAGATTTAGTACCTAGCCACTCAAGCATGCCCTAAATAAATAAATATGAAATACAACAATACCGAAAAATAATCCCGTGCATGAAAAATCATGGTGCGTGTGATACCCCTCGGATCCGAGACACGGGTTGATCAGGCCAGGCCCAAACCCGAGGGATATCAAACAATTAATATTTTATAATGAACACAGAATACAAACTGAAATAAGAAATGAAGTTTAAGCTGATAGAAACTAAAATAAAATCCTCAAATAATAAAGATTCAATAATCCAGCTCAGAAACCTCCAAGGTTACAACTTGGGAATCCAACTAGTGGACCCCGAAATAAAACTCCAACTGAAATTGAAAAACTGAAAGTATAGATATTCCAAAACTAAATCATGAAGTGAAATCCTACATCGTCGGTAGAATGAATGAGAGTCCCTGCTTAGTACGATCAAGCTTGAGACTAGAACCGTCTGTTACCTGAAAAGAATAATAAAGAAGTGGGTCAGGCCCACATGCAAGTCCTATTCCAACTGTAATCCATACAGTGCTCGATACGCAGATACACCCTAGATACCCTCAACATAACTACATAATCCATAAATATACATATATATCTATACTAAGGACATTCACTAGACTACAGTAGAGGTCTCAACCTGAATAGAAGGCAACATGCGAAAACGCACCCAAAGGTGGGCATAAGTACCTAGACTTAACAGGGTACACCTACCTACTAAACCCAGCTACGCATCCACTGCATATACGCACCCTAACCAACGACTTTGAGACTCACACTCATATCGTGGTATCATAATCATATATCTAAAGTCCATCCAAAACCATAGTATGTCATTCACTTATTCAATGAGGAGACATACAAAATACCGTCCAGATAAGCACTCAACTTATTCAGTTGAAGTGACTTAACCACAACCAATTAATCCAAGGAGTCATTCAACCTAGTCAGTTGATTCAACTCAACACATTAATGGATTCAATAATTTACAATCCATATTTTCCATCCGGTAGGTTAGGTCTTAGCGTTTTGAGCTAAACCGTCCCCAGTATGCCACCGTCCCATACCGATGCATACAATCCTCCATATCCATGCAAATTACAATATATAAATCATAACTGAGTAATTTATAGTCCCAACTAGTATCCAAATAATTTCATAAATGGTTTTGTTATACTAGCAATTGAAAATCAACAGTAATCTATGTAATAGTATAAAAGTTTACTGTTTCAACGATTTAGATCCCAAAGCATGTACAGATCAAAAATAAATATATAGAGGATCCTATCATGCATTCTAGTAGGTTTTTGTAACCATCCTACATCCCACTACATTGCCAAAATTTAGTTAGACAATTAATCCATCTTTCCTCCGTTAACCGTATAGAAAATTAGTAATTTTTATACCATTTGTCCCATTGATTAAACATAAGCTTTTAGCCATTTAAAGGTCTTAATAATACCTAGGACTAACTTTTTAGTCATACAATGAAGTCCCAAACTCAGTCCAGACAGTCCCCAATTCCTACAGTCTCAAAATTTATATAAAAAAAAACAAGTTCTGAAACTATACGTGAGAAAGAGTCTTCTCCAGATTTTGGAGCAGGCTCTAAATTCACCTGGAGCTGCCTCCTAGGAGGGTAGAGCCGGCTCTACCTCTCCTAGATCCGGCTCTTTGATGGGGGAGGCGGCTCTTTGTATTCCAGAACCGGCTCTCTCCTCCCCGTCGAGCCTCCTTCAACCTCTGTTGCTCCTACAACTTTCTGCAGTGTTTCCAGCCATTCACAACCTATCTAGTTGGTTTTAAACTGATCCTAAGAGTTCCCTCTAAGTCTAGTATCATTCCCAAGATGTATTTATAACAGTTAAATACAAAAACAGAGGCTACAGATTCATCAGATTTTTTATGCTTCAAGAAACAAATAAATCACTGACACGCACAAACTGTAACTGAATAAATTTTCACACATACAGAACATTGATATACCATCAAATATTCATAAGAAACTCAGTTAATTCTTAATTAAATCCTAGAGGCCACCTAGGTGCATAGAACACAAGCAAAGGAAAAAAGAAGGAAAAGAACTTGCCTTTGAG
The DNA here is from genome assembly GCF_030987335.1 of Cornus florida. Taxonomy (NCBI): domain Eukaryota; kingdom Viridiplantae; phylum Streptophyta; class Magnoliopsida; order Cornales; family Cornaceae; genus Cornus; species Cornus florida. The sequence goes on along the minus strand of NW_026775580.1, from coordinate 82,162,851 downwards.
TTTCAGACTTGAAACTCTAAATTCTCAGCTTCTGTGATGATATGTTTGTGTCCTAAACTGCAAGTCTGCTTCCCCAGTAACTTGGTTCAATCCAGAGACACCTTCTATCTGCCTCTGTTCTCCCTCTATACCTCACAGTTTCTGTGTCTTTCACAGAACTCAATTCACGTCTCCGAGTTAACTACTATGAATCCAAAAACCCTAAGCTTACTGCACGTAATATATTTATAAGCTTAACTCTGAACCCTAATCCTTGTAACCTTAAAGCCAGAGTCCATCTCGGCCCATAAACCAACCTAGGATATATACCTACGTCGGCCACCCATGTGAATTGCAACCCTAAATTCACGTAGAGAACAGAAAAACTAAATTCCCTTAAATTTAAATTTCCATTAAATAAAATTGATTAAACAATTAAATAATAATAAAAAATTAAATAAACAATTACCAAAAACAATTTAAGTAACATGACTGATTAAATAAATAAACCATTAAGCAATTAATTAAGTAACATGACTGATTAAACAAATAAACCATTAAGCAATTAATTAAGTAACATGACTAATTAAACAAATGCACCTTAATTAAATAAGCAAATAAAATGCAAATAAATCATAAATTAAATTCTAGGAATAGCCTTTTAAAATTAGGGGTATTACAGTGCGGGTCCTGTCTTGGACCTTCCGGCTTAAAAAACTAAAAAATGCCGAAATGGCCAACAATGTATTTGTAAGAGTCCTGAATTCGAAGAAATGCCTCAACCAACACTCAGAACTCACCCGACACACCCTATAGTGTCCAGCACGCAAAACGAGTCAAAAAACGCAAAAAATTCCTAAAATTTGAAAAGCCCTAATAACAGAAGACATTAAAAATTAGAAACGTTACACAAACCAATCTATATTGTTTGGGATATAATCCTCCAGCAAGTATGGTAGTTTTCATTATATCCTATAATTAAATAAAGTCAAACACTATGTATGACTTTTGGAAGTACAAAGGCAAACACTATGTATTAGTTTGTTTAATAAGTACAAAGGCAAACACTGTGTATTTTTGTTTTAGAAGTACAAAGGCAAACACTATGTTTTGGTGTCAGTAGTAATAGACTTTTTAGAAGAAGTATCAGAAGAAGTATACTTAGTAGACTTGTCAATGTCGGAAATTATCTCAGACTTAGTCTTATGATTAATCTTATGCTAAATACCAAATATATATTTTCCAGCAATTGCTTCAAATGTCCAATTGTCGATAGGTTCATTGGCCATGCCATAATAAGCTTAGTAATATGCCATATGATTCTTATCCCTGTGCAAGAACACTATATAACAGTCCCCCTTAAACAGGTCTTTTAGAAAATTAATCAGCCTGAAAAAACAAACCGACCTATTAGAAAGGGATTAAAATTTTTATATACATAAAAAGAAGAAATAATTACATTATGCATAGGACATGGAAAATCCCTCTTGCTCTTGCTTTTTCCGTTTAACTAGATCGCCGTTTAACATCTCAATACGGCTCCGGCAATAAAAAACAAGAATGACATTATCATATTCTTTACCTAATGCCCATGAAATGGTATGGAACAGTGCCCAAACCTCACAATGATGTGGATTTAAGGTATAAACCAGATATCCCAAGTCCATGTCATTGATAATGCCCAAATAATTTCTCAAAACACATGCCCAGCCACTCTCCCCCCAGATCTCTCATCCTCACATGAACCTATAAGAGGCATCCATATTAACTTTAATAAAACCTTCTCATGGGGGCTCCCAACGAAAGGACCTAATTGGCTTCCGCATGATATTAGTAAGGGAAAAATCTATCACAAAGGCGGGGATAAATTCCATTATTCCTAGCTTTCTATGGAAATTTGTTGCGGTAAGCCACCAATCAAAGAAATCTGTGTGAGCCATGTTGAGCCAGCATTTTGGCAGCTTACAAAATGACTCTTCACAAAACGACTCCATATGTAGTAATCTCCCAATAGATTGCAGATAGTCATTCTAGCCATTCTCGACAAACATAAAATGAAATGATGCACGAGATTTAGTATGTAGCTACTTAAGCATACACTGAATACATAAATATGAAATGCAATAATACTGAAAAATAATCCTGTGCACGAAAAATCATGGTGCGGGTCCCGTTCAGGACCTTCTGGCCCAAAAAATTGAAAAATGCCGAAATGGCCAACAATGCATTTGTAAGAGTCCTGAACTCGAAGAAATGCCCAACCAACTCTCAGAACTCACCCGACAAACCCAACAGTGTCCAGCACGCAAAACGAGGTAAAAAATCCCCAAAACGAAAAGTATTAAAAATCAGAATCGTTACATAAACCAATCTATATTGTTTGGGATATAATCCTCCAGCAAGTATGGTAGTTTTCGTTATATTCAATGATCAAAGAAAGACAAACACTATGTATTACTTTCAGAAGTACAAAGGCATACACTATGTATTAGTTTGTTTCTTAAGTATAAAGACAAACACAATGTATTAGTTTGTTTCAGAAGTATAAAGGCAAACATTATGTATTGGTTTCAGTAGTAGCAGACTTTTTAGAAAAGTATACTCAGTATACTTTCAATGTCAAAAATTACTTTAGACTTAGTCTTATTATTAACTTTATGCAAAATACCAAATATATCTTTTCCTGCAATTGCTTCAAATTTTCAATTGTCGATAGGTTCGTTGGCCATGGCACAATAGGCTAAGTAATCTACGAGATAATTCTTATCCTTATGCTGGAACACTATATGACAATCCCCCTTAAATAAGCCTTTTAGAAAATTAATCAGCCTGAAAAAACAAACCAACCTGTTAGAAAGAGATTAAAATTTTTATATGCATAAAAATAATAAAAGAAGATACAATTAATGTACGCATCGATTAAGGAAGATCCCTCTTTCTCTTTCTTTTTCCATTTACTTGGATTACTGTTTAACATCTCAACAAGGCTATGGCAATCAGAAACGAGAATGATATTATCATATTCTTTACCTAATGCCCATGAAATGGTATGGAACAGTGCACAAATGTCACAATGATGTGGATCAGAGGTATAAACTAGATATCCCAGGTCCATGTCATCGATAATACCCAAATAATTTCTCAAAACACATGCCCAGCCACCTCCCCCCAGATTTTCCATCCTCATATAACCTATAAGAGGCATCCACATTAACTTTAATAAAACCTTTTTGTGGGGGCTCCCAACAAAAAGACTTAATTGGCTTCCGCATAAGACTAATAAGGGGAAAATCAATCACAAAGGCGAGGATAAATTCCACAATTCCTTGTCTTCTGTGTAAATTTGTTGCGGTAAGCCACCAATCCAAGAAATCTGTGTGAGTCATGTAGAGCTAGCATTTTGGCAGCTTACAAAACGACTCCATATGTAGAAATCTCCTAACAGATTGTAGATAGTTCTTTTAGCCTTTCTCGACAAACATAAAATGAAAATATGCACGAGATTTAGTACGTAGCCACTCAAGTATGCATTGAATAAAAAAATATGAAATGCAACAATACTAAAAAATAATCCTGTGCACGAAAAATCATGGTGCTGGTCCCGTGCGGGTCTCGTCCGGGACCTTTCGGCCCGAACAACTGAAAAATGCTAAATGGCCAACAATACATTTGTAAGAGTCCTACACACGAAGAATGCCCCGACCAACTCTCAGAACTCACCCGACACACCCAACAGTGTCCAGCAAGCAAAACGAGACGAAAAACACAAAAAATTCTAAAAATTTAAAAAATCCCAAAAACGAAAAATATTAAAAATCAGAAACATTACACAAACCAATCTACATTTTTTGGGATATAATCCTTCAGCAAATATGGTAGTTTTTGTTACATCCTATGATCAAAGAAAGACAAACATTATGTATTACTTTCAAAAGTACAAAGGCATCCTATGATCGATAATGCCCAAATAAATTCTCAAAACACATGCCCAGCCACACTCCCCCCTGATCTCCCATTCCCATATAACCTATAAGAGGCATCCACATTAACTTTAATAAAACTTTCTCGTGGAGGCTCCCAACGAAAGGACCTAATTGGCTTCCGCATGAGACCAGTAAGGGGAAAATCAATCACAAAGGCGGGGATAAATTCCATAATTTCTTGCCTCCCGTGGAAATTTGTTGTGGTAAGCCACCAATCTAAGAAATCTGTGAGTCATGTAGAGTCAGCATTTTGGCAGCTTACAAAATGACTCTATATGTAGAAATCTCTAACAGATTGCAGATTTCTCGACAAACATAAAATGAAAGGATGCACGAGATTTAGTACGTAGCCACTCAAGCAAGCACTAAATAAATAAATATGAAATGTAACAATATCGAAAAATAATTCTGTGCACGAAAAATCATGGTGCGGGTCCTGTCAAGGACCTTTTAGCCTGAAAGCCTGAAAAATGCCGAAATGGCTAACAATGCATTTGTAAGAGACTTGAACTCGAAGAAATGTCCCAACCAACTCTCAGAATTCACCCGACACACCCTATAGTATCTAGCACACAAAACGAGGCAAAAAATGTAAAAAAATTCAAAAATTTAAAAATCCCAAAAACGGAAAATATTAAAAATCAGAAATGTCACACAAACCAATCTATTTTGTTTGGGATATAATCCTTCAGCAAGTATGTTAGTTTTCATTATATCCTATGATTAAAAAAAGGCAAACACTATATATTACTTTCAGAAGTACAAAGGTGTACACAATGTATTAGTTTGTTTCAAAAGTACAAAGACAAACATTATGTATTAGTTTATTTCAGAAGTACAATGGCAAACACTATGTATTGGTTTTAGTAGTAGTAGACTTTTCAGAAAAAGTATACTTAGTATACTTGTCAATGTCGAAAATTATCTCAGACTTAGTCTTATGATTAATTTTATAAAATGAAAGGATGCACGAGATTTAGTACATAGCCACTCAAGCAAGCTCTAAATAAATAAATATGAAATATAACAATACCGAAAAATAATTCCGTGCACGGAAAATCATGGTGCGGGTCCCGTCAAGGACCTTCCGGCCTGAAAATAAAAAAAATGCCAAAATGGCTAACAATACATTTGTAAGAGTCCTGAACTCGAAGAAATGCCCCAACCAACTCTCAGAACTCACCTGAGACACCCCGTAGTATCCAGCACGCAAAACGAGGTGAAAAATGCAAAAAAAAATCAAAAATTTTAAAATACCAAAAACGGAAAATGTTAAAAATCAGAAACATTACACAAACCAATCTATATTGTTTGAAATATAATCCTCGAGCAAGTATGTTAGTATTCGTTACATCCTACGATCAAAAAAAGGCAAACACAATATATTACTTTCAGATGTACAAAGGTATACACTATGTATTAGTTTGTTTCAAAAGTACAAAGACAAACATTATGTATTAGTTTATTTCAGAAGTACAATAACAAACACTATGTATTGGTTTTAGTAGTAGTAGACTTTTCAGAAGAAGTATCAGAAGAAGTATACTTAGTATACTCGTCAATGTCGAAAATTATCTCAGACTTAGTTTTATGATTAATTCTATGCCAAATACCAAATATATATTTTCCTACAATTGTTTCAAATGTCCAATTGTTGACAGGTTCATTGGCCATGGCACAATAGGCTAAGTAATCTGCCAGATGATTCTTATCCCTGTGCTGGAACACTATATCACAGTCACCCTTAAACAGGCTTTTTAATAATTTAATTAGCCTGAAAAAATAAACTGACCTATTAGAAAGGATTAAAATTTTTATATACATAAAAATAGAAAAAGAAAAAACAATTAAATTATGCATAGATCAAGGAAAATCCCTATAGCTCTTGCTTTTTTCATTTACTTAGATCATCGTTTAACATTTCAACAAGGCTCTAGCAATCAGAAATGATAATGACATTATCATATTCTTTACCTAATGCCCATGAAATGGTATGGAACAGTGCCCAAACCTCACAATGATGTGGACCTGAGGTATAAATCAGATATCGCAGGTATAAACCAGATATCCCACGTATGTCATCGATAATGCCCAAATAATTTCTCAAAACACATGCTCAAACTGGGGCGGAGCCAGCATAGGCCCGGGGGGGCCCATACTGGCCCATTAGTTTTAATTATAAAATGGCCTATGATTTATAAAAAGTTTCAAAATGCCCCATTTGAAATAATTTTTTTCTACAAAATAGCCATTGATTTTTATTACACATAGGCCAATAATTTATAAAAAAGTGAAAAATGTCCCTTGAGATAATTATTTACCCATGTGCCAATTAATTTTTATTGCAAATAGGCCTATAATTTATAAAAATTTACAAAAATGCCCACTAAAATAATTATTTTTAAAAAATATATTTTATTTTTCCTTTCTTTTCATTCTTCCTCTTCCTCCTCCTCCTCCTCCTCTTCTTCTTCTTCTTCTTTATATTCTTCTTTTTTTTTCTTCTTCTTTTTTATATTTTCTTAAAAAACAAAAAAGTTGCATTCCTGTATTCAAACTATTTTTTTTTTTCTTTTCAAAGTTTGGTAATTAAATTTGTTACTAAACGGACTCTTAAGATAGGTCCTTTTTTTTAAAATAATTATTTTTCAAATTATTAAATGCTATTATTCCACCATTATTACAATTCTATTTTTTGACTTATTGTTTTGCATCACTATTCGCTTGAAAAAAAATATAATACGGCGCCCCCCCTGAAACAAATTCCTGACTCCGCCCCTGTGCTCAAATGACCTATAACAGGTATCCACATTAACTTTAATAAAACCTTCTCGTGGGGGCTCCCAACGAAAGGACCTAATTGGCTTCCGCATGATACTACTAAGGGAAAAATCAATCACAAAGGTGGGGATAAATTCCACAATATCCTGTCTCCTATGGAAATTTTTTTGTGGTAAGCCACCAATCCAAGAAATCTGTGTGAGTCATGTAGTGCCAGCATTTTGGCAGCTTACAAAACGACTCTATATGTAGAAATCTCCCAACAGATTGTAGATTTCTTGACAAACATAAAATGAAAGGATGCACGAGATTTAGTACATAGCCATTCAAGCATGCACTAAATAAATAAATATGAAAAGCAACAATATTGAAAAATAATCCTATGCATGAAAAATCATGGTGCAGGTCCCATGCGGGTCACGTCTAGGACCTTCCAGCCTGAAAAACTGAAAAATACTGAATTGACCAACAATACATTTGTAAGAGCCTGAACTCAAATAAATACCCCAACCAACTCTCAGAACTCACCCAACACATCCCATAGTATCTAGCACGCAAAACGAGGCAAAAAACGCAAAAAAAAAAAAAAAAATTAAAGATCTAAAAAACCCAAAAACGAAAAATATTAAAAATCAGAAACGTTACACAAACCAATCTATATTGTTTGGGATATAATCCTCCAGTAACTATGGTATTTTCGTTACATCTTATGATCAAAGAAAGGCAAACATTATGGATCGAGGTTCAAGGCCCGTCTATCGACAGTTTGTGAAAAGGTCGGATCGAGGTTCAAGACCCGTCGATCAACAGTTTGTGAAAAGGTTGGGTTGAGGTTTAAGGCCCGTCGATCAACTATTTGTGAAAAGGTCGGATCGAGGTTCAAAGCTCGTCGATCAATAGTTCATAGTTGGGCCAGATTAAGGTTCAAGGCCTATCGACCGAATGTTAGGTCAAAGTTCAGGGCCAGTGGTCGACTATTACTTGTCTTGCTGTGGACTTTGTCAAAGTGTTGACCGTTTGACTTGACCCTTGGTGACGTGGCTGAACCACATCCAAAAATATATAATAATAATAATAATAGTAACAATCTGCACACACAATATATATACACATCAATATATATATATATATAACACTAATAAACCCATGTATTATTAATAATAATAATGATAATAATACATATACCTATATACACACACACACATCAATATATGTATATATGTAACTAATACATCATGGGCATAATCCTTACCCATCTAGGCTTCCCTTCCAGGTAATCCATGACCCATTTAGTTGGTCGATTAACAAAAATAAAAATAAAATAAAATAAAACAATTAAACACATAATCAAACAATTTACAAATAAACACACACACAAAACTAATTCAAATAACACATAACTCAAATACACACAAATAAATCAAACAACAATCAAACCATTTAAGCATATAAACACATAGTCACATAATCAATTAAAATACAAATAAAATAATTAAATAAATCCTTTTAAAATCCACTGAAAATTAGGAGTATTAAATAAATCCAAAAAAAAATGGATCATGGAGGATGTGTGTGGACAGTCGTGCCATCAACATAATTACAATAAAATACCGGCTTCCCATCCTTTGATTAGAGGATATGTTTGATATGGTAGTGGGGGTCCAAGGTGTTCTCCAAAATAAGACTTGAGAAGCGGTGTATCATCAGATTTGTACGAGGAGTGGTGATGAATGGAAGATATTCTTCAAAACTCCAAATGGACTTTACGAGTGGTTAGTGATGCCATTTGGACTATCGAATGCTCCTCGCACACTTATGTGAGTTATGACCGAGGTACTCAAACCTTTCTTGGGCTCATTTGTGGTTTATTTTGATGACATATTAATATGTAGTCATACAAGTAAAATGCATTTAGTCCATTCACGCTAAGCCATGGAGGTTCTCCGTAAGGGGAAGTTGAATGTAAGCTTGAAAAAATGCTCTATTATGTGCGACAAAGTTGTGTTTCTTGGCTTTATTGTTTCAGCCAATGGTTTGCAAGCTGATTCTAAGAGAGTAAGAGCTATTAAGGAGTGGCCAGTACCACAATCTGTGGATGACGTTTGCAGTTTCCATGGATTGGTTTCATTCTACAGGAGGTTCATTCACACTTTCAGCTCCATTATGAGTCCCAATTTCTCAAAAATTGAAAGCAAATGTTTTGAGTGGTCAAAATCAGCACAAAGAGACTTTAAACAAATGAAAAGATTGATGACAGATACTCTGGTATTCACACTACCAGATTTTGTGAAGCTATTCATTATTGAGTATGATACATTGCATGCAGGAATAGCGGCTGTTTTGAGTCAAGAAGGAAGGCCGTTGGAATTTTTTAGTGAGAAGTTGTCAGGTGCTAAATGTTGTTATTACACCTATGATTTGGAATTTTATGCTTTGGTTCGTGAAATCCAACATTGGGAACACTACATAGCCTATAAAGAATTTGTGGTTTATTCAGATCATCAAGCCCTAGGGTACGTGAATTCTCAAAAGAAGTTGAATGCTCGACATGTCAAATGGAGTTCATACCTTCCAGGGTTCAATTTTTTTCTTGAGTACAAAATTGTCGAGTCTAATAAATTTACAGATGCTTTGAGTCGGAGGAATCTATTGTTGACAAAGTACTCAAGTAATTGGGTTTGAGGAGTTGAAAACTCAGTATGTTGCAGACATGTCTAATGGAGTTCATACCTTCAAGAGTTCAAATTTTCTCTGAAGTACAAAATTGGCGAGTCTAATAAAGTTGCAGATGCTTTGAGTTGGAGTTATCTATTGTTGGCAGAGTACTCAAGTTATTGGGGTTGAGGAGTTGAAAACTCAGTATGTTGCAGATCCATATTTCAGCTTTGTAGTTGCTAGTTGCTGAACTTCAAGGCTCTGCAGGTTGGAAGATGCTGCCATTTAGAATGCATGATGGGTATTTGTTTAAAGGAAACTTGCTGTGCATTCCAGAGGTACAATTACGGGAACAAATTATTAGAGAACTTCATGGAAATGGGTTAGGGGGACATTTTGGTAAGGATAAGACAATGACAATGGTGGCTTATCGTTACTATTGGATGTGAATACGCTGGTTCGAAGTTCTCAGATTTGCTAGTATGGGAAGGGAAGTTCACAAAACACAGGTTACACACCCTTACCGGTGGCAGAAGCTCCTTAGGTTCATATTAGCATCGATTTTCTGTTGGGACTTTCGAAGACAGCACGGGGGCCATGACAGTATTTTTGTTGTGGTGGACTGTTTCTCCTAAATGGCGCAAATTGGAGACGGATGACCACGATCCTGGCATAATTTAGACCCATGGATGCACCGTTAGTTTCAACAGAAATAAAAGAAAAATAGGCTAACCAATATAGGATGGAATAATTAGACCCGATTGAAAAATTAAATATATGGGAGAAATGGATTTCAGTAAAGAATGTAATAAGAGAATATATATGGTTGATTTCATATATATGGAATAAAGGGAGGGATAATGATGATGATGTCAAACTTATCAAAATAAATAAATAAAATGATGATTATCCCAACTTGATCAATGTGATAATTTTGGCTTGAATAAGATTTTTCCCTTCCCTTTAAATTTGATCTCCCACAGAAGATTATAATTTAGGTTCAAACCAAAGGTCATCGACAACAATGTGATATATATATTGTTGGTAAAATATATGCTTAATGTGACTTTTAAGATATAACAACCTTTATACTAATATGTCATGAGATAATTAACAATATGCTAATAAATCATTAATTAAATATGCAACTCTATATTTAATTAAATATACAAAATAAAGCAATAAAATAATAATAATATGCAAGGAATGAACCTGGACCGAGGCTAGTATTGGATACTATGTCCTTAAGACAGATTCGCCCCGCTATGGTGCTAACGGACTCAGTGGCGTCTATCTCCCAGGATACAACGGTCTACATCCACCAGTAGCAGCACTACAAACTCGTGGATACGGCGAACCTCCTCCGTGTAATACTCTCTCTGACTCAAAAATGCATCTATATACTATAGAAATGCTGAATTGGGTGTAATCCAAACCAAATGGTTCAGACTAATCTTAATATAGCTCGATGAAATTGGATTAGGATCGAAGTGGCTCGAACCACTTAACCTAAGGTTTGAACCCACTTGGGTTGGGTTCTAGTCTAGAGAGGGAGATAAAAGAAAATGAAAATGAATGAATTGCAAATGATCTAAAGGGGGGTATTTATAGAAACAGAAATGCCTTTTCGAATGGGGTGCGTCTTTTCATCATTGGACACAACCATTGCAATAGGTTGCAATGGTTCACATGGTGTCTATTCACCACTAGACACATCCATTCCAATAGGTTGCAATGGTTCACATGGTGTCTGTTCACCAATAGACACATCCATTCCAATAGGTTGCAATGTGCCTTTTCGAGTGGGTGCAACTATGGGTTATGATGGTTCGGAAAAAGGTGTAACCCTTTGGAAAAAACTAAAATATGGTTTTTTAATTTAAAAGGTGTAACCTTTTAGAAAAACTAAAAAGTAGTTTTTTTAATTCAAAAAACCAACCACCCAAAAACCCCACTCATTTGTGAAACCCATTTAAATAAGCCCAGCCCAAAATTAGGCCCAATCCAAAATTCCAAAAAAGAATAATCTGGACTTTACAATTAGGCCCAAGCCGAAGCCCAAGCCCAAATCCTAAACTCAGCTTATTTAAATTTCAATTTGTTTCAACATTTTTTCCATGTGGGACAAACACTTCCCACATTTTGCATACCCATTTAGGCTTATCAAAACACTACACTTTGGAGCTAATTTCTCATTCATCCGGAAATGGATTTCAGAAAGTAAATATACCATGTTCATCTCCTTGCGGAGAGAAACGCGCTTGTCTAGAGATCCGTAAAAAATTATTAGCAGAATCTATTTCAAATCTCATCCAAAGTTTATGTTTTTTAATGTCCCCATTTCCAACAATCCCCCACATGAATGGAAATTTGCGTAAAATGCAAAAGATGATCATGCAGACACTAGAGAGAGTATAATCGAAAAGTTACTGCATCAGGATAGGTGGCTTTTGGCTTTGAACCTTCCCTAGTGTATTGCTATCGGATTTACTGGCTAACCAGTGAACGCGATGTCTTGAACTGTTCAGCCATTTGTGTAAACCAAGACAATAACAAACACACAGTAGCTTTCCTCACAAAGTTGGTTCTCATTATTGTGTTCATTTTGGCCCTGAACAAGTCCTGGTATTCAATGAGTGCTCTAGAAAACTTAGCCTTTATAGTTCTCATAGAAGCGGCCTTACTTCACACTCATATAGGTGACTTCTTATTAAGAGTATCCTACCAAACACCACTTGAATTTTCAAGGTATAAGAGTCATTAAAAGCGTAGCTTATCCTGATCATCGCTGTAGGCAACACTGTCTCATCATAGAAATGGGTAGAAGATTTATATCTTCCCAGTGCTTCTGGTGAGTCACTCAGAATTTCTGTTGTCCCTTTGAACCTAGATCTTGGGATCTCCAGTTAGCTAGGTTGGGTTTCCATTAAGGTGACTCGTTAGCTTTCGGCTTTAAACCCCATTCCCCTTGATGAACTGTACAATTGCTCTCTAGTACAACCTTCAATTTTATATGTGGCCACAAGGTTGTGTTTAGAAATATTACACTCTGCAGAGATTTCTCCAGGTGAGAGCAACTGTATACTTTGTGCCCTAAAATTGCTTATTGTTAGCAATATCATTTTCTTTAGTGGCACAGGTGTAGACTTACTTTGAATTTTCCTCTAAGTGAAGTCTATTGACTTCCCTATTTGATTTATTCAAAGTTTCTAACTTTGAGTTATATTAAGAACATAGAACTACACCTTTAATATAAAAGACATATCCACTATTGGATTTGAAGTCTTTAATATCCCATATCCAGATTGCATCACTGTTACACCTCCAATTTAGTTAGATACCTCGATCTATGCAATATTGGATTTAGGGTGTATCTCAACTACCCAATTTATTGTTTTTTAGTGATCCGATCCTGGATTGAAAATGTGCAATTAAACACAGTTATTAAGATGCCTTGTAATCTCAACCAATGATATACTTTGACTAGTATTTATATTTGAGATTTACATCTACAAAAGTTAGCTAGGCTTTTGTTATCATAACTAGTATTATCTCAATCTCACTCTATTGAGAATATACTATGTTATTAGATGTTAAATCTTTCATATCAAATATACTAATTAGTATATCATTAATAATTTTTTTTTTTTTTTTTTTTTTTTTTTTTTTTTTTTTTTTTTTTTTTTTTTAAGGCATACAATGACTTATACATCACATTTATGTCATTGTCTTGGTACTAGTTTTAATCCACTCAAGGACTTATAAGCTTGCACACTTTACTCTTCAACTAGAACAAATAACTCAGCTCTTCTGCTGGAAAAAGAACTTTTCTAGTTGTTCCATAATATTTTCCTCATAGGAAACAACATGCACTATTGTTATAATACTATAAATGATTTTTGGTTCTATCCAAAATTTCTTAGGATTAAGAACTCTACATTTATAAGTATTTCTGTTAAGATGAGTGACTCGTAACAAATTTCATTTATGGATAATATCTCCCCACAACTTTAGGATAATCCTGAAATTTTATCTCTAATGTATTTATTATGATTTTTCAACTATGAAAGTACCATATATTAAATACTTCACCTCATCTACCTTTTCAAGGTTCCATATTCGCTTCTCAACAAGCATATACAATAGTCTCTAGTGCATATGTACTCACTTTATCTTTAGCATATTCTTATAATAATTCACCGAAATTACCGTGAATTAATGCTAAAGATATTAATTACAATGGGTTCTAATTAATATTTGTTTTTACTTCTTTTATATTTGTAAATTGAGTTATTCATGTTTAAGTTCATATTAAGTCAGTCATATTAACATGTTATAACCTTTCATGTGTCACACATCACATAACTCAATCATTTAAGCAAATAATTATCTTATTATTTAAGCTTTGGATACAATCACCACAGAATGAGCACTCACTTCTTAGCTATCATTACTAGTCAAAAGTGAGTTCTTAACTATCATTACTAGCTTAGATTAAGTACACTCTTCTCATATTTCACTACTAGGTTATGATGAGCACCCACTTTTTAGCTATTACCGCTAGCTTGAAGTTAAGTTTGTTTAGCTATCAATTCTAGTAGTTCATAATTTTAGTACACACTTATCTAAGTAGTTTACCTTGGTAGTAAAGTAATTTGTTTTAAAGAATATTCTTCAAAAACTACTACTTTATAAGTAGTATTATTCCCTCCTACATGAGCAGATATGATGAATAGCTCAAATAACTTATGGCTAAAATAGCTACTCATCACCCTCGTGTTTTTTACTATCAAGTTGAGAGCTAGAACCAACTAACAGATTTTCCATCTTCCTCTTAGGTTCTGTGCACCTCATTAATCATTTTAGCTTATAACTAAGCTACCTTGTTTGCAACTCAGTAACATTTTAGCTTTTAGCTAAATTGTATATTAGAGTTAACTAGTTTGATTTAGCTTGTCTCAGTGTACTAACTTAGTGTATCCATAACATTAAACTCTTTAGCGTTATTGAAAAATCTTTTCTTATTTAGCCCATTCACAGCTATACGTGTCTTAGACACTAGTATAGATCTTTCTCCCTTGACTATTGGAAGAATTAACATACTTAGACTAATCAATTTTTGTCTGCTGTATTAAATACACAAACCAGTCATGAACTCATACAAAATTAATAATATCACACATTAAATAAGCTATATTGTAAAATTAAATTACTACGCACACTAAGTAATTCAACCATATATCTCAATATTATAATTTCAAATAATAAACTTTTGTAAAAATAATATTGAATTTGCATAACAATATAGTTTCATATTATATCACATGATTAATTATATCACATAATTAATTTAAGAAAAAAAGATTTGTGGCTCATTCTCCAATAAACATACTAGAAAATTAGGACCAAAAGATGTAGACGTTCTAGCCTACAAGAAAATGATATGCACTGATGTTATAACCTATCAAAGGTTTTATGTAACGATCCACTCCATCACATAGTATGATATTGTCCACTTTGGGATCAAGCCCGCACGATTTTATTATTGGATTTTATCTCAAAAAGCCTCGTACCAATTGGAGATAACACCACTACATAAAATCACTTTACCTTTCCCTTACGTAGGTAGTGTGGGACTGTGCACCTGTAACTTGCTCAATGTGATAACATGTCAGTGCCTCTTGCACCTGCCCACGGCACACCCACCCACAAGGTTGTCACATTATAGGTCTCACTTTAACTTTCTTAGGAGAAAGTACAACCTTAGTTAGACACCCCCACATTTTTAAGAATTTATAAGAAGGTCTTCGAATTTTTTTTTTAATTCATATGGTGTCACATTTCTAAGGTTTCATCTTTGCTTCGTGGCAAATACACATAACGGTATCTTGTGCAACCAATGATAAAAGTAACGAAGTATCTTTTTTCACCTCTAGTTGATACATGTTTAAGGTAATGTCATATACTTCATAATATCATATTACAAAAGTAAATAATTCAACCAATATTGAATAATTCAATAATCCACTTATATAACATGCTTCAATTTCACATAATATTGAATGCATTAATATTTAACATATTATCATATAATAATGTATATAACATTATTTTATCATATCTCAACTATTAGTATAATATCTACTTGTTTATATCTTAAATAGAAACATATAATAAAATCTACGCAAGGAAGGAATCTGTCTTAAGATTGTTGGTAAAATATATGCTTAATGTGACTTTTAAGATATAACAACCTTTATACTAATATGTCATGAGATAATTAACAATATGCTAATAAATCATTAATTAAATATGCAACTCTATATTTAATTAAATATACAAAATAAAGCAATAAAATAATAATAATATGCAAGGAATGAACCTGGACCGAGGCTAGTATTGGATACTATGTCCTTAAGACAGATTCGCCCCGCTATAGTGCTAACGGACTCAGTGGCGTCTATCTCCCAGGATACAACGGTCTACATCCACCAGTAGCAGCACTACAAACTCGTGGATACGGCGAACCTCCTCCGTGTAATACTCTCTCTGACTCAAAAATGCATCTATATACTATAGAAATGCTGAATTGGGTGTAATCCAAACCAAATGGTTCAGACTAATCTTAATATAGCTCGATGAAATTGGATTAGGATCGAAGTGGCTCGAACCACTTAACCTAAGGTTTGAACCCACTTGGGTTGGGTTCTAGTCTAGAGAGGGAGATAGAAGAAAATGAAAATGAATGAATTGCAAATGATCTAAAGGGGGGTATTTATAGAAACAGAAATGCCTTTTCGAATGGGGTGCGTCTTTTCATCATTGGACACAACCATTGCAATAGGTTGCAATGGTTCACATGGTGTCTATTCACCACTAGACACATCCATTCCAATAGGTTGCAATGGTTCACATGGTGTCTGTTCACCAATAGACACATCCATTCCAATAGGTTGCAATGTGCCTTTTCGAGTGGGTGCAACTATGGGTTATGATGGTTCGAAAAAAGGTGTAACCCTTTGGAAAAAAACTAAAATATGGTTTTTTAATTTAAAAGGTGTAACCTTTTAGAAAAACTAAAAAGTAGTTTTTTTAATTCAAAAAACCAACCACCCAAAAACTCCACTCATTTGTGAAACCCATTTAAATAAGCCCAGCCCAAAATTAGGCCCAATCCAAAATTCCAAAAAAGAATAATCTGGACTTTACAATTAGGCCCAAGCCGAAGCCCAAGCCCAAATCCTAAACTCAGCTTATTTAAATTTCAATTTGTTTCAACATTTTTTCCATGTGGGACAAACACTTCCCACATTTTGCATACCCATTTAGGCTTATCAAAACACTACACTTTGGAGCTAATTTCTCATTCATCCGGAAATGGATTTCAGAAAGTAAATATACCATGTTCATCTCCTTGCGGAGAGAAACGCGCTTGTCTAGAGATCCGTAAAAAATTATTAGCAGAATCTATTTCAAATCTCATCCAAAGTTTATGTTTTTAATGTCCCCATTTCCAACATATATATATATATATATATATATATATATATATATATATATTTGTTAAATATGCTATATGAAGAACATAGTAAAGGTCTTTATTAAAAAAAAAAATAAGAAGGAAAAAGAAAAAAAGTACATAGTTTGGCTGACTGAATTATTGTATTGTTAGTGGCAAATGATGACTGATGAGGAACACTTGTGATGGGCGGCGATGGTTTACGGATGTTGTTAGTGATGCAACCAATGTTGAGAATAATGCCTTTTCTGCTGAAGTACGTAGCTGGTGATGCAATCGTTAAGGGTCCAAGTAAGTGTTTATGACGCATGTGTCTTTATTTTTCATTACTTTTCATTCTAATGATAATTTAAGTACAAGTTATATGATCCAAAAGTTCTATTTATAGCTTAGAGCCTGATGTAGTTGTATATTTTCGTCGCTCTAACATGTACTCCTCCCCTGGGGACTCAAAACCTAACATGTGTTTCATTATACTTGTAATATGTTGCAAAAATTCTCTGTTTATTCATTATACTCGTAATATGTTTTACTTTTTTTTCTTTTGTTTTTTTTTTTTCCTTAAAAAAAAAATTATTTGTCATTCAAATAAATTTCAATTTGAATTTGGGTGGGAGCTCCCTAGATTGATACCCTGTAATTAAAGAGAGATAAAAAAAAAGGGAAGAAAAATATGGAGGAGGGGGTTTGTATAAAAATCATCTCTAGGTATCCTAGTGGGATTCAAATGACTACATAAATCATAGGGTAAAGTGCAAAAAAAATCCCTTCACCAATTAGCAAATCAGCATAAAACCCCCCGAACTACAAAATGTGCAAAAATTCCCCTAAACTTATCAATTTTGTTGCACATTGCCCATGCTGGCTAGTTCTCGTTCATAAATTCCAGTTAAACGATCAAGGGACACACAATATGTATATAATATAATGACCATAATGCCCTTATAAACATGAAAAGACTAATGTCTTGTTGCCATGTACCCAAACAGCCCTTCTGTCTTGCATACATATAAACGCATATATATAGTTAATTCCCCGTTCATCTTCTTCACAACACATTATATACATAACAATCTTGTTTACCGTTCTCTCTTTTCCCCACCTCCATCGCCTATCTACCAACCAAGAGTCCTTTCCCTTTCTGAGTAAAAAGTCTCTCTTGGTCTTCATCTATCTAATCCCCTTCCCTTTTTTTTTTCTTCTGTTCTGGCGCCAACAACATATTGAAGAGGAGGAGAGAAAATTTTGAAGTTAATTAAACAACGAGAGAGTTAAAAAAAATTATAAAATATATGTATATAGATATATATAAGATACTGATTAAGAAAGAATCGGACCTTTTTTTTATATATAAATGGAAAAGTAATTAAGAAAGAATTAGATCCCATATGAACATGTATTCTTAATCAAATCCCTCCCACACATATATTATATATATTTATACTCACGCGCACTCAAAATATATATGTAAAGTTAAAATGCAAAAAACCCCTGAATTATTGGAGAATGAGCAACTAACCTCCCGAACTATTAAAATTGCAACTAACCCCTTGAATTATGCATTTTTGTTGCATATAGCCCCATCAGTCACTATTCCGGTCGGATCCATCACAGTTCCGGTCAGATCTTACCATTAAAGTGACCACGTGATGACACATGACATACACTATAATTTTAATGACCAGAATACCCTCATGAGCATTAAAAGACACTAATATTCCTTACTGTAACTATTAAACCCAAACACCTTTTAACCACCCCAAGCACGCCCTTATGTCTATATATATTATATATAGTTATATAGTTTTACTAATGTTTATCTTCTTCACAACGCGCATGATTGAAAAAAAAAATTTAAAAATTCGTGTTCACCTGTGAAGATTCTTTTTGTGTGTATATATATAAATATAGCTCGTCTGTTTGTGTAAATTGCAGATCAATGGAAGATTTTTCAGAGGAAGCATAGGAGAGGAAACAATTGCAGGCTGGAGAAAAACGAATCAGCAGTTTCCCTTTCTTCTATTTTCTCAATTCACCTTTATTTGATCAAACCATAAGGAAGCATATCTTTAAATTCGATCAACTTTGGGCCAAGATCATATTTTCATGGCAGATAATTCTTCTTTCAACATTAAGATTTTAATTTTATGATACCAAGAAACGGACTCGTAGGTTGTTTATACCAGTTCTGATTTTTCCTGCGACGTCAACAATGACTTCGAGCTTTAGTCCATGACTGGAAAGGTAAACTTCTTCTTCAATCTTTACACCGCAATTATTTTTCCCCATACTCTTTACCTCTTCAACCTTCTCGTCTCCAAGAACCAGTCCACTAGCTTGGGAAAGTTCGCCGATAAGTTCAGATAAACTCCATATTAGATGCATCGTAATTTGATCTTGGATCGCCACCCGTAATTCTCCAATATATCTTGCCACTTGTTGACTTTCTGTCTATGATAGATTATTGCGTGCCTTTATTCTGTAGAATTCCTCCGTATAATCATTAACAGCTAAATTCCCTTGCTTGCAATTCTGGTATTAGTGGTACAACATTTGTTTAAGATTATTTATTTAATTGTAGCCCACATGATTTGGACATGTGACATATTACTTGGTGGGTAAGTAAATAGATATTAATTAATATTATTTATTTTTGGTCAACTTATAATTACCTTTTTGGTAATTACTTATTGGAGAAGTGTTTTCCTTTCTTATTTCTTACTTTGATGGAAAGTAGAATTATGTTACTATAAGAAAAACTGGTCCGCTTTCTGCCTTTATAAAAGTACATATGCTCCATCAATTATGTACAATTAATGATACAACACGTAAAAGTTTTATGTGTACAAAAGGCCAAGAGAGAGAAACCAGTTTCCACCTTTGCCTGTTGATCAGAGTTGCAGATTAATTCGTGGTTAAAGGATCTAGAAGTTGGATTTAATCTCAACAAGGTTTGATATCATGAATCGAGGTATTTATATCTAACTATTTATTTATGCATTATAGATATGTGAAAATCATGAAATTCTAAGATTATGGGATTCATGTTTATTTCTGATGAATGGTTTAACACGAATAATTATAGTTTACATGTGGTATTAGAGCTAACGGTTTAGGAACTCATTATTTTTCATTAAGGTTGCATAAATAATATGTATAAATTTAAAATTAAATGATTGTATAATCCATTCTTTTAGAATCGTATGTTTAGATCAGTCCGTGTGGTTTTTGGGTTTGGGTACCTCAATTTCCGAGCCAAAATTGAATTATGAAAGTTGGTTACTGATACATAGTTTACACATGTGTAATAGTACAAACGTATGCATAATGTGTGTAAGACAAACAATTTCAATGCTTTAGGTTACTGATTTTCGTACATGACTAATAAAGAACATTGAATTAAAAAATAATAATAGTAATTATAGCATTTGTCTTGCTATTGTTTTATAGAAACAGTAAGTTGTGAAAGTATTACAAAGACTCATTATTATTATTATTTAAAAGTTAATAAATACATAAAGTTTGTGTATTTATTTATTTTATTAAAGAGGTTTAAATTATTGTTATAAGTATTTGTCCAATGATTTGAAGATTCTGATTTTAATTTAAAATAAATTAAAATTAAAGTTATTGAATACATAAAATATATGTATTGATTTATTTATTTTAGGAATTTGACTCTCTAGAATAATTTTGTGAGTTTAGAAATTTAATCTAATAAATTAGACATGCAAATAACTTGTTGTTTCGTACCCAAACATACATACACATTGTAGAATCAATTTTAAATTGATTCAATTATGATCTTTAAGTCCGAAAATAAAATAATATATTTTATTATGTATATAAAATAAAAAGATATTTTCTATGAAATTTCGGACTATTAAGTTTTTGAGATCGAAGTTGCTTAAACTTTAATCGATAATTTTGAGTATGTGTGTATAATGTTAAATGGGTAAATTAATAATTAATTAATTACTAGTTAATTTAATATTCATATTATGTGTGGGTTAGTAGCTACCAAAGTGGCCTAACCATAATGGTTGATGAATATTAATTTTAGTAGTAAATATAACTTAATGATGAATTAATTACTGTCTAATTTAATATTCATATTATGTGAAAATTGGTAGCTACTAAAATGGCCCAATCATAATGATTGATGAATATTAATTTGTGTACTAGACATAATTAATCATAAATTAATTACTATCTAATTTAATATTAATATTATGTAAAGGTTGGTACCTACTAAAGTGGCCTAACCATAATAGTTGATGAATATTAATTTTAGTAGTAAACATAATTGCAATATTTCATGAATTAGATGCTTATAATTTTTTGTGATATTCATGAATATTGATTTTATTTAATTATGAAAAATAATTCCTCAAAGGGAATTGATTTTCAAGTGATTAAATAAAAATTAAAGGGTCGTATGTATTTTTTTTTTTTTAATTAGGTAAATATAGGATATCCAAAGGTAACTTATTTGTTTAATTAAATAATACATCACCAATAAAGGTATACATATAAATACATGTAAGCATCATTATTAGTATTTTATAGTTGTCACCCAAAGGGGTACTATAATTATACATTGTATTTATATTTTTAAGTTAAACATACGTGTTGTTAACTTAAAGCATTATTGTTGTTAAGATTTTATCTTATTATGTTTGTTTTATTACATCCCTTAATGTGCATGCTACATCTGTTCTGATTCTCAATATGACTAACTTCTCATAATGAAATGAGTAAGTTGAGGTCAAAATTTAGATGTATTAAATCTTGATTTAGCATTTTAAATTGAGAAACCTACTGTTATTACTGATAAAGATAGTGAGTGAGAAATTTTTTTCCATAAAGCTTGGGAGATATTGAACAGATTAAGCATTATAGTTATGTGAATAATTGTTTTCCATAGTTATAGTGTTAAGGAATATTTTGACTAGAAGAATGTTTTCGTATTGTAAATAAATAATCTTACATTCTCCCACTTAACACATATAATAATTTCTGTAGTGGTTTAGTAAAATAGTCATTAATGTGCACTATAAATCAGATTAACTTATTAAATTGGTCATCATAAATACCATGGTAAATAAATTACTAATGCGAGTCATGACGGTTAGATATTTTGTAAATAAATATCTAAAACGAAACTTATTAATTGATATCACTACTATGCATTTTTGTTGGTATTCTTACCATGTATGGGTATGTTCTTAGGATGACTAATGTTGCTACCAAATTGAGAACTTTATGGATGATTGTGGATAAGAATTTTCTTATTCAATTTATCTCAATTTTTGTCTACTCGGTATGGGTCATTTCGAATTAACACTATTAAGACAAGTGGAAAGTAAAAGAATTGACCATTATGTTAATTTAGAAGGAGACAAAGCTTAAGCAGCAGGTAATTATTATGTTCATCTGATGACTCAAGAAGCTAGAAAGAAATTTGGTTTTAAGTCAGAAAAAGCAATAAGTGAGCAACACTCAAAATTAAAAGATTTAGGTCAATCTACTAAAAGAAAGTAATGTAATAATAAAAAAGTGCTATTAATGTATTGAACACTTTTAGAAAGATTACATGACATATAAAGAATGATTCGAAAAAGAAAAATACGCTTTTGGCTTTTGTACATTGCGAATTACTTGTTGAAATTCTTTTTAATACATAATAAGTTGGCTTAAGTACTAATATTTATGTTTCTAATAGATGCAAGAATTTTTTATGGCCTAAACCACAAATTCAAATAAGAATTTCTTATTTATGATAATTGGGAAAAAGTTTTGTTGAAACCATTGTGACACTATGTTTAATGTTAGACAAAGGATTTTATTTAAATTATTTTAAAATTTTTATGTTTATTCAATTTCCCATAATTTGATTTTATTTCAAAAACTTAATGTTAATGGTTTTTCATTTAAATTTGGTAATGATATTTGTTGAGGCTGAAATTCGCGCAGTCCGATACGATACCATTTTCCTGCAATGAAGAGAGGAGAAGATCGATGAACCTTGACGGCACCGGTGTGGTGCCTGCCAAGAGCTCTTCGACGATCAAATTAGTCACGGAGGTCTAAAAAGAAGGCAGGGATTAATAATAGTTTTTACGTCGTACCTTCTTTAATGGCTTGATGCCCTGTTTATGGTTATCGATTGGAATCAAAATCGTTCCGCTGATATCGATGGTTGACCTTATCTTCCGCTTGTGCGAAATCACAGGAGATTTATTACCAGATTTGTCGGGATATGATTTAATCCTTTTGACCTCCTCTAGTTATAGTATGATTATTCTTACTTGTTGAACCACGTCAGATTTGATTTCATTATCCTTGATAATGAAATCTAATCAATCTTATCGAGGGTAGGGTAGGTTTATATTTGTCCCTATCAATATTTATTTAAGAAATTATAATTTGTGAGTTATGGTATTATTGTTGGTGATTTCTGTAAATTCAAATTTGATGGTTTATTTATTAAAATCCTTTTGATCTTATATTATAATGTTAGAATTAAGCGTAGCTCAATTAATAGAAAATTTATCTTTGGCATAAAAGACTAGGTCAATATCTAGTGAAATGTTAGGAAAATTAGTAAAGGATGTGATTCTTCTGAATCTAAACTTTACTGATTTTGATGTGTGTGTAGATTGTATTAAAGGTAGACAAACTAAACGCATAAAGAAATGAGCCACAATAAGTACATAACTTCTTGAAATTATTTGTAGACCTTCTGATGTTTCATCTTTTGGAGGAGAAAAGTATTTTATCGCCTTTATAGTTGATTTTTCACGTTATGGATATATCTATTTGTTGTATAAAAAATCTCAAGCAGTGGGTACTCTTGGAGTATAGATAAATGAGGTTGAAAAACAACTAAATAGAAAATGAAAATCATAAGGTCATATAGAGGTGGTGAATATTATGTAAATTATGATGAAACAGGTTAACACTTTAACCGTTTGTTAAACTCCTTGAAATGTATGCCATTTATGTTCAATATACTTTGATATATATGCCACAGCAGAAGCGTGTAGCTGTAAGGCGTAATCGTACTCTTATGGAATTGGTTAGGAGTATGTTAAGTAATTCCTCGTTACCCAGAATGTTGTGGATATTAAGTAATCCAAAGAGTACAAGTTTTACTATCCGAAACATAGTACGATAATTATTGAAACCGGTAATGTCAGATTCATTAAAAATGGTGAAATCAGTGGGAGTGATCAAAATAAGAATTTGATCATTTCAGAAGTTAGGGTACAAATATCTTTACCCATAACTTATAAGGAAATAATTGTTCCTTCAGTTGTTGAACCGTATAACAACTCTATAATGAGATTGTCACCAATGAATAGATTGTAGAAGAATCATAAGGAATAACATTAAGACGATCTCAAAAAGAAAGGAGATCTACTATTCCGCATGACTATATGATATATCTGCAAGAATCTGATTTTGATATATAGTGAGATATATACGGATCTGGTTACATATTCACAAGCCATTAACAGTAATGATTTTACTAAATGGATTAGTGTCATGAATGAAGAGATTATAAAGAAACCTTCTCTCTAGTATTTAAGAAGGAATCTTTTAAAATATCATAGCATTAGTAACTTATTATGATTTAAAGTTACATCAAATGGATGTGAATACAATTTTTTTATGAATAGGAGTTTATAGGAGGAAGTCCATATGGAACAACTTGAAGACTTCATATTAGAGGGTAAAGAATTCATGGTCCGTAAACTTAAGATGTCAATATATGAATTTAAACAAGCTTCCTAACAATGGTATATTAAGTTTAATGATACCATTATTTCTTTTGGTTTCAAGAAAAACACTGTTGATCAGTGTATATACTAGAAGGTTAGTGGGAGTAAGTTTATATTTCTAATTCTATATATTGATGATATTTTATTTGTTAGTAGTGATCTTAGTTTATTATATGAAACTAAAAGTTATCTCTAAGAACTTTGAAATGAAATATATGGATGAGGCATCCTATGTGATAGGAATAGAAATACTTCATTATAGATCACATTGATTTGTTTTTAGAGTTGTCTCATAAAGCATATATTAAAAGAGTTCTAGAAGATTTGGTTGGAGGAACAATATTATGAAAAAGTGCAAAGTAATTTATGAATACTTTGTCTATTATGAAATTTTAATTTGTAGCATGCTTTGAGGCTATAATTTATGGTTGCAGAATTTATTTCAGGACTTGGAGTTATGGGTACCGTTTTCAGATTGCTGAAAATTTATGCTGCAATTGTTGATTTTCTTGTATGAAAAATGATAGGTATTTTAAAGTTGAAATAATTTACCATTAAAGAAGATATTTAGAAACAACGAATGTCTATTGAAATTATAAGCACACAACTTATGATTGCAATCCATTAATGAATGGACTACCATCCAAGACATTTATGGAACATGTTGAAGGAATGGGTCTTAAATGTAGTCAATGATGATTATTTTTTAATTGTGGATTGCTTAAATAGTGCTTATATATATTTGACATTTTGCGCTGATTAAATGTGTTTATGATATTTCCTATTAATTAATGTACATGTACGTATTGCTTTAATAAGTGGTAATAGGAATAGTCTTGGAAAAGACATTATTGTTAGATCATTATTGATACTTCTCATTTATAGACTATGTTGAATAGATTACTAGTGTTGTGGTACATGGAAGGGACTGTGTCATTTAAGGATATATAACCGCGCATGACTCGCATTTGTAATTTATTTACCATAGTATTTATGATGACCAATTTAATGAGTTAATCTGATTTATGGTGCACATTAATGACTATTTTACTAAACCACTACAGAAATTATCATATGTGCCAAGTGGGAGAATGTAAGATTATTTATTTAATTGTGGCCCACATGATTTGGACATGTGACATATTACTTGGTGGGTAAGTAAATAGATATCAATTAATATTATTTATTTTTGGTCAACTTATAATTACCTTTTTGGTAATTACTTATTAGAGAAGTGTTTTATTTTCTTATTCCTTACTTTGATGGAAAGTAGAATTATGTTACTATAAGGAAAACTGGTCATCTCTCTGCCTTTATAAAAGTGCATATACTCCATCAATTATGTACAATTAATGATACAACACGTAAAAGTTTTATGTGTACAAAAGGCCAAGAGAGAGAAACCAGTTTCCACCTTTGCCTGTTGATCAGAGTTGCAGATTAGTTCGTGGTTAAAGGATCTAGAAGTTGGATTTAATCTCAATAAGGTTTGATATCATGAATCGAGGTATTTATATCTAACTATTTATTTATGCATTATAGATATGTGAAAATCATGAAGTTCTAAGATTATGGGATTCATGTTTATTTGTGATGAATGGTTTAACACGAATAATTATAGTTTACAATTTGTTCATAGTCCAGTGCTAGGAATCTGTATCTCCGCAACTGCTTCATCTTGTGCCATATTCGGACATGTTGTTTTCCCTGCCATCTACGGTTGCTCTGTGTCTACTCCCACCAAGCAGAAGGTACCTCCCTTAAGCTTGTATTGTACAAGCTTAGCTTGTTTGTCTTCGGACATCTCCATTACTCGAAAAAATGCTCAATTGATCCGGTCAAGGAAATCTTCAATATGCAGATGTCCATTGAAACTGGGTAGATCAATTTTCATTCGAAAATCACGAGTGTCTGGATCTCTCCGGTTTCTGTCGGGCATTATTTCCTCCCTCGGCTACCTTAACTTTTCCATTCTATGATACAAACTCATTTTATCCATCATAGTTGCCACGAAATCGCTCCTCAATCTCAACTGCATACCCTTGCCCAAGCATAGTGTGATCTCTTTGCCTTCATCAGTCATCACTCTCTCCGGTCATCACAATCTGATTCTGGCAGTCCCTTTCGTACGTCTCACCTTTTTCCACGCTTGTTTCACCACTCAGCTATTCGTACAACTCGTCCCTTCCTTTCAATTCCCAGTTTATTTTTCCAAAAGAGTAGGAGAGAAGTCTGAATAGGCTTTAAATGTGTTTTTATAACTCTTAGCTGTGCTTTGGGCTGCCCTTGAGACCCATTCGTTGAAAGGCATTTCTCTATCCACCCGTGTCCATACTTTTATTTTTATGGGTTATGCTTTTTAGATTGGGCTTGGTCCAATCCCTTTTGGTTAGTAGACCTCTGCACCTTTTGCCCCATTGACAGGTTATCCAACTCAATACGATTATGACTTGGCCCAATCCTTATGGCAATCCTCATGTTCTAAGCTCCCCAAATTCCCCCCTTCGATTAAATGCTTGTCCTGCCCCCACTTGTTGAAAGCCACCCTTTTTAGACCTAAACTTAGTGTTAGGAGTGACAATTCGTGTTGGCGTATGTCTGGACATGGGTATCATGTTAAACACACGAACATGACACAATTATTATTCATGTTAAAAAGAAATTGACACAATCACGACACACTTATTACATGGGGAAAACGATAGAACACGCTTAACCCATTTAATAAATGCGTCTAGACCAAACCCGACATGACAAGATGTGTTTAATTAACATTCCATACTACTAGGGTCATATTTTATATGAACATGGCATCCTTATCCAATATGTTTAGTTAACGGGTGATTTTTAACACGAATATGACACATTTAGCTAAAAGGGCCATTTATACTACAAACACAACACATTTTATTGAACGGGTTTATGTAGTTATAAATGAGTGGCGGGTCAAACCAGTGTTGTTAGGATCGGGATTCTATATAGGATTGATGAGGGGTCGATAGGATCAGAATCGTCGGATCAGATCGAGAACCGTAAGATTGTATAAAACTATTAGAAATGTTATTCAAACTAACTTTCTAAACAACTATTTTCAATACAACTAGAGAATAAGTCTAAATAACCAAATGTGACACTCTAGCAAAATCAATTAACATTAAAAGATACCAAGACACATGACAAACACTATAAATCAATTTCTTGATTTCAACAAAATTTAGGATAGAGAAAAGTACAACTACGTCTCAAAGAAGAAATTAATATAAGCAAAATCTCAACGAAGAAATTAAAGTCTAAACAAGTGGGAAAAGGGAATAGAGAAGTAGATAGAGAAAAGTACAACTAAGTCTGAGCAATTTAATTGAAAAGTTAATTTTTGGTTGGAAAAAAAGGAACAAAACTGAGATAGAAAGAACAACGAGAACAAAAAAAAAAAAAAAAAATGATGTCTCTCTTTAATTTTGTTTTAGAATGGACAAAGAATATGTAGAAAAATATATATATATTTTTTTGTTGTTCTTTGCATTGAAAAAGAAAGAAAAGAGAAATTAAGAAGAATAAAACAAAATAGAGGAAAATTTTGAAGTTTTGAACCGTGCCTTTGAAATTCAAAGTTCGATCGTCTCTCATTTGACGTTCATTTCTTTGGTTTTTGTTTTTAATATTTAATGTAGGTAGGCTAAAGAGTTGGACTTTACATTTAAAAGGATTAAATTTATTAGTCTAAAATTAATTGTAGGCCATATAAATCCTAGGGGTGCCAATTCGTGTTCGCGGGTCATTATCGTGTCGTGTCGACCTAAGGGTATTCTACTAAACAGCTCAACTCAAACATGACCCATTTAATAATCGTGGCAAAAACCCTCAACACTAACCTGACCTATTTATTAAACGGGTTACACGTGTAACCTGTTTAATGACCTATTTATAAAACAAAACATTATATTATTTTAATTATTAATAATACCCAATCAAACAATAAATATTGGAAAATATAAGTTTCAGTCCAACCAAATTACTAAATAATCTCTAGTATGCAAAAGAATAAATTAGAAGACATAAGTTTTACATGAGTTGAATCTCTCAACCCAAATACAATACGATTAACTAAACGGGTTAATCGTGTCAACTCATTTACGACCCAAACCTATTTAAAGTCAACCCAACTCAGCTTAACTCGTGTTGTGTTTGAGTCATGTTGGCTGGTCATGCCAAACTTTACCAAACCTTATAAATTTGGAAGAACCAAAAAACATGATTTAGTAATCGGTATCCTATACGATTCTATGATCTTACTTGTGATTCTATAGAGATTCTACTTCCTAATGATTTTGAATGGGATCAGAATCGGTTTGGCAATTTGGGCTCCTAGAATTGTAAGATTTTAAGATCTAGAATTGGGATTTTAACAACTATGGGTCAAACATGAACACGACATTGTGTTAATTCAAGTTGACAAATTTATGATCCAAACAAGGTGCTAACATACCTCACTCGTGCCTGTCACTCATTTTTTGGTGTCTCATGCTCTGCACTTAGCTTGCATATTCACACTCTTTTACTTATTTGATTCATTTTTTTTTTCCTTATTATTATCCAAAGTCGTTTCCACCGACCAGAGCAAAAACTGTCATGTGGCACTAAGGCGTTGTACTTCCTCGCGACTAAACCTTGGTCAACCTAACTTCCATACTTATTCATGCTGTTACTCGTTTTATAGTGTCTCACGCCCTCTACTTGGATTTCAGATTCACTCACTTAGGCAATTTGGTTGATAAGAGGAATAATTCACTTCTAAAGACTCGCAATTTGTAGGTGGCTCACTCTCACTCTTGGAGCTTGTTGGGCTACAAATGAGACCATTCCTCTATTTATAGGCATCTCCTCCCTAATGGACTACTATAATGCATTACATCAATAGTTGAGATTGATCCTTTAAAATTATCTTCTAAAATATCTACAATTCTATATCATTCTGCCCAAAACCCATGTAGATATTGTTGGCTTTGCACACTCTTCTCTCGGTGCTTATGATTTTTCTCAAAACGCATCTACAGTTAGTAGATGTCCAGCGTCCATACATATAAATCTCAACAACTTCTCCCCCGCCCCTCCCCGCGCGATGTGGGACATCCCAATTCTCTACTGCTCTATAATCCTCCAACACACTATATATTACTCTGGAAGACTCTAGATGCAAAATCTCTACACTTGCCATGAAGATGCCCTTCTCAATACCTATGTGCCGCCTGCATGGTGTAGCCTCCCTATATAATTAGGCGAGGTTTGACATATAGCTTCCCTCTTCTACGGAATTTTATTATCATTTCTGTTTTTGTACTTGATACATAAAACAATCAAGAAATATTTTGCCTTCATGTGATTAGTGTTTTTTTATTCGTTGCTATATTTTTGCCTTTAATGATATTTCAAAATTATGCCTCTTAGGATTCCATCATCCTAAAGGATTCCATATTCGTATGGCGCGTGCTGTTTGGATCAAGGGAACAAAGTTTCCATTCGACAATTTTACCATTTAATGACCTATTTACAAAAACAAAACATTATAATATTTTAAATATTAATAATACTCAATTAAACAATAAATACTAGAAAATATAAGTTTCAATCCAACCAAATTACTAAATAATCTTTAGTATATAAAAGAATAAATTAGAAGACACAAGTTTAGATAGTTAATTTGGAACTTAAATAGAATTTTGTTTATGACACATATAATTAAACAAGTATAAACAAGTTACACGAGTTGAACCTTTCAACCTAAACACGACACGATTAACTAAATGGGTTAATCGTGTCGACCCATTTACGACCCAAACCAATTTAAGGTCAACTCAATCCCGCTTAACTCGTGTTGTGTTTGAGTCGTATTAGTGGGTCAAACTTTGCCAAACCTAATAAATTCGAAAGAAGAACAAAATAACACAATTTAGTAATCGGTAACCTATGCGATTCTAAGATCCTACTTGTGAATTGTGATTCTACAGAGATTCTACTTCCCAGCGATTTTGAATGGGATCATAATTGATTTGGCAATTTAGGATCCTAGAATCGTAAGATTTTAAGATCCAGAAATGGGATTTTAACAACTATGAGTCAAACACGAACATGACATTATGTCAGTTCAAGTTGACAAATTTATGATCCAAACAAGGTGCCAACACACCTCACTTGTGCCTGCCACTCATTTTTTGGTGTCTTATGCCCTCCACTCGGCTTGCACATTCACACGCTCTTACTTATTTGATTCATTTTTTTTTTTTTTTTTTGTTATTATTATCCAAAGTTGTCTTCACCCACCAGGGCAAAACCTGTCGTGTGGCAACAAGGCGTTGTACCTCTACACGATTGGACCTTGGTCAACCTAACTTCCACACTTGCTCATGCCAACACACTCCCAATAATGTTCGTCACTTGTTTTGTAGTGTCTCACGCCCTGTACTTGGATTTCATATTCACACGCTTAGGCACTTTGGTTGGTAAGAGGAATAATTCACTTCTAAAGATTCACAACTTGTGGGTGGCTCACTCTCACTCTTCGAGCTTGTTGGGTTACAAATGAGACCATTCCTCTATTTATAGGCATCTCCTCCCTAATAGACGACTGTTAGCCTCTTGACGGTTGTCCAAGGGAAGACATGGGCATTTCAAGGCCATGCCATGTCTTGGGAATAATTTGGATTTGGTTAGACAACTATGAGGATGCTTAGTGGGTTTTCAGCGTGCACAAGATGCTCAGCGTGCACACAGGATGCTTAAAAGGATGCTCGGCGTGTACTGGGGTGCCTAGTGGCATTTTCGTAAATATGGCGAAAAGTGAAACTTAGAGTTTTGACTCGGGATCTTTATGGGAGGTACCTTGAGTCCATAGAAGCTGGTTGGCACAGACGGCACTCGATTTGGATGTCAGGAAGGGTCTGAAAGGCCTTTATGACTCCTCAAGCATGTGTGATGTTTACTCCTGTCAGAGTGCTGATTTTCCTTAAGACTATACTAGGGGGGTCTGTTGAGCACATCAGTTAGGCTATGGCATGGCTTGCTTAGAGGGCTTAGCTAACGTGCATGGGCACGTGTTGCACCACTCCAAGATGGTTGTACAAGAGGGGAGCATCTAAACTAATGATGGGCAAACAAGTGTGCACCCGCGTGCACGGGCGTGCAGCCCGGCGTGTGCGCGGGTGTCCAAGCAGGCGTGTAGTCATGGGCACACGAGGGTTCGAGTATGGCGCACACGGATGGGCACCAGTGTATGCACCGGCGTGCAGCAACGCGCTTATGGGCGTGTATACGGGCGTGCATGGCTTGGCATGAACGTGCGCACCGACGTGTACTCGGATTTGCACTCGGGCGTGCACACGGGTGTGCATGGCATGGCACGCCGTGCACTCAGAGACATGTGGGTGCAGAATGGTGGACTTGGCAAGGGCTAGGTTGCTAAGGTTGGCTCAGATGTTGCTAAAGCATGGACCACACAAGTCATGGCTTGCGGTTACAAGAGATGGCTAAGTGGGCTCAGTTGGTTGGGGGAAGTTACTAGCACTTCCCCACTCATTATGGGAAGTGGGGGTGTGCTAATTAACTTCTCATGCAGGTGGCACAAATCTGAGATGACAACAAGCAAGCGGTTGGAGGTGGTTTATTCCACTATGCAGAGTGCAACTTCTTGTGGGATATGTGGCATGAGCAGAGCATGCCAATTACATAACAGTTAGGCTTGTCAACTGCATTGTAGTGCTGGCATACTTAGAGAATGCCAGCATGACCCTAGGTGGATGGGGGTGTCATCTATCATCTTAGTGGGCAGTTATGGGCGGTTTTGAGAGTAGCCTATATAATGTTAAGGTGGGCTTTGTAGAGAGAACAGATAGGAGGGTGTGAGCCTTGGTTCCTTGTACGGACTCATGTTCCTTTGTAATATGTTTAATATGAATAAAGGTTGGGGCTTGTCCCTGTAAACTGTGTGTGCCTCGTTTACATTTCTATATTGTGTGTATTGTGTTGTGTGTTGGCTGAGACTTGGTGGCCCCAAGTGCCATTACAGAGGCAAAAATTTGTGGTGTGATTTAGCCCTGTAACAATTGGTATCAGAGCCCCGTTCTACGATGGCTGGAGGTAATACTCGTGAGAGAGTTTCCCATTTGGAAGAGTTTGTGGGTTTTCCTACAGAAACAGAGGTACAAGATGGTGCAGAGAGCCTTGTGGTTCGAATTGAAAACTTGGCTTCTGAAGTGGAAATCTTGAAGACTGATCCTTATGGGTTTGGTGACTTCATGTAGGCCACCAAAGAGCAATTGACCCGTATCTCTTAAGATGTTGAGTCGCTGACTGACGTCTTTAAGAAGAACCTGAAAGACCTTGAAGATGAAGTGTCCTTGGTGAAGAGGGCCATTCATGGGAGTTCTAGAGGCGGTGGTGATCCTCTTTCACAGAAGATCAAGGTGCCAGATCCCAAGTCTTTCAGTGCTACCCGAAATGCCAAAGAGTTGGAGAATTTCCTATGGGACATGGAGTAGTACTTCAAGGCTACTCGGATCCCCGATGGCGAGAAGGTGACCATTACAAACATGTATCTGTCTGGTGATGCAAAACTATGGTGGCGCACACAGACAGAGGACGATGCTTCTACGGGTAGGCCTCGGATTGAAGTTTGGGAGACCCTTAAGAAGGAATTGAAGGACCAGTTCTTGCCTCAGAACACTGCATGGATTGCAAGGGAATCTCTGAAGAAATTGAAGCACACAGGCACCGTTCGTGACTATGTGAAGGACTTTAGTTCCTTGATGCTGGACATTGGAAATATGTCAGAGGAGGATAAGCTGTTCAATTTCATGTCTGGATTGCAACCATGGGCTCAAGCAGATTTCTGTAGGCAAGGTGTGAGGGATTTTCCTACTGCCATGACAGCGGCAGATTGTCTTGTAGATTTCAAGATGACTGGGTCTACTACACAAGACAAGAAGAAGTCGAAGGAGGGGAAGAAAGACAAAGGCCAGTCCTTCAGGTTCAAGGACAAGAAGAAGGACAATAATCAAAAGAAGGATAAAGGTGGTGGCTTTGTCAAGGCCAAGGTAGATTATAATAACAAAGGGAGTAGTATTGGGACTAAGCCCAACTACGGTTGTTTCATCTGCAATGGTCCCCACCGTGTTAGAGACTGCCCTAAGAGGGAGAAGCTGAGTGCTATTGTCGTTGATTCAAAAGGAGATTCAGACTCGGAATGTGGTCCAACCCGAGTCAATCCTCTGTAAATGCTGAATGCTTTTATTGAAGAACAGTTTATGGAGTTGAAAGGGCTCATGTTCATTCTGGTAACGCTGAATGGCAAGGAAGTTTTGGCAATGGTGGATACGGGGGCCACTCATAACTTCATTGTGCAGAGGGAAGTAAGTAACTTTAATTTAAAGTTAATTCCACATGCTAATAAGATGAAAGCTGTGAATTCTAAAGCCAAGCCTGTCTTAGGCATGGCCACCACTTCTATAAAAGTTGGTTGTTGGGAGGGCGTAGTTAGTCTCATGGCTGTTCCCATAGATGATTTTGATCTAATTCTTGGAATTGAGTTCCTTACGAAAGCCAGAGTGGTAGTTGTGCCATATTTGGGAAGAGTTTTTATTTGGGACAGGAATTGTTCATGTTTTATTCCATCAGTGGCTCTTTATGGGCACCAAAAGAAGGAAGATCGTAAATATGGCTGCATCGAAATAATCTCTGCATTGCAAGTGAAAACAAGTTTGAAGAGCGGAGACTCTACCTTTCTTGCAGCTATGATAGAGATCAAACCAGACCAATATGTTGAAGTTCTAGATTCTGTTACTGAAATTCTAGAGGAATTTGCAGAAGTGATGCCACCAGAACTACCTAAGTAATTGCCTCCTCGACGTGCTGTTGATCACAAGATAGAGTTGGAGCTGGGTGCTAGGGCTCCTACTCAGGCCCTATACCGGATGGCGCCTTCAGAACTGGCTGAACTGCGTAGACAGTTGGATGAGTTGCTGGAGTCTAGCTATATTCAACCTTCCAAGGCACCGTATGGCGCGCCAGTGTTGTTCCAGAAGAAGCAGGATGGCTCAATGCGGATGTATGTGGACTATAGGGCTCTGAATAAGGTGACTATGAAGAACAAGTACCCAGTGCCCAATGCCGCAGATTTATTTGACAGGTTGTCAAGGGCATCCTACTTTACTAAGCTGGATTTACGTGCAGGCTACTGGCAGGTGCGTATAGCAGAAGGAGATGAACCCAACGCTGCATGTGTAACTCGTTATGGGTCTTATGAATTTCTTGTAATGCCGTTTGGGCTAACTAATGCCCCGGCAACCTTCTGCAACTTAATGAATAATGTGTTTTATGACTACATTGATCGTTTTGTTGTTGTTTATTTGGATGATATTGTAGTTTATAGTGAGTCATTGAAAGATCACTTAAAACACTTGAGATTGGTTTTCTCAAAACTGAAGGAGTTTCAGTTATATGTCAAAAAGGAGAAGTGTGAGTTTTGTCGCCAAGAAGTGATGTTTTTGGGGCATTGGATTAGTAAAGGCCATGTCAGAATGGATGAGAGAAAGATGAAAGCCATCCTTGATTGGTCTGCACCTACCAAAGTGACAGAGTTGAGATATTTTCTAGGGTTGACAAACTACTACAGAAAGTTTATAAAGGGGTATTCCAAGAAGGTCAGTCCTTTAACGGACTTGCTGAAGAAGGACAAACAGTGGGTTTGGTCTGAGGAGTGCCAAAAAGCTTTTGAGATGCTTAAGCAGGCAGTGTCTACAGAACCGGTCTTGAGATTGCCTAACTTTGGTTTGCCATTTGAAGTGCATACTGATGCCTCTGATAGAGCAATTGGTGGGGTCCTAGTCCAAGAAGGACACCCATGTGCCTTTGAAAGCAGGAAGCTTAAGGATGCTGAGCAGAGGTATACAACTCACGAGAAGGAGATGACTGCAGTGATACATTGTCTTGACGCATGGAAGCACTATTTGTTGGGTACCAAGTTTACAGTGGTGACTGATAATGTGGCCAATACCTACTTTAAGACACAGAAAAAGCTTACTCCAAAGCAAGCTCGTTGGCAAGAGTTTCTTGGGGAGTTCAATTTTGTGTGGGTTCACAGACCTAGAAAGCAGAATCAGGTTGCTGATGCCTTGAGTAGGAAAGAAGTGCAGGAGTATGTGGCGTCGTTGACAACGGTGTATACTGATTTCCTTGACAGAATCAAAGAACAATCTCAGTCCGACAATACCTATCAGAAACTTAAGCAACAGGTTGCTGATGGTGAAGTCAGAAAGTACTGGATTGAAGATAATCTACTCTATGCTAGATGAGGTAGATTATATGTTCCTGTTGGAGGTTTGAGACGGGAATTATTGCGGGAGATGCATGATCCTCAGTGGGCTGGACATCCAGGGGTGGATAGAATGCTGGCGTTGATATCCAGATCATACTACTGGCCCAAGATGGAGGATGACATAGAGTTATATGTCAAGACTTGCTTGGTCTGTTAGAAAGACAAGCATGAGAGGAAGAAGGAGGCAGGGCTACTGCAACCCTTGCCTATACCAGAGCGTCTATGGCAGTCAGTTTCAATGGACTTCATTTCTGGTTTTCCTAAGGTGAAAGGTATGAGATCTATTTTTATGGTAGTAGATAGATTCTCTAAGTATGCAATTTTTATTGCTGCACCACATGCATGCCCAGCGGAAGTTGTTGCTGGTTTATTTCATAAGTTTGTGGTGAAATATTTTGGCTTACCTGAGGATATTGTTAGTGATCGTGACACCAGATTTACAGGAAGGTTCTGGACAGTGCTATTTTACTTGATGGGTTCTGAACTGAAGTTCTCCACAGCAAACCATCTTCAGACTGACGGACAGACTGAAAAGATGAACTAGTTATTGGAAGAATATCTGAGGCACTATGTCACTGCAAGTTAGAAAAATTGGCTGGAGTTGTTAGACACTGCACAATTTTCTTATAATTTGCACAGGTCTTCAGCAACAGGAATGAGTCCCTTTGAGTTGGCAACAGGGCAACAACCTCGCACACTACAGGAGGTGGCAGTACAGAGGACTGGTGGAAGATGCCCTGCAGCATACTGATATGCCCGTTCCATACAAGAGATGGTGGATGAGGCACAGGACAACCTTGCCAAGGCTGCGAGAAGGATGAAAAAGTATGCAGATAAAGGGAGAAGGCCATTAGAGTTCCAAGTGGGAGACAAAGTTCTGTTGAAATTGACTCCACAGATTTAGAAGAAGATAAGTAGCAAGACTGTTCACGTAGGGCTGATTCAGAAGTATGATGGTCCATTTGAAGTTGTGAAGAAAGTGGGAAATGTTGCTTACAGATTGCAATTACCTGAGAGGTTGAAGGTCCATCCTACTTTTCATGTGAGTTTCCTCAAGCCTTTTCATGAGGACACTGCAGATACATCAAGACAGCAGGCTAAGAGAGTTCCACCTGTTATTCAGTTGCAGTTTAACAAGGAGGTGGAGAAGATTTTGTCTCACCGGACCTAGGGACAGAGTAAGAAAAATCGCAGAACTGATTACTTGGTGCAGTGGAAAGGATGCAGTGAAGCAGAAGTGAGTTGGGAAAGGGATGTGACATTATGGCAGTTTGAGAAACAGGTAAGGGAGTACTTGGACAAGTTGACGAGGGCGTCGACTTCTTCTGGTGGGGGTGGTTTGTTAGCCCATTGACGGTTGTCCAAGGGAAGACATGGGCATTTCAAGGCCATGCCATGTCTTAGGAATATTTTGGCTTTGGTTAGACAGCCATGAGGATGCTCAGTGGGTTGTCAGCGTGCACAAGATGTTCAGCGTGCACACACGATGCTTAAAAGGATGCTCGGCGTGCACTGGGGGTGCCCAGTGGCATTTTCGTAAATATGGCAAAAAGTGAAACTTAGAGTTTTGACTCGGGATCTTTATGGGAGGTACCTTGAGTCCATAGAAGCTAGTTGGCACAGACGACACTCGATTTGGATGTCGGGAAGGGTCTGAAAGGCCTTTATGACTTCTCAAGCATGGGTGATGTTTACTCCTGTCAGGGTGCTGATTTTCCTTAAGACTAGACGAGGGGGGGTCTGTTGAGTACATCAGTTGGGCTATGGCATGGCTTGCTTAGAGGGCTTAGCCAACGTGCATAGGCACGTGTTAAACCACTCCAAGATGGTTGCACAAGAGGTGAGCATCTAAACTAATGATAGGCAAACAAGTGTGCATCCGCGCGCAGGGGCGTGCAGCTCGGTGTGCGCGCGGGCGTCCAAGCGGGCGTGTAGTCATGGGCACACGAGGGTTCGAGTATGGCACACATGGATGGGCACCAGTGTACGCAACGGCGTGCAGCAGCGCGCTTATGGGCGTGCACACGGGCGTGCATGGCTTGGCATGAACGTGCGCACCGATGTGTACTCGGATTTGCACTCGGGCGTGCACACGGGCGTGCATGGCATGGCACGCCGTGCACTCAGAGACATGTGGGTGCAGAATGGTGGACTTGGCAAGGGCTAGGTTCACAAAGTTGGCTTAGATGTTGCTAAAGCATGGACCACACAAGTCATGGCTTGCGGTTACAAGAGATGGCTAAGTGGGCTAAGTGGGCTCAGTTGGTTGGGGGAAGTTACTAGCACTTCCCCACTCATTATGGGAAGTGGGGGTGTGCTGATTAACTTCCCATGCAGGTGGCACAAATCTGAGATGACAACAAGCAGGCGGTTGGAAGTGGTTTATTCCACTATGCAGAGTGCAACTTCTTGTGGGATATGTGGCATGAGCAGAGCATGCCAATTACATAGCAGTTAGGCTTGTCAACTGTATTGTAGTGCTGACATACTTAGAGGATGCCGGCACGACCCTAGGTGGATGGGGGTGTCATCCATCATCTTAGTGGGCAGTTATAGGCGGTTTTGAGAGTAGCCTATATAATGCTAAGGTAGGCTTTATAGAGGGAACAGATAGGAGGGTGTGAGCCTTAGTTCCTTGTACGAACTCATGTTCCTTTGTAATATGTTTAAAATGAGCAAAGGTTGGGGCTTGTCCCTGTAAACTGTGTGTGCCTTCTTTACGTTTCTATATTATGTGTATTGTGTTGTGTGTTGGCTAAGACTTGGTGGCCCCAAGTGCCATTACAGAGGCAAAAATTTGTGGTGTGATTTAGCCCTGTAACAACGGCTATGATGCATTACATCAACAGTTAAGATTGATCCTTTAAAATTCTCTTCTAAAATATCTACAATTCTATATCATTTTGCCCAAAACCCGTATAGATATTGTCGGCTCTGTACACTCTTCTCTCGATGCTCATGCTTTTTCTCAAAATGCATCTACAGTTAGTGGGTGTCCAGCGTCCACACATATACATCTCAGCAACTTCTCCCCTCACCTCGCCCCGCGCGATGTGGGACATCCCAATTCTCTATTGCTCTAGAATCCTCCAACACACTGTATATTACTTTGGAAGACTCTAGACGCAAAATCTCTACACTTGCCATGAAGACGCCCTTCTCGACACTCACGTGCCGCCTGCATGGCATAGCCTCCCTATATAATTAGGTGAGGTTTGACATATAGCTTCCCTCTTATACGGAATTTTATTATCATTTCTGTTTTTGTACCTGATACATAAAACAATCAAGAAAGATTTTGGCTTCATGTGATTAGAGTGTTTTTCTATTTGTTGCTATATTTTTGCCTTTATTAATGTTTTAAAATTATGCCTCCTTAGGATTCCATCATCCTGGAGGATTCCATCTTCGTATGGCGCGTGCTGTTTGGATCTAGGGAGCAAAGTTTCCATTCAACAATTTTACAGTATGTTGTATATCTTTATAATTTTTATTTTCATAAATAATTCAACATTATTCTTTTAACTAATATATTGTTTGATCATGAAACGACAGGAATATTGTAGAGTCCGAGATCTTTTTATTGAATAGAAGCACAACATAATTTTAGAAAATTGTGGGTTGTATAAAAAGGGAAAACACTGACTGGCATGTGGATGGGGTTTCCAAGTTGAGATATATCTCGAGAGAAGACTTCGTCTGGTGGTACCACAGGATTCCTATACGGTGCAGAAAAACGATTTATAATTACATGTTTAAGCAGCAAATTTATGTATTGGAGAGTTGTCTGGAGAGTTTATTAGAACACTTACCAATCGCATGTTTTTGGGGAGCGCCAGCCAACGGGTGGTACCAGTTAAACGTTTCTGGATTTTTTAAGGAAAATCTTGGTGGGACCAAAGAAGCTGGTTGTGGAGAAGTTTTAAGAGATCATCGAGGAACGATTTTGAATTTGTTCCATAAGCCACTCCCTCATGTGACATCCAGAGATGAAGTATTCTTACTTGGAGTGCATCATGGGATACATGAAATTCTCCAATGGAGAAGGGAAGCAAAGCAAATAATATTGGAGATTGACCATAAAAAAAATTATCAAGGTGTATACGGAGCTTTATCGGTAAATATTTAGTATAAAATTCGAGTTTATTCTTTAAATTTAGATTCCAATTTCAAGTTACATTGATACAAAAAATATTGTTATCCAGTAAATTTTTTGATATATATGTAGTAAAAATTTGACGACTATCAAATATTGTTGCACTATCCTCAGAAAACTGTCTACCTAAACGAGTTGCGTATATAGTTTTGCATCTGACAGTGGGACAAAGTTTTCCCATCGGCGAGAGAGGTTATGAAATACAAGTCGTGTGTGATCAATCAAAGATTCCACGATATGAGATCGTCCTGGAAGAAAGAATTGAAGCTAAAGAATCAGACAAAATTGAAGAATCAGACGAATTTGAAGAATTCGATGAAGTTGTAGAATCGGACGAAGTTGAAGAATCATTTGATGATGATGTTGGAATTTGGTA
The DNA here is from genome assembly GCF_030987335.1 of Cornus florida. NCBI lineage: Eukaryota > Viridiplantae > Streptophyta > Magnoliopsida > Cornales > Cornaceae > Cornus > Cornus florida. The sequence goes on along the minus strand of NW_026775580.1, from coordinate 82,122,250 downwards.
CTTAGCTTTATCATTTTCTACTTAAAAACAGGCTACTAGTTAAATTATTATTTTTTAATCATTAATAGTTAAAAATATATTTTAAATTCCTGAAAGGAGAAAGGAATTAGCCTGATCTTGTGTTGTTCACCCGGCATAAAAAATAAGATTAAAAAAATAATAATAATAGGTGAAAATTTAGATATGCTTTATTTCATCAGTATCAAAGTAATCCTTGTAAGTAGATTGTGATTTCTATATATTTCTAGACTTCACATCATGACAATCACACTTATTTCTGGTCCTTATTCTATGTAAGCCTATTTTTACTTCTATTGTTTTCTTTACCTTTATTCTAGTAGGAGAGAGAATAGTTGGTTGAATGTCATCTGGTTCATTATACCAGCAACTCGCAGCCCAATAGCTGATTGTTCTACTCCAGTGTGTTCCCAGACTATATTTGATTTTCCTATTAAGTTTACAACTTATAAAAAGCTACTGGAGTCGTCACAAAATGGGCTTGGGCAGGGGCGCATATAATCTGATATTGTACATGTTGGGTAACCATGTGTAATTTTTAATTATATCAATTTCTTGTTATATATTTGTCACCATATACTTTTAACCAATTTAGCTTAAACCTTCTACGAGTGTTATGGCACTTGCTCACATTTCTATAACTTTTATTATTCATTTTTTCATTCTTGAGAATTTCGTAATTGTTTTGTGAATTGATGATTTAACTTTGTTCTTGTAGGTTTTAGGGGCAACATGGTATTTGCCGTTAGCTGACCAGTATACATCGTGCTGGAAATCATACTGCGAAAATTTCAGACCCTTGAAAACCCTTTCTTAATTATGCGGATTGTGATGCTCTAGACCATGATGACAACAACAACTGGGCAAATAGTACAAACATGTTTAAGAGTTGTGATCCTGACAATGATGATCACTTTCAAGTGTTGAGTATTTTGAAAAATGCAGTGAAAAAAAAGTGATCTCTTGGAGCATCCGCAGCGGGGCTCTTTAAAGTCCAATCCAGCGAGCATTTGCGATGTAAGCCCTCCAGCGGGCTAGCTAAAACACATGGGGCCCAATAGCAATCGCGGGCCGGCTAGAGGTAATCAGCGAGCCAGCCCGCGATCGGGGTAATTTTGTTTTTTTTTTTGTTTTTTATGGCTCCAAAACAGCACCTTTTTGCTGCTTTGTTTTTGTCTTTTTGTGGCATTGTTGTAACAGTGCGCCAAACAGTGCCTTAATAGGTTATAAGGCACTGTTTGGCAGATTTTTTTTTTTTTTTTAAAAAAAAAAAAAACCCAATAATAGGTTATTTAGAGCTCTTTTTTTTGGGAAAAAAATAAAATAAAATTCAATAAATAAAAAATATATTGTTTAGGCATTGTTTGTTCAAAAAAAAAAAAAAAAAAATTTGGGCCAAAAATAAATTCAAAAACCTATTTTTTTTTTTTTTTTTTTTTTGTTTTTTCCCTTAAAAATTGGTTTTTTTTTTTAAAAAATTTTTTTGCTTTAAATTTTAAATGTGTAGGCCAAATAGTGTATTTGGCTGTTAAGGCACTATTTCTACAGTACCAAATAGTGCCTTAGCGGTTATAATTTTAAAAAAAAGTTTAAAAATTCAAATTTTACCTTTTTTCTCTCTTTTTTTTTTTTGTTTTTGTTTTTTGTTTTTTCCCTTAAAATTTGGTTTTTTATTAAATTTTTTTGCTTTAAATTTTAAATGTGTAGGCCAAATAGTGTATTTGGCCGTTAAGGCACTGTTTCTACAGTTCCAAACAGTGCCTTAACGGCTATAATTTTTAAAATAAAGTTAAAAAATTCAAATTTTACCCCCCCCCTTTTTTTTTTCCTTAAAATTTGGTTTTTTATTAAATTTTTTTGCTTTAAATTTTAAATGTGTAGGCCAAATAGTGTATTTGGCCATTAAGGCACTGTTTCTATAGTACCAAATAGTGCCTTAACGGCTATAATTTTTAAAAAAAGTTTAAAAATTCAATTTTTTTAACTTTGTTAAAAAAAAAAAAAATTAAATTAAAATTTTTAAAATCTCTATAAATACCCCAACTCCTACCATCACTTATCACATCTCTATTATCTACCATTCAACTTATTTCTTCTTCTATTTTCTCAATCTTAGCTATTATTCTCAAAGTCATTTCGATTCCATGGATCTTCGACATCCATATTATTACAACATCCAATTCAACCCATCAAACGATGAGTTTTTGCCATTTCCCGAAGAGAATATCAATTATTATGGAGGAGATTCTCAATTTCCTTCTCATCAACCATCCCAACCTTCTTATCAACCATCCCAAACTTCTCATCAATATTGTGGTACTAGTGTTCCACAATCAAGTAACTCAAAACCCCCGTCAAAACAATCGGCTATTCGACATAATAATTGGACCAAGGCTGAAGATGAAGCTTTATGTTGGGCGTGGTTGTCCATTACCTCTGATGTGATTACGGGGGCAGACCAAAGTAAGCAAAAGTTATGGGTGCGAATTCTGAAACAATATAAACAACATATTGGTGTTCCAACTGAGCGAAAGGATGGAGGTTTGATGAATCGTTGCTCGGTGATCCAACAAAAAATCAGCAAATTTTTCGGCTGCATGACTACCATAGAAATGAATCGTCCCAGTGGCTTCAGCAGTGATGATATGGTGAGTTATTTATTGTATAAATATAACTCGTAAATATTTTAAATAGTCGGCTTTTAATTTTTTTTTTTTTATTTTTTTCGTGTAGATGATAGCAGTTAAAGACCTATTTCGTAGCCAAACAGGTGGTGAATTTAAGTTAGAAAGTTGCTGGAGATCTTGAAGCATAACAATAAATGGAATTCACATTGTGCCGAACAAGTAGGAAAAGGAAAAAGGAAAAAAGAAAAAAGAGCCGAAGAAGAGGAGTGGATTTGACTTTGACATTAATGAGTCTGTTGGGCACTCATTACCATCTACTCTGTCAAGTCATGCAGCTATGACAGATGGAGCTTCAACTGAAGAATCACCACACATAGGGGAAAATGATTCACCCGGTGAGCGAATGAATTGCAAACTTTATTCGTTTCGAAATTTAATAATATCACCGCCCGTTTTGAGAGTCGTCTGGAGAAAATGCAGGATGCCCAAGTGGCACGAGAGGTAAGAAAAATGGAGAAAGAGAAGACAAGGCAACTAGATATTAAAGAGAAACAGAGACTTAAAGAGAAGGAGCTCATGTTAACAGATCCAAATTCGGCACCAACAAAAGCGGGGAAAGCTTGGATTATTGCACGACAAAATGAGATATTGGCATCTTTGAATTCACGGTCCGCCCCAAAGTTTCCATAGGATTTTGTAATCCTTGATCTATTTATTTTCTTATTCCAATTTAGGATATTGTATTGTTTCATTTATTTTTAATTGTTTTGTTTAATTTGTTGTTTTCAATCCATAATGGATAATGTATTGTTTCAAGTTCTAATATCAATCGTAGTTTTTTTAATAATTTACAAAAATATTGTTCGATTGAAAAATATTGCCGTTGAGAAAATATAGTCGTTGCAAATATAGCCATTAAAAATATAGCCATTTAAGAAAAGTTAAAAAAAATAAAAAAAAAATTAATTTTAATTTTTTATTATTATTTTTTTTGGAGAGCGAAAATTCGGAGAGCCTGATGGAGTGTATGTTTCTGGAGAGCGAAAACTGCTGACGTGACTCTTGGAATTGTTGATGTGGCTCTTGGAAAAGCTGATGTGGCGTTTTTAGAGAGCCAAAATTCGGAGAGGCCGGTGCAGATGGCGTTAAACTTTCTTGAAGAGTACTTTTCTTGCATAGCCTAAGTTGTGCTTGCTGCAATTTTAAAGTTCTAATAAATATCCTAGTACAAAAGGATTTAGTGCTTTTTTTTTTAATGACTAGCTATCAAAGATTTTGTTCTTTTTTAATAGCAAAATCCTTTTCTATTTTTATTTCCTAAATTCTATAACTCTTCTTGTCTATTATAGACCTATTGCTTATTATAATTTAATTGGCAAATATATATTTGTTAGTAATAAGATCCAAAGTACACTGGGCAATGTTTTAGCTCAAGAACTTTTGAGAGGTATCACTAGGATCTCCTCCCTAAAAGTGGAGTTGAGAGAAGGACATGATTCTATTTCTTGGCCTTTTATGCTTGACCTCTTTTGGTTTATTGAACCTTCCACTTATCTTCAGTCTCTTTTTATTTCATCACTCAATTTCTCCATTTATTTATTTATTTTGTACTTATAAGATTTTAAAATTCTAAAAAGGACATATGATTCTAGGGCCCTCAACTAGGTCTATTTTTGAAAGATCTAAGCATCCACCCTTTTGTTTGTGAGCCACCTCTCTTTTCAGAGGAATGCAAAATTGCATTAAGGTCACCCATGATAATCCACTGAGGACCCAAACGAAATTTCAGCTCTTGAAGGTAATCCCATTGTTTAGCTTTTGTTGCGTCATCGCACGAAGCATACACCTTTGAGAAAAACCAAAAACCAGATGCCACTCTATGGCTAAATCTGCAAGTAATCTGAAACTCATTACTTTCCACCACCTGGAAATCAATTCTGTCTGCAATCATCACCGCCAATCCTCCCGAAAGGCCTCAAGGGGGCACTAAATGTAAATGAAAGGAACCCAAAATATTGCGAATTTGAATCAGCTTTTTTGCACAATTTTTTGTTTCCAACAACACAATAATAGTTGGAGAATGGAGATTCACAAGTCTCCTCAACTGGGATATTGTCAGGGGGTTCCTCGTACCCTGACAATTCCACACCAGAGCTTTCATTGAGCACCGTGGGGCCATTTAGGGTTGGCCTTCTCCACCACAGTACTAGTTTGAACAACAATCTCCTTTTCAAAAAGTAGAGGGTTAGCATCATCCTCCATCTCGGCCTCCGTCCTGCTACATAGTCTGCTCTTCGAGGCCTGAGAATTTGAAACCAAAAATGGATGTTTTCACTTACCATAACCTTCAATCTCACGGGGACAAAATGTCCCAGCTTGACTCCGAGCTTTCCTCTTCCAATAACGCTGAACAGTTGGGTTGTAGACAATATAAGTGTCAAAATTGAGAGAACTATTGACAGTAGGCGAAAGAGATCCAGTTGGGATGAGAAGAGAAGTCGATAGAGATGTGGGCTCGATAACCTCAACAGTGGAGAATAACAAAGGATTACTACTTTAAAAAATAGTACTGGCTCCAATACAACCCAAGTTCTGGTGAGGTAAATGGGTTGGCCCATTTAAGTAAATAACTGGACCATTTTGTGCCAGTATCCCCACCCACGTGAAAATCCATATGTCGCTCCGGTACAGGAGTCGCACTGTCCACTGTCATTGCTGTACAGTTTGAAAAAGAGTGCGACTGGCCATGTGCACTGGCGGATGCGTGTTGACTATCAGGCAATTCGGTTACTTCGGTGTCAGAGAAATTAGAAATTGATGGACAAATTCGAAATTGCCCCTCATCGGCCTCTATAGAATTTCTTTCGTTGTCGGAGGTTTCCGGCGGCTGAGTCTTGTAATGAGATTGCTTCGAACTATGAATTAATCAGCCGGGACGACCATCAATTTGCATCTTAACAAAAACCTATTAGTAGTTGGAAGGAGAAACGTCAATTTTTGCTGAGCACGGAGTTTTTCATAACAAAAACCTACCCAGAGTAAATCACCATTAACATTCAACCGTAGACCCTGGCATAATGGTTCGGAGATCGCAACTGCTACCCGAATTCGTAAGTATTGGCCGCCTTCGTCACCCTTATTTCATATTTCAACTCTATTACAGTGCAGAAAAAAATGAGCAACTCTTGCCCCAATATCCAATATCACATATTCATCTGGAATGTTGGTCAACCGAACCCACATGAAGACTTCGGAAAATAAAGCATCAGTGATTTTCATCCGGGGTTTCCATTCAACAAGAACAATGAGATTTTTTTCAAAGGACCATGGACCATTAAACATAATTCTATCCCGATATTTGTCCAAGGCAAAGACAAATCGGAAAATATTACTAGAAGCCCTAAAAATTTCCAAAGGACAGCGCCATACCTCTTTTAACGCATCACGCAGACCACCAAAAGGCACCGAGCCTTCTTTCAATATTTTCCCATATAAACTGAGACGACAAGCTTTAACACCTTCACGTACATCATCCACAGTAGCTTAAATAATTACTTTTTCTTTTTTAGTGAGAGTAAACCCCTAAAGTTTGGAGGCGAGGGCCTCCATGACCGGGACTATGGAAGACAACACGGAAGAGAAAACCAAGAAAGAGAAGAAATAGAGTGCGAAAACAATTCTATTTTGATGCAAGGTGGGTTTAGCAATAAGACTTCAAAGAAGTAGTGAAACATGTCTGGGAATGTCCTGTTATTGGTTCTCCAATGTCCACCTTACAAGAAAAACTCAAGTCTTGTAAAGGGCAACTTAAACTTTGGAAGGGGAGTCGAGATAACAATTCTGCCTTAAAAATAAGGAAACTGCAAGATCAACTAACACACCCCAACCCAATTTACACTATTTCATAAATTGAACAAATTGGAATGTATCTAACCATCTGCATTAACCTCATTCAACATGACATCATCATACATCAGAGTACCTACTTAACAATTTCAATTTAAAACAAAATATAGGCCTGTTATGCAAATTCTGACAAACTAAAACATTAACGACAAGTTACACCATTAAATTCTACTACAATATTTACATTTTAAACAAAAGACGGTTCATTATTCCTTTCCCCATTCCCACTCGAGATTCTAGACCTGGCAGTAGCAACCCAACCTAATACCTGAAAAAAAATATAAATATGGACGGAATGAGCTTAAAGCCCAGTGAATGCAACACTACTACATCAGAGCAATATAAACAAAAATTATCTGATAACTTCAATTAAACTTCATTAATATATTACAGGCATTAAAATATAGTACTCTCCTTCTAGGCCAGAGTATGAACCTTATTTAAATATAGTACTCTCTTTCTTGGCCAGAGTATGGACCTTATTTAATGTAGTACTCTCTTTCCAGGCCAGAGTATGGACCTTATATAATATATTACTCTCCTTCTAGGCCAGAGTATGGACCTTATATAAAATAATCAAATTATATATATTCATCTTCAATTCACATAAATAGCTTCAATACTTCAATTAAACACATCCAGGTATAAACTTCTAGTGAGTACACTCACCTTGGCTACTTTTCAAATTATTTAGTTGTCCTTCCGTATGGTTGTACCTTCTGTCTCCTTCTCCTTGCCTATACAACATTATAACCAAGTTATATCTATTTTTTAAAGAGAATTAAATCACAATTATCACTTCCGTAATAAATCTCAAATCCTCCGCAATTGTAATCACAATTTATAACCATAAATAATTAGATTAAATTTCACCCAATGGACTGGAGTTAAATTACAGTCGTATTAATTCATGTGAGGCCACAATTGAGACTATAATTAAGAGTAGAATAAATGAAATATATGCAAGAATAATTACTTGAATTGAAATTTAAATATGAAACTTCCAATATAGAATTAGAAATGCAAATTTCCCCACCTCACTACTTCCATACAAATAGCCTAACAATAGCTCTTTTCTTTCCTCTTTTCTCTCTCTTTTCTTCTCATTTTCTTCTTTCCCTCAATCTATTCTCTTTCTGCGGCTTAAACTTCTCAACTAAATACACAATTGTAATAAAATTTCTGATCACAAAGTCTTTACGTCAGTTTCCCACATAAAACTTCAATTAAAATAACATGGTATCAATTCATACAAGATAGCCTTTGAAATAAGTCAGAAATAAATGAATAAATGATATTTATTCAACCAATTATTTAATTGAACACTTAACATTAATTAATGAACTTTTAATATACAAAAACTTCCTTACCTCAACTATTACTACTGTACGAAGAGAGAACCCAGTCCTCAATGTCTTTTTTAATTCATTTATTTTTATTTATTTTTATTTTTTCTCTCCTCGTTTCTCTATTGAAGTATTAGGATAAGTGCAAGAGATACAAAAATCACCAAAGCACGCTTCTCAATGAAGGTTTTGGTAATAAGATATATCTATAATTTAAGTCGGCAATATTACTTCCTTATCTCCATGTGATATACTTAATATATACATACACTGCTGGCACCAAATATATCTTCATAACATTCCTACATAAGCTTAGTGGATGATACTTGCCATCCTTTCACTTATTCTTCCTTTTTCTAACCCATTTCCTTTAGCTTCTAAAGAAACCTTAGCATTCAAATATATCACACACACACATATATATATATGTGTGTGTGTGTGTGTGTGTTAGGTGTGATGTGGTGGCAGCATACCAACTTTCAATGAATTACTTTACAAAATAATCAACAAAGCTTCATTTTTATACATTAGAATTAAATAATATATATATACTTACCTTTAATAACTAAAACTTATCAATAGTCACATAAAACATAGCTATATAATAAAGCTATTTCCAGGAGCTTCCTCACAATCCATTATTCCACTACAACATATCACTTGGCTACTACAAGCTTAATTTGTAAGCTTTTTTTTTTTAAAAAATAACACTTCACAAAACAGCCACCCCACAAAATAATATTATATAAATCATGTCTAATTAAAATAAAATTATGCTAATGAAATTAATTTCGTATCAGGGTCTTACATCAACTGACAAAGCTGAAAGAGAATCTTAATAATTTTGACAAAGAGTCGTGTTACAGACTTGAAAGAGAGCTAGCAAAGGCTTGGCGGGATGAGGAGTTATACTGGAAACAGAAATCCCGGATTAGTTGGGTCCAGTGTGGTGATAACAATACAAAATTTTTTCATCGAAAAACCATTATTCGAAGGAAAAAGAATAGCATTTATGGTTTGGAAGATGCTGGGGGGATTTGGAGAGATTCTAAAGAAGAGGTGAGACAAATAGCTGAGCACAATTTTGGACAACTGTATTCTTTGACATCTTTCGCTTCAACAAATGTGTCTTTTTGGCAGCAAATTCGTCCCATAATTACTGCAGATATGAATCTATCATTGACGAAAGAAGCTACTGAAGAGGAGCTACATCTTACTTTAAAGGATATGGGCTCCAGGTCCAGACGGATTCACCCCTCTTTTTATAAGTGAATTGGCATACCGTCAAAGGTGATCTGGTGAGAGCATTTAATTCTTTCCTTCATTCTGGTTGTCTGTTAAAAGGCCTAAACCATAAAAACCTGGTTTTAATCCCTAAACAAAGAAATCCCACCAAAATGTCCCATTTTCGACCCATTGCCCTTTGTAATGTTGTGTACAAATTTTTTCGTAAAGTCATTGCAAATCGCCTAAAACCCTTTTTAACACACCTCATTAGTAATTGCCAAAGTGCTTTTGTGCCTCACAGACTTATCCATGATAACGTTATGATAGTGCATGAAATTATCTTAAGACTCACTCTAAAGGTGAGAAGAAGTTTATGGCGTTTAAATTAGATATGGCTAAGGCATATGATAGAGTCGAATGGGATTTTTTTGCAACAAATGCTATATTGCTTGGGTTTTTGGGAGCAATGGACCAAGATGATAATGAGTTGTATAAGTACGGTGTCCTATTCTATAATGGTGAATGGAGAACCTGGTGGTTTGATTTTCCCAACTAGAGGTCTCAAACAGGGTGATCCTTTGTCTCCCTATCTTTTCCTTTTCTGTACTGAGGCTCTCTCTATTCTTCTCCGCACTGCCTTACAAAGAAATTTGATGGAAAGGGGTTTCCATTGGCAGACGAGTTCCCCAAATTTCTCATTTTTTATTTGCTGATAACACTATGCTTTTCTGCAGGGCCACCCTAATCATGTATCTACACTGAAACAAGTTCTAGCTGATTATGAGAACCTCACCGATCAAATGATAAATTTTGATAAGTCGAGCCTTTTTTTCATTACTAACATGGACATTCATACAAAACATTGTCTTCAATCAATCATTGGAGTCACGGAAGCTCGATGGAATAATTAATATCTTGGACTCCCGTCTCTTATAGGGAGGTCCAAGAAAATCTCTTTTAAGTTTTTGGAAGAAAAAAGCTCAGCTCTAATCAAATGTCTAAAAGGAGAAATGTTGTCCAAGGTTGGTAGAGAGGTATTGCTCAAGGCAACTCTTGCTTCTATTCCCACTTATGCTCTTCAATGTTTTAAGTTAACTGTAGAGGTTTATAATAAGTTAACTAGTCTGATGTCTGCCTTTTGGTGGTCTGGAAAGGAGGACAATGGCAAGATTAGATGGGTTAACTGGGAGAAGTTGTGTGACCATAAGGATGATGGTGGTTTGGGGTTCAAAAATTTGGTTGCTTTCAACATCGCACTTTTGGCAAAACTGGGCTGGAGGTTGGTTGTGGGTGAGGATTCCTTGTTTTACACGATTTATAAATCTAAGTATTTCCCCGATTCTGATTTTCTTGAAGCTAGTTGTGGATCAAGAAGCTTCTGGGTTTGGCGAAGTATCTCAGCCTCTAAGGGTTTACTCCGAAAAGGAATTCATTGGGAAATTGCTACGGGCTCTAAAGTTGATTGTTGGTATAGCAATTGGCTGCCCGACATTTCAAATCCAAGGCCCACATCGGTTTGCAATCCAAGAAGTCCTTCTAAAGTTGCTGATCTGATCAATACAAATTTAAGGACGTGGAAAGTTCATTTCATACAGAATATTTTTAATGCTCGTGATTCAAATCTGACTCTTTAAACGCCATTCAGTGCTTTAGATTTGGAAGATTCTCTAAGATGGGGTCCTTCACATAATGGGAAGTTTTCTGTCAAGAGTGCCTACAAACTGGCTTTATCAGAGTTTGCTGGGTTTAAAGGTTATCAGTCTGGCATTGAAAGGGCTAAGTGTAGTCATGAAATGGAATTCCATGGCCATTGGAAACACCTTTGGAAGCTTAAGACCTACCAGAAGATTCAGTTCTTTTTATGGCAGTACGCATATGATAAAGTTCAGTGTTGTGTAACTTATAGAAAAAAAGCATTTCAATCATCACTACATGCCCACAATGTGGATTGTCAGAGGAAACTGTTGATCATGTCCTCTTTAACTGTGAAATTGCTCAATTGGTGTGGAAAGCATATCCGTTTAAGCTTAACTCGCTAGACAATGATATTTCATAGAAGAGAAGATGGTTAGAGCTCTCATCTTGTTGGAACAATTCTGCTAATCCAACAAAGTGCTTCAGTTTGGGGGCGTTTATATGCTGGCAACTATGGAAGTGTCGAAATGACAAAGTCTTCAATGCGAGAACATCAGACTTTTTGGAGGTTTTGAACAGGGCTATGGACAATTTTGTTGAATTCAGGGATGTTTGTCAGAAGGATGCTAGGCTTGCGAAAGTGCTTGCTGCTCCTCCTAGGCCTGTGTCATGGTTCCCTCCGCCACATGGATTGTTCAAACTCAATTGTGATACAACTTTTGATCGTTGTCGCAAGAGATATGGTGGTGGATTATTTTTTAGAGACTCTTGGGGTAGACCGTTGAGAGTTGCTTCGTGTCTTTTTGATTTTGTTCACTCTGCTTCCATGGCAGAAGCTTTGGTTGTTCGTTTTGGGTTACGTCTGTTGTAGGTATGGGGTTACACCCAATCCATTGTTGAAAGAGATTGTAAGTGTGTTATGTCCCTTTCCCCTCCAGATTCTTCCTCGGCAATTGTGATTGAAGATATAGCTAAAATGGTTTCTGGTGCTTCTAATGCATCTAACTTTTCATTGACCTGAGTTCCTAGAAGTTGTAACTGGGTAGCTCATGATATAGGACAGTGGACTCTTAATTGTAATCAAGGAGATCTTGCTTGGAAGGTGTGGCCACCTTGGCTTTTAGCATCTCTTGGGGCTGATCTTCCTTTTGTTTTCTCTTAGTGTTTTTTTTTTTTTATTAATGACTTCAGCGAAAAAAAAAAAAAAACTAGGTCTCTTTTTATTTCATCACTTAATTTCTCCATTTATATTTTTATTTTATACCGATTAAATTGTAAAATTCTAAAATAGTCGCACACTTAAAAATACTTGGTTTTAATTTGTATGAAAATCTTTCTTAATATAATAATTTATCTAGGACAATTGTACATTTAACAAACGATACCATTCTAAATCAAAGTAAAATTCTGATACTTTATTTTGTCAAAAAAAAAAAAAAAAAGTTTCTGTGGGGAAAACAAGTTTGGGTTATCAATTTCGTTTGTTTTTTTTTGGGTAAATATTAAACAGGGAAAAGAAGCATACAGGAACAACAAGGGACAAGCCCAATAGGCAGCTTAAGCATGTATCAGAGCATACATTTATTTAAATGTCAAATGTTATATTGACAAATTTCAGCAGGAACCTTCACTGCAATTGAGGTGATAGATGACTAACTCTAAAATGAAGATGCTTTCACTTCTTAATTACCTAACCAAAATAGCAGTCTCTTTCACCAACGTACAGCTTGTATCAGTCTTTGTCAAAAAAAAAAAAAAAAAAAAAAAAAATCTCAAATAACATCAAGTTGAATTTTCTTTTCCTCAAATATAAAAATTATAATATTTACCAAAAATATATCTATATATATATACATGTACAAAAACTATAATTTCATTGCTTAAAAAAATGAAATAAATTAAAAAATGAGAGATAACTATATATAAATGGATCCAATTATCATATCAAATTATTTGAATGAGATATAGATTTGTTAGAATGATTCCTTAGGTGATGATATCAAATTAGATAAAGCACCATCCAATCCGTATCAGTCTGTAATAGCTCAATTTAACATCCTAGCTGGCAGTAAGAGATAACCTCTCTATTCAATAACTGAAAATATGAGCTCAAAACAAGAAGACTCTTGTCATGAAATTTCATGGCTCAGAAAAAGGTATGAAATGAATTACATAAATCACTAAGAAAAAACACGTTAATTGATATTATTTTTACAACTTTCTTACGAGTTTTCATTTTAATCAAATACATGCAGAATTCTTATTTTCCTTTATTTAAGGTAAAAAGATATACTTTTACAGCAATAACAAGAAACTTAATCATAACGATATATATATATATATATATATATTTCATCAGTTAACAGTAGTAATCAGTATTCTTACAAAGTATTTATTGTATCCACGTTCTATAATCTATTTTTTCCCTTTTAATTAAAAATTTATTAAAATAATACTGTGGTTGAAATGGTAAACATAATAATTATCTGTTCCTTCCAGGAAAGTTCTCACCGTCTCTCACTCTATTTCAAATAATAATATATTTATATATATATACATACTATATAATTTAATATTTTGAACTCACTTGACAAAATTATCATTCGCCCAATTGTTGGGCGTGGTTGCTGTGTATGACCTCACTGCATTTATATATTACTTTGCTTTGGAGACTAAGCAATCTATTTATTATTATTATTTTTTGGGTTAGTAAGATTTAGGCAACCCTATAAATCAGCAACCAATTGATCGAACAAACCTCTGCATTTGGGACGAGAAGTTGCAAAATGGACTGCAAGCATTGTCTACGTTCCTCTCTTTTCTTCATCTTATTGTGGTTGCCTTTCACGTTCAAGTTCATAAGTGTTGTCGATGCAGCTTCCCCAGGTACTTTATTGTTTATTTTTTAAAACAAGAAATCTACACATTCATGTGTCTTTAAGGTCACTTAAATTCACACCTATCACTTTGAAAAAAAAAAAAAAAAAAATCCTTGAAAGGGGTCCAACTAAAAACATCTGATTTGCTTCCAAATCTTATGTGGCTATGCCACATCCGACCGTTAATTAAGAAAAAAAATGCTAAAAATATATAATTGGTTTTCTTTCTCAAGGTTGAAAGTTACGACCACACGATTTTCCCTCCCTGCAATTTCCCATCTCTGATCTCTCTTCATCTTTTTCCTTTTCGGGTCTTGCCTATCTTTGATTTCGAGGCTTATTCTTCGATTTTCTAAAATCGAAGAGAGAAATCAAAGTATTTGTTAATGCTGGTTTGCAAAATCAAATATTAACAGGATTGCAAATTGGTTTAAGGGAGTTCAATTAACTTATAAATAATGAAACTTATAATTAATGAATCTCATGGGAACATGCAATTTGTAATGGGAATGCCAAATGCATAATCTTCCATAATAACACCTACAAAAAATCTGTTCTTGAATTAACCACTACAATCCAGAAACATACCTATAAAAATTTAGAAACATACCATTAAAGTTTTCTTTTAAAGTCAAAGAGAGAGAGAGAGCACAAATTGAAGAGACATAATAGAATGGAAAAAACAAGAAGATGGTAGAAACGGGAGAGAATCGAAACTGCCTGTTGGCACCAAAACTTGGCAGCCACTTCAGCAGCGACGTGGACCAATGGGAAGCCGATAAGTGTTAAGCATGTCCAAGAATGGTCGGCCAATGGAGAAATAGTAGGAGAAGATTTAGGAAGATATCTATATATTCAGCCACCTCACCAAAAGGGTTGTTACTAAACAACCGAGACTTGTGTTAATTTCAAAAGGAAATTTCATTAGAAATAGAACATTGGGAGAAGTTGGCTAAGGTGACATAATTAAGTTCCTATAAAATAGGGATTTAGTTATGAGAAAGGAAATTGAATCCTTATGGAAATGAAATTCAAAAGGAAGGGGCAGCCACGTGAGTGTATGGGTCAAGGCTATAAATGGTCTTCCAGCCATTTAAGGGAAATATTTCAGTCAAGCTTGAAGAAAGAAGTTGCTAAAAATCAGCAACTTACTAGCAATCTTCCAGCGCTTTTTACCGATTTCTTAGCAATCAATATTTTCTTCAACAAAGGTATTCTATTTGAAGCAAGACGAAACAAGAGGAGAAGAGACGTGAAAGACTACTGGAGTACGACCTATTTTCAGCAACAAAGTAAAGCAAATTAAGGAAAAGAGAGATTTCAGTAAAGACTTTCCTATTGAAACTGGAGCATCGATATTGAAGGCGAGGAATGTTGGGCCGTAGCTCAGTTTGAATTTCAAAAGAAAATGATTGAAGCAAGAGAGATTTTAGCAAGAAATAATTAGAAATTAGTTGGTTTTAGAACTTCTATAAATAAAAATATTGTATTCCATTTCTAACTTGTCCAACACCACCACAAAACATGCATTTCAACTAAAAATGTTTTCAATTGACTCTACGTCATTTTCCTATCAATTTCTTTATTTCAATTTAATGGCAATTGATTAGATCCTCGTCAACTATTTCGATTCAGCCATTTACTTTCTTTCAATTTCAATTATGCCAATTTTAATTACGCAATTTTAGTTAGGCTTTCAATTCAATGGCAATTGATTAAATTCTTGCCATTGAATCGTAGTGACAATTGATTAAATTCTTGTCATTACTTAGCTGATGGCAATTGATTAAATTCTTGCTATCACGTTTCAGTGGCGATCGATTAAATTCTTGCCATTGTGTTTGGCTGGTGGCGATCGATTAAATTCTTGCCATTGTGTTTGGCTGATGGCGATTGATTAAGTTCTCGCCATCACGTTCGGCCGGCGATCGATTAAGTTCTTGTCGCCTGTCTTCACTCGGCCATTCCATCCATTCAAACATTCATCAGCCGTTGCATTTCTTTAGACACTCTAAAAAGTCCTTGCTACAAACAAGGCATAAAAGAACCTTGCTGGGAGTTCTTACTAGTCTCTCTCCCATACAATCGCCTGAGAGTCAGCCATCGGAAAAAGGGATAGGCTGGTGTTCAATTACATATTTTGGGTATTTTGTACAAATACTCTGGCACGCCCGCAAAGAGTCCATCGACTGGCGTAGGGAACAAAAATCACGCGAACACGTTTTGGCACGCCCGGTGGGACAACTACTAGAGTGTTATAAAAGAGGCAAATATGCCGCGGCCCACAAAAAATTCTAAGGCCGTGGCTACTAATGAAGATTTGGAGGAAGGCGATCAGCCAGTACAGGCTGAGAACTCTGCAGCAGGTCCTACTGATGAGTTAGCCGTACTTCAAGCACAGGTTAGCTCCTTAGTAGATGCAATGGGAAGGATGGGAGCACGCTACAACGACTTGCATGAAAATATGTCCCAACTCTCAGCCTTTATTTTGAACAAGCCAACTCAAGCTAGCAGCTCCAACAATCAGGAATCGGCTTCTCAGCCGAATCTATCACAAGCTGCTCGGCCAGAGAGGGCCATTGAAACATCACAACCATGGCCGCCAGTAGTGACACTCCAACCAGGTGCAACATCAAGTCAGCCGGTTCATACGCTACTCACCTGGGCAGAAAGCTACCCTCAGCCTACGTTGGCAGGTTCTAATCAGCCACCAGTAGCAGGTTCGCGGCCACGGGTAATTCCACCAAACCCTCCTCGGATGCCTTTGAACTCGGGGGGCAATCAGATCAGGTGGAGGCCACCGAACCCACTGTATACTCATGTGCCGCCACAGGTAGGGCTCGGGGGGCAGAATATGGCTAATCAGCCACATGATTGGCCGAATTGCTATCAACCAATATTAAATCAGCCACCAATATTAAATCAGCCACCTCAAGTCATGTTAGATAGAAGACAATTAGATGATTTAATCAGTTTTTAATCAGGTACCACCAATATTAAATCAGCCACCTCAAGTCATGTTAGATAGAAGACAATTAGCTGATTTACTCACAGAAGAATATGGCCTGGAACTTAGAGGTGCCGGCCGACCAATTTATAGAACTCCTTATCCAGAAGTGGTAGACCAAGTTGAGTTCCCTAGAGGATATAAAGTCCCTGACTTTGTAACCTTTAGTGGAGACGGGAATCAATCGACCGTGGAACACATTGGCCGATTCACGGTTCAATGTGGAGAGGCCAGTGTTAGCCCGTGGTTGAAATTGAGACTTTTTCCTAGCTCTTTGACAGGGGCAGCTTTTTCATGGTATATTCGTCTACCTCCTAACTCTGTTTTTAATTGGCCACAGATGGAGGAATTATTCCACAATTAGTTCTACCGTACGGAGACAGAACCTACTCTGGCCGATTTATCCAGGCTAAGTCAATTGCCTAGTGAATCGGTCGAGACATTCATTGCAAGATTCAGGAGAGCAAGATTAAGATGTCGTGTACCTCTTTCAGAACAGGAGTACATTCGTTTGGCTTTGAACGGCCTTGATTTTGAACTTCGGAAGAGGTTTGAAGGAGTTCCATTTCGTGACATGTATGACCTGGCTGAGAAAGCTACCAGGTATGAGTTGGTTCTCAAAGAGGAGAAAGAACGAAAAAATTCCTCTAAAGGTACGAACTATAGGGACCCCAACTATGAAGTTTATTCAACTGATGTGGTTAAAGAGGAAGATTTTGAAGCTAATTTAGCCGAAGTCATTCTAAAGAAGCCTTATGTATGTGACGCTTTAACAAAACCAAATGTATCCACCAGTGGTACTCAGTCATCGACTTCATCGGCCAAGAAGGGTACGGCTGATACTGGTAAGGTTTATACGTTTGATCTGGCTAAAACAGAACAAATTTTTGATCATTTGTTGGCCGACAAACAAATCGTTTTGCCAAAAGGACACAATATACCATCGACCAATGATTTAAAAGGAAGAGAGTTCTGCAAATTTCATAATTCATGGAATTATACTACTAACAATTGTTATGTATTTAGAAATGTATTGCAGAAATCTATCGATGAAGGTGTATTGAAATTCCTTGAAAAGAAGCCAGATGTAATGGGGGTCGATGGCGATCCATTTTCTAATATTGTCGGTACCAATGTAATCAGCCTGGCAACTGAAAAAGCCGCTGATAATGGTAGACAGGAAAGATTACCAAAAGTTCTTGGTAGTTCATCGGCCAGTAATGATGAGTAGAAAGTTAAGGACTTGGAAATTCAGTGAAGAGAAGCTCAAATTGCCCTCATCAACCATGGTTGTTGTCCAAATTGCAAAGGCCGACGGAATGACTCAGACAAGAGGGGCTATTTCCAATCAACCAGAAAGCGCAGTGTCCATGAAAGGTTAGGCCATCAGCCTAGACAGAATCACGAAGAAATCAATCGATCAATATTTAGAGAAAATGGGCTGAGGGCAGTGAGAATCATTCGGTCATCGGTGGCCGATAGAGTCCTGCCAGAACAACATTTTTATCCTAGTTTCAAAAGGAAACCAACAATTCAGTCAGAAATATAGGTTCAAAAAGGAGAAGAATCTAGCCGTGTAAGAACGGTTAGACCTCCTTTGGTTGACCATGGCAGATGGACTCGAGTAAGTCACCCAAAGTTTCTTAAGCAACCTCCTACACGTACTCAAAAAAGGAGGATGTAAAGAAAAAATGCAGAACTCAAAAGGAAAGAAGACAAGATCGACCATGATCAACTAGAAAGAAAAAATGAACCAGTGGTGGCTGAAGACATGGAGGTCGCTACATCCTTTGAGAATAAGGCATGCTTTTATGAAGAAAAAGATGATCAGCCAGACCAGGATCCAAAGCATGCGGCCAAGTACAGAATTCGTTTTGGTTTTCTCCCGGATGAGGTAAATTGTAACATGGTATTTGTTTTGCCTTCTGTGTTTGAAGCAAGGATAGAACCAACGATGAACAGGGATGTTGAGTCAGCCAAGCAGGAGGAAAAGGTTGAATCTTCAGAAATTAAGAACGATTCGACAAGTTCATTGGCCGGGATATGATTGATCTCTCAGGATCAGCCATCTAAGGCCGATAAAATCATTTTCGAAAAACCACCTTTGTCCATGACACAGCAGTTGAGGCCGTTGTATGTTAAAGTATGGGTTGAGGGTTAGCCAATCAATAGGGTTTTGGTTGACAATGGTTCGGTGGTGAATGTCATTCCAGCAACTACTTTGAAGAAATTGGGTAAAACCATGGACGATGTAGTTCCAACCGACGTGGTCATCAGTGGTTTTAATGGAGGATCTAGTAACACTAAAGGTATTCTACCTTTGGAAATTACTATTGGCGGTAAGACATCCTTTACGGCTTTCTTTATCATTGATTCAACCGTGGCCTATAATCTCCTTTTAGGCCGAGATTGGATTCATCCTAACATGTGCATCCCATCAACCTTGCATCAAATGTTGATTTTTTGGGATGGAAATGAGGTAAAAATTGTTGAGGCCGATAACAAACCCTTTATAGCTAGGGTGTATTCAGCTGAGGCTGCACTTTATGATGAAACTGTTGTACCTATCAAATTTGTTGGCATTAATAGGATGGGATGACTAGCAGCGGCAACAATGAAGAAGAATTTTATTAATGCTGATATTAAAGAATTATTGTCAGAAGCAGCTCGGCCGAAAATTGATATTTTCAGGTCGACCATCAAGGACATTGAAGATGTTATTGATGGATCACAAAACCAATGAAGAAAAGAAGCGGCAAGCTTTCAGGGCCGCTTGCATAAGACTGAAAGCATATCTGGCTGAGAAGAGATTGGCCAGAGAAGAACAGCTATATGAAGAGGTATCGGCCAGCACGGCCGATATAATTGAAGAAGGTTTTGAAAAGCTGGATGCAATCCAACTTGAAGATTTGGAGTCAGCCCCTTCCAGGATGGAAGATAATAAAGCAGAGGTGCAAGATCCTTTATTGGAAATAAATGTTGGTGCTAAAAAAGATAATCGGCCATTATTTGTTAGTGCTTTGCTTGAGCCTAAATTCCAGGCCGATTTGATTAAATTATTAAATGAATATAAGGATTGCTTTGCTTGGAGTTATGAAGAGATGCCTGGCCTGTCTAGAAAATTGGTAGAACATAGATTACCGATCAAGAAAGATTTTCAGCCATATAAACAACCACCAAGAAGGATGTCTTCGGAAGTAATGCTCAAAATTAAAGAAGAAATTGAGAGACTTCTTAAGGCAGGATTTATTCGAACAGTTAGGTATGTTGAATGGCTGTCTAATGTTGTTCCGGTAATGAAGAAGAATGGCAAACTTAGAGTTTGTGTGGATTTTCGTAATTTAAATAATGCCACTCCAAAAGATAAATATCCAATGCCTGTGGCCGATCAACTTATTGATTCGGCCGCTAAGCATGAAATATTGTCTTTTATAGACGGCCATTTAGGTTATAATCAAATCTATTTAGCCGAGGAAGATATTCATAAAACGGCTTTTAGATGTCCTGGGTCAATTGGTACTTTTGAGTGGATTGTGATGCCATTTGGCCTAAAAAATGCTGGGGCAACTTATCAAAGGGCAATGAATTCTATCTTTTATGATATGATTGGCCGATTCATGGAAATTTATATAGATGATGTAGTTGTGAAATCATCGGCCAAGAGACAGCATTTGGAACACTTGAAAAGGGCCTTTGAAAGGATGAGGATTCACAAATTGAAAATGAACCCATTGAAGTGTGCATTTGGAGTTTCAGCCGGGAATTTCTTGGGGTTCTTGGTACACAAACGAGGTATTGAAGTTGATCAGAACAAGGTCAAAGCTATTATAAATGCTAGGGCCCCAGCCAACAAAAAGCAAGTGCAAAGGTTCCTCGGCCAGGTAGGTTTTCTTAGAAGATTTATTTCTAACCATGCTGGCCGAGTGCATGTCTTTTTGACTTTAGTGAAATTAAAGTCACATGAGAAATTTCATTGGGACGAATCCCATCAGAAGGCCTTTGACAAAATAAAAGAGTATTTGGCAAACCCCCCGGTTGTAATGCCTCCAAGAAAGAAGTGGCCGTTAAAACTTTATTTATCGGCCGTAGAAGAATCAATTGGTAGTATGCTCGCACAAGACAATGAACATGGAAAGGAGCAGGCTGTCTACTACCTGAGTAGAGTACTAACTGATGTAGAATACAGATATTCCTCAATTGAGAAGCTTTGTTTATCTTTGTACTATTCGGCCATAAAGTTGAGAGTATACATGCGGCCTGTTGATGTTTACATTCTTTGTCAGACTAACGTGATCAAGTATATGCTATCAAGGCCATTGATCACTGGCCGAATAGGTAAGTGGGCTTTGGCTTTGATGGAATTCAATTTTATCTACGTCCCACAAAAATCAGTAAAAGGAAGGGTTCTGGCTGATTTTTTGGCCGATCATCCTTCAACTGATATTGATCCATGGGTTTATGATGAATTGGAGTCATCAGCTATATTCTTAACTCCTTGGATCTTGATGTTTGATGGATCAAGCATGGCTGATGGAGCAGGAGCAGGTATTGTTATTATTTCGCCAGCTGGCAGAAAGGCTTCATTCTCTTTCTTTTTAGATTTTAAATGTTCAAATAATCAGGCCGAATATGAAGCGCTTATAATCGGCCTGGAGATTTTAATTGAAATGGCTGTTAGAGATGTAAAGATTTTGTGAGATTCAAACTTAGTTCTTAGCCAAATTTCTTAAGATTTTAAGTGCCTAAGTTGGCAATTAAGGCCGTTTCATTCTCTGGCCACTTCATTAATCAATCAATTTGATAATGTTCAACTTAAGTTCTGGCCGAGAGGGCAGAATAAGGAGGCCAACAGCATGGCCTAAGCAGCCTCTGGAATAAGAATATCAGCCGGAATAGAAGATCAGTTGATAAAGATAACACGAAGATCTTTGCCATCGGCCGAATTGAGAAATACTATGTTGTTTGATACTTGGACAATTGATGTAGAGGATTTGGCCGACGATGACTGGAGGATACCATTTATAATGTTTCTTCGAAATTCAAACATCAAGGTTGATAGAAGTATTAAAAGAAAAGCGATCAACTTTGTGCTTCTAGATGGGGATCTATACAGAAAAGGGTTAGAAGATGGGCTCCTACTACAATGCATAAGCAAGGAGGAATCACTTCAGGTTATGGCTGAGGTACATGAGGGCAGCTGTGGGGCTCACCAAGCTGGGATTAAAATGAGATGGCTGATTCGCAGGTATGGATATTATTGGCCGAGGATGAGGAAAGATTGCATAAATTACTCAAAAGGTTGTCAAGCTTGTCAAAGACACGGGCCGATTCAAAATGTACCAGCAAAAGAATTACAGCTAATAATCAAACTTTGGCCATTTAGAGGTTGGGGCCTTGACCTTATTGGTAAAATTAATCCACCATCAAGCGAAGGCCATCACTGGGTGATTGTTGCCACATATTATTTTACTAAATGGGTTGAGGCCAAGGCTTGCAAAGCGGTTGATTAGCAAACAGTGATTAATTTCATGGAACAAAACATCATCCATAGATTTGGGATTCCAGAAACACTTGTTTCAGACAATGTAACAGTATTTAGGGCAACTGATGTACTACAATTCGGCCATAACATGAATATTCATATGTCAGCCTCTACGCCATACTATGCTCAAGCAAATGGCCAGGCCGAATCTTCAAACAAAATTTTAATAGAGATCATTGAAAAAATGATCAAAGATAAGCCAAGAAGGTGGCATGAGACTTTGTCTGAAGCTTTATGGGCCTATAGGAACTCAAAAAGAATAGGCACAGGAGTTACACCATACATGTTAACTTATGGTCATGATGCTGTTCTGCCTATGGAAATGAAGGTTAAATCAGCCAGAGTTACTTTTCAAAATAATCTAACTCCAGCTGATTATACTTAAGCAATGTTGGTAGAATTAGAAGATTTGGATAAAGTTAGAAGGGATGCTTTGGATCATATCATAGCTCACAAGAAGAAGGTGATGAGGATCTACAACAAGAGGGTAAAACCTAAGTCTTTTGCTGAAGAAGATTTGGTTTGGAGAGTTGTTTTGCCAGTGGGTAAAGTCAATAGGAAATATGGGAAGTGGTCCCAAAAATGGGACGGGCCATACTTAGTCCATCAAGTCTTAAGTGGAGGAGCATATAGGCTGAAGTATTTCAGTGGCCAATTACATGACTACCCCATTAATGGCAAGTACCTCAAGAAGTACGTACCGGCAATCTTTGAAAGGGAAAATTAGTGTTAGCCAGTACTTATGGCTGACCATGTGTACCTTTATGTAATAAAATTCGGCCTATTTTTCTAGGCTGATTTGGTTATTTTAATAAAATCTTTCTTGCTAAAATGTTGATACTTGTTTGGAGTAACAAAAGAGGCCATTTATTCATTGAAGTGTAAAAGATTACATCATTTAAAGATCATACACTAAGATGGCCACAAAAAGAAGCTAATATAAAAAGATTCATATGCTTGCAAATTTTTCCTTGAAATCGGCCCAAATAACTAAGGACCGATTGAAGGCCACCATGGCCTGCCTCTTTGACTCTTCCAACTGAGGTAATTCTCCACGAAGATTTGCATGCTCGTAAGCAAGGTCTTGAGCTTGAAACTGCAATGTGGCAGCTTCAGCAGACAAAATGGCCTTACGAGCATGGATCTGGTCGATCTCTTTCTGAAGGACATGTTCTCTTTCCTCAAGGCCGATGAACTCTGTATTCACTCTTTCAAAGGAGGAAGCTTGAGTTAACAATTGGTTAGCAAGGGTATCCTTCCTGTTCTTACTTTTGTTGAATTGGTTGATTGCTTCATTGGCCTGGAAAATATCATCGGTCAGAGTTGGTAGTTGGCCTTTAAAGGTAGCAATAGTGGCTTGAAGATCAACCGGAAAGTCTGGGTACTGGCTGAGTGTAGAAAGCACTGCTGTGAGCTCACTTTCAAATTGAGGAAGATCAGCAACATCTCTTTTCAAGATCTCAAGTAAAGATTTTTTGGTTTCTTCTAAGGATTGTATAGGGATATTGGCTGAAGTGACTGGAGTAGCTCCAGAAGATTCATTTTCTTTCTCTTCGGTCACTGAAGCTACCACATCCTTAAAGAAATTGCTCAAGGCCAATAGAGATGAAGCAGGAGCTTTTTGTGGAGGAAATAAAGGAACAATTTGAGTTTTCTCATACACAACCTGACAAAATGAGGAAAGATTAGATCTTAAAATTTTTGGGGTTATGAGATAGTCAATACCTTGGATGATTCGGCCATGTCTGTCACCAAGAGTGGCTGATGACTAGTTACTGGAGGAGGAAATTCTGGCTGAACCGCTGTGCTATCTCCCTGGGATGAAGTCTTAGCAGGAGTGACTTGAATATTGAAGGGCACCTCAATGGGATCATGAAAATCCTTCAGAGGGCTGAAATTTCTAACCGGACTATAGACCAAGTCAAGAAGAGGAGATTGCTGCAAAAGAGAAGAGATTAAGGATGTTATTAATTGAAAAGTTTGGAAAGTTCAAGTACAGTTATCTTTACCTCTTTTTCATCTGAGGAATGATTAGAAGGATTGTTAGCCACATTAATTACAGGATCATCGGCCACGTCTTCTGTAGGATGAGGGCTTTCTAGATTTTCTTCTACTTCATGTTTCTTACTTTTGCTCAATCTTGTCTTTTTTAAAGTACCATAAGTAGTTGATTTCTTTCTTTTTCCCTGGAGATGGAAGCTTTATTAAAGTTTGTCTCGGCCAATAATAGTTGTGGCAAAGAATTAGAAATCACTATTGGCCAAGTATTTTAATAATAGGGCCGATATGATTATCTTCGTATGTTAATGGATAAAAACTTTTACCTTTGGAGGGGCTGGAAGAACATCAGGGATGACGACTGATTCAGTTGTTGTAGGCTGAGGAGGTTGGCTTGAGGAAATTTCATCATCTTGGGGCTCAACGTTCTCTGAATTAGGCGAGGCTGATAAAGTTCCACTGTCTGAATCTACAAAAAAAAAAAAGGTGTAAGAGAAATTCAATTAAAAGTTCTTTTAAAAATATATATATATGCAAGTAAAGGAAGATTGTACCTTTGAGAAGGCTGGCAGTGGCTTTGGCCTTAGCTTTTCTCTCTTTATTAATCCTTGTTGGAGCATCTGCTGGCTGAGAGAAAGGGAGTTTCTTGACCCTTTGTTTTTTTACCTTTGGGAGGATCCTTTTGAGGCACCTTCTTTGGGGTAACGGCCCGGGAAATTACGAATGCCCCTTCAAAGGCCACAGATATGAACTTGAAAGATTCCAATATTTTAACAACAAGTGACTGGCTATCAGCCGTCCTTATAGAAGTAATGTAAGAAGACCACCATTGATCAAAACTAGAATCTAAGGCTGGGTTCTTGATGAAGGGTTGGAATTGGAATCCGGCTTGCAGATTTGAGAACCGGGAGGACACGTTCTTTACATAGGAGTCATCTGGAAATACCACACGCCTATGAAAGTTTTTGTTGAAAGAGAAATAAGGGGGCATGGGGATCATTTGAGTCAGACCAAATTACCTAGCAAGTTGGTTTGGATTGTAGAACTCAACTCCAACTTTTGAGTTTACTGTGCCTAGAGGGCCAGTGTTGAAGTGAAGGTCTCTTGAAAGTAAGAAACTAGCCCACATGGCCGAATGCTTATCAGCTGATTTTTTGGTAGACACTCCTTGAGGAGGAGTCAGCCATCGAGGTGCTTATGAGCAATGAGAAAATAGAAGGAATTGGCTGATAGTCCTCTGTTCACAACCGGAGTAAGAGAAATTGAAGCAATCTCCAAACGAATGGGATTTAGGTACGGCCGATGCGTAACTTACAGAAAGTAATGGGTCATTGGCCGAAGGCCTCACCACAGGTCCGAGCTCAGGAAAGTACACTTGAAGCCAAATTTAAAATAACCAGAGGGGACCACCATAGCGTCTGAAGTTGGAGGTAAGCAAGTCATAAATCCCTCTATATAAATGGGAAAGCACCTAGGGAGCAAGAGCAAGGTGTTTACCTCTTGAAAGGGCAACGGCCACATGAATGAAATCCTTTGTGACTTGAAAGGCCGGTACACATAAAAGAAACTTGTTCAGCCAGGCCAACAAGAAGGCAATATGTTCAGCATCATTTACAGGGACGCGAGGATCCATGGTGGAAGTTAAGTACTTGCCATAAGAGGATTCAGATGACTTGGTTCCAGTTTGCTTTGAAGGGAAGATAAAAGGAGAATCCTCCTCTACCAATAAGGTACTTACATCAATCCCAAAGGGTTTGAGGCCAGTTAGATAGCACACGTCTTGAATGGTTGGAGCCATCATGCCACACTTCAAGTGTAAGGAGTTGGTGGTGGTCGACCAATTAAACATGGCTGCTATCATCAAGGCCCTGTCTTGGGCGATGTTAGTTTTACTTAGCTGAATGGCATCATATATGCCACAATCCTTCCATACTTCTCCCTTCACAGCTCTAACCCGGTCGACCCAATTGATCCAAGCATCATTTGGAATATGCCATGTTCTAAAATAAAAGTGTGGCAAACTGCCATTTTCATTAGGAGGGAAGGTTTGAAGGAATGGAAGAACGTCGGCCGAAGGATAGAAAGGTGAGATTGATGAAGGAGCTTCGTCAAGGAAAGCAGGACCTAAGTCGTTGAAGTCAGTACGAAGATCGATAAGGGTATTGAGACAGTATTTGTAAGGAGATAGAGTTTTTAGGGATTTTTCTATGATATTGCCATGGGTTGAAGGATCGGAAGGTTGAGGGATAGAAGTGGAATCAGTTGATTTAGTTTTCTTAGGAGCCATAGAAGATGTCAGGAACGATTTTGCCGAGAAAGAATTTCAGAGACAGAAAGTTTAAGGGAAGAAGAATGATTTTAGGGATTAGAGAGCATCAAGCTAAATACTTGCTGGATGTAATAGCGGATTAGTGTAGTCACTGCTTTAATTGGGAAAGATAATCATTAAAGCAGGTGGTTGGAAAGAGAATTTATTACCAAAATTTGAATTACAATTTTAGGCCGATTCAAATTCCAAACGCTTCGTATCATAAGTGATAAAAGCATTTGAAATTCAGGGGGCATTTGTTGGCACCAAAACTTGGCAGCCACTTCAGCAGCGACGTGGACCAATGGGAAGCCGATAAGTGTTAAGCATGTCCAAGAATGGTCGGCCAATGGAGAAATAGTTGGAGAAGATTTAGGAAGATATCTATATATTCAGCCACCTCACCAAAAGGGTTATTACTAAACAACCGAGACTTGTGTTAATTTCAAAAGGAAATTTCATTAGAAATAGAACATTGGGAGAAGTTGGCTAAGGTGACATAATTAAGTTCCTATAAAATAGGGATTTAGTTATGAGAAAGGAAATTGAATCCTTATGGAAATGAAATTCAAAAGGAAGGGGCAGCCACGTGAGTGTATGGGTCAAGGCTATAAATGGTCTTCCAGCCATTTAAGGGAAATATTTCAGTCAAGCTTGAAGAAAGAAGTTGCTTAAAATCAGCAACTTACTAGCAATCTTCCAGCAGCTTTCTACCGACTTCTTAGCAATCAATATTTTCTTCAACAAAGGTATTCTATTTGAAGCAAGACGAAACAAGAGGAGAAGAGACGTGAAAGACTACTGGAGTACGACCTATTTTCAGCAACAAAGTAAAGCAAATCAAGGAAAAGAGAGATTTCAGTAAAGACTTTCCCATTGAAACTGGAGCATCGATATTGAAGGCGAGGAATGTTGGGCCGTAGCTCAGTTTGAATTTCAAAAGAAAATGATTGAAGCAAGAGAGATTTTAGCAAGAAATAATTAGAAATTAGTTGGTTTTAGAACTTCTATAAATAGAAGTATTGTATTCCATTTCTAACTTGTCCAGCACCACCACAAAACATGCATTTCAACTAAAAATGTTTTCAATTGACTCTACGTTATTTTCCTATCAATTTCTTTATTTCAATTTAATGGCAATTGATTAGATCCTCGTCAACTATTTCGATTCAGCCATTTACTTTCTTTCAATTTCAATTATGCCAATTTTAATTACGCAATTTTAGTTAGGCTTTCAATTCAATGGCAATTGATTAAATTCTTGCCATTGAATCGTAGTGATAATTGATTAAATTCTTGTCATTACTTGGCTGATGGCAATTGATTAAATTCTTGCTATCACGTTTCAGTGGCGATCGATTAAATTCTTGCCATTGTGTTTGGCTGGTGGCGATCGATTAAATTCTTGCAATTGTGTTTGGCTGATGGTGATTGATTAAGTTCTCGCCATCACGTTCGGCCGGCGATCGATTAAGTTCTTGCCGCCTGTCTTCACTCGGCCATTCCATCCATTCAAACATTCATCAGCCGTTGCATTTCTTTAGACACTCTAAAAAGTCCTTACTACAAACAAGGCATAAAAGAACCTTGCTGGGAGTTCTTACTAGTCTCTCTCCCACACAATCGCCTGAGAGTCAGCCATCGGAAAAAGGGATAGGCTGGTGTTCAATTACATATTTTGGGTATTTTGTACAAATACTCTGGCACGCCCGCGAAGAGTCCATCGACCGGTGTAGAGAACAAAAATTGCGCGAACACTGCCACAAAAATCACTTATGCTATATGGCAAGAAATGAATTCAAAAATAAAATATTCACAAAAACTGTGTTCATTAAATAACCACAAAATTTTAGAAATATACTCATGAAAATTCAGATTAGGGACTATGACTTAAAATCTTATATTCAGAAGGAAGATTAAGGCATAAATATATGCATGAGGAATGTAAAATTAAAGGAAGAAAGAGAGCACACCAGAATTGAAGCCAAAGGAAAAATCGAGGAAGATGATAGAATATTACAGAGAAAGAGGAAATCGTTGGGAGCGCGAATCGAAGAGAGAATTTTTTTTGCAATACAGAAGTATATTAATGAGCGATTTTTTTTTATTTTTTTTAATTAAGAGTCCGACATGACATTGTGTTACAAAGGGATATTTGTCTCACATTGGATCCGGTTAGGAAAGTGAGTGGGTATAAATGGGTGAGTATGCAACATTATCTAACAGCTTGAATTTTTGAATAAATGCGCTTACCCATTACAGTTGGTATTAGAGTCAGACCCTCTCAGTCCTTGATCTGGTGCCACGCTAAGCACCCGGCCCGGAAGGCGTCCGGGTGAGCCATCCCAAGTAGGCAGGGTGGGCCGATCGCAACACTTTTTAATGATTTTAGGTGAATCATATTTAAAGTTGGTCAAAAATAGATTGAGTAATTTTTAACCAGTTAATATGAATACCTATATTCAACCTATATTTCACCCAACACATAATAGACACATAACACTATATTGCGCTCACCCTATTTTCGTCTCTCTAAAATTCTCTCTTTAAAATTTTTCTCTCACCCCATTTCTACCCAACAGGAATCAACCAATTCCCATTATATATGTTTGCCACATATATTTGCAGTCAGACTGTAATATCAAACAATATTGTGGATATAGTCATCATACTCAATGCTGGTAAGACATACGTGCCCTAAATAGGGACGTCGGACTCTCAGGATTCACTTGGAGGAGCCAAATTAGTAAATATAAAAAATAAAATTTTGATCGAAAAAGTAGAAAGTGTAATGTTCAATAGTTCTTTTCGAATACATATATATAGTTCCAAATATGAAATAAGATTCAAGATAACATTACCTGCAAATATAAAATAGTTGTTTGTGTATGTTTTCAAGCAATACCTGGCCAAATTCTTAGGCTTTTTTTTATTATTTATTTTATTTAACAGTTGTTCGACACCAAACTCTACGAAGAGAAACATCTGAGGTATTAGGTAAACTTGGTGTGCCAAGTTGCTCAGCTTGCACCAACGGATTTGAATGCATCCATCGTCACGCTGAAGATTGGAATTCCAAAGAAAGTTGGATTCACCGAATTTGTTAAGGTACACAAAGACCCTAAAACCAAGAAGACATGTGCACTGGGTTTTCCATAGAAGTGTTCTGTGCCGCATTACAATTGTTACCTTTCAAGGTTGAGCCAGTGTTTTACTCATTTGAGAAGGAAAATGGAGATAGTGCTGGGACTTACGATGAACTTGTTTATAATATAACTGTCAAGCAGGTCAGTTTGATATCCTTCTACCTTTTTTTTTTTTTTTTTTTTTACAATGTTATATATATATAACAACAACAACAACAACAACAACAACAACAATAATAATAATAATAATGTTCACTCACTATATATATTAATTGCTAAAATAGATGTATTTTTTATGTTAAAAAATAAAACTATTTTTGCAGGTTTTTGTACTATGTTTTCTAAATTTAGATTGCATTTTAATTGTTAGATATTGATGGATTAAGAAGTATTTAACAAATTATGTGATTTGATCAGTAAATTTTTCATCAATCAGTGGATCTATTTCAACTTTAATTAATGGGCTTTAAATATGAAACTACTAAGTTACATATTTTGATTTATGGATCGATCTTTATAATATTAAGAAGAGAAATTGTTTATCAAAATTTGTAACTTAGTGGTCCTTCTTTACTTTTCAAAAGATAATGTCGAGGGTTTAAGTCCCTTCTCTCTAGAGTTTGTGCAGAAAAATTCAAAATAACCAATAATATTTAGTTCTACACAAAATTTACGTACGAAAATCATGATGTTCGCTATTAACATTCTTTGGTTTCATTTTGATCGAAGGATTTGAAATGAATGGATTTAAAATCAATAATTGAAGTGATATAATTTAATGAATTTAAAAAGATTTCAAACAAATAATTGTAAGAGACATATCATGGTTGTGTAGATATTGTCCATGGTTTGCAATCACGGTATCGGTTGCGGTGTAACGGATTCAGACGCGGTGTAAATCGGTCGGTTCATGAAAGTGTGTAACGGTATTGGACCCGTTACAAACCGGCCGATATGCCGAACCATGATACTGTTTGCTTTGTACTCTCTCAGTATTCACGGATTTCAAAACAAGTCCACACCGTTAGGAGGTGTCCACGCATATATTTTCCAACAACCTTTTCTCCCCCTTCTAAAGTGAAGTGGAAAAATCACCTACTCTTGGGACCCATCATTCTCGTTGGCCTGACCCTCATATATGTAGTTGTGGACGCTACGACCATGAGAGTTAAGTCAAGGACATTGGGTTCTAATAGGGGGTGATTGTGACATTTCACATCATTTTATGGGAGAGATTGTTGGCACTTATATGTATGAATGTTTCGTGACTGTGCAGACTCGTTTTGAAAATTATGAGTATAGAGAGTGTATAAAGCGAATAAGATCCATATAACAAGATGAGTTATAACAAATGGTATCTGTAACAACCCGATTTTGAGGATCCAAATTGTTAACGGGTCCTTACCCGAACCCCGAGGTCAACTAAGGGCAAAATGATCATTATGTACCTTACTATCAATTAGGAGTCATAATGAAGTTATACTAGTCATTTATAACTATATTGGATCATTAAAGAATGGTAATTGACTCGGCTTCATGCCGAAATCCTAGGTTTACGAGGGTAAAATAGTCATTTCAAGTTAAAATTATAAAATTAGGTTGATGCCAATGGAAAGGTGGCTCAAAATGCATCAATATAGGCTCGAGAATGTGTTGACACCCATTTTGGTAAATTTTGTATTGATGACGTGCCAGTAGAGAAGGGTGATATTCTACGTAGATTGAAGTTGAAATTGCATGCAAAGATGGGAAAAGTATTTTGAATAAGTTGTGGATAAAGATCATTATTTTAAGACTTATCTTTTAGTTAGTTTTAGTTGCATTATTATGTTATCTATAGGATTAGTTTATTTTAAACTTATATTTAGTTGGGTTATCAATAGGATTAGATTTTATTTGAAATTAGTAATTAGTTATTCGATAGAGTTTGATGTATTTAGAATGCTTATGCATAAGAGTTTGTTAACATTTTATTCTATAAATAATCAAGAAGGCATGCTGAGATAGAGGTCCAGCACCCTCAGAATCATTATATTATTGTGTTTGCTTTCTCAAGCTCTTTCCCTACTTTTCTCTATCTCTATCTCTCTCCCTCTCTATTTCAGTCTCGTTTTATTTCTCTCCTTATATCTCTCTTTCCCTATCTCTTCTCCCTATCACTTTCTGTATCTACTTCTTCACCTTTCTATTCTCTCAACTGTTACTATAATTTAGTCATTGCAAAGTCCTTTTAACTAAGGCAAGTGGAACTCATTGAGAAGTTTATTTGTTATCTTTCTCCTATAATCGCCTGAAGTCAACCATCTTTAAGAGACTGCAAGTTGACAGTTTACAATCGAACCATATATTTGGTTCTGGCACGCCCGTAAAATCTCAATTTAAGATCGGCTCTAGTCGGCCAATTTTAGCGCCAACATTTTTGGCACACCTGGTGGGACCTCACTAGGTGAGTGATTTATAGTAAAAAATATGCAGTCGGTTTCTCAGCCGATGTACCAGTATTCTAATCAGCCATATGGTTGGCTAGATGATTATCGACAGATGCCAACAACAACAGTCGATTATTGGCATGTTCTAACAGTCGTTAATTATCGACATATTCCAGCAACCGATTATCAGTAGACGCCAACAGTTGTGCCAACAGTTGCTGATTATCGGCATATTCTAGCAACTGATTATTAGCATGTTCCAGCAGCCGCCGATTATCGGCATGTTCCAACAGTCAATTATCAGCAGACGGCAACAATGACTGATTATCGGCATCTTCCAACAACTGATTATCGGCATGTTCCAACAGTTGATTATTGGCATGTTCCAGAAGTTGATTATCGGCATGTTCCAGCAGTTGATTATCGGCAAATGCCAACAACCGCTGATTATCGGCATCTTCCAGCAGCCGATTATCTGAATATTCCAGTAGCCGATTATCGATATCTTCTAGCAGCCGATTATCGGCAGGTGGTAAATCAACAAGTGGGAGAAATAAGATCCCAACTAAATCTCCAAATGGAAGAATTTAAAAAGGCACTTGCCGATTATCGACAGGTGGTAAATCAACAAATGGGAGAAATAAGATCCCAACTAAATCTCCAAATAGGAGAATTTAATGAGGCATTTGCCGATTATCGGCAGGAGAATTAGGAGATTAAAGCAATGATGGCTCAGGCTTTAGCCCTAATCCAAGCCAAGGTAGTTCAACAAGGTTCACTAGCACTACCAGCTACTGTCGAGGGGTATGTGATTGCAAACCTGTGATACTTGGTGGTCATCATCCTACCATAAACTTAAGAGTGTGCATTAAGGCAAGGGCCAAGTTTTACATTTATAATTTGCCACTACTACTTTTCACTAAAAATATACTTAGGGTGAGTAGGGATCGTCCCAAGGGATTGTGAGGGTCGCAAAAGGTTGTGTAATCAAAATTAAGGTTAGTAGGTCGAGTGATCAAAAGATTGGTTGGTGGTTGAATTAAGCTAAGATGCACTTTAAACTAAACAATAATGCAATAGAGGTAAAATGAGAGAGAAAGAGAGATCTTGGGGTTTAGAGATCACCACTAAACACAAATCCTCTGCACCTTTAATGAATGATTAATGAGGGGAAAGGCATATATTGTGACAATGGTATGTGTGTGTGATTGTTTCAACAAGTATGGATGACAAATTAAGCATATATTGTCTAAGCAACATATTGGATAACACAATATATCAAATTAAGCCATTAATCATTTCTTTAAGCTCACAACCAAACACAACACAAAATTAGAGAAATATGCCACTTGTTTTCATGAGTATGGAACATCAAACAACAAGCATGGATTGTCCTCCCATTTAACATCTAGCTACCACTACACTACAACTAAGCCAATGACATGAAATTAAGCTAATTATACTAAGGGAGAGGCACAATCCATCAAGAAATAAGCATGAACTATCAAATAAACCATAAGGACATTCCATTAAGCACTATGTCTTGACAATCTCTAGATCTATAGCATTAATACACATAGACATGCATTAATAACACAAGAAATAGAGGCAAACACATGAACATCTATTCTAGCGTACATAGACATATGGATAGAATGAAATGATCAATTAGAAGCATTAAACCATACAAATCATTGAATAAACAAGATATATATATATAAATATGTCAAAACAAGTATCACAATACAAATCCCCTAAAAAATACATAAATCAAGATGTAGAAAGCATGCTTAGGGCTAACTCTAGGCCCAAGAGGATGTTTAGCCACTCATGGATGGTGTCCTCCAACCCTCAAGGGCTAACTCCGTGGTAGAGATTTGCTCCTTGGTTGATGAATAGTCTCCAATGGTGTCTTTAGCCTTCTCCTCCTCTAAGTTTCCTCTCTAAGAGTTCTACAAGGTATGATATGATATGATGTAAAAAGTAATCATTCTCCTTATATAGGTAGGTCAAATGACACCCAAAATAAGCTGGGGTCGTACAGCAAATATTCCCCAATGATTGGATAAAGGATAACTTTTTGTGAGCTAAAATTTAACTTTTTCGCACTAGAGGAAGTTCGATCGATCGAACCTTGGACTTGGATCGATCTAACATGGTTGCGATCTATCGAACTTAGGCTCGATCGATCCTCAATGGCGGTGCCTTTTTAGATAAAAACAAATCTGAGATATTTTGAAGATATTTTTGAGAAAAGGACAAAAGCGGTTGGTAGGGTGGTACAGCTAGATAAGATCTGACATCTGGATAAGGACGAGAAAGTTCGATCGATCGAAGAATGATGTTGGATCGATCAAACTTTTGGGATCTCTGAAAATGACATCATGGCTTTGATCTATCTTGAAGTGTTGAGATCGATGGAAGTTCGATCGATCAAAAACTGATATTGGATCGATCAAAGATGTTGAAATTCCACCTTTAAGCTTCCTTTTGCTCTACTTTGCTCCTTTCTTTGATTCATCTCAGAATTGTTTCATTTCTGCTCTTATTTGGCTGAGTTAGCTTATTTAGGGGATAAGTACCTGAAAATGGAAATAATACGAAATTAATCTAAGGCAAAAAAATAAGATAGATAAAGGTCCTAGAATACCTAAACTTAAGGAGTTTAAATGCGCACTTTTCAGCACTCATCAATACCCCTCGAATATAGAGCGACGGGTGATCAAGTCCGAGCATAGATCCGAGGGATACCAAACAATTAATATGTAAATAAGTAAGGAATACAAAAATGAAATAAGAATAAAATAATAGGCTGAAAGAAT
This sequence comes from Cornus florida, assembly GCF_030987335.1. Lineage (NCBI taxonomy): Eukaryota > Viridiplantae > Streptophyta > Magnoliopsida > Cornales > Cornaceae > Cornus > Cornus florida. Next base: position 82,087,360 of record NW_026775580.1, on the reverse strand, counting down.
TCTAAATTAAAAATCCTCAAAATACTATTATTAAAATCCAATAATCCAAAACCTCCTTTAATTTAACAACTCGGGAATCCATCTAGTGGACCCCTAATAAAATCCCAAACTGAAAAGGAAACAACTAAAACAAAATATAAAGCTAAACATGGAAAGTAGTCCTATGTAGTCGGAGGAGTGAGTGACTGTATCTGTTCTGCACGATCAAGCTCTAACCTTGGAACTGACGAACACCTAAAAAATAAGAGTGGGTCAGACCCATATGCAAGTTCTATACTACTACAATCCATACAGAAAACCGATACGCAGATACATCCTAGATAGCTCAACAATAACTAGAATAGTCCATATATGTATAAATATACGCTATAGGACACTCACTAGATGTGATACCCCACGATTTTAGAGTCACGGGTGATCAAATCCGAGCACAGATCCGAGGGGTACTAGACAATTAATATGTAAACAAGCAGAATACAAAAGAATTAAAAAAAAATAAAATAATAAGCTAAAAAGAATTCTAAATATAAAAATCCTCCAAAATAAAAGTTTAATATAATTTAAACCTTTCAAGCCTTACAATTCGGGAATCCATCCAGTGGACCCCTACTAATCCCAAATGAAAAATAAATTTACAGAATCAAAATCCAAAACTAAAATAAGAAAGAAAATCTTATGTAGTCGGAAGAGTGAGTGACTGTATCTGCTTCATCACGATGAAGCTCTAAGCCTGGTACTGATGAATACCTGAAAAATAAGAGTGGGTCAGGCCCACATGCAAGTTTCATCCTACTACACTCCATACATAAACTCGATACGCAGATACATCCTAGACAGCTCAGCAATAACTAAAATATTCCATATAGATATAGATACACACTATAGGATGCTCACTAGCCTATAGTGTAGTTCGGCCTGCATAGAAGGAAACATATAAATCACACTTTCCAGTGGCCATGTACATCTCTTGTCAAGGAACATCAACAATATCCAGTTACCCATCCTTTGTGATATACGCATCCTAACCATGATCCTGAACTCAAGCTCATATCACAATACCATAAGTATATATATAAATCCTTCCTAATACAGAAACATAACATAAACATCCGTTATGTCGTTCAACTGTTTTAGTTGATAGGACATGCATCCATGTATGATTTAACTGTTTTAGTTAATCCATTTCGTATGTATGAATAGGTAAAGATTAGTGTTTTGATCTAATTTCTTCCTCACATGCCACCGTCCCATATTGGTGCATATAATGCATATGATCGTAAATGATGTAACACTCATTTGAACATCCAACGCATCCAGAAACAATTATAATAGAAACCATATATATGCAATATCCTATTATGCATCCAGTATATGTTTATAACCATATATCCTCCATTTAAATTGCTAGAGCAATGCTAAACAATTTAAACTATTCATATCCACAAAATTGACAAAACAGAAATTATAATAGTTCATCAATTTAAAACCCATAGCGTGTTATAATGATAATTAGAAGTATTAACTGGCACACTATACTAAAATCCCAAAAATCCTTTCATTCTTCAGAATATTCATCAATATAGATTAATACATACATAACGCTATTAGGCATTCATTATAGAACCTAAAAATCCTGTTCCAATTATTTAAATTGTTAAAAATAAATCTAAGCATTCAAATCCTTTAAACCGTCCACCAATTGATACAGTTAACAACAACTTAAATACTAATTTAATCCAGACCAAGCATAGTTAATTTTAAGTAATTCACTAAACTTATAACTTTGTTTAAATATAATTAAACAGTATTAAAATTTTATACACAAGAATCTCCAAGTTCCAGTGTGTAAGTTTATTAACAATCAAAGTGCAACATGTAGGATTTTTTCCTAAATTCACACTGTTCATTCCTTAATCCATTTATGAATTATTGTTTCCCTATAATATTACAGGTCTATAACAATTAATTACACCATTTAATACAATTTAAATGGAGTGGAAATACCCTGTACAGTCCAAACAACGCTTAAAAACCAACCAAATGCAATTCTGGGCGAGAGCAGGCTCTCTTAATTGAGAGCCTGCTCCTTTGGCATGAGAGCCGGCTCCTTAACATTGGGAGCCTGCTCTTAGCAGCTAGGAGCTGGCTCCATACTCCTTAGAGCTGGCTCCATTGATGAGGGAGCTGGCTCCCTCCTTTTAGGAGCCCTCTATCTTACTCCTTGAAGCCGTTCTGCGTTTTCTGCTTCATCTTCCTCACCTCTGGCGATACCCAGGCCTCTGTAATTCTTTTAATACTTGTTCAAGTGTTCAATTAATGTCCTAGATTAATTATAAGGAATCTACATGCATCAACGACATCAAATAACGGAATTGTAAACAAATACAGCATACACCAGCTAGGAATCTACAAGCTTAAACTCAAATACAGCATACACCAGTTAACGGAATTGTAAGAACTTGCAAACCAGTTTAATTCACCAAAATTAAATATAGTTAACACATGCATAAACGACTTGTTTTAACATTGATTAAACCCCTAGAGACTACCTAGAATGCATAGAACACAAGTTTACAGGAAGGAGATAGAATAAAATTTGCCTTCGGTTTCAGTTTAAAACCTTAAACCACCGTCTCTGAGTTTTCCGGCAAATCCCAAGACTGTTCTCCACCTCTATTCACTATTCTCCTCCTCTGTTGCTTCTTTGTTCAACCCACGAACAACACCCTTTTCTTTCCTCATTGAGTCTCTCTATGTTTATCTCAAGACCATCTCTACTTTCCTCTCCAGACCCTCTCTGTTTTTCCTCTCAAGACACTATTATGTGAATAAGGTTTTTCCCAACCCTAGCAGACGTAAACAAGAATATATATATATATATAGGCATCCCAACCTTAAGTCAAGTCGGCAACTATATGAAAATATAAAACCCTAGAATTATTAATAATTAAAACAGTATAACTGAAATTATTAATAAATCTTAATAGTTAACTTAATCCTATACACACATATATATACATATATGCATGTATATCCATCCATGGGTAATAACTGTACCCATAAAATCCCATATCCAAGCCCAACTCCGTTTTTAAAACATTTAATATAACCATTTAATGTAAATCCACCTAAGCACAAAATTCAATTAAAATAAATAAATCAGTTAAATAAATAAAACAAATAAAACAATTTATGACACTTCACATAAGCATATACTTCAAGTAAACAACAAAATCAATTAATTAAAACAATTAAATAATTAATTTAAAATAAACAAATAATTATAATAAAGAATTAATTTAAATAAATACACATTTAACCAATTAAACAAATAAGCACATAATTCAAAGAAAATTGAATTTAAATTCCAACTATATCCTTTTGGAAAATTAGGGGTATTACACTTGCCCAATAGATCTGTCTCAGCCTGAGTAGAGATACCATGCAAATCCTACATAACGTGGTCATATATACCTAGACCTACCAGGGAACAACAACTATGTCCAGTTATTCATCCTAGGCGATATACGCACCCTAACCATGGTCCTGAGACTTAAGCTCATACCATGGCACCATAACCATAAATATATAAAGTCCGTATAATCCTAATACCAAATATCATCCATATGATATAGTGGCTTGACATAGGTATAATAATCTACCCAGAAACCAAAGTATGTCATTCAATTAATTATTGACCTGACACTAATATGAGTAGGACTTAACCTTTATGGTTAATCCATACCTCAATCCAGAATAGGTAGGAGTTAGTGTTTGAACTAATCCATCCCTAGTATGCCACCATCCCATACCGGTGTATACAATCTTCCAAATAACATAATTGATAAAACAATAATAGGTATTCATCAACCATTCTCCAGGATATGCATAACTATAATTTAATACATATATGACGATATTAGACATTCATTATAAGACCTAAAAATCATATTCCAATCCTTTCAATTGCCAAAATAAAGCTAAGCAATTAAATCCTCCAAACAGTCCATAAATTGATACAGTTTACAACAAATTAAATATCAATTTAATCCAAACCAAGCATTGTTAATTTCAGATAATCCACTATACTTATAACTCTGTTGAAATATGATTAAATAGTATCAAATCATATACAAAAGAATCTCCAAGTTCCAATAAATAAATTAATTAACAAAGCAGTGTGCAACATGTAGGTTTTTCCTTAAATTCATATTGCACCATTCTTTAATCCATTTATGAATTAATGTTTCCCCATATTTTTACAGGTCCATAGCAATTACTTACATCATCTAATGCAATTTAAACGGATTAAAAACACCCTGTACAGCCCAAACAAAACTTTAAAATCGTTAATACGCGTTTCTGGGCGAGAGTAGGCTCTCACAAATGAGAGCCTGCTTCAACACAATGGGAGTCTGCTCCAAAACAATGGGAGCCTGCTCTAAGAAGTTGGGAGCTGGCTCCACACTCCTGGGAGCCGGCTCTATCATTGAGGGAGTTGGCTCCCTCATTCAGGGAGCCGACTCTCTATCCCTATGAGCCGTTATACCTGTTCTGATCTTCTTCTTCGCCTCCAACGCTATCTAAACTCTCTGTACTGCTTATACATATGTTATTAGGGTTCAATCTCAGTTCCAGATTAATCATAAAACATTGTTATACAACCACGACATGAATTGAACACAAGCTTTTAAAACAACAGCAGCAGGATTCAGTTAAAAACTTTAAGAAAACTCAAACCAGTTTAATTCAATGAGATTTAATACAGTTTAATCATGCATAAAAGATATATTTTAGCATTAATTTAATCCCTGGAGTCTACCTAGGCATGCACAGAACACAGTTTTAAGGGAATGAGTTAGAATAGGAACTTGCCTTTAGGTTTCTGTTCAAAACCTTAAACCACCGTCTCTGAGTTTTCCGACCACTTCCTAGACTGCCGTTTTACACCTCCATTGCTCTTGGTTCAACCCAGAAGTAATCCGTCCCGTCCTCCTTGAACCCCTCTGTTAATCTCTCAAGTTTCGCCATCTGTTTCTCTCTGCCTCTCAATACGTGAATAGGGTTTGTTTGTAACCCTATACAAACTTATCACCGTATTTTTATAGGCTAATAAAATCATTAGTCCACTAATAATTATAGACAGAAAATCCTAATTAATCCCAGTCGGCCACAACGTGAATCATAAAAGAAAAACAAAACCTAAATTAAACATTAATAAAACCCTAATGTAATCCAATTAACGCATTTAAATAATTAAAACAATTACTTCAATGAAAGAAAAATAATAATGCAATTAATTCAATTAAAGAAAAATAAAAAATACAATTAAATAAAAAAATTCATCAATTAATTCAAACAAAAAGGCAAATAAACAATTAAACAAATAAAAATGCAATTAAATAATTAAACAATTAAGCAAATAGCAAATAATCAAATAAAACTGCAAGAAACCCATTAATTAAATACCGAGACTATCCTTTTAAAATTAGGGGTATTGCATTCTTCCCCCCTAACAAAAGTAATACCATCCTCGGAATTCGCTCTTACCTTTTTCCAATATTTCAGGAACCTGCGAGCGAATGACATCCTCCCGTTCCTAAGTAGACTCAGCCTTATTGTGATGACTTTACTAAACACGCACCAAAGGGATAACCTTATTACGAAGAATTTGATCCCTACGGTCGACAATACGACCCGGTGGCTCCAAATATGTTCCATCTGGCTGCAACTCAATCTCTCCAACATCGATATGCTGATATCGATCCTTATCTCACAGAAATTTCCGCAACATGGAAACATGGAACACATTGTGTACGTGATCCAAATTATCTGGAAGTGCCAACCGATAAGCTACAGCGCTAACTCGATCTGTAATCATGAATGGACCGACAAACCGCGGTGATAACTTCCCTTTCTTCCCAAAGCACATTGCTTTTTTCATAGGAGATACCTTGAGTAGAACCTGATCCCCAACCTCAAACTCCAAAGCACGTGTGCGACGATTGGCATAACTTTTCTGCTGACTTTGGGCAGTGCGCATGCGATCTTTAATAAGAGCAATCTTCTCAGAGGTATCCTTAATGAACTCAGGACCCAAAAATCTGCTCTCGCCAACCTCCATCCAACAAACAGGTGATCGACCCGGTCGACCGTACAATGCCTCAAACGGTCCCATACCAATAGTCTTTTGGAATATGTAAACTCCACAAGTGGTGAATAATTCTCCCAATGGCCCTTGAAATCAAGAACACACAAACGAAGCATATCCTCCATGATCTTATTAACCCTTTTAGTCTGTCTATCAGTCTGAGAATGATAAGCGGTGCTAAGATGTAACTCTATACCCAAAGCGTGCTGAAAACTCTTCCAAAATCCTAACACAAAGCTCGAATCCTTATCCGATATAATAGACAACGGAATGCCATGCAACTTCACAATCTCTGTAATTTAAAGTCTCGCCAACTACTCCGAAGTGAAGTCAGTGTGAATAGGTAAGAAATGAGCTGATTTAGTCAATCTATCAACGATGACCTAAATGGAATTGTGATCCTTAAAAGAATTGGGCAATCTCTCCACGAAATCTATAGAAATGTTCTCCTATTTCCACTCTGGTATAGGTAGTGGCTGTAGAGTTCCTGGTGGCCGCTGATGATCAATCTTGACCGTCTGACAAGTACTACACCGAGAGACAAAAATAGCAATGTCCTTTTTCATACCTGCCCACCAAAATTGCCGCTTCATATCCTGATACATCTTATCTAGTCCTAGATGAATAGAAAACTCAGAATGATGAGTCTCAATCATCACATCATTCCTTAAATCGTCAGCAAAAGGTACCACTGAACATCCCTTGTACCTTAAACCTCTATCAGTCCCAATATAGTAAAATGGGACCTCCCCAGAAGTTATCTCTGCAATTTTGTCAATGCACTGCTGATTCACGAGTTGCGTCTTCAAAACTTTATGAATGATAGAAGGTGTAACTACCATGCAAGCCATAAAAGCATCCGACAACTCATCCACCGTCTTAAAAGCATTCCACTCAGTAATGAATAAAGTAGAAAAACTAACAATGGGTCGGCGACTATGTGCATCTGCCACCACATTTGTTTTCCCTGGATGGTACTGTATAAAAAATGATAGTCTCTCACAAACTCTAACCATCGGCGTTGTCACATATTCAGCTACCGCTGAGTGAACAAATACTGCAGACTCTTGTGATCACTAAACAATCTGAAGGATTCTCCTAATAGATAATGCCTACAAATGCGTAAAGCAAAGACCATAACTGCCAATTCCAAAATTATGTGTTGGATAATTAAGCTCATAAGGCTTAAGCTTCCGAGATCCATATAAAATCAGTCGCTCCTCCCGCATCAAAGCACATCCAAGACTTTGTAAAGAAGCATCTGTGTAGACAAGATACTCAATCCCGCTTTGTCGAGTAGATAGAACTGGTGCAGAAGTTAAATTGTGCTTTAGCTCATTAAAAGCTTTCTGACAATGTTCATCCCACACGAACTGTACACCCTTTTTAGTCAGATGAATGAGTGGTCCCGCTATCTTTGAGAACCCCTGGCTGAACCTATGATAATATCCTACTAATCCGAGAAAACTCCGAATCTCAGTAGGTGAAGTAGGCTGTCTCCACTCAACCACTGCTGAAATTTTAGCTGGATCTACCGCTATTCCCCTTTCTGACACCACGTGACCCAGAAACTTCACTTCCCGCTGCTAAAATTCACACTTCTCGAACTTGGCATATAACTGGTGTTCACGAAGCATCTGCAACATTGTGCGAAGATGTCTAGCATGATCATCCTCTGACTTTGAATAAATCAAAATGTCATCTATGAAGACAATGACAAATTGATCTAAATAAGCCCTGAAGACTCGGTTCATTAAATCCATGAAGACTGCTGGTGTGTAAGTCAGTCCGAAAGGTATGACACGAAACTCATAAGACCCATATCTGGTAAGAAACGCTGTCCTCGAAATGTCTTGCTCCCTAACCCAAAGTTGATGATATCCAAAATGCAGATCAATCTTAGAGAAGTAAGTAACTCCCTTCAACTGATAAAAAAGATCATCAATCCTGGGCAACGGGTACCCGTTATGAATAGTAACTTTGTTCAACTCCCTGTAATCTATACACAGGCGAAGCGAACCATCCTTCTTCTTCACAAACAACACTGGTGCTCCCCAGGGTGAAGTACTCCTACGAATAAAGCCTTGGCTTAATAATTGCTGAATCTGACCCCTTAGCTTTCGCATCTCCACTGGTGCCATCTTGTATAGTGCCCTAGCAATAGGTGTAGTGCCTGGAGCTAAGTCAATCACAAAGTCTATCTCGCGACTAGGTGGCAACCCTAGAATCTCCTGAAAAACATCCGGAAAGTCCTGTATAATTGGTATGTTATCCAATGCTACAGAAATCTCCTCCTCTATTTCCTCCTCCATATGGAACAAAGAAGTGCTAGTGACCCTGTTAGAACGTGGCATAGCAACGACGTACACATCCTGACTAGGTATGGTGAACACAATAGACCTATCACAATAATTAACTTGGGCATGGTAGTGTGATAACCAATCCATTCCAAGTATCACATCATAAGTGTGCATATCCAAGACCAATAGATTGGCTATAAATCTGAGTCTACCAATATCTAGTGTCTTAAGCCCATCACTCTCATGAAAAATGGCAGTATCGCCTAAAGATGTAGATATACCCTAAGGTCTATCGCATATATATGTCACCACTAAACTATATCCCAAATGTTTAGAATACTCCGAAGAGCAAAACACGCAAGGTAGACAAAATACTCCAAAATCTACTCACTTTTAGATTATTACTCTATCCTGGGAATTCTTCCTTTGAAATTAGACTTTTCATATTGATTTACACAAGTTCGTTTATAAACTTCTTGGTAATCATCCCGTCTCAACACAGTGTTCATACAAGCAAATATTTGTTTAGCCTGTCAAAAACCAATCACTCCACTCTGATAATCCTTTATTATCGCAACATACACATTCCAATACAGTTTAATAAAACCATATGTGTAATCATCACTAAAATGTTCTCATAAAACACAAGAAAAAAACCAAAACCACCAGTTCACTTTATTAAGAACTTCTTTAAACCAAAATCTGTCCAAAAGAAAATCGTAAAATATTCTTTAACATAGTACTAGTGTACGTGATTAAATCCGTACTACACTACCTCCATTACTACTAGTAATTAAAATTACTCTTAAAAGAACATTCATCCTTGAACTCCGATACCCTCCAGCTTGGATGCTCCAATATTTCCTCCATCCGGATCTTCTTCGGGGTCTTTTTCTCCACTTGGCTCAGCTTCGAGCACCACCGAAATTGTGTTAAGTTCATAGTATGGTGGCCAATCTCGCACACCAGAAACCTTTCTTGACTTATACTCTGAAGCAACACCTATTGGAACCAATTCCTTGGTCTCCAATTCTGCCTTCTTGGTCGGCCAGGGAAATCGTCGGAGTAATCTTTTTCCTTCTTGGGTCCTTCTTTGCTTTCATCGCGGACCACATCCTTTTCCTAGTGCCAAACATTTTAAAATTACAGAATAAACTTGACATCAGTACATTCTAAGTGAACCGTAAAGGAATACAAGGAATTCTAAACTTAAGCTTTAAACAAGAGAATACGCTACGCGAAAGTCTTATACGATAGAATCCTAGAAACACTGAACCTGGAGTGGTGTGATACCAACTGTGATACCCTTCGATTCTAGAGCCACGGGTGATCAAGTCCGAGCACAGATCCGAGGGATACCAAACAATTAATATAAAAATAAGCACGGAATACAAAAATGAAATAATAATAAAATAATTGGCTGAAAGAATTCTAAATTAAAAATCCTCAAAATACTATTATTAAAATCCAATAATCCAAAACCTCCTTTAATTTAACAACTCGGGAATCCATCTAGTGGACCCCTATTAAAATCCCAAATTGAAAAGGAAACAACTGAAACAAAATATAAAGCTAAACATGGAAAGTAGTCCTACGTAGTCGGAGGAGTGAGTGACTATATCCGCTCCGCACGATTAAGCTTTAACTCTGGAACTGATGAACACCTGAAAAATAAGAGAGGGTCAGGCCCATATGCAAGTTCTATCCTACTATAATCATACAGAAATTCAATACGCAGATACATCCTAGATAGCTCAACAAGAACTAGAATAGTCCATATATGTATAAATACACATTATATGACACTCACTAGCCCAATAGGTCTGTCTCAGCCTGAGTAGAGATACCATGCAAATCGCACATAACGTGATCATGTATACCTAGACCTACCAGGAACAACAACTATATCCAGTTATTCATCCTAGGCGATATACGCATCCTAACCATAGTCCTGAGACTCAAGCTCATACCATGGCCCCATAACCATAAATATATAAAGTTCGTATAATCCTAATACCAAATATCATCCATCTGATATAGTGGCCTAACATAGGTATAACAATTCATCCAAAAATAAAGTATATCATTCAATTAATTATTGACCTGACACCAATATGAGTAGGATTTAACCTTTATGGTTAATCCATACCTCAATCCAGAATAGGTAGCACTTAGTGTTTGAACTAATCCATTCCTAGTATGCCACCGTCCTATATCGGTGCATACAATCCTCCAAATAATATAATTGATAAAACAATAATAGGAATTCATCAACCATTCTGCAGGATATGCATAACTACAGTTTAATACATATATGACGATATTAGGCATTCATTATAAGACCTAAAAGTCATGTTCCAATCCTCTCAATTGCCAAAATAAAACTAAGCATTTAAATCCTTCAAACAGTCTATAAACTGATATAGTTTACAACAAATTAAATATCAATTTAATCCAAACCAAGCATAGTTAATTTCAAATAATCCGCTATACTTATAACTCTATTGAAATATGATTAAACAGTATCAAATCATATACAAAAGAATCTCCAAGTTTCAGTAAATAAATTAATTAACAAAACAGTGTGCAACATGTAGGTTTTTTCTTAATACATATTGTTCCATTCTTTAACCAATTTATGAATTAATGCTTCCCCATATTTTTACAGGTCCATAGCAATTACTTACATCATTTAATGTAATTTAAACGGATTAAAAACACCCTGTACAACCCAAACAAAACTTTGAAATTGTTAATACGCGTTTCTAGGCGAAAGCAGGCTCTCACAAGTTAAGAGCCTGCTCCAAAACAATGGGAGCCTACTCTAAGGAGTTAGGAGCTGGCTCCACACTCCTAGGAGCCGGCTCTATCATTGAGGGAGCTGGCTCCCTCATTCAGGGAGCCGTCTCTCTCTCCCTATGAGCCGTTATACATGTTCTGATCGTCTTCTTCGCCTCCGGCACTATCTAAACTCTCTGTACTGCTTATACATATGTTATTAGGGTTTAATCTCAGTTCCAGATTAATCATAAAACATTGTTATACAACCACGACATGGATTGAACACAAGCTTTTAAAACAACGGCAACAGGATTCAGTTAAAAACTTTAAGAAAACTCAAACCAGTTTAATTCAATGAGATTTAATACATTTAATCATGCATAAAAGATATGTTTGAACATTAATTTAATTCCTGGAGTCTACCTAGGCATGCACAGAACACAGGTTTAAGGGAAGGAGTTAGAATAAGAACTTGCCTTTAGGTTTCCGTTCAAAACCTTAAACCACCGTCTTTGAGTTTTCCGACCACTTCCTAGATTGCCGTTCTACACCTCCGTTGCTCTTGGTTCAACCCAGAAGCAATCCGTCCCGTCCTCCTTGAACCCCTCTGTTAATCTCTCAAGTTTCACCCTCTGTTTCTCTCTGCCACTCAATACGTGAACAAGGTTTGTTTGTAACCCTATACAAACTTATCACCGTTTTTTTATAGGCTAATATAGTCCACTTATAATTAGAGACGGAAAACCCTAATTAATCCCAGTCGGCCACAACGTGAATCATAAAAGAAAAACAAAACCTAAATTAAACATTAATAAAACCCTAATGTAATCCAATTAACGCATTTAAATAATTAAAACAATTACTTTAATGAAAGAAAAATAATAATGCAATTAATTCAATTAAAGAAAAATAAAAAATACAATTAAATAAAACAATTCATCAATTAATTCAAATAAAAAGGCAAATAAAAAATTAAACAAATAAAAATGTAATTAAATAATTAAACAATTAAGCAAATAACAAATAATCAAATAAAACTGCAAGATATTAATTAAATACCGAGACTATCCTTTTAAAATTAGGGGTATTACAAAACCCCTAACAAAAGTTAATTGATTCATACCCTCTACTTCAGCCTGCCGATTATAATGAGGTCATGTTTGCTGATCAATGGATTTTTGGGCATAATGTAGTCTTGCCGATTGAGCTGAAGGCAAAATCAGCTGAGGCAAAATCGGCTGAGGCAAAATCGGCTGAAAGACAATTGGCTGAAATGAAATCGATTGGAAGGAAATCAGCTAAAACAACTCCTTGCTGGCACAATGTCATTCATCTAGTAGAGATAATAGGCAGATCGGGTAGAATGACGCTTCATAATAATTTAATTCCTGCCGATCATGATCATGATTTGCTAGCGGAGTTAGAAAATGCATGGTGGGCAAGTATTTCCTAGGTTTCTGGGCAAGTGATATCGGCAAATTTTCTGAGAATCTAGGAAGAAGCCTAAATCGGCAGATTTGAATAAATAAAGATCATCTTAGAGGTGATTCAGAAGAAATAAAGCTTTGGAGATCACTGATTTGCAATTTTATTCCAATTGATTAACTCAAAATTTCCTTCCAATGTATTTTAAAATTTCAAATATCTTATAGGTATGGGCGGTCGACAGCCGATAAGATATTTAAAATGGGGGGCATTGTTGACACCCATTTTGGTAAATTTTGTATTGATGACGTGGCAGGAGAAAATGGTGATATTCCACGTAGACTGAAGTTGAAATTACATGCAAAGATGGGAAGAGTATTTTGAATAAGTTATGGATAAAGATCAATGTTTTAAGACTTATCTTTTAGTTAGTTTTAGTTGCATAATTATGTTATCTATAGGATTAGTTTATTTTAAACTTATAGTTAGTTCGGTTATCGATAGGATTAGATTTTATTTGAAATTAGTAATTAGTTATTTGATAGAGTTTGATGTATTTAGAATGCTTATGTATATGAGTTTGTTAACATTTTATTCTATAAATAATCAAGGAGGCATGCTGAGATAGAGGTCCAGCACCATTAGAATCATTATATTATTGTGTTTGCTTTCTCAAGCTCTTTCCCTACTTTTCTCTATCTCTATCTCTCTCCCTCTCTATTTCAGTCTCGTTCTATTTCTCTCCTTATATCTCTCTATCTCCCTATCTCTTCTCCCTATCACTTTCTATATTTATAATTTCTCCCCTTTCTATTCTCAATCTATTCCTATAATTATTCACTGTTAAAGTCCTTTTAATTAAGGCAATTAGAACTCAAAGAGGAATTATATTTATTCTCTTTCTCCTCGCATCACCTGATAGTCAATATTCTTAAAGAGACTGTAAGTTGACAACTCACACTCAATCCATATATTTGGTTCTGGCATGCCCACAACATCTCAATTTAAGATTGGCTCTAGTTGGCCGATTTTAGCGTCAACAGAATGGCTTAATTTGGGTTAGAAATGACCAAGTTATGATTGTTTGAAGTTTGGTCAATTCGAGTAATTTTGACAACCTCAAGATTATATAAGTCTAGGAAAATCCGATCAATCGGATTGAAATTTGATTATGGCATCATTTGAATTTTTTTTAATTATGGGTGAATCCGATTAATTGGATCCCAACTTGATTGATCGGGTTTAACCTAGAAATGTCCATGGACTCCCAAGAAAGCTTTAGTTGGTTCTTTCATCGCAATTATGTTAATGGACACATCCTTACAACTCAAATATTGTCCCAAAACATCCACATACATAGATACATTAATGTGGCAACATTCTTATAACATAATAGGTCTAATTTACATCGTTAAATGGTTATAGAATTCTACGATGTAGTAGAAGTCATTATGAGACCACAAAAGATGGATTATTGGCCTCAAAATCATTTTTCCCCAAAATTTCATATAAGTAGCCATCAATTTACAAACTTAGCAAAAATTTACATCATTAGTTACAAGGTGCCATACACATAAAAAATATACATAAGTATATATGTTGTCTATACAATTAAGTCTGGGAAAACTACTCCTTCAATGTATCTTTCACCTCTTTACTATTTCTTGGAAAAAGGTAGAGGATGCCTAAATGGCATTTCCTCAAGTCGAGTAAGTATAGCAAATACTACGTAAGAGCATAATAGTAAGAAAGTGGATTATGCAAGGGACTTCAATCACATTTTAACCTTCAAATGCGTACTTTAGGATTAGATAATTAAATGTATGTAATGCATTATACAACCGCACATACTCACACAACCAACCCCAAAAGCACCCACACTAAAATCGTATTAATTAACTGGACTTTGGGTACCTCCTTTCATCCCTAGTAGCTAATTAGCATTGCCGATAAAGGGGTACCCCCCAATACCGGGTTTGAGAAAACCTTTACTCCATGAACTTCACAAATTTAATTTCTCCACAATCACCACACACCACTCTACTCACCCACATTATGCTATGGAAAATGTTATGAGGATGAAGTGCAACATGCTTGGGACAACTATACATTCTCTCATCAATACATAACCATAGTTGAAACAATAAGTATGCTTTTGCATGTAGTTCATTAAAGGAAGCTCACATTGGCAATTAAACCCACATGGCATTAAACTTTAATGAAATAGATAGTCTAATTCATGCATTTTATCATTCAATTGGCATTCTAAACATGGTATAACCCACATTCACAACCATTTGGCTCAAATAAACCACATATAACATACAATAAATGACATAGTATATACAATCTTCTAAATTAGCATACTTAGCAACACAGTCATCATGCTTAACAACATATAAAAGAGTATTTGTTCCAATTCAATCAAAGGTCAAGCAAGTGATGTTCATGTGTCAAACCCTAGAACACAAACTAGTCAAATTTCACCATATTAAGCATGCCTTTAAGGGGGAAATCAAGAGATTTTTTACAACAACTTAGGATTACACAATTTAAGCAAACCCTAGCTCAAAGATGCAAAGCCCAAGCTCTTTGAATTTTTGGATCCTTCACAAGTGGCCTCCAAAATGGTACCAAAAAATAGCTTTTGTCGAGTATTTCAACTTTCTCTTCTAGCTCAAGGTCCAATTCACACCCTAAATGCTCTGAATCTAAGCTTGAAGATGATGTTTATGGTTTAAAGAGAGAAACAAAGAAATATAGAAATAGAAGGGGGGAAGTGTCGGCTAATAAAGGAGGGGAAGATGTAGAAATGAAGTGGTATTTTGTCCCCCTCCACATGCTTGGTCAAAGGTGGGGTCTATCTTGACCAACAAAAAGACTAAAAAGCCCTCCATGCAAAAGCTATATACAATAATTCCATATATATGAAATTTTCCACCTATAACCCCTATATGAACTCCAAACAACATTTATGAAGTGCACATGAGCCCAGAAAATATTCTCGAGCACGAGAAATCCGGGCGTGGGACTCACACAGGATCTATCGACCCAAACACCCGAAAAATGCTAAAATGGACCCAAATACATTTATAAGAATTCTAAACTCAAAGAAATGTCTCAAATGACTACCAAAACCCATGTGGCACGAGAACCGATGCCTTGCATGCAAAACGATGCAACAAGAAAATAAAAACCAAAACCCTTAAAAAAAAATTCAGAAAAATCCGAACCATCACAGCATCAGAGGCAATCCCTCCAAAAGTGGGAGAGTTTGCACAAACCCATGAGGGTCAAGACAGTGAAGACACCGAGTCTAAAGAGGAGGTGATTGTGATGTCCCAAATCATCTGGGGAAAATATTATTGACATTTATATGTGTGGACATATAACCATGTAGACGCGTTTTTAAAATCATGAGTAAAAGGAGTATGCAAAACAAATAATATCTACACAGCGGACGGATCGTGACATAAAGTATAAGAAGTTATTGTAAATTCACACCGGTAAATATTCAAGTTGTACAATGATTACAAAGATTTATAACATAACTCTAATCTAACATTACCTTAGAATTTTTTGCTTTGTATTCTTTTTAGATTTTCACTTATTTACGCGGGGGAATCCACAAAATGCTTAGATTATGTTTTTTGATTTGTTCCCAACAGTTCGATGCTGTAGTGGGAGATGTGACCATAATGGCTAATCGGGCATCATGGGTTGATTTTACAATGTCATATGCGGACTCTAGTGTTTATGTTCTTGTGCCTATTAAACACGATACCTGCAAAAACATATGGACTTTCCTCCGGCCCTTTAATAGAGAACTTTGGCTGGCAATTTTCATGGCTTCCATTTGTCTTGGAATTCTAATCGGAATTATAGAGATGCGTTCAGATGTCACCAACACAGATTTTCAGGGTCCACTCCTTCAACAACTTGGCATGATGATTTGGTATCCAGTTTCAATGTTCGTTCTCCCTGAAAGTAATTTCTTCACTATCCTTACTAAACTTTGAATTCTATTAAATTGATTACGTAGAAGACTATATATATATATATATGGTTGCATTTGATGGTAACAGGAAGTATGGTGATAAACAGGTGGTCAAAACTTGTGTTAGTGGTATGGTTGTATACAACATATGTAATATTGCAGAGTTACACGGCGAACCTAACCACAATGTTGACAATAGATCAGTTCCGACCCTTCTTCGATAAGAAAGGGAATTACAGTATTGGATACCCATCTGGTTCCTTTGTGGAAAATTATCTAATACAACATAACATCACCCGTCTCAAGTCATATTCAACCATTGAGGACTATCACAAGGCCTTGTCTAATGGAAGTGTTGCTGCCATTTTTGATGAGCTGCCCAACATCAAGCTCTTTCTCCGAGAGTATGGTTCTTAATACACGGTACTGGATGGACCAAAACTCAGAACAAATGGATTTGGCTTTGTGAGTCTCTCTTTCTAGCTCTTTATATATATGTGTGTGTGTGTATATTTCTTGTGCGGAGAGAAAAGTTTCGACCGGTTTCATTATATATTTTTCCATTACTTGCGTGGAAGTTTGGACATAGCTTTTTTACAACACTTTTTGAAGAGACTGAATTCTATATACGATTTGCTTTTAATAAGAGGGAGATACTAATAGGCAACATGCCGAACAACATTACTTAGGTTTTATGTGTAAGTGTAATAGTCAACTAGAAAATATTCATAATTAATAATTATAATCAAAATAATTTGTTTCTTTGTCACATAATTGATGTAAGTACGAAAAAGTATATTTGATTCTTGTTTATTATTCATTCTTAAAACAGGCGTTCCCGATGAACTCTTCGCTAGTCCCTCCAATTCCGAGGGCTATCATAAGTGTCACTGATGGAGTAAAAATGGATAAGATTGAGCTCAAATATTTGGGAAGGAAAGACACTTCAGAAGTTGAAATTTCACGACTTGCTAAAGAAACTACTTGTCTCGACATTAAAGACACTCCTAGCCTTGATGCCTATAACTTTATAGGCCTCTTCATTGTCACAGGGAGTATTAGTATAGCTTCTTTTATTTGCTCTGAGATCCAGAGACAGTTTGTTCAAAGAGTGTCTTCTACCAGGATAATTAATGTCGTGGAAGATCTGCCAAATATTGACAATCAAAACGAGCTCCAACCTACAACTTCTAATCAGAATGTCGAAATTGTTTATATGAGAGAAGAAGGAGAACAAGAATATGAAGGTAGAGGAGAACAGGAAGATGAAGGTGGAGGAGAACAAAAAGATGAAAGTGGAGGAGAAGCGCACTCTTCCAGGCATGGTGTTCTCAATGGTTGAGCTATATATTCCAAATTGTCAACCTCAAGATCATAAATTGTTATAATTTTAGAATAAATTTAGTAAAAGTCCTTTTCAATGTATGGTTGGGATACCTTTGTCTTATTTAATGTGAAACGGCTAGTTTGTGTTGTAATTTGGTAAATGTTTAGTTTTTTCTTTTCCCTTTGGTGATGGTGGTGTCAGGCTCTTAAAGTACCTCATAATGTACCACCGATTTACATAAAATCCTATTCCCTGTGGGTAAAGATTTAGTTTACTCGAGGTACTCGAGATATGGTAGAAATGCGGGAGCTATTAAAAATATCTCCGCGTTTGTAGAGGGTCCTATGATATCGCTAACTAATTTGTTTAGGGATGTTTAATTTTATAGAGCTCAAACCATGTTAACTATTCAAAAGAATATATTTATAGTTAGAAAATAATATTATAAATGAATAACTACTTTGTTGAAATTTTAGAAATAATGTGTTAAAATGACAAATTAAGTGTGTTGAATTTAAATTTTCATTTTTATAAATTTTCTAATATTAAGTCTGTTGAATCCCTAAACTCTAAAAATCTTTATTATAATTATATAATCTCTGTTTCTCTCTTTAAATTTAGATATATTTATAGAAATTTATATACATTATTTTTGGAAATAATATGTTGAAATGACAAATTAAGTGTGTTGGATTCTAGAAATAATATGTTGATATGGGTGTATTAATTCAAAATTTTACTTTAATAAAATGTTTTTCTCTCTAATATTAAGTGTGTTGAATATATACAATCTCTAAAAAATGATAGAGTATATGTTTCATACAAATTTCAAAAAGTACTCATCCAGAACAAGTTCAAACTGTTTTTTATAAGAGAATTAGATTTTCGTGATCAAAATTTAAAAACAATTGCTTTAAGGGTGACCTAATACTTAACAAAAGATAAATAGTAACCAACAATAATTGCCATTTAGTTTACCGTTTAGTATTTGGGAGATCACTCTCCTTTTCTAGGTTTTGCCCGCTATTCTAAAAGAAAATGACTTTTTTTTTATCTCTAACTTCACAAGCTAGTGAATGATTATTATTTTTCTCAAATTTTCCCATCCCATACCCATTATAATTAATTTATGGGTTTTTACTCCACAAAGATTTCAAGTGTTGGGCTATATTGGCCCGATCTCAATAAATAAATGGCTTAAAGCCCAAACAATTGAACCCAATCTTTATCCTACTAGAGTGGTGGCCCAAACTGTCGTAGAAGCTCCTAAACGAGCCACATCTTTCTCAGCCTTCGTAAAATGTCCATAAGAATGGCCCAACTCCTTCGCTGATTGTGATTTGTGAATTTGTGCCTACACCAAACAGCCCCTAACCCATTTTTCACTATATCATCATTCATAAAAGGGAGTAGAGCTAGTGGTTTCACATATTTCAGCAACCTTGTTATAAAGAATAGAGTTGAGAAAATCCAAATGCCGTTAAATCAGGAAACTATTAGGCACTTCCGTGAGTTTCTTGGTTCGAATGAGTAATGCCCCTCAATACCTGTAAGAATTTTTCTTGCAACTTTCAATGGGACCTAATTCAAGTATATGGTCTGTCGTTCGCAAGAAAAACTAAATACGTCCATGCCCACAATGAGACTTGAACTGAGGTTATACCATTAGACTAAGCCTTTAAAATTACTCTTCATGAATTTGGAGGATGGAGAGAGTTGATAGAGTAAGGCAAATAGCCCTTGGGATTGGGTCCTGAGATAGCCATTTTTAGGATTCACTAATAATACCGTAGCTGTAATAGATACTATGAAGATGGGCTAAAGCGACAGAAAATAGTAGACCCACAAAATCTCACATCTGACATTTCACTAAAAATTATCCTTAAAACCTGCAGAATAATTTTTATCATTTGACAGCAAGACTAATAAGAATATATTCAAGAGGCATCTTTGAACATCTTCCTTGAATCTGTTTCCTTAATTAAATCAACTAAAAGTCGGAAGGGACACTAAATTTTTTCAGCCTTATTGTGTCATAACTGAACCGAAATGCATCTAGTAAGGAAAAAGTTTCCTTAAAACCTGTAGAATAATTGTTGCACTCTCAAATACCAAATGATTAATGAATTTCTAATTAACAGCAGCTTTGAACAAATAACTTCTAAATCATCAATTGTTGATTTCGCAGAGGTAACATAAACGAAGAAGCTAAGACAGTGCTTTCTTTGTTCATAATAAGAAATATGTATTGATACACTTGGTACATTTCCTTACTCACCCATATCTGATTTTGGTAATCAATTTGTTACGGACGAAGAAGATGCTATATATGAACAATTTGGATTCTGTTATATAAAATCCTATCATCATTGGCATTTTTTCACATGTCAAACTATAAACCAGTTCAACTAAACATTACAAAAAATGTGTACAACAATGGAGACGAATACAGATCAATAGTCAATTAAACACAATTTAGGTTGCGCACTTTCAGTCATGAAAAGTACAAAGGCAAACTCAGTGAATCAAGTCATACCCTCAAAAACCATATATATGTGTGTATGTACTCACCTATATATAAGTTTGGAAGAAACGTACAATAAACGTTTTACAACTCAAAATCTCTACCTACACCTCATAAATCCAAAAAAAAATCTCTCATTTTAGTCAACAGTAATCCGTGCAATAAAAAATTTGCAATCAGTGGACATGATCATGACTTGCCAGAGTTAATTTCTGTTCCATTAAAAGCTGTACACTTCATATGTACAATAAGTTGCTCTTGAGACAGGCATGCACCAACTTAAAAGCTAGTATTACACATATATAAAAAAAATAAAAAAAAATTACTAGTATTACACTTATTCTAAGTAAAGAACGAGTTTTAGGACAAAATTGTCGTAGAGCATATGAATCATACCTAAACAAACAAAAAAAAAAAATTATCCTTAGGTTCAAATACCAACACGTTTAACCCAATGGATAAGATCATAAGGCAAACAGGGTATGATTTGATTTAGATTCCCATAATCGTAAAGAGTGGTAATTTGTTTCATCAGCAAGTAGGTATAATTTCAAAATTTTATAGGTATAAATGTAAAAAAGTATAAATTTAAGGATATAAAATACAATAATAAAAAATTTCAATAGAAACGAATGCTCTCACTGAGCCCACAATACATCCGTGCCTATCTGCAAGAATTTTTAATAACATCTGCTCCACTGGTTTTGTCCACAGTATCTAAATCAGAACAAAAGGCTTCTTGTACTTGGGCTTGGCTGCTCTCTTGTTACCTTACCTTTGTAATTTGAAAATATATGTTTTAATGTTTGAAAGGACCTTTTCAGATTCAATCAGAAGTCTCGGCATAGTGGCTGCCCACGTGTTAAGAATTTAAGATTCAGTTCTTTGATTTTTATTAAAGAACTCTAGTTCTGTTTTCTAGTTGATTCTTTGGTTTCTATTAAAGAACTCTCAGCAATTGATTTTGATGAAGATCAATAGTATTTTTTATTTATTTAGTTAGTTTGGAAGATAACAAAGTCAACCAACAGTGGATAAGTAACAATTAAGAACTGGGTGACTAATTAAAATATTATTTAATTATGTATTTAGTGGTTGACCTAGCTGATGAATGCATCTCACTTAGCAGAAAATTCATCTAGCTTAAATTGATTGACAACTCAGTTTTGTGTTATCATCCACTCATCCGCCACTTTGCAAAATATGGCACTCTTGTTCTTTATTAATTCAAAAATTCTTTAGGCATATATCGTTATATAAATTGTTACTTTCTCATTCAATATACAGTGTCCTATGCTTTTATGTGATTTCAATTGTAATTCATATAAAAGGGTATGTTTTATTAAGTGATGCTAAATAATTTCAAACAGGAAAAATGACATAATATTTCTCGAAAAAATTGATATTTTTCAAATAGGAAAAAAGTGAGGGAGGGAAAAAAAAAAATGGGGGTTGAACCGGGCTGCCCTACCCTTAAAATATCTAGGTTCGGGTTACTGACAAAACCCGGACGCGAGGGAATTACCAGTCGCTTCACTGCCACCATTGGGCCTAATTTTGCCTTGCGTAGGCGCGTGTTATAGTCAGTCTTCCATCTGTTTCTTTCATGAAACTTCTTCCACGAAAATTCTCTCTCAATAATGCTTCAAATTTTGTCATCAACTACTTCTTCAATACATGACTTGGAGAAGTTTCAAACTTCTTTTACACGGAAATCGGAATCTACTTCAATACATGACTTGTCACAATACTTCTAGGTGCAGAAGTTTCTGCTCACTTGTTTTCATTGTTAAAAGATCAAAAGTTAAATGTTCGAGTTATTTGCGTGAATAGGAAAGATTTGATTTTCTATTCACATAAATTTAATTGAATGAGTGTTGGACTTTCTATTATCACATAAATTTAATTGAATGAGTGTTGGACTTTCTATTATTAAAAAAAAAAAAAATTACGTGTTTGCGTTGCATCTAGAAAGTGTTTTTTTATGTATGAAGGTCAATCTCAAGACCATTAATTTCTCTAACGGTAATTTGGAAGGCCTTTCACTCGGGGAATTTCTGGTAGTTAAGTTGACAATAACTGATAGAGAGGTTTTCTCACCTATCCGGCCTATGTATGAATTAACCTGCAATTGGCATGAGGAGGAGTTTCAAATGGACAGCATGCCCTGCCTTACTTCCTTTCTTTTCTTCTTCATCATATTGTGGTTACATTTCCTATGCGTTGCAAATACAGCTTATGCAGGTAATTCAGTACTTAAACTCATTTTTTCCCTCCTTTTTTTTGTGTGTGTGTGTATGTATATCTCTCTCTCTCTCTCTTAACTTACCATAGATTAATCCTTGGTCATGTTGTTCTTCCCGCGCATGAGTAACAGGGAAAAGAAAGATCAGATTTCGTGCTGTTCCTTAATTATTTCTTAATCAAGGCAAGCACGAGAAAAAAAATCTAATTCATTCTATTGTATTTCATTAATAGGCAAAGGAGATACAAATATTGAACGCGGGACTCTAGAGAGAAGAACATCTCTGGTGTCAAACACTCCAGTTGGTGAGCAAGAATGCCAAGCTTCCATACCCAATACATTGAAACTATGGGTTCCAAAGAAGAAGGGATTCAACGAATTTGTTAGTGTATGTAAAGATAATACTAGAGCCCTTAATCCATGTGTCACTGGGTTTTCCATAGATGTGTTCCGTGCCGCCTTAGAATTGTTACCTTTCAAGGTTAATGAGCCACAGTTTTCCACATTTGATACTGAAGATTATGATGAATTTCTTAAGGATGTACCAGCTAATCCTGCCCAGGTCAGTTTGATATCCTTCCGCTTTTTTTTATTCTTAAGGATGTATATATATGTGTTTCAATTTTTTTAAATTAGTAGCCGCACATATTTTGATTTTGGATCGATCCATTGATGTTTTTCCTTTTTTTTTTTTTTTTTTTTTTTTTTTTTTCAACAGTATGATGCTATAGTGGGGGACGTGACCATAAAGGGCTATCAAGCATCATGGGTTGATTTTACGATGTCATATTTAGACTCAAGTATTTATATTCTTGTACCAACTAAACAAGGTACACGAAAAAATATGTGGATCTTCCTCAAACCCTTAAGCCCGAATCTTTGGTTGGGGATTATCATGGCTTTCATTTTTGTTGGAGTTCTAATTGGAACTTTGGAGATGCGTTCAAACATCGCCGACCAAGATTTTTCAGGTCCACTCCTTCGGCAACTCGGCATCATGATTTGGTATCCAGTTTCAATGCTCGTCCTTCCCGAAAGTAACTTCCTCTATCACTATCCTTACTTGTGTTTCGTTTGTTTCAATTATCTAAAATGAGTGTACAATTTTGAAACTCGTTATTACAAAAATGTGAAATTTGAACACAGCAATTTAAGAAGACTGAGGGTCCGTTTGGCATGCGCTTTGTTTTTGGCGTTTTGTTTTTGGCAAAAACAGAAACAGTGTTTTTGTTGTTGTAGGAGTGTTTTTGAAAAAATTCGGAAGCTTGTTTGGGAACGATATTTTGCTGTGGAAATGTCGGAAACAAAAATATGCAAAACATGTTTGGTAAGTCATGCGTTTCAAAAATTTTGAAAACAAAACATGTTTAGTCAATCCAACTACTACCAAAAAAATAAAAATAAAACACAAACAAAAAAACATGTTTGGTTATCATTGTTTTTAATTTGTTTTTTATAAATTTTAAGTATGTTTATAAATAGTTATCATATTTTTAATAGATATGGAGAAATTTGAACCCACAAACATATATATATATATATATATATATATATATGTATATGTATATATATATATATTAATTTTTGCAATAACCTATTTACAAGTTGTTTGTAATAACCTACTTCAATTTTATTATCATTTTACCTATATAATCCAACATAATATTAAAAATAAAAACATCTCTAGTCACATTTTACTATATTACATGAGAGTCAACATTTGTAAAAAAAAAATTGCAATAACCTATTTACAAGTTATTTGCAATAACCTGCTTCAATTTTATTATCCTGTTACCTGTATAATCCAACACAACATATATTAAAAAAATAAAAAACAAACCCAACTGAAAGCATAATTGGAATAGAGTGTATACCATTTATAAGTACTTAAATATTCAACCAACAAATTAAACAAGTTTAAGTTCTACATTAAATGTTTGGAACAAAGCATTAACAATACATAATTGTCACTAAAAATTAATAATAAGTTCATAAAGTGGATGACAATGGCAACGACACATCATCTTCATAACAGCACATGTGGCTTTTAAGAGAGCATCAACACACTTCATATCTGCAATAATAGCATTTAAGTTGAAATATATTAACAATAATATCAACTAGTAATAGTAACAGAAAAAATGATTTATATTACATATATATATATTACAAGCTCACAATAGCAACAAATATATTACATATAAAAGAAAAAACATACCATCACTTCCAGAAGGATCAAGAATGCTGAAGAGAATTCCAAATTCGATCAGCAATAGTATTACACAACTGATCCATTTGTCGAAGCTGAGCCGAAGGCACATGGTCAACAATCTCATCATCTTCACCATCAGTTTGAGGAGGATCGTTACCATCAAATAAATCATCAGGCTGATGCCGATTTCTGATGAAGTTATGCAATGTGCAATAAGCCATTACAATCAGTATTTGTGTTGAAAACTTATAAGGAGGCATTGCCCTCAAAATAGCGAATCTCATTTTCAACAACCCAAAGTATCGCTCAATTATATTTCTCAAAGATGAATGCCTATGATTGAACACTTCCTCCCGACCACGAGGTTGTCTAGTCCTACGGTATTCCTGAAAGTGGTAAGTATAACCTCGAAATGGGGCCAAATAACCAGGCTTATTGGCATACCCTGAGTCCACCAAATAATACTTACCTGTCATGTTTAGAATACATAAAGATATATACAGTATGATAAACTAACCATTTATTAAGTGAATTTGTAAGATAATATTACCTGTTGGTGGAGCTGGAAAGTTCATTGCCGTATTCTCAATAAACTCCTTTAGGATTCTCGAATCATTAGCGGAGCCTTCCCACCCAGCTAGCACATATGTGAACCTCATGTCAAAGTCACATACGGCCATTACATTTTGTGTGGTATAACCATTTCTACCACGAAATGGAAGTTGTATGCTTGCTGGCAGAGTTGCAGGAATGTGGGTTCCATCTATAGCTCCCACGCAATCCTTAAAGTAAGGGTAAAACCTAGAAGAGTCTCTAATCTTATTCGGAATCACAGAAAAATCAGGAGGGGCAATGATATGGGTGCCCAATTGACATACTGCATGCAACACAGCATGAAAATGTCTAGAAATAGTTTCAGTGGAGTGTTGAAATCTCTCTGCTACAACACGATTCCTTTGATTATGAGATAAAGTGAGCAAAAAGATTGCCACTTGTTCATAAACAGTTAAAAATTTAGAATCCTTCAGCCCTAGACCGTTCAGGGTACTACACAATGTTCTGAAAACTTCAGTGTACATTCTAAAATTTTCATAACATCTTTCTCTGTGGCCGTTTAAAATCTCCATAACATACGTTTCCCCTTGTAAAATGGAATCCCTACAACGCTTCTTTTGATAGAAGTTCTGCTATTCTAAAAGAGCAGCAAATATTAAGACACTCTCATTGTCCTCCTCATCGTCATAAAATTGAATTATTCTTCTTATATGGTTCCACATATCCATTGCCCTATTTAAAGATTTAATACAAGCAAAGCATTTAAGTTAATAAGCAAAACAATTAAATAATAAACAAAACATTTAAATAATAAATAAAGCATTTGAGTTAATAAGTTTAACATTTAAGTAATAAATAAAGTATTTAAGTTAATAAGCAAAACATTTAACTTAATAAGAAAAACATTTAAATAATAGCAGTACATTCATCCAAGAAATAAAAATATTTAGTTATTACAGTCATCCAAATGTGAGATAGTAAAAAGTTAAACAAACAACAAAACACAATCATCCATAAAGAAAGACTCAAACATTCAGTGCCCAACCATTTCTCAGCTCCTCAGGTGCTGAAAGAAAAAATTTCTGCCACTTCTCATAATCATGTAAAAGCTTCAATACCTTAGCGAATTGGGCCATCTCAATTCCAAGTATTTTTTGTAAAAGAAGCATGCAGGCATCAAACATTTCATCATTTCTATCCTTTTTAGAGGGAGAGAGAACTTCATCATCTCCTTTCTCACATGAAGATACACGAGTAGAAGTAGAAGAAGCTTTAATTACTTTCTCTATTGCAGCTTCCATTCTCTCAGTTCTCTTTGCAGAATTCTCATCCATATTTGACAAGAGCGCAGCCATACTGGGAGATAAACTATCTCTTTTGGAATTCTTACCTTTACGTAAAGGTGGGGGACTGACGTTACAACCCTCTTCCTCATCATCGTCATCATTGGGAGTGGACAAAATGATTGCGGGGGGTGCTGTAGTGGAAGGGTGGGCATGCATCCCTGTTGCATATGTGTCTCCAAATATAGTCGACATCTTGTCAAAATCCTTATATCCATGTCTGCGAAACTTATTTGCACCCGTAATAACCTACAAATTTTGTTACAATATTAACCTCATAACAAAGAATATATTACATTTTATTATTTATTTAGGACTAATAATTAAATTACTAACCTTGCTCAACCTCCCATCTCTCTTCCTCAACTATAACTATGCCCGTCTCATGGTTATATCCCACGCTAGTCTTCGATAACAATTTCTTAAATTTGACATAAATTTTCCTCAAACTGTTAAACTTATTCCGAAGTTGGGTTTTGTCAAATTTTCTCCCTGTTTGAATCTTCATTTGTTTTACCATTGTAGTCCAACCATTTGGTTTAAATGTTGTGTCAGTACGATTACCAACCTTAACTTGTTCCTCCATAATATCACAGAATTTTTCAGTGAGTGAGTCATCCCATAACAATTTTCCATCTTTTGTAACTTCAGCCACCCCTTCTTCTTCAATTATGAGATGATCACCACATTGTTCCACATTCATATCCATCTAACAGATTAATAACAATATTATAATTAATAACAACAAAAATAATATATATTACTTCAATAACTCATGCTATTACTTCAATAACTCAAAGCCCTATAAGTTCTTCCATTATTCAATGAATGATTTCTTACTATTTTCTTAGAAGCCACACAAAATGTATAAAATAATTAAAGTCGAAGCAAATAATTCTTTATATTATTTTGACTTTATTTCTATATTTTATTGTATCCTGTTATTATTCTTTAAATTATACATATGAACTACTAAAAATTACAAAAATGAAAAGGCTATTAAACATGCATTCCAATAGTCAAATAAACTCAGCCTAGTGTTATCAAGTTTGACCAATTTACTTAATAAATCAATTGACTAATGGATGTAGATATTAGTATATTACAAGCATACAAAAACGGATTTGAAAAATCATGAAATTGGAGGTAAAATTGATAGGTATGAACATATGCAATACGTGTGTATACATGCTAAGGCAATGCACACAATATACAATTTATGTACATAAATCGATCAAACTCAGCTCCTCTAGATATTAGATTAGCGAAGCGAAAAAAAAAAAAAAAAAAAAAAAAAAAAACCACATTTATATAAGATTGTACAGAACTTAAACCAATATTCAACATGTTGACACGCTGACTTCATTCCCTCTAATCTAAGAGCCTTAACAGAAAAAACTGAGAATGCACACCTAGCTCAATGCATATCCAAATGGACACTTTAAGTTCTTCAGTTGACAACACATTGGAGTAGAAAGATGTATACCAAAACTAGTGTGTTCTCAAGGCTTTGATCCAATCAATTTCCAATTGGAAATCACATAAAATTAATCAACTGAGGGTTCTTGTAGTAATAGAAGTGAAAATAGCTTTGATGTCAAGCTAGATATCTCAAGAACACCACCTAGTCATGACAGTCCTCTATCTACCAAGAGGACAAGAGGGGTTGGAAATGGTCATTCTTGTGAAGGGGACTTGGGCAAGCTTGTGCTGACAAGGAATGGGTATTGCATCAAAATATATGTAGTGCACCTACCTCTTTTTGGCACTCAGTTAAAGTTCACTGCTCTTTCTCTCTCACACGCTGATAGCTAGAAGAAAAGAATTCATGTGACCCACTGTCACCCACTCCTAAGCATCCAACACAATCCTCTTTTCACCTTTCTTGCTATGATTGGCCCCACCCTTTCATACATCCCCTTTTCTTCCCATTCATTGTCACTAAAGTCCACATTGAACAGAAAATGTGTTTAATTCCACAGTTTCTTTGACAGAAACAAAGATATTGTTAATTGGGTCTTTTCTGTATGATTTTGAAAAAAAGCTAGAGGGAAAATATGCACAATCATGTATATTGTATAGCCTAGCAAAAAAGTGACATTCATACCAACATTTTTTCGGAAGTCATTCATACCAACATTGTTTTGGGGTAATTATATAAATTAAGAAAAAAAGATTTTGGTAATTTAACAAAAAAAAAAAAAAAAAAAAAAAAAAATTCATGACTTGTTTGGTTCAGGTTTTCTAAATGTTGTGTCAAGAATTAAAAAACAAAGAGCAATGATACACGTCATAAATTTATTTGGTGATTTATATGAAAAATTGAAAACTGGCACCCTTGGTTTCGGCTAACAAAATGAAACCCAGTAATTATGTCAGGACAAAACACACATACACACATTCACAAATATAGATATGTAGCAAATGTGAATTAGGACATGAACCCTTGAAATTTAGGAAACCCAATTATTGAAAACATATTGAGGCACCCAATAAACTATATGCCAAATTGTATAGAAAAAAATATTCTTTTTGTTAACCAGAGAACCTTCACAAAAATAGACTGGACGTAATACAAGTAGGCAAATTAGCCTTAGAAATTGAGAATCAACCATGTGGGTTGAATGAGGTTTTAATGAAAAGGATCAATTGGTGGAAGCCGAAATAACACAAGAGGGGCAAAAACTGTTTCACAGAGGAAAATAAAATGGAGGAAAAGATAAAATAAGATAGAGAGGCATGCACCTGGTTAGAGATCGTCGAAGAGATCGGCCGAAAACAGTGGAACCTTGTCCTTCAGTTATTACCCAGCCGTCGCCAAGAATTGCCCAAAATCGCCAGACCAAATGAGTAAACGCAAACCCTAGATTATTGCAACTTTTTCGTTTTATATGTTAAACAATTACTGCATCCGCTACAATTAAATGATGGTTTTTGCTTCTTCCGCTACAGTAATTCTTATCCCAAATAAAACCAAAACAACAAAAAACACCAATTTGGTGTTTCATATTTTGGGCCCAATTTTGAAAATATTTTACAACTGTTTGAAACACAACAAGACCAACCAAACATGTTTTGGGCTTGAAAAAGGTTATTGTAGCAAGCCTAAAACAAAACAAAACACCTACCAAACAGGCCCTGAGTATATATAGTTGTTTTGGTGGCACGTAACAGGAAGGATGGTGGTGAGCATGTGGTCAAAACCTGTGTTGGTGGTATGGTTGTACACAGCATTCATAATAATGCAGAGTTACACAGCAAACTTCACCACAATGTTGACAATAGATCAGCTATGACCCTTCTTCAATCAGAAAGGGAATTACAAAGTCAGATACCAAGAAGGTTCATTTGTGAAAACTTATCTGATAAATGAGACCAAATTCGATGCGTCTCGTATCATTCCATATTTGACTATTGATGATTATCAGGAGGCCTTGTCTAAAGGAAGTGACAATGAAGGTGTGGCAGCCATATATGACGAGCTGCCTTACATCAAGCTCTTCCTTCAGAAGTATGGTTCACAATACTCTGTGAGGGGACCAATTCACAGAACAAATGGACTTGGCTTTGTGAGTCTCTCTCATTCTAACACGTGAATTTGTTTTATATGTATATATATATCTAATTATTTTGTTTTGGGAGTGGGGCAACCTTACCATTATTAATCATGAAGCAACAACATAAACGCATATTTGATTCTCGTTTATTATTCATTCTTAAAATAGGCATTCCCTTTGAAGTCTTGCTTAGCTCCTTTAATTTCGAAGGCAATCATGAATCTCACCGATGAAGGGAAAATAACTGAGCTTGAGCATAATTATTTCGGCAAAGAACAAATTTCGGAAGTTAAAATTTCACGGCTCCCTGAAGAAACACCTAGTCTCGATGCCTATAACTTTATCGGCATCTTCATTGTAGCAGGGAGTATTAGTATAGCTTGCCTTTTCTGCTCTGAAATTTGGCGCGCGCGGCAATTTGTTAAAAGGGTGTCTTCTACTAGGATTGTTAATGTTACAACTGGATGTTAACATAATTAGATTATATTATAGCCTTTGTTTAAATTGATACCATAATTACATTATATAGCCGTTGTAATAGTGATTTACTAGCAGTTTGATGTTAGCCTATTTATACCTGCTTTGTAATGATAATGTTAGCCTATTTATACCTGCTTTGTAATGATAATGTTAGCCTATTTATACCTGCTTTGTATCAGTATCATTACATTATGGTCCGTTTGGTTAGATAGAAATTTATGATAGAAAGTGAAAGTGAAGTAAAAGAAAAGAAAATCAAGTTTCCAGTGTGCGTTTGGTTAGTAGGAAAATTTTTCAAGAAAATTATGAGAAAATATTACTTTGTTAGCTAGTTTGGATAGGATGAAAATGAATAGAAAATGATTCTATTATCAAAACTACCCATAGGAATTTAAATATTTTAAAATAAAATAAATTTGTGTTTGATGAACCACTTTATATCTAATTGTTTAAATCCATTTTTAACAAAACAAAATAAAATAAAAGGAAAGTAAAATAATATATTATTAAAAATAATAATATAATTATTTCTATTAATATCTAAATTGTAGACACAACAATTGTAAAACCCAAATCTGGAGATCGTAAGTTTCCAATCAAACTAAGAATCCCAATAACCTACAACACCAATAGTCAAAAAACATGTATGTATACTACTCGATCTCAATCACTATTAATTATAGAACCCAAAATAATAAATAATAATAATAATAATAATAATAATAATAATAATAATAATAATTTTATATGCATATATAAAATTATAAATATTTAAATTAGGATTATATCAATTTATAGAAGGAAATCTATATCTGTTTAAAGTTTGTTACAAACTGAAAAGTGGAGAGAATCAAGGAGAGAAACATGGAGAAACTAAGAAAGTGAAGTAGAGGGGAGAGAAACAACTGGCACTTTTAACCAAAAAAAAAAAAAAAAACAAGCATAACAGGAAACTAAGATATAAAGTGGCTAAGTTTTGCGAGAAAGTAAATTTTTGCGTGTTTTATACTGAAAATTTTTTAGGAAAAATTCACAATAGCGAAAATCCTACTTTCTAAAAAAAATTCACTTTCCATCTGTAGGGGTTTTTTTTTTACTAGGTAATAAAACAGCAATAAAATAGAGATATTAGGAATATAAATACGAAGAAAAATAGAGGAGATGCTCAGTGCAGGAGGAGGAGAAGAAGACCAACTATCAAGATCAAGATGGTGGTAGGGCGAGTATACAATATTTCATGACAACTTTTCTTCTTTCGGGGGTTGGTTCTTTTTTCATAGGACAGTGCCATTTATAGATCTGGATCCCATTGGTTATTATCCAATGGTCCCTTCTATGCATGGTCCCTCGCATGCATCACCCCCAATCCGGATTACGTGAGTAATCCTGAAGATTTAGGGGTCTGAAGGGTCTAATCCTTTCCTCGAGCTTTGTCCCATGTTGCCATGTCACTTCTTCCCTAATCAGTGGCATTAAATATTGTTTGGCCGTCGTTTGGTCAAGCTTGACATAGCATTAATTGTGATTTTAAGATTTGCTGTCACGACGTGTATAATCCCATCATCTTGTTAATTAGGCCTTGCCGAGAGCGAAGGCACCTCTTGACTTCTCATCCACAAATCCAAGATCCTCCTAAGTTTCCCAAAACATGGATTCCTATAACATGAAGATCCTACCTTCATCTCGTGCTAAGGAGCTCAAATATTTCAAAACAGCATTGTCTGGCGTAACACCAGGATTCGGGATATTCGAGAGTCGGTCTCTCGAGACTTGATGGGCCTGGTGTGGTGCTATGGCTTAGAATGCTCGAGTATCAGCTTCTCGAGGCTTATTGGGCCTGGAGCGATGTCAGGGCTTAGAGTGCTCGAGATTTGATCTTTCAAGGCTTGATGGACCTGGAGCAATGCCAAGGCTTAAAGTGCTCGAGATTTGATCTTTCGAGGCCTGAGGGCCTAGAGTGATGCCAGGGCTTAGAGTGCTCGAGATTTGATCTTTCGAGGCTTGAGGGCCTAGAGTGATGCCAGGGCTTAGAGTGCTCTAGATTTGATCTTTCGAGGCTTGAGAGCCTAGAGCAATGCTAGGGCTTAGAGTGCTCGAGATTTGATCTTTCGAGGCTTGAGAACCTAGAGCGATGCTAGGGCTTAGAGTGCTCGAGATTTGATCTTTCGAGGCTTGAGGGCCTGGAGCGATGCCAAGGCTTAGAGTGCTCGAGATTTGATCTTTCGAGGCTTGAGGGCCTGGAGCAATGCCAGGGCTTGAAGTGCTCGAGATTTGATCTTTCGAGGCTTGAGGGCCTGGAGGGATGCCAGGGCTTGAAGTGCTCGAGATTTGATCTTTCGAGGCTTGAGGGCCTGGAGCGATGCCTGGGCTTAGAGTGCTCGAGATTTGATCTTTCGAGGGCCTGGAGCGATGCCATGGCTTAGAGTGCTCGAGATTTGATCTTTCGAGGCTTTTGACTTTTCAACTTGTCACAGAGGATTTAGTTAGGGTTGTATTGATTTGTTAACGTGCCACATCAGCGTCTAATGAGTGACACCCACACCATCTAATCAAATGCATAAATTTTTAAAATATTTTCTTTTTCTTTTCTTTTATTTTCTAGCTAGTTCTTGCTAACCAAACGAACCCTTAATTCAATATATTCTTTCATAGTATCTCTCTTTCTCTCTCTCTGATAATCAACACCGGAGATTCGCCTGACCATCAATATCAGCTCCCATCTACAACTGCTTCTAACTCAATTATCGAAATTGTTTCCATGGAAGAAAAAAGAAAAGAAGAAAATGGTGCAATCTTCCTAGCATAGTGTTTTCAATGATGTCAACTTATCTAAACCTCAAGATCATAAATTATTTGTATTAGGTAAGAATTTCAAATAACTACCGACTAGGAATCTTTTATTTATTACCAAGATTCCTTCACTGATTTACTTTTTATTTGTATCAATTCCTTATTTTGTGGAATTATATCATAGCTAGCTTTACTTGTAAACAAGTCTTCGTGTATATATGTAACCATTCATTGAATCCAATAAATAAATTGTTCAGTTTGTAATTTTAAATTAAGTTTAGTAACATTCGATGAGAGATCGTTGTAAATTTTTGTATTTTATTTTTTCTCAATAGTTATAAGAATATAGACAGTTGCTAATAGATTTTATTTTTCTCTAGACTATTCAATGGTTTACCATCTTTTTATTTCAAATTAAACAACATTCCTATTAGTTTCCTACTAGTATAAAACTGTACTAAGGATTCTTAGGCTATGTTTGGTTAAGTGGGAAAGAAAAAAAAAATTAATAACATTAGTTAGGAGAAAAAAGAAAAGAAATGAGAAGATAATGTTAACTACTTATTGGTTGATTAATGAATGAAAATAAAGAAACTAATAGTTATCATGTTTTGGGAAAGAAATGAAATGAAATTATTTTTAATGAATTTACAATCATTCACTTTTTTATAATTTTTTTTTATATATAAAAAATGGAAAAATTTAGTATTAACAAAATTTTATTAAAAATGCTAGCATTTTCTTTCTTTCTCTTCCATTTCTTCCAATTTTTGAAAGGATAACAAAAACTACTACTAAGCATTTTCTTTCTTTCTCTTCCATTTCTTCCAATTTTTGAAAGGATAACAAAAACTACTACTATTCATGCCTTATTAAATCGTTTCAAATCCTTCCGTTTTATTTTTATTTTTTTTGCCTAGTTATGAAAATAAAGAAAATGATAGTTATCATGTTTTGGGAAAGAAATGAAATGAAAACTATTTTTAATAAATTTACATTCATACACTTTATATATATATATATATATATATATATATATAATGGACAAATTTGGTATTAACAAAATTTTATTAAAAATGTTAACATTTTCTTTCTTTCTCTTCCATTTTTTCTAATTTTTGAAAGGATAACAAAAGCTATTACTATTCATGCTTTATTAAATCGTTTCAAATCCTTCCATTTTTATTTATTTATTTTTTATATAGTCCCCCAACATTTCATACCAAGCAAAAACCTCCCATACACTTCAGTTCTATTGTACCAAATGGGCTCTTATAGCTGGCAAGTGGCAATGGGTCCGACTGGTGAATTTTAGTTAGGTCATAGTTGGATTGGTACCAACTTTCCAAACCGAACAAGTTTATGAGACTCACAATAGCAAGTGAATTGGGCCAATTTCAATGATTTTAGTCTGCCATCTAGTTCATGTTGGGTCTCAAAATATCAACTTCAAATACTATACCGACTAGAACAAATGTACAAGACTTGTTGGGCCGTGCCAGCTATATATCATTTAGTGGACATTAGCCGTTGCCATATGCATTGACTGTGCTGACAGCTGTTACTAGAAAGACACCTTCCATTTCAGATTCAAATGAAAAAATAAATATATGAATTAAATGTTACAATTGGTACGAGAGATTCAATCCTTAATGGTTACCCAAAAAGAGTATCAATATAATATATCCTTCTATTTGTGTAGTATATATCCTTTATGATATAAGTATTTAAAAATAAACTAAGAAGATAAAACAATAACAAACATTTAATTTATGTTTACTTGGTCAAATTGACTTCAAATCTATGCACTTCATTTTTTCATAGTACAATGATATTGATAATTATTGTTTTAAAATTTTCACAACATATAAAATAAAAGAAAAAATAAAAAAATAGACTTACCGAAAAAAATAAATAAATGCTGACCCACAAAAAAAAAGAAAAAGAAAAAAAAAAAAAGAAAAAAAGAAAAAAAAAGAAGGTAATAGTTTTATTAATTTACATGTCTTAAGTGAGGCCGTTACCTTCCCATATGTTTTGTGGTGGTTCTGTAGATGAAGACATTTTCCAAGGTCATTTCGGTCGACTAGTAAGGGATACCATGTGATGACCCTGGATTTTTTAACCCAGTGTGTCCTGTGATGACCTAAACTGGATCCAAGATGCGGAAGCTAGAAACAAGACAACGGTCTCCCAAGGCATAACAAACCTCTAAGACCCTAAGAAATCAAAGTGATCTTCTATGAGGTCGTGGAACTCAATGAGAACTGATGCGGAAACAAAAGATCAAAAATATGACAAATAATCCCCCAGGGGTAAAATAGTTATTTTTGAAAGTATGGGTTCCGGTGTCACCGAGCACACCGCTGGAAAGACAACAAAAAAATAATCAGGATGGACTCAAGAATTGCATGATTCGGAGTCCGGACGAAGGAGAAATCGCCTGACGAAGAAAAACGAGCACTTAAGGCTAAAAGGGTAAACTGGTAATTATTCAGGAAGATCCGGGTGAAACCGAGCACACCGTTGGAAAGACAGCAAAAAATTAGTCAAGTTCAAAAAAAAGTTCACTCGTTTTGGAGTCCGGACGAGGGAGAAACGAGGGTTTGAAGTTGAGACGTCGCGGCAGCCCGACGAAGGCCATGGCGCACACGGCGCCCATGCACGAGCCCACCGGCGCCCAATGGCATGCATATGCTGACAGCAAGGGTCCTAAACAGATTTTCCAGAACTGAGGCTTGAAACGGAGGTTGAAACGAGTTTTTCTGGAAAAACACGAAGAAGAAACCCCCCCTAAAATCGAGTTTTCTACCCCTCCTAAAGGACGGAAACGAAAAAAACTCATTATAAAATGCCCAAAATGCCCCTCCAAAAAATCTGGTCATGAGGGTCATAAAGCTGCTAAATAAAAACTGGAAACTGAAACTTCACGAGGGATTTCCGGTACCAAGACGACATTTTCTGGAAAAACGCAAAAAAGAAACCCCCCCCCCCCCCCCTAAAATCATGTTTTCTAAGCAACCATGTCGAAAGAAGAAAATAAAACTGATGTGAAAGGTCTAGAATACCCCTAAATCAGATTATGCAACAAAATGTCAAAATGAATCCCTAGGTTGCTCAATTCACAAATGAAAGGGTTTTTCTTAAAAACGATCATGCACACAAACGTAACTTATCTATTTAGACGCGCTATAATGGTCCATGGCTTAAAAATACCGCCGATGCAAAATCCGACCCCCTAACGGCCGAAAAGGCAAAAATGGACTTGAAATGGAAAACATGAAAACCAAAATTGACAAATGATTTCAAATTACCATTTGGCCCTTGGCCACACTTCAAACATGATTTATAAGACCCTATGAAAAAATGAAAATGGAATTCCCACACCCGATGCAAAAGTTATGACATAATATCTCATGAATTTTCAATATTTCCATAATGAAGTTTGTAAGTAAAAGTGCATAACATACATAATATATGATATTGGCCTCCGGCCTCATTACATACACATCAAAAGAGTGTCAAAAGGTGCACTTGAGTGCCCATTACATGGCTTAAACAATAAGTACAAGTTTTGTCAAAATAAACAAAAGTAAACATGATATGCTAACATGTGCATATTCAATATCATCAAAATTACTTCAAGACTTCTAGCCTATCTAAGAGTGTTGTGTATCTCACAACAAAGCTTCTTCACCTGCAAAACACCTAGTAACTTCGGGGTGAATAAACAAGACTAACAAGTTTATTTGTAGGGGATGAGCATGCATCGACTCGATTTCTTTAGAGATTTTTAGGACTAACATGATATAGTTCAAAAGGGATCATGCCATCTAACGTCTATGTCAAAGATTAGACTCAGGAATCATCCTAAGCTATTTTAGATCATTTCTAGCATAAATCACATCATCTATGCAATTTAAACAATATGGAAGCACGTTATACAAGGCAACAAGATAAAGGTTCTTAAAGGTATCAACTTGCAATCTAGAATACAGAAACAACTAAAATGATCATGCCACCTAATGTCTATGTTCTAAATAAGTCTAAGGAATCATCATAGACCATGTTGAACAATCAAAACACAAATTACAATTTCAATGCAATCTAGCCACATAAAAGCATGTTATACAAGGTAACAAAATACAAATTCTTAAAGCTATCAGCTTAAAATCTAAAGCACGAAACCAACAGAAGTGGGTCATGACACCTAACGTTTATGTTCCAATTGAATCTATAGGATCATTCCTAAACTACATTAGAACATCAAAACACAAATCACAATTTCAATGCAATCTAACCAACATTAGAACTTTTAATACAACGTGTAAAGCATGGTGTCTCAAAGTAAACATCCTAAAACTTAAAACGAGAAAACAAGTAAGAAACAACAAGTAATAACATCATCTATTTATCAACTTGAAATGAAATGCGAAATCAAATAAAGTGGATACTTGGACGTCACGCCGGATCAGACCGACAACATAGTTACTTTAGGGTTACTAGCCCATGGGTAACCTCTCAATGTGAGCACTAAACTATATAGAGGGACAATCCCCCGTACTAGAACCACGTGCTAGCCGTAGCCAAACAACGACATCCCCAAGTTTCCAAAATCAACAAGTTGTACAACAACGTATATATCAGCATGTATATACAAGATAATCAATTATCTACCATGAACAACCAAATTTGGAAACCTATACAATACATGCTCTAAGTCCACAACTAATATGATATGATGAATGTCGAATCTTCAGTGTGCGATTCGTTACACGCTATGCATGAAAGATGTTAAATACGAAGTGTGCAAATCATTACACAAGGCAACAATATATTCAATAAGGAAAACATATTCTCATGAGTATAAATATAGTAACTATGTTATCCAATGCTCAAAACATAACCAAATGAATATACAACAATAAGGTAGAGCTTTAATTAAATCATGCTAATTTGAATCCTAATGTTCTAAAACAACTTCTAATAGTCCCAAATTAATATATGCTAGTAAACAAGTCATGATCAATACAATTATCAAGTTAAAAACTTAATTAAGCTAAGGGGACCATTAAATAGATTTTAATTAATTCTTTTAATTAAAATCCCTAAATTTTCAAACTTAACCAAATGCTCTCAATTTAACATATCTTAGAGAACATGCCAAGGACTAATGTAATATCATATTACAAGTTTATTTCATTCAATTTACGACCATGTGAATTAAACTTTCACTAAAGTTAAATATAAAATAAAAGTTGCAATTCTCATGCAATTAATCCCAATTTAAAATATGTGAACAACCATACCAAAGCCTAATTTTCTAGCATGCCACAATTCAATTCCAAGTGGTATATCACCGTGAGGATTAAATCTTAAACAAGGAAATTAATTAAATGAAAGGTTTCAAAATCTCACCGAATATTCTAAATCAAATATATGTGAAGCTATATGGCATGTAGATCAAGAATATCAAGTCGGAATTCAAATAGAGTGAATAGTGCACTCGGGGCAAATTAATTAATCAAATTAATTAATAATTACTAATTTTCAAAACACCTCCAATTATTTTCAAATCAACTATATTGAAGAGCATGCTAAGGTCAAATATAATATGCTATCACACATTAATTTCAAGCTAGTTAAGGACACATGAATTAATAGTTTATTCAAGATAAATATTAAATAAAATCTTCATTTCTTATCCAAATGCTCCAATTTTAATATATGTTAATCAACATATCAAGGTGTAATATAATGTTAAGCCACAAGTTTAAAACATGCTATAACTCACCGGGAAAATTAAATTTCATACTATAAAATAAATAATCAAAAATTCTAGATTTAATATCCAAGCATGCAATTGAGTTGAATAAGCATCACAAGCATGTAATAGAGTAAGAAAGTAAATTATAACACCTTCTACCTCAATTTGAGATGAAAACCTCAAAGGCCCACCGAAAAAAAAGTGTTCTGAATCCACCGAAACCGAAGGGTTTTGTCGGGGACAACACGATCTACATAAATCCGAAGGAAGCCCCATAAAAATCACAACTTGACTTCAAACCCAAACTCAAGAAATGGTCAAAAATGAATTCTAATAAGGGGGAATGGTAGAACACGTCGAGGGAAACAAAAAACGTGAAAGCCGAAGACTTTTCACTTAGGAAAAGTAAATCAAAGGAGGAGAGAGAAAGTGGCAGCTCTATGGGCATCCATGGCTGCTTCAGGTCGTGCAAGGGGAGTGGGAAAGATGAAAAATGAAATATCTCATCCCCCTTTTGTAGAAATCTCAAAAAGTGCCCCGAATGGGCCTCACCGAGTCCGGAAAAGTGGATTTTGAGCAAACGCGCTCAAACGGCAAAACTCCGTGAACAAAAAAGATTTAAAATGAGAAAATATGAACAACGGAAGAAACGGCGTCAAAAATTGAGTCCCGAGCAGAAAGTGATGCCCCAAACAAACTCGGCGGCAACTGGGTCCAGAAACTCTGAAACTGGAGAAAAACGATCAGAACGGAATTCTATGAATTTACGAGTCAACAAAAAGTAAAAATGAATCCCGTACAAGGATCTAGGCTCCAGACGAGATATTTTGCAATAACTTTCGTTAATTGCACAATGGCCCCTGTAAAAAGGGTTAACTGCGAAACTGCCCTAGAATGAAAATATCTTCCAAAAGATATTTTCTTAGATATCTCTGAAATAAAATATCTTCAAAAGATATTTACGAAAAACACCCCAAGAAAGGATAAATAATTCCAAAGAATTTTGCATCCATGCCCCTATGGACACCGAGAGCAACCTGAGTACTTTCTTGCAAAAGTAAAGATACGTATTTCGAGAAAACCACTCAAGATGAAGGCACGTGAAGTCAAAAACCAAATCTGAGCATGAGAAGTGAGGTTGTGCCAACAATTTGACAAACGGGGAAAAGACAGAATAGGGAAAAGAACGAAATAAGGAAAAGGACGAAAGGCGCATAGTGTCCGAAAAGTAAAAATGCAAAAATGACTTGGTCCTCAAAAGAAGTTGTCAATTCACATGAAAGAGTCTCAGAAACCAATTCCGAGCACTCGAGATGACACTAAGCGACACGAAACAGAACTTAGAAAAGAAAATTAAACGAAAAAAATTCATTCGTAAAATTTCAGGAAAAAGGAAAGGAAGGCAAATGACCGGGTCGTTACATACCAGACAGCTGGTATCTTTTTAAGTCAATCCCAGTAGCCAACCTCGCGAGGGAGCCACACTCGGAAGACTGGTTAAGCCATTTTAGGACGACCGATATAGCCATTTCGGGCAAATGCATTGTTTATATATATATATATATATATTTAAAGTAATAAAATGAAAATGTTTTTTTTTTTCTCCTTTTATTTTATTTTTTTTGTTCTTTTTTAAGTTAACCAATTGAAGATTTTATTTCATTTATTTTTTTCTGAAGACATTTAAACGCAGGAATGATTGTAGGCCCCTTTTTTGTTGACTCAGTGGCCTAGACCCGGTCAACATAATTCTTCTCTTTACATGTCGGCCTAATATGATTTGGTATATAATTTATTTTACATTTTTTAGGTTGACCAATTGAAGGGATTATTACATATAAAAGGTGCTAATAAGTCTATATTTACTATTTAATGGAGTCAAAGTTTCGTAATTTTGAAAAAATAAAGTTATTCAAAATACTGACGTGGATATAGAAAAATATTGTTTACCTTCATTAAGGTATCACTTTTATTTACATAGGTACCACTTTTTGTGCATCAGGTAACGTTTTTTTGTGCAACAC
Organism: Cornus florida; assembly: GCF_030987335.1. Classification (NCBI taxonomy): domain Eukaryota; kingdom Viridiplantae; phylum Streptophyta; class Magnoliopsida; order Cornales; family Cornaceae; genus Cornus; species Cornus florida. The sequence goes on along the minus strand of NW_026775580.1, from coordinate 82,045,882 downwards.
AAAAAGTGATACCTTCTCAGAAAAAGTAGTACCCATGCACAAAAAGTGGTACCTATTAAAAGTGGTACCTCAATAAGGGTAAACAATATTTTTCAATATCTTTATTTTTTTTCGAAATTATGAAACTTTGACTCCATCAAATAGTAAATATGGGTCAATAGTACTATTTATATGTAATAATTCCTATATAAAGGGTAGGCAGAAAATGTGAATAAATTTACCAGAAATAATAAAATAATAATCGTACTCTTCTTCTTCTTTCTTCTTTAATTTCCTTTTTATTTTTTAGTCTCTTAGGCTTTTAACTCTTCTATTTCTTTTTTCCCTCCATTTTATATTTTTTTCTTCTCTCAATTTCAAATCACTCTTTTTTTCCGCTCTTTCACATCTTTGAGTATTCTTTCATATTTGTTTTCTTGAAAACTTTGTCTGAACATGATATTTGGAAGGATTGGAAGTTAAGTGAAAACTCTCATTAAGAAGCAAGTCGTAGGTCGATTAAGTAGTCTTATCACTTATGTTACAATGATGTGTGTGTGTGTGTGTGTGTGTGTGTGTGTGTGTGTGTGTGTGTATACACACTAGTAAAAGGCACGTGGAATGCACGTGATGAATGTTTTCTAACTTATATAATTTATATTTTCATATATATTTTTTAATATTTATGGTTTTATATAAAAAAAAATAGGCAAAACAATTTTAGGCCTGATAATTCACCTTTGTAGGTGTTGATTGTCACATGTGTAACTGTGATGATAGGTCTTTCCTGTATTAACTCCATGATAAAGTGTCCTTCATTCTCAACAAAATCCTTCTATAACGTCAAAGTAGTTGTCCATGAACTGTAATAAAGATTAATTACTTTAGTTATTATATTATATTTGCATAATTATGATTATATATGTAATAGAGTAATGACGTACTTCATATCCATTATAATGACTTCACGCTTTTTGATTGTGCCTTTGTTGTTCTTCTTACATATGTTCAATGAAGGAGATACCTCAATAACAATTACCAAAGCATCTAGCAAGATTAAAAATAAGATAAAAAATAAAATATTAATGTTAATTTAAATTTTTTTTTTTATATGTACAAAAGAGAACATATATATGGAGAGTTGAGAATTAAACGAAAATTAACCCACATTTTATTTTGCATCAATATACCTGTTCAGCTCCTTGAAGTCCACAAAATTAAATTTTATTATTTCTAAGCTTACTACTTCAAGATCTTCAACTTCAATTGAGGATTTATTAAGAAACTTCAATTCAACAACTTCAGTTCCACCGTTCTGAATTCGGCCAGTCAAATAGTCAATTTCTTCTTAGTTTCTTCAGGGGTTAAATGTGATACCCCTTGGATCCGAGACACGGGTTGATCAAGCCCAGGCCCAAACCCGAGGGATATCAAACAATTAATATGTTATAACGAACACAGATGGCAAAATGAATTTAAGAAATAAAGTTTAAGCTAAAAGAAACTAAAATAACATCCTCAATTAATAAAAATTAAATAATCCAACTCCAAAACCTCAGAGGGTACAACTTGGGAATCCATCTCTAGTGGACCCCTAATAAAAATCCAAACAGTAATAAAAAATAACTGATCAGACATCCAGAAGTATGCTACGAAGAGAAGTCCTACATCGTTGGTAGAGTGAATAGAAACCTCTACTCAGCACGAACACGTCTAAGTCCGGAACTGTCGTGTACCTGAAAAAAAATAGAAGAGGGTCAGGCCCACGCGCAAGTTCTATACTACTACAACCCAAACAGAGGCCCGATACGCATGTACATCCTAACCAATCTAACAATAACTAAATAGTCCGCAACTATATATATATATATATAGAATCACACTAAAGGACTCTCACTGGCCTACAGGCCGGTCTCAACCTGAGTAGAGGTAACATGCTAAAACGCACGCAAAATGGGTATGTTTACCTGACCTAAACAGGGTACACCTCCAACCATCGTAGCCAGCTATGTATCCCCATGCATATACGCTCCCTAACCAACGACTCTGAGACTCAGGCTCACATCGTGGCACCATAAAATATATAATTAAATTCCATTCCAAAATCCATAGTAGTGCCGCTCAACTATATGTTGCCGTGACACTACAAATAAATAAGATTAACTTTTAGTTAATCCATTCCTTAGTCCAGAGTAGGTAGGACTTAGCATTTTTGAGCTAATACCCCTAGTATAACACCGTCCAACACCAGTGCATACAATCCATCCATCCAGTGTTGATAATGTATAAGATAGTAACCATTTCAATATTAACTAATCAACCAATCTATAACAAGTATACACCATCCATCCAATTATTGGTAATATGTTTGACATTAACACATATAAATATCAACCTATCCAAATATAGGCATAACAAGAATCTATAATTAGTATGCTTGTTTCAATACATCCAGTACTTAATTCTCTAACAACTATAAATATCCGAGAATAAATGTAACCATTCTGTAATCCACAATAAGCACAACAATAATTGGAACAGAATTAATATGCTTACTAACAACCACTCCGCAACATCCCATAAGTTGATATAAATAAACCTTTGAAAAATATCAATTAGTTTAACCTTACACTTTAACCGAATTTACATTAATTGACATGTTTAATCTCAGATCATTGTTACATGATTTAAACATATAAATTCCAAGTTAAAATTACTAATTCAAAAGTAAGCAACTCTGATCATCACAATAAACCTGAAAACAACCCTAATAAGTTCAGACTGTATTTCCTGTTTGGCCCCTTATGGTAATTTATGAATTTCCATGCATCCTGCAAGTTTACCAAGAGTTTAAACATCCCTAATTTCCCCTAGAACCACTTTCAATACCTTCCAGAAATATCAAATATCCATGTACAGTAGCCTAGGATCGCAGAAAACAAAACAAAACAATAATAAAAAAAGAAAAAACTGGGAGGAGCCGGCTCCACACAAAGTGGAGCCGCCTCAATGATGGTGGAGCCGCCTCCACTTAATCCTGGAGCCGGCTCTTCTCAAGGTGGAGCCTGCTCTGTGTTTCGACATCTCAGTTCCTCATCTCTTCATCGTCTTCTTCCACTCCAGCAGTGTTAGACTACTTTGTTCCTCTAAACCAACTTCTCTACTGGTTAAAATTAAGTCCCAAGAAGCTCTAAAGTTATTTAAATTCATTCATTGTTAATCAAAATTCATCCAAAACAAGAACAAGCAACAACAGTTCACGGACAGAAGAAAAACACAGGCATGGGAAAATATACTGTTCTGAAACAACCAATAGTGCAACCATATTAATTTAACATTATTACTTCCTGGAACTGAATTAGTGATGCAAAGAACACGAAACCTAAGGGATTGAGTTAGATATAAAACTTGCCTTACACCGATATCGCTCTAAAATTCTCCGGTGAACTATGTAGTTACTCTTCCAGTTTCTCTCTGTCTCCACAACCGTAAACAAGGTTCCTCAAAAACCCTAGACAACATACACTAGTATATTTATAGACTATCCTAATCCTAGGCCCTCTCTTAAACCCTACATTAATTTACTCGGCCTATACATAATATAGGTTAAATTCCCACGTCGGCTAGAAACTATGTATACCATGTATGCCACCAACCCTACTGTATCGTGAAGTTAGAAAAACAATTAACTTTAATGTACTTTAATTACCAATTACCCAAAAACTAAATAAAACATTTAACAAATAATTAAATAACACAATTAAGCAAATAAAAATTAAACCAAGTAAAATAATTAAATAACTAATTACAATTAAACCAATTAAAGCATTTAACGAAAATAATTAAATAAAAGAAAATAATTAATTAAAAGAAAACAATTAAAACATTAAATAAAACAATTAACTAATACCGAGACTATCCTTTTGAAAGTTAGGGGTATTACATTCTTCCCCCCTAACAAAAGGAATTCCGTCCTCGGAATTCGCTCTTACCTTCTTCCACAATTTCAGGAAACTGCGAGCGGATGACGTCTTCCCATTCCCAAGTAGACTCAGCCTCAATGTGATGACTCCACTGGACACGAACTAAAGGAATAACCTTATTATGAAGAATCTGATCCCGACGATCTACAATCTGACATGGTGGCTCCAGATAAGTTGCATCCAGCTGCAACTCAATCTCTCCAACATCGATATGCTGATACCGATCCTCATCTCACAGAAATTTCCGCAACATGGAAACATGGAACACGTTGTGGACGCGATCCAAATTATCCGGAAGTGCCAATCGATAAGCCAAAGCTCCAACTCGATCCATAATCATGAATGGACCGACAAACCGCGGTGACAACTTCCCTTTCTTCCCAAAACGCATAACACCCTTTATAGGCGAGACTTTGAGAAGAACCTAATCCCCAACCTTAAACTCCAAAGCACGGGTGCGACGATCAGCATAACTCTTTTGCCTACTCTGGGCTGTATGCATGTGATCTCGAATAAGAGCAATCTTCTCTGAAGTATCCTTGATGAACTCAGGACCCAAGAATCTGCTCTCACCAACCTCCATCCAACAAACAGGCGATTGACACGGTCGGCCGTATAATGCTTCAAATGGTGCCATCCCAATAGTCTTCTGGAAACTATTGTTATAAGCAAACTCCACAAGTGGTAAGTAATCCTCCCAATGGCCTTTGAAGTCAAGAACACAGGACCGAAGCATATCCTCCATAATCTGATTCACCCGCTCAGTCTGTTCATCAGTCTGAGGATGATAAGCAGTACTAAGGTGCAACTCTGTACCCAAGGCCTGCTGAAAGCTCTTCCAAAATCCCGACACAAAGCTCGAATCCCTGTCTGATATGATAGACAACAGAATACCATGCAACTTCACAATCTCTGAGATGTAAAGCCTTGCCAACTGCTCCGAAGTGAAATCAGTGCAAATAGGCAAGAAATGAGCTGACTTAGTCATCCTATCCACAATGACCCATATGGAATTATGCCCCTTGAAAGAATTGGGCAGTCCTTCCATAAAATCCATAGATATGCTCTCCTATTTCCACTCCGGAATCGGTAGTGGCTGTAGAGCTCCTGGCGGCCTTTGATGATCAATCTTGACCATCTGACAAGTACTACATTGGGAGACAAAAAGAGCAATGTCCCTTTTCATACCTACCCACCAAAACTGCCGCTTCATATCCTGATACATCTTATCGCCTCCTGGATGAACAGAAAACTCAGAGTGGTGAGTTTCAGTCATCACATCCTTCCTCAAATCATCAGCAGAAGGTACCACTAACTGTCCCTTGTACCTCAAACCTCCATCAGCCCCAACATAGTAAAATGGAACCTCTCCAGAAGCTATCTCTACAACCTTGTCAATGCACTGCTAATCCGTGAGTTGTGCTTGTAAAACCTTGCGAATGATAGAAGGTGTAACCTCCATGCAAGCCATAAAAGCATCCGATAACTCATCCACATTCTTCAAAGCATTCCACTCAGTAGTGAATAGAGTAGAAAGACTTCCAATAGGTCGGCGACTGAGTGCATCTGCCACCACTTTCGCTTTCCCTGGATGGTACTGTATAGAAAAGTGATAGTCTTTCATAAACTCCAACCACCTGCGCTGTCTCATATTTAGCTCCCGCTGAGTGAACAAGTACTGTAGACTCTTGTGATCACTAAATAATCTGAAGGATTCACCCAACAGATAATGCCTCCAAATACGTAAGGCAAAAACTACTGCTACCAACTCCGAATCATGTGTTGGATAATTAATCGCATGAGGCTTAAGTTTTCGAGATCCATAAGAAATCGGTCACTCTTCCTACATCAAAACACATCCAAGACCCTACAATAAAGCATCCATGTAGACAAGATACTCTATCCCGCTCTGTGGAGTAGCTAGAACCGGTGCAAAAGTCAACTTCCTTTTCAGCTCACCAAAAGCTCGCTGACAGTGTTCATCCCATATGAACTGTACACCCTTCTTGGTCAGATAAGTGAGTGGTCCTGCTATCTTGGAGAACCCTGGATGAACCGACGATAATATCCTGCCAAACCGAGAAAACTCCGAATCTCAGTAGGTGAAGTAGGCTGTCCCCACTCTACCACAGCTGAAACCTTGGCTGGATCAACTGCTATCCCCTTTTCTGACACCACGTGACCTAGAAACTTCACTTCCCGTTGCCAAAATTCACACTTCTCGAACTTGGCATATAACTGGTGCTCACGAAGCGTTTGCAAGACTATACGAAGATGTCTAGCATGGCCGTCCTCAGACCTAGAATAGATTAAGATATCATCAATAAAGACAATAACAAACTGATCCAAATAGGCTCGAAAGACTCTATTCATTAAGTCCATGAACACTGCAGGTGCATTAGTCGTCCCAAATGGCATAACACGGAACTCATAAGAACCATATCTCGTGAAAAACGCTGTCTTAGGAACATCCTGCTCCCTAACCCTTAATTGATGATACCCAGAACGCATATCAATCTTGGAGAAGTATTTGGCTCCCCTTAACTGATAAAACAAATCATCGATCCTGGGTAGAGGGTACTTGTTACGAATAGTAACCTTGTTCAACTCCCTGTAATCTATACACAGGCGAAGCGAACCATCCTTCTTCTTCACAAACAGAACCGGTGCTCCCCAAGGTGATGTACTCTTACGAATAAAACCCTGGCTGAGTAACTGCTGAATCTGATCCTTCAGCTCTCTCATCTCATCTCCACCGATGCCATCCTATAGGGTGCCCTAGCAATAGGCGCAGTGCCTAGAGCTAAGTCTATCACAAAATCGATCTCGCGACTAGGTGGCAACCCTGGAATCTCCTGAAATACATCCTGGAAATCTTGTACAATCGGTATGTTATCCAATGATACAGTAATCCCCTCTTCCGTTTCTTCCTCCACATGGAACAAATAGGTGCTAGTGACTCTGCTAGAACGCGGCATAGCGACAACATACATGTCCTGACCAGGTATGGTAAACATAATAGACTTATCAAAGCAATTAACTTGGGCATGGCAGTGAGACAACCAATCCATCCCAAGTATCACATCATAAATGTGTATGTCCAGGACCAGTAGGTTGGCTAGAAATCTAAGTCTACCAATATCTAGTGTCACAGGCCCATCACTCTCATGTATAATAGCTGTATCGTTCAATGGTGTAGAAATACCCTGAGGTCTAGTGCATACCCTCGTCCTCATCCCAGATAAAATAACAAAAGTCCTAACTATAAATAAGTGTGTAGTACCCGAATCAAATAAAACACGTCCATGAAAACCATATATAGGAAACTTACCCTCAACAGCCTGAGGTGCCTACATATCCTGTGGCTTAGGGTTGTACACCCTGCCATAATGTAACTGCTGCGATGCCTGTCCCTGAGGTTGCGGCGGTGCCGGTAATGCCGAATAAATCTGTCCTTGAATCCGAGGAACCTGTGGAGCTGGTAGAGGCACTGGTGCCCTCTACCCCTGCTGCACATGCTGTCCCTGTCCCTGTTTGACTGTAAGACACTGCCTGGAAGTGTGACCATACTCCCCACAAGTATAACAACTACCCTGGAAAGTACCAAATGGCCTTCTCTGTCAGTTAGCCCGTGGCTGACCCTGTTCTACCTGTGGTCCCCCATTCTGTTGTCGCTGAACAGGTACCACCTCCTTGGGAGCATTTGAACCACCCTTGTGATTCTTCCAAGGCTGCTGTCCCTGGAATCTACCCTTGTCGTTCTGTCAGTGTCCGTTCCTATTCCCCTTCTCAGCTGACTAATTAACAGAGTCTCTGTCACCCCGCTTCTCACCCTTAGCCTGTCTGATGTCCACGGTCAACTGATATTACTGTAGAGCAGCGTCTACCACCTGAGCATAGGTAGTATAAGCTGGACTACCTGTAATAGCTCTCTTGATAGACCACATCAGTCCCTTGACGAAACTGTTGCGCTTCTTCTCTTCTGTATCCACCTCCTCTGGTGCAAAGAGAGACAAACGTGTGAACTGCTGCTTATACTCCGCCACTGTCATATTCTCCTGCTGTAGATTTAGAAACTCAGTCTTCATAGCTGCCCTGACTGCATAAGGAAAGTACTTTTCATTAAAGCGTGCACTGAACTGATCCTAAGTCAATGCCATCCTCTCCTCTGCGGTGGTAACTGACTCCCACCACTGTAGTGCATCCCCGACTAGCTTGAAGGTAGTAAGCATCTGCTTCTGAACCTCCGTGCACTGAACTAAGTGAAGATATCGCTCGATGTCCTGTTTCCACTGGTGAGCTGCTCTCGCATCGGTGGAGCTTGTGAACTCAGGTGGACTCCCCTTTGTGAAAGAGCTCCTAGCTTTTTCCCAAGAATCCGTCTGAACAACCGGTGCTGGTAGGGGTGCCGGCTGTACCTGAGGCTGATTCTGAAGTACAGCTGTTACCCCAGCTTCTATAGCCCGGGCAACGAGGTCATTGAGGTGAGGAGGAATCTCTGGATCTCTGACCTGGTCCAGAGTCTGCTGAACATTTTCCTGTTCCTCCTGAAACTGACCCATGTTATCATGAAACCCAAGCCTTTGCTGCTCTTCCTCCATTTGCTGACGCCGTAGGAGATATTATTGCCTACGTGCCGCTCTCCTTTCCTTCCTATTTCCTTGCATATTCTGTCCATTTCTAGCGTTAACCATCTGTTAACACGAAAAGACAGACATCAGTACCATTTCTATATGAATCGTAAGGAATACAATGAATCCTAACTTAAGCTCTAATCAAGAGAACGCTACACGGAAGACTTAATATAAAACGTCTTAGAGACACTTGAACCTGGAGTGCTCTGATACCAACTGTGATACCCCTCGGATTCGAGACACGGGTTGATCAGGCCAGACCCAAACCCGAGGGATATCAAACAATTAATATGTTATAACGAACACAGATGACAAAATGAATTTAAGAAATAAAGTTTAAGCTGAAAGAAACTAAAATAACATCCTCAATTAATAAAAATTAAATAATCCAACTCCAAAACCTCCAAGGGTACAACTCGGGAATCCATCTCTAGTGGACCCCTAATAAAAATCCAAACAGTAATAAAAAATAACTGATAAGACATCCAGAAGTATGCTACGAAGAGAAGTCCAACATCGTCGGTAGAGTGAATAGAAACCTCTGCTCAGCACGAACACGTCTAAGTCTGGAACTGTCGTGTACCTGAAAAAAAATAAAAGTGGGTCAGGGCCACGCGCAAGTTCTATACTACTACAACCCAAACAGAGGTCCGATACGCATGTAAATCCTAACCAATCCAACAATAACTAAATAGTCCGCAACTATATATATATATATATATATATATATATATATATATATATATATATATATATATATAGAATCACACTAAAGGACTCTCATTGGCCTACAGGCCGGTCTCAACCTGAGTAGAGGTAACATGCTAAAACGCACGCAAAGTGGGTATGTTTACCTGACCTAAACAGGGTACACCTCCAACCATCGTAGCCAGCTATGCATCCCTATGCATGTACGCTCGCTAACCAACAACTCTGAGACTCAGGCTCACATCGTGGCACCATAAAATATATAATTAAATTCCATTCCAAAATCCATAGTAGTGCCGCTCAACTATATGTTGTCGCGACACTACAAATAAATAGGATTAACTTTTAGTTAATCCATTCCTTAGTCCAGAGTAGGTAGGACTTAGCATTTTTGAGCTAATCCCCCTAGTATAACACCGTCCAATACCGGTGCATACAATCCATCCATCCAGTGTTGATAATGTATAAGACAGTAACCATTTCAATATCAACTAATCAACCAATCCATAACAAGTATACACCATCCATCCAATTATTGGTAATATCCTTGACATTAACACATATAAATATCAACCTATCCAAATATAGGCATAACAAGAATCTATAATTAGCATGCTTGTTTCAATACATCCAGTACTTAATTCTCTAACAACTATAAATATCCGAGAATAAATGTAACCATTCTATAATCCACAATAAGCACAACAATAATTGGAATAGAATTAATATGCTTACTAATAACCACTCCGCAACATCCCATAAGTTGATATAAATAAACCTTTGAAAAATATCAACTAGTTTAACCTTACGCTTTTACCGAATTTACGTTAATTGACATGTTTAATCTCAGATCATTGTTACATGATTTAAACATATAAATTCCAAGTTAAAATTGCTAATTCAAAAGTAAGCAATTCTGATCATCAAAATAAACCTGAAAACAACCCTAATAAGTTCAGACTATATTTCCTGTTTGGCCCTTTATGGTAATTTATGAATTTCCATGCATCCTGCAAATTTACCAAGAGTTTAAACATCCCTAATTTCCCCTAGAACCACTTCCAATACCTTCCGGAAATATCAAATATCCATGTACAGTAGCCTAGGATCGCAGAAAACAAAACAAAATAAAAAATAAAAATAAAAAAACTGGGAGGAGCCGGCTCCACACAAAGTGGAGCCGCCTCCAATGATGGTGGAGCCGCCTCCACTTAATCCTGGAGCCGGCTCCACTCAAGGTGGAGCCTGCTCTACGTTTCGACGTCTCAGTTCCTCCTCTCTTCATCGTCTCCTTCCACTCCGGCAATGTTAGACTACTTTGTTCCTTCAAACCAACTTCTCTACTGGTTAAAATTAAGTCCCAATAAGCTCTAAAGTTATTTAAATTCATTCGTTGTTAATCAAAATTCATCCAAAACAAGAACAAGCAAAACAGTTCACGGACGGAAGAAAAACACAGGCATGGGAAAATATACTGTTCTGAAACAACTAATAGTGCAACCATATTAATTTAACATTATTACTTCCTGGAACTGAATTAGTGATGCAAAGAACACGAAACCTAAGGGATTGAGTTAGATATAAAACTTGCCTTACACTGATGTCGTTCTAAAATTCTCCGGTGAACTATGTAGTTGCTCTTCCAGTTTCTCTCTGTCTCCACAACCCTAAACAAGGTTCCTCAAAACCCTAGACAACACACACTAGTACATTTATAGACTATCCTAATCCTAGGCCCTCTCTTAAACCCCACATTGATTTACTCGGCCCATACATAATATAGGTTAAATTCCTACGTTGGCTAGAAACTATGTATACCATATATGCCACCAACCCTACTGTAACGTGAAGTTAGAAAAACAATTAACTTTAATGTACTTTAATTACCAATTACCCAAAAACTAAATAAAACATTTAACAAATAATTAAATAACACAATTAAGCAAATAAAAATTAAACCAAGTAAAACAATTAAATAACTAATTACAATTAAACCAATTAAAGCATTTAACGAAAATAATTATATAAAAGAAAACAATTAATTAAAAGAAAACAATTAAAACATTAAATAAAAAAATTAACTAATACCGAGACTATCCTTTTGAAACTTAGGGGTATTACATTAAAATACTGAGGGTTATTCTACAGATAACAACATATTCGGAAGGCATAAGCCTTGGACATATAAAAGAATTCATAACTCAAAGAAATAATAAAACAATGCATGATCTGGGTATGAGACAAATAAAAATTAATAAAACAATTCAGGATCTGGGTATGAAACAAATAAAAATTAATAAAACATTGCATGATATGGGGGTGAGACAAATAAAAAACAATAAAACAATGCATAATCTGGGGGTTACACGTACCTTGAAAAAAAAACATATAAAACTGATTTGATTACAGGAGGCAAAAAAAGACATACATATATAGAGAGAGTATAGATTTTTTTAGAAACAACAAATAGATAAAATAGGAAACTTAAATTTTATTAGGTAATAATTTTCAGAGTTTTATAGAAACTCTTTTTTAAAGTTTCTATAATTTCAAATATATTTTGTATTAAAGTTTTAATAATTTTTTATTTAAATTTTATTAGGTAATAATTTTTAGAGTTTCTATAATTTAAATTTATAAATTGAAATGTTTTTCGTGTTAGAGTTTTAATAAATATTTTATTTGAATTTTATTAGGTAATAATTTTTAGAGTTTCTATAATTTGAAATATATTTAGTGTTAGAGTTTTAATAAATATTTTATTTGAATTTTATTATGTAATAATTTTTAAAGTTTCTATAATTTGAAATGTATTTCGTGTTAGAGTTTTAATAAATATTTTATTTGAATTTTATTAAGTCATAATTTTTAAGCTTTCTATAATTTGAAAATATTAGCCAAAAGGTCAAGAAAGTAGTACTACACCTGATCTTAGCCAAAAGACCGAGAAAGATTAGCCAAAAGGCTGACCCAAAAAAATTTAGTACTATACTTGATTTTAGCCAAAAATTCGAGAAATGTTAGCCAAAAGGCTGACCCAAAAAAATTTAGTACTACACTTGATCTTAGCCAAAAGGTCGAAAAAGGTTAGCCAAAAGGCCGAGAAATGTGTGATTATTATTTCTTTAGGTCTATAGTTTTATAGAAGGCTTCCATGTAATCATTTTTACTTAATACCAATGTGTGACAAGAAAAATGAATTTTATTAGGTAATTTGTAATTTGAATTATAAATAAATAAATACAGAAATACTGAAACTCTTTGCACATTCAAAAGGCCGAGAAAGTAAGGTTAGCCAAAAAGCCGAAAAAGTAATATTATACTTGATCTTAGCTTTATCTTAACTAAAAGGCCGAGAAAGGTTAGCCAAAAGGCCGAGAAAGTAGTATTACACTTGATCTTAGCCAAAAGACCAAGAAACGAGAAAGGTGTGATTATTATTTGTTTAGGTTTATAATTTTATAAGAGGCTTCAATGTAATCATTTTTACTTAAAACTAATATGGGACAAGAAAAATGAATTTTATTAGGGAATTTGTAATTTGAATTAAACTCTTTAAATAATTTTTAGTTAATTTTTTGTTTATAAAAACTCTTTTTTATATTAATAAATAAATACTGAAAGCCAAAAGGCTGAAGAAGTAGTACTACAAAGGCCAACCCAAAAAAATTTAGTACTACACTTGATCTTAGCCAAAAGGGCGAGAAAGGTGTGATTATTATTATTTTTAGGTCTATAGTTTTATAAGAGGCTTCTATGTAATCCTTTTTACTTAAAATCAATGTGGATAAGAAAAATGAATTTTATTAGATAGTTTGTAATGTGAATTAAACTCTTTAAATTAATTTTTATAAATTTTATTAGGTAATTTGTAATTTGAATTAAACTATTTAAATAATTTTTATATAATTTTTTGTTTATAAAAACTCTTTTTATATATATATATATATTTTAATAAATAAATACCGAAAGCCAAAAGGTCGCGAAAGTAGTACTACACTTGATCTTAGCCAAAATACCAAGAAAGTTAGCCAAAAGGCTGACCCAAAAAAATTTAGTACTACACTTGATCTTAACCAAAAGACCGAGAAAGGTTAGCCAAAAGGTCGAGAAAGATGTGATTATTATTTCTTTAGCTCTAGAGTTTTATAAGAAGTTTTCATGTAATCCTTTTTACTTAAAAGTAATATGGGATAAGAAAAATGAATTTTATTAGGTAATTTGAATTAAACTCTTTAAATTAATTTTTATAAATTTTATTAGATAATTTGTAATTTGAATTAAATCTTTTTAAATAATTTTTTGGTAATTTTTTGTTTATAAAAACTCTTTTTTATATTAATAAATAAATATTGAATGCCAAAAGGCCGAGAAAGTAGTACTACACTTGATCTTAGCCAAAAGAACAGAAAGGTTAGCCAAAAGGCCGACCCAAAAAAATTTAGTATTACACTTGATTTTAGTCAAAAGGCCGAGAAAGGTGTAATTATTATTTCTTTAGGTCTATAGTTTTATAAGAGGCTTCAATGTAATTTTTTTTTACTTAACACCAATGTGGGATAACAAAAATAAATTTTATTAGGTAATTTGTAATTTGAATTAAACTCTTCAAATTAATTTTAATAAATTTTATTAGGTAATTTGTAATTTGAAATAAACTCTTTAAATAATTTTTAGGTAATTTTTTTATTTATAAAACTCTTTTTTATATTGATAAATAAATACAGAAAGACAAAAGGAAAGTAATACTACACTTGATCTTAGACAAAAGACCAAGAAAGGTTAGCCAAAAGGCCGACCCAAAAAAATTTAGTACTACACTTGATCTTAGCCAAAAGGCCGAGAAAGCTGTGATTATTATTTCCTTAGGTTTATAGTTTTATAAGAAGTTTCCATGTAATCTTTTTTACTTAAAACCAATATGGTACAAGAAAAATGAATTTTATTAGGTAATTTGTAATTTAAATTAAACTCTTTAAAGTAGTACTACACTTGATTTTAGCCAAAAGACCAAGAGAAGTTAGTCAAAAGGCCGACCCAAAAAAATTTAGTACTACACCTGATCTTAGCCAAAAGGCCGAGAAAATGTGTGATTATTATTTCTTTAAGTCTATAGTTTTATAAGAGACTTCTATGTAATCCTTTTTACTTAAAAACCAATGTAGGATAAGAAAAATGAATTTTATTAGGTAATTTGTAATTTAAATTAAACTCTTTAAATTAATTTTTATAAATTTTAATAGGTTATTTGTAATTTGAATTAAACTCTTTAAATAATTTTTAGTTAATTTTTTGTTTATAAAAACTCTTTTTATATTATTAATAAATAAATATTGAAATGCTGAAAGGCCGAGAAATGTGTGATTATTATTTCTTTAGGTCTATAGTTTTATAAGAGGCTTCCATGTAATCCTTTTTACTTAAAACCAATTTGGAACAAGAAAAATGAATTTTATTAGGTAATTTGTAATTTGAATTAAACTCTTTAAATTAATTTTTATAAATTTTATTAGGTAATTTATAATTTGAATTAAATTCTTTAAATAATTTTTAGGTAATTTTTTGTTTATAAAAACTCTTTTTTTATATTAATAAATAAATACGAAAATACTAAAAGGTCGAGAGATGTGTGATTATTATTTCTTTTGGTCTATAATTTATAATAGGCTTACATGTAATCTTTTTTACTTAAAACCAATGTGGGTCAGGAAAAATGAATTTTATTAGGTAATTTGTAATTTGAATTAAACTCTTTAAATTAATTTTTATAAATTTTATTAGGTAATTTGTAATTTGAATTAAACTCTTTAAATAATTTTTAGGTAATTTTTTGTTTATAAAAACTATTTTTTTATATTAATAAATAAATACTGAAATACTAAAAGGCTGAGAAAGGTGTGATTATTATTTCTTTAGGTGCATAGTTTTATAAGAGGCTTCTATGTATTCCTTTTTACTTAAAACCAACGTGGAACAACAAAAATGAATTTTATTAGGTAATTTGTAATTTGAATTAAACTTTTAAAATAATTTTTAGGTAATTTATTGTTTATAAAAATTCTTTTTTTATATTAATAAATAAATACTGAGAGCTAAAAGGCCGAAAAAGTAGTACTACATTTGATCTTAGCCAAAAGACTAAGAAATGTTAGCCAAAAGACCTAAATAATTTTTAGGTAATTTTGTGTTGTTAAAAACTCTTTTTTTATATTAATAAATAAATACTGAAACACTGAAACTGAGGATACAATAAGTGGTATGGGCCGGTTATAGCTTGCGGACGTGGGATCGGGGCAAAGAATTGAAGTACAGCCCATACAAGAGCACCACAGAATGGGCTGAGCTTGGAGGACCCACCGAAGAGGACCAAGCCCATTGGAAAGAAGGCCCAAAATAGATAGTCCAGCAGCACTTGTAATTGCCTATAAAAAGGCACTGAAGAGAGTGAAAGGGGAGGAGATTTTTTTTTTTAATTGAAAATGTAATGAGATTCTGTTAAAATAGATAGAGAAAATTCTTTGCATCTTCAATTGGCGCCGTTTGTGGGAAGCATTGGAGATTGATTCTAGTTTGATCAACGTCATGTTGATTCAAACTGATTGGTGACGACGAAGCTTGATTTCTCGAAGTTTAATCCAGATCTGAGATATTGCGGTTTGCTCTTGAGAAGTTCTTGATTCTTGATTGATTTTGAGAAATTGGCGTTAGGTTTACGCAGCTATGATTCACTTTATTGCGGCTTGATCCAGTAAGCTCAGACGCCGGAAAAGCTTTGATTTATCGAAGGGAGAACATAACTCGTAGAATTTGAGTCCAGATCTGACGTGATCCGCGTCAGCGAGACTCAGATCTAACTTAGCATTTGTGATTCATGCCTTTGCTCCGTTCTGGAATGATGGCTGGGGGTGAGAACTCCAATACTGTAGAGAATGTCCAACAGATGAAACTTGATGAGTTGATGAGCATGATCGAAGCTCTCAGGAGAGAGAATGCAGATCTAAGGATCAAAATGCAGCGTCAAGAAGTTCTGGTGATTCCGCGACTGCTCCCGGAAGGAGAAAAAGTTGTACGTACCGATGCGGCACATCACGGTGAAGAGGTAGGGAACAATCAAACAGATCTTCACCGCGAGGAGGTCCGGCCAAACGATTTGCCGCCAAATCCTCGTTGTGTTGATGATCGTGAAGGATCAACTCACGTGGATCCACGGCGTGAACAGATCAGGCGAAACGAAGCCATGACTTTCGATCCACATTAAGAAACGCTCAGCCGAGGAGAAGCAATGGAGTTTGATCGCCACAAAGCTATATCGCCGTGGCACAAAGAATTTATTGAGGAAAGATCATTCGATCCGATTTATCGGCCTTCCATGGCGACGCTCGACTATCGCAGCTCAGAAAGGAGATCTGTAGATCAGAGAGCAATCGCGGGGTTCCAGAGGGAAAATGAAGCCCTCCGTTCAGTAGCTCGAACGGTTGATTCGCCGTTCACCTATGAAATTCTGAATGCTCCGAGTCCGAGGAAATTTTCCATGCCCGTTTTCATTTTGTTCGACGGAACGACCGATCCGATTGATCATGTATATCATATCCAGTTGAAAATGGCTCTGAACACTGAGAATGATTCCTTGATGTACAAGTGTTTCTCTACAAGTCTAGCTAGACTAGCGCTCAATTGGTTCAAGAACCTACAGAGGGGCTCAGTGGATAGTTTCTGAAGCTTGTGTGAACGGTTCATAAGCCAATATTATGGAAATAAACGTCCAGCAAAGGACATTTCGAGCTTATTCATAATGAAGCAGTATGAGGATGAGCGTTTCCAAGCTTTCCTAACCAGGTTTAACCTTACTAAGAGCATGCTGATTGAATGTCATCCTTCTACGGCAGTTCAAGCGTTTATATTGGCCATGACTCATGGCACTCCATTCCACACAAGATTGGTAGTGAATACGCCGAAGACATTTGTGCACTTGGAAGAAGAAGAGGCAGCAAACGCTCGGAAGACATCCATCATATCGACAGAAGAAAAAACCAGAGCAAAGATTAGGTAAAAGCAGGTTCAGCCACAGCGTCAGACCTCGTGGAAATCTGAGAAGAGGCCCAGGGAGGAAGAGCTGGTTACTCCATTGAAAGTCACCTTAGTAAAGCTGTACCAAGAAAATAAAGATAAGTTCCGATCTCCTTTACCAATCGGACAACCCCTAGAGCAGAGGGATCAGTCTAAGCATTGTGTATTCCATTCTAACTTTGGCCATCAGACTAATGAATACAGGAACTTAAGGAGACAGGTAGAGATGCTGATAGCTAGAGGGGAGTTCGCAAGTTATATTCAAGGCCCGATGGTGGAACAGAACCGACCGATGGAGCACGTAAAGAGGAATCAGAAGTCGAATTCCCACAATGCGCAACTATTTCGAATAATCAATGCAATTCACGGTCGGCCTGAACCTACTGAGGAATCGGATGAATTGCTTCAAACACGACTTCGCCAGGCACAGATGAAGAGGAGGATAGGTAGTGTGAACACTCTGTACCAACAGAGCGCATCAACATAGATAAAGTTTGACAGAACAGATCTATTGTGTGTTCAGATCCCTCATGAGGACCCGTTGGTCGTCAGTTTGACAGTGGCCGAATGTTTGGTACGCAGAGTTATGATTGATCCTAGAAGTAGTGCGAACGTCATGCCGAGGGATACATTTGATTGGCTCGAGATCAAGTCAGAACGGCTCAAGCCCATTGGGAATCCTTTGCTAGGGTTTGATGGAAAACGAGTGGAGCCTATCAGCACGGTAGAGGTAGCAGTACATGCTACAGAAAGGGTTCTAATGGAGACCTTTGTAGTTGTCGAGATTCATCCCTCTTACAACCTTTTGATGGGCAGAGGATGGATCCACAGGGTTCAAGGTGTTCCTTTAACTTTGCATCAAGTAATGAGATGCCTGGGGCCAGATGGAACCAATGTGATTGACATTCATGGGGACCAGGTTGCAGCTAAGGAATGTTATTCAGTAACGCTGAAGTATGCTGGAAAAGGGAAAGCACCCATCCGTTCGGCAAGCCTGAGATAGCAATTACAGGAGCCTCCCCCCAAGCAGAATGGGGAGGAAGAGCCAGTGGACTTAACCGAAGAGCCCTTAGTTGATGTACAGATCGATCGGTTCTGACCAGAACGAACAACCAGAGTGGGGGAATGACTTGTTGTGGAGGAGAAACAGGAGTTAGTTGATTTCTTGTCTCAGAACGCCAATGTATTTGCATGGAGCCACCTTGATATGCCTGGAATTGATCCTTCCATATCCTGTCACTCCTTGAACGTTAATCCCAATGCAAAACCTATAAAGCAGAAGCAGCGAAGGTTTGCTCTAGAGCGTAACCAGATCATAGTCGAGGAGGTTGATAGGCTGCTTGATGTGGGATTCATAAGAGAAGTGTATTATCCTGACTGGTTGTCAAACGTTGTTGTTGTGCAGAAAAAGAATGGAAAATGGCGAGTGTGCATTGATTTCACCAATTTGAACAAAGCTTGTCCGAAGGATAGCTTTCCGTTTCCAAAAATTGATTAAATGGTGGATGCTACTACTAGGTATGAGCGTTTAACCTTTTTAGATACTTATTCAGGTTACAATCAGATCCCCATGGACTCTTCTGATGAAGAGAAAACTTCTTTTGTCACCGAGCGCGGGACCTATTGTGATACCCCCTAATTTCGGAACACGGGTTGATCAAGTCCGCGCACAAAATCAGGGAATATCAAAACAATTTAAGTATTTCAAACAAACACAGAGTACAAAATGAAATAAAAGAATAAATAATACGCTGAATAAAAACTATTAAATAAAAATTAATTAATGATTCTCCAACAATTACAACTCGGGAATCCCATAACTTAAGGACCCCTTAAAATATTATCCAATAATCTAATACTACTTAAAAATACACAAGATGAATAGATGAACGACAGTCTCCCAGCTGCGGATCCTCAACCTCGAGACTGAAATCTCTAATAACCTGAAAAATAAATCGTGGGTTAAACCCTACGAGCAAGTTCTCTCTACCAGATCTCTGAAAACCAATAAGTAGATCATCTCTGATAAAACCAAACCTAATAAAGATTTTAATCTTAACATACCATAATATATATATATATATATATATATATATATATATATAATAATAACAACTATAACTAGGTGCATTAACTCCAAAACCATTATCAATGATTAACTAATAATCATACCTAGTCCAATTCACAATTTCTTTTTAAAGAAACTCCTCTAAGCTTAATACCATCCTAGATAGCAATTTAATAATTTAAACAATATAATATAATTAAAAGAATATTATATTTAATTTTCAAAACCAAAAATGATTTTAAGTATTTAAATCACACAGCCAATATCTAGGCTTTGACAAATCATCCAAGTCACCACCAGTATTATTTTATTAATATGTATAAAATAATACACTAACCTGTAAGTACTAGACTATTCTAATTTAAGAATGTCTAATCTTAATCCAACTTATACACACAATAACCATAGATGATATATTTTAATCATCAAACATATAGAAATATAATTACACTTTAGCAAATCAACCATGCCATTATAAATATACATATTTTTTTTTATATATATTGGTAATTCAACTATGCCTCCTGAAGGTATATTTATTTATACTCTGTCAATTCAACCATGCCTCCTTAAGTATATATATTTATACTTTTAATTTAGCAACTCATCCATGCTTCCTATTTATATTTTATTCATCCCTATACTTAGGCAATATATTTACACCTTTAGCAACTTATCTATGCCTACAATTTAACCATGTACCAAACCTTAGAAGCTAATTTATCAACTAAACAATTCATACATAGACAAATTAACTTATCAACAAAACAATCCATACCTAGGCATTCCATGTATATCATATGCATATAATTAATTTAAAAATCAGCCTATCCATATATTCCAAATAAGACTAATAATTTAATCATCTTAAATGATATATACATATACCAATATATTATACAATATATATATGTGCAACACCTTCCAAAATAATCCTTGATTATTTAAAATTATATATATATATATATATATATATATATATATCAATACATATATATATATACCTCCTTCCATACTAATCATATTATTTAATTCATATATATACATATATAGAAAATATATACATATATATATATATACACCCTTCCCCCTATAACCAATTTATTAATTAATTACAACTACGTTAATTAAACGCAACCAAATATTGTAGTAGCATCATACAGCCCTCAAATACCTAAAAATACATCCTTTAATGGTTGATTCCAGCAATAATAAGCTTGAAACCAATTATAGGACATCTCCGGACTTACAGGACCTTTCCAGGACTCCAAACACCTCCCCACGCACCCAAATAATCCTCACGCGCTTCTATCACCTTTTCCACACGCACACGCGCCCTTGGGAGTTAACACATGCGCACACACTCTAGTACGCCTGGGACTCGCTGAGACGCGCACGCATGTGCGGCCACGCGCTGCATGCGCGCTTGGCTATTCTCTTTGGTGACGCGGCGCGTCCCCATTCTTCGGTTGCACCATATCTCTCTGGGTGCGCTGCACTAGATTAGACAACCATTGACCAGACTTCATCCATGGTCATGATGCTTGAGTGTACCAAACTTCTATGTGCTGCGATGCACTGGATCCATCCACTTATGGTTAATTACATCTAATGGCCCATAACAGGTGCACACCATTATAGTTTGATCCGCACCGCACCGGATTACTCGCCCGTAGATGCGCCGATTCACAGACCCAGATATATATATAATCAATATCTATTTATATATAAATTTCCAATAAATACAAAAGAATAAATTGTAATAAATTCTCAAAATACCAGAAAAATACCAAATAATTCCAGAAAATTCCAGAAAAAAATACTAGAAAATAAAGAAACCCTAATTAATCATCTTGGGTCACAAACTTACCTATACATTGATTTTAAAATATATATATACAACACCTAATATATAACAATTAAAAACCCAAAATTCCAAAGATTTATTGTAATAATTTATGCTATTAATTAATCCAATCTAACAATGATTTTTAAACCAATAAATTTAATCTTAACATTGATATTCAAGGTGATAAATTTATGGGTTCTAAGAGGAGAGTTAAAAAAGAACTTGCCTGAAGGTTTCGAAACGAAACCGACGCTTTAATCTTGGATTGTCTCTTTCAATTCCAACGTCTTCTTTCTTTAATCCGGCTTCCTCCTTGTTAACTTTCTCTTCTTCTTCTCTCTCAGTCTTTCTTATTTTTCCAACATATAAACTTTTAATCCTAAACCTTATGTGTATATTTATACATTAAAACCTAAATCCTATTCCAATTAGGACTACCTAATAAGATAATAACCTTTAAATAATATAATATATATAAACATATATTATATTACACCCATATATATATTTATCTTCCATAATTAAACATTAGTTAATTAAATCATATAAACCCATATATATCCATAAATATATATCTCTTTATATATCTTTCCCTAACAATTATTAATTAATTATTTATATAAATATAATTTTATATATTTTTAATTAATTCAAAAATGATCATTTAAATAATTAAATAATCATGGGCCTTTATTAATTAACCCAATAAGGCCTCTTTCAAGCCCAAGACCATATGTTTTGGTCCAACTTCCCTTAAGCCTAAATCCAATTAATTTAAATAAATTAAATTAATTAAATAAACGCTTAAATTAAAACTAATTACATGAAGCAAATAAACAAAACAAGAAATTACAATCAAGTCACACCATACCAATAAAATCAACACATCAATAATTCAATCAATAATTAAATACATACACAACAATCATCATATCAATCACGAAGTATAATTTAATTAAAACAAGACAATTAGTTTAAGCACTCAACTAGATAAAAACAAATCATATAAAATAATGTAAAATAAAATTAATTAAACCCAATTAAATCAAATAAATCATTTAAAAAAAATAAAATTAATTAATTTCAATTAATAAATCTTTTAAAATATCGGGGTATTACACCTATTGTTACAAAGTTATGCCGTTCGGACTGAAGAACGCCGGAGCAACTTACCAAAGGCTTATTAGCAAAATTTTCAAGGGTCAAATAGGGAAGACCGTGGAAGCTTACATCGATGACATGGTAGTAAAAAGTAAGAAGAAAGTTGACCATCTGAAACATTTACAAGACGTATTTGATGTGTTGAGACAATATGAAATGAAGCTCAATCCTACCAAGTGCTAATTCGGCGTGAGCTTTGGTCAATTCCTGGGACACGTGGTTAATTATAGAGGCATAGAAGCTAGCCCTGCCCAAGCAGAAGCTTTAACTAAAAATGCCGAGCCGACGACAGTCAAAGAAGTGCAAACACTTACGGGACGAATCGCTGCATTGAGCCAGTTCATTTCCAAATTGTCAGATCGCTGCAAGCCATTTTTTAACACAATACGAAGCCATGGCAGACAAGTTTGGGGGGATGAACAGCGCCTAGCATTAACTGGTCTGAAAGAATATATGCAGAACCTTCCGGTCCTGTCAGCTCCAGAACCAGGAGAAAAGCTATTCTTATACCTCGGGGTATCCAGCATCACGACAAGTGGCGTTCTGATCCATTGTACAGAGGGGAAGCAATATCCAGTGTTCTATGTTAGTAAAATGATGACTGAGCCCGAACGACGTTATTCAAAGGCCGAGCGGGTGATACTCTCGCTAGTATAAGCGAAAAGAAAGCTCAGGCATTATTTTGAATCCCATCTTATTGTCGTTCTAACCACTTTCCCTATTAGAATAATCCTGCACAAGCCAGACCTCTCAGGAAGGATGACGAATTGGGCTATTAAATTAAGCTCATTTGACATAACGTATGAACCCAGAACGGCAATCAAAGGGCAAGCAGTGGCAGATTTTTTACTCTAATGTGATTCAGAAGACATGGAGAAAGACCTTCGTGGTTGCTTGTGGAAACTCTTTGTCGATGGATCCTCAAATCAGATGGGGGCAGGCATTGGGGTCAAACTGCAGACACTAAAAGGTACATCCTTAAGTCAAGCGCTTCCGCTTGAATTCAGAGCCACCAACAATGAAACGGAGTATGAGGCACTGCTGGCAGGACTTAAGCTTGCCAAGGAGCTGAAAGTCAGGAATTTGACTGTCTTTAGTGACTCGCAGTTAATTATTCGGTAGGTGAATGGCGAATATGAAACCAAGGATGAAACGATGGAAGCGTATCATTCTGCTGTTATGCGGGAAGCCAGAAACTTTTAAAAAATTGAGTTCATCCAAATACCGAGAGAGCATAACGAATATGCCGATCGGCTAGCATGTAGCGCCTCGGGCTCTGGAGAAACATTGGCAAGGGTGATTCCAGTAGGAATACTGAACTAGCCATCCATTTTTTAAGAACCTTCGGGCCCAGATCCTTGGCAAGTGAATGTTATTTCATACGAGCCAAGTTGGATTGATCCAATCATAACTTACATTCGGGATGGTACTCTGCCTAAGCAAAGAGATAAGGCTAGGAAAATCAAATCGAATGCTGCAAAGTACACCATAGTGCATAACCAGTTATACATGAGGTCTTTTTCTAGGCCGTACTTAAAATGCATCACCCCCACAGAGGCTCGGCAAATACTGCGAGCTATTCATGAAGGTGTGTGTGGAAATCATTCAGGGGGAAGATCTTTGGTGCACAAAGCAATGACGCAAGGATACTTCTGGCTGAACATGTCACGAGATTCGAAGGAATTCTCCAGAAAGTACGATAAGTGCCAAAGGTTCGGACCACTGATCCACCAACCACCTGAGGACTTGCACGTAATGGCCACACCATGGCCTTTCGTATAATGGGGGATGGATGTGGTTGATCCTCTGCCAATTGCAAGAGCTCGGGACAAGTATGTATTGCTGGCAACAGATTACTTTGCCAAATGGGTAGAAGCGGAGCCATATCCAAGCTTAACGTAAACTCATGTAAGATGCTTCATTTGGAGTAATATTATTTGCCGTTTTGGTGTCCCGAAGTCGATCGTTATGGATAATGGGACTAATCTCGACAGCAAGCAAGTCAGAGAATTGCTAGAAGAATATGGAATTAACCAAACATTGGTAGCAGTAAGTCATCCCTAGGCCAATGGACAAACAGAAATTACGAATAGAATAATTTTCGCTTATATCAAGAAGAAGCTAGAAGACCATAAAGGGAAGTGGCTGGACGAACTCTTGAACGTCCTATGGGCTTACAGAACGACCCCTAGACGGTCGATCGGAGAAAGCCCATTCGCCATGGCTTACGGAACCGAGATAGTCATACCGGTTGAATATTTGGTTCCGACTGCCCGAAGCTTAGCATGGAATCAGGAACAGAATGACAAAATGCTGAGATTTAACCTTAATATGTTAGAGGAAAAGAGGGATACTGCGGCAATCAGACTTGCGTCCTATCAGCAGACACTGGCTAGCAGCCACAACAAAAGAGTGAAGCACAGGGATTTCGCACTTGGCAATCTGGTTCTAAAGAAGAAGGTAGGAATGGTTAAAAAGATGATGTCACCTTGGGAAGGACCATACAGAATTGTAGAGGTCATAGGGAAGGGGGCATATATATTAGAGACCATGGCCGGAAGGTTGGTCAACAAGCCATGGAATGCTACATCTTTAAAAAGGTATTATATGTAGAAAGTTTAATGTTCTAATTCTTGAAGTTTAATGTTCTAATTCTTGCATTACTTACTTTCAGTTGTACAGAATTCTGAAATTTATAAAAAGCTATCTTCTTTTAAAGGAAAAATTGAGTTTATGGAAACAGCAAAGTAATGGCAGTTGGCACTATGAGCCGAACGCCAGAAACTTGCCAAAAAATAAAAGAGTGAAAGTGGCAAGTGGCATTCTAGCCGAGCGCCAACCACTCAGCAAAGTAAGTGGCAGCTGGCACTATGAGCCGAATGCCAGAAACTTGCCAAAAAATAAAAAGAGTGAAAGTGGCAAGTGGTATTCTAGCCGAGCGCTAACCACTCAGCAAAGTAAGTGGCAGCTGGTACTATGAGCTGAACGCCAAAAACTTGCCAAAAAAAAAAAAAAGAGAAAAAAAATAATAAATAAATAATAGAAGAGTGAAAGTGGCAAGTGGCATTCTAGCCGAGCGCCAACCACTCAGCAAAGTAAGTGGCATCTGGCACTATGAGCCGAATGCCAAAAACTTGAACAAAAAATTTTGTTGTGTGGTAAAGTGGCACACTAGCCGAAAGCGAGCCACTGACATACAGAGAAGAACCAGGTCAGACAACATCAAATCATTAAGTCAAGGGACTTATGGTAAGAATTTAATCAAAAGTGAGCCATCTCATTAATAATAAAGTTTCAGAGTTACAAAAAAAAAAAAAAAAAAAAATGAGGTATACAGATGGCAAAAATACAAAAGAAAGGAGGTCAGTACATCAGAAAGGTTCTAACTAGAACCATTTGCCCTGTCAGCTTCTTGATGGTGCTGAACGGCCTCCTCATCATTGTTGGCATTACCATCCTCACGGGGAGGAGAATCGAGCTGAATGACAGAATCATTCTGCTGAGCTCTATCCTCAATGGCGTTGGAAGAATCATTCTGCCGAGGGTCATCCTCCATAGTAGTGACGGATGGAGTCACAGTGGACAAAGGAAGAGCATCCAGAGGCTGAGCAGTAGAAGGAGTAGGAGTGATCCTGGAAGAGGCGATCTCTTGGCATTCATCAAATATGCCCTCAGTAGGGGTGAAGTCTGGGTCGGCATAAACACCAGGAGGATCAATCTCCAGCTCTCTATCAACCTCGTCAGGGGTAGAACCGGTCTGACCCTCATCTGGAACACGATCGGTATAACCCTCTCGGAACCCATGAGCATATCTGAGGGCCCCAACCCTGGAAAACCAAGCGTGCTGAGCTAGCATACCACCATTCACCTTATTGATGGTGTCGAGTAAAGCATTACGCTCATCCAGAGCTTTTTTCTCAAAGGCCATCCGAGCGGATTGCTTATCACTCAGAAGGCGTAGAAGTTCTTCATTCTCAACCTTAAGGGATTCTTGCTCGGCATGCCAGACACTCTTTTCTAGCTACAGAGCATTCCTTTCATCCTGAAGAGAGTCCGTCTCCTTTTTCAGAGAGTCCCTATCCTTTTCAACTTTGTTGAGCTGAACCATCAGCCCGGTATTTTGAGCACCTAAAGCATCATTTTCCTTGTTAGCTGCACCAAGGGTGTCAGGGAGCATGCGAACCTTGGCATTTACCAGCTCAACCTTTTTCTACATGGCCATCATCCCATACAGGGTCTGTAGAGATATACATGATAACTGATTAAGCCAAGCAAATGGTCAGAAGAAATCAAATGAAAAGACTATGTAAAGATTCATTGATTGAGGGGCAGAAGTTACCTCCATGGCAGATAAGGGGAACCGGCTGGACACTTGCTTTTGAGACAGACCCTTGGCTACCTCAATGTCCTTAGGAGTCCACATGCTCCTGTAGTATGCCATAGCGGTCTGACCGTCCTTGAACATGGTCTCATCTGGCTTTACAGATGATCCATTTGTTCGAATGAAGCGAGGGTTCCATGGTGCCGTTCCAGAGGCAGAGGCATGCCTAGAGGGGGTAGGAGGCCTAGTTAGAGGGCGTACGGACACATTCGGCCCAGAAGGCCTAACCCTTTGTGACAGAGGAACGTCATCAAGGTTGAGGGCACTACCAGGCTGATGCCTTTTTCCTCTCGTCTTTTCCCGTGCTGTAGTAGTAGTAGAGCTGGGAAGGTTGCTAACAGAGGGGGTCACGTTCGGATTAACGGTCGTAGTGTTAGAGATTGGGTCGGTAGTCGTCACATTCGGATCGGTGGAATGAGTGGTATCAGAAATGGTGGCAGAGGAAGATACTGAAACTGGAGAAGAAGTTGTTGCAGGGGCAACAACGGTCCGGGGGGCAGCTTTCCTCCTGCCAAAGGAAGGGATCTGGAGCTGACTCATTGTCTTGCCGAGGGTTGAGAGAGCAAGAAGGTTGTCTGAGGTAAGGAGATCCGAGCAAGAGGGAATGTTGGTCAGAACGTAATGCTTCAAGTAGTTATCCCTATCCCTGCAAACACCGTAGCTCAAATCATCACAAGGAATGCCTAAGGAACGGCATAAGAAAGTACAAAAGCGAGGAACGCAAATCTCGCAAGGACAGTCACTCTTATGGGTTTTGTATTTTTTATAAGAAGAGACAGAGCACTCTCCAAAAGCGCTCGGGATAGGGAAATCCTCTGTGGCTGGAGAAAACCAGGCTCCCCTAATCCTAATTATATTTTTCCTCCAACCCTTTTTAGATTTGATTTTATCTTTGCAGATGGACCTCTTCTCAATGGGGTAGAAGTGGTAAAACGGTTCATCAGTTCTGATTTTGCTAACCTTGTAATAGTGGAGAAGATCTACGAGGTCCAGATCTAGACCTCTGTCACGGTTCAGAAGCAACATAACAGATAAAATCCTAAGAAAATTTGGGTTTACTTGCAAAGGGGAAAGTTTCAATTTATTGAAAACATAGCAAAAGAAGGGATGCAGAGGGAACCTAAGAAGGTTAAAATGAAGGTGGGAAAATAGAACCTCACCGGGAAGAAGGCCAGCACCGGTTCTAATATTCACCTCTTTAGGGCAATTTCTAATTTGTATATCGTCAGGAAGATGAAGTCTCATGCGAAGAACATCTAGATCTATAGTCATGGTGAGAATGAATAAGGATTTTAAGGGAGAAAAAGAGGTCTTCTGAAAGAAAAAGGCAAACGAAACTAACCTCAGAGAGTGAGAACGTCAAAGAGTACTGCAACGTCGCTGGAAAAAGGAGCATTTGCAAGAAATCGCCGGAGAAGATTTGAGCAACAGTAAAGTAAGATGGAGACGGTAAAGAGAATCGATGGAACATCTATAAGGCTTATAAAGACAAGGTGGGCCCGAAGGCCGAGGAGTCAGGAAAGCGAGGAGTTTTTTGAATCTCGAAGCGCCGACCCCCAAATCTAACCGTCCATTCTCCCATGTGATCTTCTCGAGCAGTCAAGTCATGATTAATAGCCTCTAATAATTACCCCCTAATTATTAGGGAGTAATTATGGGGGCAGTTGAGGATACAATAAGTGGTATGAGCTGGTTATAGCTTGCGGACGTGGGATCAGGGCAAACAATTGAAGTACAGCCCATACAAGAGCACCACAGAATGGGCCGAGCTCGGAGGACCCACCGAAGAGGACCAAGCCCATTGGAAAGAAGGCCCAAAACAAATAGTCCAGTAGCACTTGTAATTGCCTATAAAAGGGCAGTGAAGAGAGTGAAAGGAGAGGAGATTTATTTATTTTTAATTGAAAATGTAATGAGATTCTGTCAAAATAGATAGAGAAAATTCTTTGCATCTTCAGAAACACTGAAACTTTTTGCACATCTAATAATAATATAGATATAGATATAGATATATGTATGCATATTTGCAAATTATTTTTTTAAAAAAATTCTTTTTCAGATAAAAGAAAGAGGTAAAGGTCTGAAATCTAAAAACATCAAACCAAACACATAACCGGTGGGCCCAGTTTTTACAATGCCGAAATAATAAGACTGTAGAAAAATGAGAGGCTCAATAACATAAATCATGACCTTGTGCTTAATGTGGAATTAGGGGAAGGGATTGGTGAATCCCAGAATGTAGAAAGAGAAGAGTGTCAAACATCCGTTTCGTTTGAAAAGCCAAGATTGTCAGCTTCCATCTACAAGATCCTACGGACTAAAGACTTATTGACCACGGTACCCCAACGCCACTAGCACCGGAGAAAGGGGTTTACCGAGAGAATACAATGGGCTCTTATCAACGTTGAACTTGATTTTCTCTCTTTCAAGAAGGAAGATGGACAAATAAGAGTTCAGTTTTTCCTGGTAAGCCAGTACTCCTATATATATATTTCTATGTATAGCTTTTTAAATATTAAATTCGTTTTGCAAATTTTTTTTAGCTGGATGATCCTGTAGTGGTGGACGTGAACAAACTGGGTGGTTGGGAATCATTTGCTGATTATACGCTGCCACATATATACTCAAATTTTTATATGGCTGCACTAGTGGAATATTACTCGGGTGAAAGCATTTCTGGCAGGACTGTACCCACATTACAAAGAAAGGGGAATTTGCTGACATATATGAATGGGACTAAATTTCACACCTTGTCTTCCACTAACTTAACACAGTTTCAAATTTCTCATACTTGACCTGAATTGCACTATGAATCAAGAAGTAGGAGAGAAGTTTTAAGGTTATCCAAATGCGGTGGTATTCCTCAGCATGTCCATTAAAAGGTTTTACCATAATCAATTTCTGTAACTTTCTTTTTCTTTCTTAATTATTTGATTATTTTTCCTTTTATTTGATTATTTAATACAGCCCCAATTAAGTGTTTTTATGGTTACGCCAATCCAAGATGTGATGACCACCAAAAACATGTGGATTTTCATGAAAACTTTGGCTCACAATTTTCATGGCTTCCATTTTTGTTGGAATTTCAATCGGAATTTTGGAGCTTCGTGCAAGCCACAGTAATCCAGAATTCCAAGGTTCACTTCGCCAGAAACTCAGCATCATGCTTTGGATTCCAATTTCAATGGTTGTCTTTCCCGAAAGTAAAATCTTCACTACCCTTAATATGTCAGAAGCAATTTTCCTAGTATATCCCATATTCAGATAAAACGTTTAAAAAAAATTAGCAATATATATATTCATATTACACTCTTATAATTATGGTTATTTTTGTGGTGATAACATGCAGGGAGGATGATTGTTAACAAGTGGTCTAAGTTTGTGTTGTTGGTATGGTTGGTTTTGTGCTTGAAAGGCCTTACATTGCTAGATACTGTAATGGTTCATTTGTGCAAGATTTTCTGGTAGAAGAGTTAAAATTCAGTGAGTCCCGTCTCATGGCATATTCAACCATCGATGAGTACGTATCAGGAGGCCTTGTCTAAAGGAAGCCGCAACGGAGGTGTTGATGCCATCTTTGATGAGCTTCCCTATGTCAAGTTCTTGCTCCTCAAATATGGTTCTAAATACACCAAGGTTGGACCCATAGCCAAGACAAGTGCATTCAGCTTTGTGAGTCTCTTTTTCCCGGCCCTATATCTGTTGGTAAAATATATGCTTCATGTGACATTTAAAATATAACAAACCTTATACTAATATGTCATGAAATAATTAACAATATGCTAAGAAATCATTAATTAAATATGCAACTCTATATTTAATTAAATATGCAAAATAAATTAATGAAATAATAATTATAAATAAAGAACCTGGACCGAGGCTAGTATTGGATACTATGTC
Organism: Cornus florida; assembly: GCF_030987335.1. Taxonomy (NCBI): domain Eukaryota; kingdom Viridiplantae; phylum Streptophyta; class Magnoliopsida; order Cornales; family Cornaceae; genus Cornus; species Cornus florida. The sequence continues at coordinate 82,015,152 of NW_026775580.1, read as the reverse complement.
CTTAAGACAGATTCGCCCCACTATGGTGCTAACGGACTCAGTGACGTCTATCTCCCAGGATACAATGGTCTACATCCACCAGTAGCAGCACTACAAACTCGTGGATACGGCGAACCTCCTCCGTGTAATACTCTCTCTGACTCAAAAATGCATCTATACTATATAAATACTGAATTTGGTGTAATACGAACCAAATGGCTCGGACTAATCTTAATATGGCTCGATAAAATTGGATTAGGGTCTAAGTGGTTCGGACCACTTAACCTATGGTTTAAACCCACTTAGGTTGGGTTCAAGTCTAGAGAGGGAGAAAGAAGAAAATGAAAATGAACCACTTGCAAATGATCCAAAGGGGGGTATTTATAGAAACAGAAATGCCTTTTTGGATTGGGTGTATCTCTTCATTATTGGACACAACCATTGCAATAGGTTGCAATGGTTCACATGGTGTCTGTTCACCACTAGACACATCTATTCCAATAGGTTGCAATGGTTCACATGGTGTCTGTTCACCAATAGACACATCCATTCCAATAGGTTGCAATGTGCCTTTTCGAGTGAGTGCAACCATGGGTTATGATGGTTCGAAAAAAGGTGTAACTCTTTGAAAAAAAACTAAAAAGTGGTTTTTTAATTTAAAAGTAGTATATCAATAGGAGATAAAATAAAATAATAAAAAATTTAACTTAAGCTAATTAGGTCATATGTAGCAAAAACCACATCAATAAGGAATTATGATGTGATTCATGTTGAGACTCTTGAGAGTACTATTAGGGCAACGGGGACTTAATTTACTCTTTCTCCCTAAAAACCTCCCTAAACTATTATTTTTACAGTTAACCTCCTGAACTATCAAATTTATTGCAAAAATTACTCACCGATAGAATTCCGGCTATTTCTTACTGTTAAATAGGCCTGTGTTGATCACGTGCCATTGATAAATTTGAAAATGGTGAAGTTGCCCTTTTTACTGTTATAATATATTATGCTATAAAACATAAATCCCCAATTCAAGACTTGTTGCCCGTTGGAACCCTAACCCTTTCTATTGCAAATCGTCCTCTTTCGCTCTATGTATGGACAGGTCTGATTCTATGCAAGTCACTAAAGATTCACTAACCGAAGAAGTGTAAGTGATCAACAAACCCTAATTTTCGTTCTATAGGTGAAATTTCTTCGATTTACAGTGATAGAAACTAAGGTGGTGTTGAGCATTGTTCAAGCTTTCGTGATCTGTCCTCTTTCTCAAATTTCTTCAATTCATCTCCCATAAAGAAACAGTCTAATTTAACAACCAAAAAAAAAAAAAAAAAACTGAATCAAACTACTAGAATTGGAACAATTTTGAATGTGGAGAAGAGTCAGATGGTTGCGGAAGAAGTAGAATTTTCACTTCCGGCACGAGCTAGCAACAAATAAAAAAAAAAAAAAGATTCAGATATGACTGGAGTTGGATGCGGATCAGGGAAAGAGAAAAAAAGAGAGGGAGGTGGATCGGAGACGGGGGCCGCCGTGAACAGTGGAGGTGGTTGGGGGAAGAAGAATCTTTGTGGGAGAGAAATGGTTAGTGGCAGACATGGACGAACGATGAAGAAGCGGTCGAGGAAGATGAATCAGAGTTGTTGAGGTTGTCATTGACAATGCGGTGAATGATGGTGTTGAGGAGGAGGTGTTGTCCTCCTTATCGTTGCTTCATCGCTGGTGTTACGTGATTGTTCCAAGTCGCGTGTTTGGTGTCATCGTCCTCATCATTGATTCGCCGTTGGTCCTATGTGACCTTTCCGGGTCTGTTGCTGAGGTGGTCTTTAGTGGTGGTAGAATGAGGTGGGGTAGGTGGTACTGTCCAAATTTGATTGGTTATTAAAATTTTATATGACACTGCAGTAACATGAGTTTATAAAGCATCAAAACGGTGCAGTTTCATTATAGGTAATTTTGTAATCTTCCTTTTCTGGTACCGGATACCTTACATGTTGTCCTCAACTGCAACTCTAATAGTTTAGGGGGCTCTTTTTAATTTAGGGGGGTTGTGTGCAAATGCTTTATAGTTCAGGGGGGTTTAATTCACTTTACCCTATATATATATATATATATATATATATATATATATATATATATATATATATAAGCTGTTGTGAATTAGTTAATATTATGATCTTATATAAAGGTAAATGACAAAAAAAATATATAAAAAAGAAGAAGTATTAGTAGTAGTGTAAGTGACACAAAATGCGCTTTTTATGCAAACACTAGGAATAAATTTGTAAACGCCACACAAAATTTTCGAAGTAAAGTTTTGCTTTAGTTGTATTAAGGAGAATATATTTGGTGTGCCCGGTGTATCATGCACCGAGCATATCACAACTGTCTTAAAATTTAGAATAAAGAGGTTTTCGGGAATCTAGAATGGGGAAAAATCGTGTTCTCGCTGAGATTGCTGATATTGACTAGATGGAAGGCCAAGGGGACTTGGTGGACTCTCTGAAGGTTAGAAGGGCGGAGTGCCAGGCAGATTTTGTTGAGATTGTTATCATGGAGGAGATCTCATGGAGACAGAAGTCTAGAGTTTTGTGGCTTAAGGAGGGGGACAAAAATACAAAAAAAATTCATAGATTGGTTAATACTTATAGAAGGGGCAATCATATTAGGAGAATTCGGGTAGAATGGGAGATCTATGCAAGGAATATGAGGTTTGCAAGGGCTTTACTGAGTTCTTTAAAAAGTTGTTCACAGAGTCTATTGGGTGGAGACCTTTGCTTGATAGGCTGCAGTTTGCCACTATTTCTAGCGAGGAGTGCTCAAGTTTGGAGGGACCCTTTTCTAAGGAGGAAGTCCTGATTGCTTTGAAAAGTTGTAACGGGGATAAAGCCCCAGGTCCATATGGGTTTACCATGGGATTCCTTCTGGAGTGCTGGGAGGTCGTTAGAGGGGAAGTGATGCGCTCTTTTCATACTTTCCATGCTCAAGGCTCTTTTGAAAAGAGCTTGAATGCCACGTTCATTGCTCTCATTCTGAAAAAGGGGGGAAGGGAGTTGTATGTTAGGGATTTTCGCTCTATCAGTTTAGTGGGGTGTTTCTACAAGTTAGTGGTGAAGGTTCTTGCTTTTCGGTTGAGGAAAGTGTTGGATGGCATTATTTCGGATTCTCAAGATGCTTTTGTAGGAGGCCATCAGATTTTAGATTCAAGTCTTATTGCCAATGAATGTGTGGATTCCAGGTTGCGCAGTGGGTCCCAGGTGTTCTATGTAAGCTTGACATTGAGAAGGCTTATGACCATGTGAGTTGGAGCGTCCTTGTTTACCTGATGGGAGGATGGGGTTTGGTAATAGGTGGAAGAAATAGATATACTTTTGTATTTTCAGTGCTCGTTTTTCGATTCTTGTGAATAGAACTCCTTTCGATTTTTTTTCTAGCTTAAGGGGCATAAGACAGGGGGATCCGCTATTTCCCTTCTTGTTCTAGCTTGTTTATGATGAAGGCCCTTAGTAGATTGTTGAGAAGGGCGATCTAGTTGGGCTTTTAAAGAGGCTTTCTGGTGGGAAGGGATGTTGATTCCCAGTTGAAGATTTGATGTTTGCTGATGATACTTTAGTTCTTTGTGATGCGAATGTGTCCCAATTTAGATATTTGAGATGCGTTTGGTTCCAAGTTGTCTCTGGCCTTAGGGTGAATGTTGGAAAAAACATTTTGGTACCGGTGGGGGAGGTCCCTGAGTTAGAGTCTTTTGCTAATATTCTTGGTTGCCATAAGGGCCCTTTTCCCATCTCTTACCTTGGGTTGCCTCTGGGAGCTCCTTCGAGGTATGTGAGGGTTTGGGATCCAGTGGTGGGTAGGGCTGCAAGTTGTGCTGGCCCAACCCAGCCCATTCCCAACCCAACCTCAACACGAATTGGGTTGGGTTGGGCTAACCCGAATTATACCTAACATGGGTTATAGTCATAACCCAACCCAAATATTTTCGGGCGGGTTGGGTCGGGTTGACGGGTTGAGTTTTTTTTTTTTTGGAAATTTATATATATATATATATAATATATTTGATTATATTATTATTAAAAAACAAATTATATATATATTATATTATATTTAGGGCAAATCATTTTAGCCTCCCCAATCGCCTCCTTCTCTATTCTCTAACTTGCCCCCCTCTCTTTCTTTGTGCAACTGCAAACTTCAAAATCTACAAGAATTAGAACTTCAAAACCTATATATTTTAAAACCTATTTGTCTGCAAGAATCATAAGTTCAAACCCATATCGGCATATCATTTCAGATTGTTCAAAAAATCAAAACCCAGATTTTTCAGTTTCCATCGTCCACTGTTCAAGTTCGGGTTCGCCATTCGCAAGCTTTAGCCGTTGTCTCTCAACTCTCAAGCTTGCCCTCCTCTCTCTCTGCAACTGCTAACTTGTATGTATGGGGACTTCTTTGGATAACGTGATGGAAGTTCTTACTAATGAAAGCTCGCAATCGACTGTAAATCTGAGCAAAGTGATCTAACAAAGGAGGGTGAGAATGAGTGCTTCCATGAGCCAACCTTATGAGTAGTTCAATCTTCTCTTTGCGCTTCTTTCCTATAAGAATTTCAGGGCGGTAAAGAGAGAAAGAAGAGAGAGGAGAGAGAAAGGAGAAAAAAAAATGAATTTTATTATTATTATTATTATTTTGGGTTAGGTTCGGGTTAAGCCCGAGCCCAGCCCGAATGTGTCTGAGTTTTGACAAAACCCAACCCTAACAGGAACACGATTTGTGAATTTAAAGTCCAAATTTAAAATTTCGGGTTAGGCTGGGTTAGCCAGCCCAAGTTGCAGCCCTAGTGGTGGATAAGTTTGAGAGGAGCTTGGTGGGCTGGAAGAAGCAGTATCTCTCCAAGGGAGGCGGGGTCACTCTGATCAAGAGCACACTATCATTCCTTCCCACTTTTTTTATCTCTATTTTTTAGATTCTTTCTTCAATTGTAGAGAGGATTAAGAGGTTGCATTGAAATTTCTTGTTGGAAGTAGAAGAAAAGAGTTCAAGTTTCATCTTGTTCGTTGGGAGTAGGTTTGTAAGCCGATTCGGAATGGAGGTTTGGGTCTGTAATACCCCTAGTTTTCAAAAGGATATAAAAGGGATTTAATTATTTGTTTTATTATATTTTACGTGCTTACGTGGCTATGTGCTTATGTGGCTATATGATTATATGCTTATTTGTCTTAGTTATTTATGTGATTTAATTAGGTGCTAGTGTGTATTAATTTATGTACTAAATGATGTGTCTAATTGTCTTTTGCTGACATTCTTAGTTGTCGTACGGGCTCCTTTCCCATCTCTTACCTTGGGTTGTCTCTGGGAGCTCCTTCGAGGTGTATGGGATCCAGTGGTGGATAAGTTTGAGATGAGCTTGGTAGGCTAGAAGAAGCAATATCTCTCCAAGGGAAGCCGGGTCACTCTGATCAAGAGCACACTATCATTCCTTCCCACTTTTTTTATCTCTCTTTTTCAGATTCCCTCTTCAGTTGCGGAGAGGATTGAGAGGTTGCTTCAAAATTTTTTGTTGGAGGTAGAAGAGAAGAGTTCAAGTTTCATCTTGTTCATTGGAAGCAGGTTTGTAAGCCGATTCGGAATGGAGGTTTGGGTCTGTAATACCCCTTGTTTTCAAAAGGATATAAAAGGGATTTAATTATTTGTTTTATTATATTTTATATGCTTACGTGGTTATGTGCTTATGTGGCTATATGATTATATGCTTATTTGTCTTAATTATTTATGTGATTTAATTGGGTGCTAGTGTGCATTAATTTGTGTACTAAATGATATGTCTAATTGTTTAAGTGCTAAGTGTTTACTTGAAATTAATTCTTAGGAATTAAATGGTTTAAATGGTGTTTTTGTTTATTTTGTTTTATTTTATTTTAATGGGTATTGATAGTAGTAATGGACTAATCAATTAGGTCACATGGACTACTTGGATAGGTGGATAAATGGGTATGAATATTACCCATGGATAGAGGTACATATATATATATGGGTATATATGTATATAGGGATTTTATATTTATTAATATTATAAATAGTAATATTATTATTTACTATAGTCATATATATATATATATATATATATATATATATATATATATATATATATATATATATAAAACTTTATGGGACGTGTAGAATTAGCTTATATATATATATATATATATATATATATATATATATATATATATATATAATTGTATTGTTTGCCAAAGGGTTGATAAAATCATATTCACGTTATGTGGAGGCAGAAAGAATACATAGAGTTTTAGAAAGAAAACTGAGAGAGAGGAAGAAGGAGTTCGACCAAGGATTAAAGCCGAACCAAAGAAGGAAGAAGGGAGGTTGCTCGTGGGTCTAGCACAAATATTTGGGACTATTTTAATAAGTTCAGTGTCTAAAATTAGCCCAATAAATTACTGGAATGCATGATATTCAATAATATGCTAAGTATGGATTCAATTAAATAAAAATTAATTGATGGACATTAAACTAATTTAATCACATAATTGGATTTAAATAGTTTAATCATGTTATGGAGATTTAATCAGTTTATTTGAGATGCATGTTAATTACTAATATTGTAAATTAAATGCATGCTACTTAGAATTGTTTTATTGCTTAATTATATGCAATAATTATATATATGATTTTTATCATGTTTATGTTGGACTACTTAATGTATTTATATTTATTTGCATCATTCTATGAATGTAATGCACTAGTATGGGATGGTGGCATTCTAGGGGTGGATTAACCAAAAAAGTTAAGTCCTACCTATTTGTATTATAAGGGAATGGATTAACCATAGTGTTAAATCCTACTTATTCATGTCAGGTCAACTGAATCCGTTGGATGACATACTGTATATTTTATTTTATATTTTAGGATGGATTATATATTTATATATATATATAGTTATGAGTCATGATATGAGCTTGAGTCTCAGGATCTATGGTTAGGGTGTGTATATTATCAGGGATGTGTAGCTAGATATAATGTAGTTGTGTGCCCTGGTATGTTTAGGTACTTATGCCCACTATATGTGCGTTTTTGCATGTTGCTTACTATTCAGGTTGAGGCAACCCTATAGTCTAGTGAGGTTCTGTCACGACCAAAAAATTCTAATAAAATCCTCAATTTATACAAATCCAAATACATCAAAATACACCCAGGAACAAAAAAAAAAAAAAAATACCCACTTTTATACAAAGTCAATTTCCTCAAAAATATACAAAATTCTCCAAATAAATAAAATAAATCCTGCAACGCCAACTCTTCACCCTAAGCCCGTATCTAGCAATTCTTGGTCATCTTCGGTACCTGAAACTGGAGGGTGGTGAGACAGAAAGTCCCAGTAGGAAAAACCATAACAAGAATTTCATGGAGGTTTAATAAAACAGCTTCGCAAAATAAACATATTCATGTGAGCATATAAGCAAAATAAATATGCATTTACTCAAAGCATTTAATAAAAACCATTGAAGCAAAACCACCCCATGCCATTAAAGGTATAGAGAACCCTACCTTGAAAAAAGTATTTCCTCACTAGATTACCAAAGCTTCAAGCTCCAGCCTCCTCTGCAACTCTCGCACCTCTCTCTGTCCTCAAACTCTCTCTGTTTTTCTCTCGGCTCACTCTATCCTTTTGTTTCTCTTTTCCTTTTGTATCACCAAAGCCACAAAGCTTATACAAATATCCTTTTGGCAAGGCAACCTATCGACTCAATCACTGCTCACACAAATATCAGCCAGTAAACCCACGTGCGCATAAATAATTTTGGCCCCAAAAATTTTATGGTAGACCCCACCACCACCTTTATATCCTTATCTCATCATTACCTTCTCCTTTTTCCTTTCTATCTTATCACCTTCCATATACAAAATTACATGCCATCAAAGAAAAAAACAAGGCCATGTGAAGAAAATCAAAGCAAAGGAGATTTTGTCAAACAAAAATCCTTGTGGGACCCGCCACCCATAAATTCCCATTTTCCCCTTTTTTGTTTCGTCAGCCCACCCATTTTCTTCCCATCACCATTTTACACACACACACACATAAATCAACTTCTACTCTGTCGACTGATCTCACTTCCTTCTGACAAACAATATATATATATATATATATATATATAACAAAACTAACTAAACCCATAATATCCACCAGTGGGACCCACAAATCACAATAGCATCTTTTTTTTCAATTTCGTCCAGAAACTTCCCTTCCTTCAGATGCAAATTATATACATATATATATAAAGATGTAATAAAACCAAATCTCTTTTTCAAGTGGGACCTGTAATATCATTTTCATTTTCCTTTTCCCTTCCTTCATCGGTAACCGACTGCTACCTTCCTTCTTTCTTCATATATATATATATATATATATATATATATATATATATATATGATAAAACTAAATCAAAATTCAAAACCTACTAACTTTAATAAATAATTAATTAATTTAAACAGTCCAAAAATCATAAAATAATTAAATGAAAATCTTAAAAATTCGGGTCATCACAGGTTCCTTTAGTGTGTATTTATATATATACGGACTATTTGTTATTGTTGAGTTGACTAGGATGTATACGTATATCGGATCTCTGCTTGGATTGTAATAGAGTAGAACTTGTTGGTGGGTCTGACCCACCATTATTTTTTAGGTGTTTATACGGTGTAGACATGTTTCGTGCTGAGCAGAGACCAGTTGATAAGCGCCGAATATTGCATATTCAAGCGCCCTTAATTGCATTATTTAAGTCCATTGTTTACTTATTTTATGTAGATTATCCCCATTTGTGTGTTTGTATATATTTTTAGGTCCTTTTGCCAAAAAGGAGTACAAATAAGACTTTGTGGATTTTAGACCATCAAAAGGCACAAGGCTGAATTTCTGGCAGCAGTGGAGTCAGGACTTTGCTTGCCATTTTGACCTTGTAAACTCGAGAACTGGACTTCCATTATAAAATGGCATATTTAGAGCTCTGAATTATCTTTCTAAATCTTCAAACGGTTTATCATTCGGAGCTTGGAGCAGAGAGTTATGGCCTTGTTACCAGAGGTGCGCAGAACTGCCTGGCAGCAATGAAATTCTGCCTTGATCTTCATTTTCGACCAACCATCCTTGAGAATTGGATCTCTACCAAAAGATGAAGTATTTAAAACTCTGAATTAGCTCTCCAAATCTTTAAACAGTTCATTATTCAGAGTTCGGAGGGCAAAGTTATGGCCATTTTATCAAAGTAGGTCTGGGCAGAGCAAGTGAAGCATGGAGCTTTTTACACTAAATTCGAGTGCTCGAGGCCTTGCTTCGAGTGCTCGAATTTTGGGCAGAATGCCCTTCGGAAATGGCTCATTTCAGCCCACTTGCACCTTGGTTTCTTCATTTTGTTTTCCTCTTTAATAAAGTGGTTGGAGATGTTGGTTGGTAGCCTCTTGGAGTGGATAAGATATCTAATAAAGGGAAACAAGGCCACACAAAATCATTAAGCTTCATTCTACAAGATTAGAGGAGAGAGAAGAGAGCAAGGAGGGTGTATTCTTGAAGCCAAAGGAAGGGAGCTCAAAAATGGCTTATTCTTCCAAGCTTCCTTCTTCCATTTTTGTATCAATGGAGAGCTAAACCTCCATCTAGGGAGGTGATGAAGCTCTCTCTTGTAAGCATGCTTTAATTTCATCTAATTTGGGGAATGATTCATGTACATGGTAGTTTCATGATTTAGAGCACTTACACTTGTTGTAATGGATTTCAATGCCTATAAATGATCATGTTGAGTTCATTATCTTGTCTTAAATTTTATCCTCTCATGATTATATAACTTGCATCTTCATAGTGAGAATGGAAATGAAATTGTGAAATGGGTTTAAAGGCATGTTGTATGAGAAATTTGTTAATCCATAGCTTAAGACTTCCTTTTGATGGACTAATCTTGTATCTTGACTTCATGTGCTATTACCATAGTGATTGAGGGGTTTGATGGTCCCTAGCTTAGTGAGCATGTTATGGCTACACCCTAATCTAGGTAGTTCTAGCATGTGGCTCTTTGAGGGATTATACTTAAATCTTGATCCTATGGTTTTCTTGAGGATAATGTAGCAATCTAGTATTGCTACATATCATTGCCATGTAGTGAAATTGTTTCCCAAGTTAATAGAAATTTCGTATGTTTATAGGATTGGTGGTGAATTCACTTCCCTAGACCTCATTTTCTAGACTTCTTCCTCTTAAATTCCTTGCATTTATTTCTTTAAGCACATTTCAATTCTAGTGACTAAGTGACAAACCAACAAACTCTATATACCCCCTCATCATTCTAAAAGTAATTTAGACTCTTAGGTTGCCATAGACTAGCGCAGCCCCAGTGATTCGACTTACCTGACCAATAGCCCTATTTTACAATGATTCGTGCTATTGCGAAGGTTAATGTATAATTAACCAACCGATCACCAGTCTATTTCATTCTTCTGTTTCTACATAGGAGATTCTTTTTATGTTTTGTTATTCAGATGCAGATAGTTATTACTGTTACTTATTCAGTTTTGATTTTTCTAGGGGTCCACACAATATGGATTCCTGAGTTGTATTAGTAGAGGATTAATTGTATTAGAATGATTTTATTATTAATAAAAATTTATTCTGAGGTTTAGTTATTGGATTATTGTTTTAGTTTTCTTTCAACAAATTATTTATTCCTATTTATTCTTTTGTACTATGTGTTCATTTATTGCCGATTTATTTTTGATATCCTCGGATATTCGAACGTGGGCCTACCAACCCGTATTGTGACGGCCCTGGTTTTTCAAACTAGTGTATCCTGTGATGAACCAAAGTTTGACCCAATAACGGATCCGAAATGCGAAAGTGAAAACATAAACAAGGTCTCTAGGGATATACAACATCCCTAAGACGCCAAAGTGACCTTCCATGACGCCACGGAACTCCACGAGAACCGATGCTGAATAAAAGAATAGAAAAGACCAAAAGAAGCCCCAAGGGCAAAATGATAATTTCTAGCAAGATTTGGGTGCTACCGAGCACACCATTGGATAGACAATGAAAAATTAATAAATTTCAAAAAAAAAAAAAAAAAAATCATCTCATTCAGAGTCCGGATGAGAGAGAATGGATCCGGAGAAGAAACGGCGTCGCGGCAGCCCAAGGCACCAGGCCAGCAAGCCCATGCGCACCCATGCGGGCAGCCCGGCCCTGCTGTGCACCGCTCGGGCGAGCCCTTGCATGCCCGCGTGCGCTGTGCACGCTGTAAGGCAATGCTAACAGCAACTAAATTTTCTGATTTTTTCAGAACTAAGAGCAATTTTGGACCCTTAAACGAATTTTTTTGCAAAAACACAAAGAAGAAACCCCCTTTAAAATTAAGTTTTCTACTCGACCATGACAAAGAAAATTTTAAAATGTACTGTGAAATTTCCAGAATGCCCCTAGATCTGTTAATGTCAATAACGATGAAAATGCAACTTTGCACCAAGTGCTCATTTGACCCTAAATGGATTTCTGGGCTAAAATGATTGTGTACGCAAACATATCTAGTGATTTTAAGTGCATGGGAATGGTCCATGGGCCCCATAAATGCCCAATGCAAAATTCGACTTATCAAGATTCAATTTTGCCTTAAATGGACTTTTAAAAGAAATTTTGAAACTTAAAATCATAAAAGTGTTTCAAATTACCGTTTGGCCCTTGGCCAAACTTCATGCATGATTGAAGAGACCCTATGGAAGTGTTAAAACCCACTTCCCACCACCCATGCAAATGTAATGGAGCTAAAGCATTATATTTTTCTATTTTTCAATAAAATCACTTGGAAATAAAAGTACTTAGAATACAAAATAAAAGTCATTGGCTCATGGCCTCATTACATACATGTTAAATACATCCCAAATGGCGCACTTAAGTGCTCATTATATATTTAGAACCAAATATACAAGTTTTAACATTTTAAATCAAAATAGCCTTTCATGCTAACATTTGCATGAAATAAAATACTTTAAGTCTATAAGACATCCAAAGCATAATGTGAATCCCGAATCTTGATTCATGTACCTAAAAAATGTCCCCACTACGTGGGTAAGTAACATAAAGTTACTCGTAGGAGATGAGCATGCATAGACCTAACGTTTTACTGTTCATTAAATTCATATAAATTAATATATAAGGTCTATATCACCTAGCGTCTATGTCCAAGGTGAGAATCAAGGAGCATCCTAAACTACCTTAAAACATTTCTAGCATAAACCACATCATTCATACAATTTAAACAATATAGAAACATGTGGTACTATGCAACAAGATATTCAATATACAAGTATGCATACACAAGTATACAATTAATATTGAATTACATGTAAGACAAGTATACAAGCCACAAGTATACTAGATTATCTACCTTACTAAATCATCAATATACAAGTGTACACGCCAAGTACGCTAGGCAATATTGAAATGGAAATGCAACATATATACAAGTATACACTTACAAGTATATTAAGCATTTTTGATATACAAGGCATACAAGTACACAAATCCAAGTATACTAAACAAGAAATGAAGTATCATGCATCTAAGCACAAGTTAAAAGTAATCCATGATTACAACTAGGAATTGAATGCGAAATCAACCAATGGCGGAAAGACAAAGGACATAAGATCTCAATGATCAAGCAAGTGATTCCGGGTTATTAACCCGCAAGGTATTACCTGGTGCACACTAAACCCGGAATAAAGCTGTTATATTGGTGTTTTTGAGTTACTAGCCCTCAGGGTACCACCCAGTGCACACTATAAGATATAGATGAAACTTTCATCCCCGTACTAGAGCCATGCCCTAGCCGTAACAATTTTCAATGTCCATACAAGCTTTCCAAAAAAAAAAAAACATCAAGTTGTGCAACAAGTACATCACATATACACAATGCATAAAATCAATTACCATGCACAACCAAGTCATAAAATACACACAGGATATGCTCTAGGCATTCAAGTTACAATGGCATATTAAATGTCATATAAGTATAATGTAAATATCAACAAGTTAATTCATAACTTCAACTCATGGAATATTATCATACAATCATATAACAAGTTCCAAATTACAAATTAAGCAAGTATACAACATCAATGCCTAATTACCTCAATGGAAGCATTAAAGAGAATTAATTAACTTAAATAATTAATTTCTTAAGATTACAAAGTAACTCTAAAAATTCTACATATCAAATATGTCAAAGGTTATATCAAGACCTATTTTAATTTCATGATACAAGTTAATTCTACACTAGGCATCACTAGGTGAATTAAATTTCATGCAAGATAATAATTAAATAAAGTATTCAAAACTCATTCAATTATTCTCAATTTAAACTATGTTACTGACCATATCAAGGCCTAATTTAAAACCACATTATAAGTTAATTATACACTAGTTACAACTTGGTAAATTAAACTCAATGCCAAGAAAATAAATAAATAAAGTTCTCAAAACTTATCCAAATATTCTCAATTTAATATATATGTTAGAACATGCCAAGCTTGTCGTCAAAAATTCATTCAAGTAAATAGAACACTTAAAATAAAATTAATTAATTTAATTTTCTCTAGATTTTAAAATAACTTCAAATGTCCTCAAATTAACATAGGTTAAAGAACATATCAAGACCTATTTTAATATCACATTACAAGTTGATTCCGAGCTAGTTACAACCATATGAATTAAATTTTCATTCAAAAAAATAATTAAATAAAAGTTTCAATACTTATTCAAATACTCCCAATTTAATATATGCGAATGAACATATTAAGACCTAATTTAATAGCATGTTACAATTTAATTCCAAACTATATAAAACCATGTGAATTAAATCTTATACAAGAAAATAATTAAATTAAATTCTATAATTAATACAAAGGCATGCTTACAAGTTGTATATGCTTAGAAAACAATCAATACAACATATATATAAATCTAAAACATCCCCTACCACACTTTGAGATAAAATCTTAAATCCCCACCGAAATGAAACCGCTCCGAATCCTACGATACTTCTGGATTTTGTCGGGGACAACGAGTGAAACAACTTCCACCCTTGAGGTACCACCAAAATCCAAACATGCCCTCAAAATCCAAACTCAAAAATGGTCGAAACCGGCTTCTAATAAGGGGGAAAGGACCGCCTCGCCAAGGCCTACGATAAACGCTAAGGTACTACGGCAAAATTCAAGAGGGAAGAAGGTGGAAAAGAAGAAAGGCTGGTTTGGAACGTGACAGAAGAAGAGGAAAAAATATGATTAATTTTCTTGACCCCTTATTTAATGAAATCTCAAAAAGTGTCCCGAACGGGTCCCGCCGGGTTGAAAAAGTGAAATTTGTGCACATGCGCTCAAACGGTAAAACACGGTGAACGAAAAAGAACCAAAAATATATATATAAAAAAAAATGAACAACGGAAAAAACGGCATCTAAAATTGAGTCCCGTGCATAGAAATATGCCCTGAATAAGTTCGCCGGCAACCCAGCCAGAAACTCGAAAACAGCCTAAGAAATATCAATATTTCTAAAGAATTCTTTCATCCACGCCCCTGCGGGAGAAAGAAACAACTGGCAAGCTTTTCTCCAAAAAATAAAGTTACGCATTTTAAGGAAATGATAAGCGCCGAATATTACATATTCAAGTGCCCTTACTTGTATTAGTTAAGTCCATTAGTGGAGTTTAATGTACAGTTTAACTTTATTTTTGTATTTTTTGTCTTCTTTCAGGTCAGTTTCCCCGAATATGGTTATAGAAGCAGTTTTGATAATCTCTTGTTGAAGGAAGTGTGATGTTGCTGGGAGCCATCTTTTGGACCGAGCCTTTTCAGTCGTTGTTTGTGTAGAGTTCGAGGCATAATGATCATAATGGAAATCGCAGCAATGGACCGGCTCAGAGTGGCACGAGAAGTTTTGCTGAAGTGTTGCAGTTGCAAGTCTCTGCGGGCGCCCGCATTTATGCCAGTAGCTTCCCTTAAGCCATGAAAGCCCGCGGGCGCTCGCTAGTGACCCGTGGGCGCCCACGTGATGAGCACTAAAAAGTGTGTATTTAAACCCCTTAAGCTTAGGTATTCTAGTACCTTTATCTATCTTACTTTACCGTTTTAGATTAATTTCGTATAAGAGCTTAATTGAAGCAATTCTGGGATTAAACAAAGAAAGGAGCAAAGTGGAGAAAGAAGGAAGCAAATGAAGCCAAAGGTGGCAAGCAGCAAAGTTCGATCGATCCAAGTTCAAGGTTCAATTGATCGAACAATAATCGATCTCAGCACTTCAAGATAGATCCAAGCCCTGACCCAAAAGCATAAAGTTCCAAAAGTTTGATCAATCCAACACCATCCTTCGATCGATCGAACACTTTTGTCCTTATTCAAATGATTGATCCTATCCACAACTGTACCACCCACTAACCACTTTTGTCCTTTTCCTATAAATATCTCCCATAAATATCTCAGATTTGTCTTTTTCCAAAAAGCTCAGCTAGTTGGATCGATCTAGCCTAAGTTCGATCGATCTTACTTATTTTCGATCGATCCAAGTTCAAGGTTCGATCGATCGAACTTCCTCTAGTGCGAAAAAGTTAAAATTCCATCTCATTGAAAGTTTTCCTTTATCCAATCATTAGGGAATATTGTGTGCACGACCCTAGCTCATTTTGGGTGTCATTTTAACCTACCTATATAAGGATAAGGATTGCTTTTACAAAAAAAAAAAGCTAACATTTTATTTTCATATCATCTCTTGGAAAGGAAGTTTAGAGGAGGATGAGGCTAGAGACACCATTGGAGTTCTACATCAACAAGGAGTAGATTTCAACCATGGAATTAGCCCTTGAGGGCTGGAGCATCATCATGAGTGGCTAGACATCCTCTTGGGGCTAGGGTTAGCCCCAAGCATGCTTTCTATATCTTAATCTTGTATATTATTGAAGGATTAGTGTTATAATTGATGTTTTGACACTTTGATATATACAGATCTTGTTTATGCAATGATTTATGTGGTTTAATGCTTCTAATTGGTCATTTCATTCTATCCATATGTCTATGTATGCTAGAATAGATGTTCATGTGCTTGTCTCTAGATTTTGTGTTATTGATGCATCTCTATGTGTATTGATGCTATCGATTTGGAGATTGTCAAAACATAATGCTTAAAGGAATGATTTTGTGATTCTCTTGATGGTTCATGCTTATCTTTTGATGGATTGTGCCTCTCCCCTAGTTTATTTTCAGGCTAGTATTGTAGATGTAGTGTAGTGTTAAATGGGAGGACAATCTATGCTTGTTGTTTGATGATCCAAGCTTTTGAATGCAATTAGCATATGTCTCTAACCTTGTGTTGTATTTGGATTGTGAACTTAATGAAAGGATTAATGACTTGTTTTGATTTATTGTACCTTTCATATGTTGTTTAGACAATATATGCTTCATTGCTTAGATATATTGTGCCTTTCACATGATGTTTAGACACTACATATTTAACTAGTCATCCTTGCTTATTGAATCAACCAAACACACACACAAACACCAATATTGCAACACACCATTTGCCCTCATTAATCACTTGTCAATGTTATAGAAATGCATTGCTTGGTGGTGATCTCTGAACCCCAAGATCTCTCTCTCTTACTTACCCTTAATTGCATTCTTTTGCTATCACTTAGTTTAATTTAGTTGCTCTTTAATTAACCAACCAACCAATTGTTTGATCACTCGACCTACTAGCCCTAATTGTGATTCCACGACATTGCTCGATCCCCACAATCCTTTGAGACAATCCCTACTCACTCTTGCTACTTTAGTTGTAATGTTGGTAGTGGTTTTTATAAATTTAAACTTAACCCAAAAGGTTTTTCTAGAACCGCACATTCACTACATCCATTTGGCGTGAAGGAACGGCCACCTCGTCACCGCAGATCTACAGTTGACATCTTACCTTCTCCGGATTTCAGGCTGATTTTGGTCTCCTATGCAATTTCTGTGGTTCTAATTCATCTAGGGTGGTTGGAGCTCGAGATGGGGTGGATAGAGAGTAGATTTTGGGTGGATAAGAAGGGGGAAAGCATTACTTATCATGCATCTAAAAATTTTAGCTAAGTTTTAGAGAGAGAAAGTAGTGTTTTTGGAGGGTTTGGAGTACTAGCTTGCTTGAGCACGAAAATAGAGGGTGGATTTGCTTCTTCTCCTTCATTCCTTGTTCCTATGGGTAACTAAACCTTCATCTAGGGAGGTGATGAAGCCCTCCCTTGTAAGCATGTTCTTGATTAATTTCTATTTTGGGGATAATGATGTATAGTTTTTGTCTTTCCATAATCTAGAGCATATTACTTGTTGTAATGGATTCTAATGTATATTAATGATTATTTTAAGTTAATTATCTTGTCTTAGATGATTTCTTATCTTAATCATAATGCTTGCAGTTTCATGGTGACAATGGAAATAAGATTGTGGAATGGTTTTAATGGCATGTTGATAGAGAGCCTTGATAGTCCATTGTTTAAGTAATCCCTTTGATGGTTTATGCTTGATTCCTAACTTCATGTGCTTTACCATTTGATTAAAGGCTAGATGATCTTTTGCTTAAGAGAGTATGCTTGATACTACACCTTAGTTTAGGTAGTTCAATTATATGAACTTTTGATGGATCATTCTTGTTTTTGATTTAATGAACTTCTTGACAATTATATGGTAACCATAGGTTGCTATATAATTCTTGACCATTATATATATTATTTATCCCCAATTTAGTATTTTTCTAGCATGTGTAAAGGGTTGGAGTGGATTAATTTCCCTAGTCCTCTATTTCTGAATTTCTTTTCTTTAAAGTTCTTGCAAGTCATTGTTTTATGCGTTTTAAATTCCTAAGTTTAGTGACAAACCAACAAACCTCTATTTACACCCTTCATCAAATTAAAAGGGAATTTAAAGACCTTAGTTACCATTAACTGGCAGTCCCAGTGGTTCGACTTAGCCGACCAATAGCCCTATTTTACAATGATTTGTGCTATTGCAAAGGTTGATGTATAATTATCTCTAATCAACCTCCTACATTCCCAATTGATGAGATTTTGGCTGCAAACAAGCAAATGATGAAGTCTCTAAACAAGCAAATGATGGAATCCAATAAGCAACTATTGACATCATTGCAGCCCACTCTCCAAATGGTTCATTCCCACACTCAGTCTATTGCTAAACTTGAGAATCAAGTGGGGCAAGTAGCCACTTCAATGAACCAACTCCTTCAAAGAGATAAAGGGAAACTTCCCGCTCAACCATTTGAGAATCCTAGAGAGATTCATGTGATTGACGAAACTCCTCCTCCGAGTAGGCCAACTTATGAATAAGTTCAAGCAATCACCACCCTTAGGAGTGGTCGAGTTGTGGACAACAAGGTTGATGGAAGTAACAATAACAAAGTTCTTCCTCCTAAAAATCCAAATCTTCTCTTTTCAAATCCAAAATTCACTCCTGAAAATCCAAAGACTAATGCTGAAAATTCCAAACTTGTCAACCCAAATGTGAAGACGTCTTATGAGCCTAAGGCTCTGTTTCCTTAACGTCTCCAAGAGTCAACACATTTTGGGAACAAGAATTGCAAAATTCAAGACATGTGGGAAGTTTTCAAGCAAGTAAAGATCAACTTGCCTCTCTTGGATGCTATAAAGTAAATCCCTCCCTATGCAAAATTTCTCAAGGATTTGTGCACTCAAAAGCGCACTTCTAAAAATCATTTGCCAAAGAAGGTGAGATTAACTGAAAATGTGAGTGCAATCATTCAACACAGTGCTCTTCCAAAATATAAGGATCTGGGCGCCCCAACTATCTCGTGTGTCATTGGCTACAATAAGATAGAAAAGGCCCTCCTTGACTTAGGAGCTAGTGTAAATTTGATTCCATATTCAGTTTACTTACAACTTGGGTTGGGAGATCTAAAGCCAACCTCCGTGGTCTTGCAGCTTACCGATAGATCGGTCAAGCACCCACGAGGCATTCTTGAGGATGTCATTATCAAAGTGGACAAATTCTACTTCCCGATAGACTTTGTGGTTCTTAACACGAAATCAGTCCATGACCCAAAGAAGCATATTCCCATGATCCTCGGTAAGCCATTTTTAGCTATGGCTAATGCTTCAATTAATTGCCGAACCGGGGTGATGTATATCGCCTTTGGAAATATGCAAGTCGGACTCCACATATTCCATGCGACGCAATATCCTTCTAAAGATGATGATTGTTTCCTTATTGATGTGGTCGATGAAGTGGTTGAAGAATCTCTCCCCTTCATTCTAAGCAAAGATCCTTTGGAAACTTGTATGTCTCATTTTGACCTCTCGAACTTGATATTGACCAAGCCATCCAAGAAGTAAATTCGTTGCTCGACATAGGCGCTATCATGGATTTTCCTCCTTGGAAGATACCAAAAGAACCACTTCCTCAACTCTCTACTACTCCTCCAATCCCTTCCTTGAAATCTCCACCACAACTTGAGTTAAAGCCGCTCCCGGCCCAACTCAAGTATGTGTTTCTTGGTGTCAATCAAACTCTTCCGATCATTATTGCATCGGACCTTTTAAAAGACCAAGAAAATAGCCTTTTAGCGGTGCTTCAAGAGCACAAAGAAGCTATTGGCTGGGCAGTGGCTGATTTGAAAGGAATTGATCCTTCTATTTGTATGCATCGCATTCATTTAGAGGATGATGCTAAACCTTCTAGGGAGGTGCAGTGCCGGTTGAATCCCAACATGAAAGAAGTGGTCATGAAAGAAGTGATCAAATTGCTAGATGCGGGAATCATCTACCCCATCTCTGATAGCAAGTGGGTAAGCCCCACTCAAGTGGTCCCCAAGAAATCCGGCCTCACCGTTATTGAAAACTCAACGGGTGAGCTCGTGCCACAACGAACCACCACCGGGTGGCATGTGTGCATTGACTACCGGAAACTCAACTCTACCACTAGGAAGGATCATTTTCCACTTCCATTCATTGATCAAATCCTAGAGAGGTTAGCCGGCCAAAGCTTCTATTATTTTCTTGATGGTTATTCTGGCTATAACCAAGTGGCAATTGATCCACAAGATCAAGAGAAGACCACATTCATATACCCCTTCGGAACCTTTACTTATAGACGCATGCCTTTTGGGCTATGCAATGCTCTGGCCACGTTCCAAAGATGCATGATGTCCATATTTCTGGATATAGTTGAAAAGTTCTTAGAGGTGTTTATGGACGATTTTTCTGTCTTTGGATCCTCCTTTGACTCGTGTCTCCACAATTTATTCCTTGTGCTTCAAAACTCCAAGAAAACAAATCTCATTCTAAGTTGGGAGAAAAGTCACTTTATGGTCCAAAAAGGCATTGTTTTAGGATATGTCATTTTAAAAAGGGGGATTGAGGTTGACAAAGCCAAAGTTGAGTTAAACTCTAACCTCCCTCCTCCAAACTCGGTCCGTCAAATCCGTTCCTTCCTTGGACAAGTCGGTTTCTATTGTCGCTTCATCAAAGATTTTAGCAAAATCTCTCGGCCCTTGTGTAATCTTCTTGCCAAGGACGTTCCGTTCAATTTTGAAGAAGCTTGTATGGAAGCTTTCGTGAAACTTCGCACTCTTCTCTCCTCCGCCCCAATCATGAAACCACCCAATTGGTCTCTTCCATTTGAGATTATGTGTGATGCATCTGATTATGCATTAGGTGAGGTTCTGGGTCAGCATGTGGATAAACTTCCACATGTCATCTATTATGCTAGCAAAATCCTCTCCGATGCCCAACTCAATTACACCACCACTGAAAAGAATTGCTATCCGTGGTGTATGCCTTGGATAAATTCCGTTCCTATCTTCTTGGATCCAAGGTCATAGTCTTTTCGGATCATGCCGTTCTTAGGCATTTGCTTGCTAAGAAAGAGACCAAACCCCTTCTAATTCGATGGATACTCTTACTTCAAGAGTTTGACATTGAAATCCGGGATAAAAAAAGGACCGACAATGTTGTCGCAGACTATCTCTCTCGCTTACTTATTGAGAAATCCTCTGAATTTGCTGCAGTCCGTGATTTCTTTCCGGATGAGCAACTTTTTCAGATTTCTTATTCCAGTCTCCCTTGGTTTGCGGATATTATCAACTACCTTACGGTAGGCAAAATTCCCTCCAATTGGTCAAAACAAGTGAAAGACCAATTCTTTTCCCAAGTTAAGCATTTCTTTTGGGAAGATAAAGAATTGTTCAAGTATTGCCCGGTTCAAATCATCCGGAGATGCGTTCCCAACAATGAAACCACAAGTGTCCTAAATTTCTACCACACTCTTGCTTGTGGGGGACACTTTAGTGCCAGAAAGACCGCTGACAAAGTCCTTCAAAGCGGATTCTATTGGCCATCCTTGTTTCGGGATGCTTACAATTTCTATAAATCTTGTGAGCATTGCCAAAAGCTTGGATCCATGTCTAGGAGAGATATGATGCCCCTCACTCCCATCCTAATTATTGAAATTTTCGATGTGTGGGGATCGATTTTATGGGACCATTTCCATCTTCTTATGACTATGAGTATATCCTTGTAGCGATGGATTATGTTTCCAAATGGGTTGAGGCCGAGGCTACCAGAACCAATGATCATAAAGTCGTGATCAATTTCATTCAATCCAACATTGTTTAGTCATTTTGGTACGCCTCGAGCAATCATCAGTGACGGTGGATCTCATTTCTGAAATCGTTACCTTAAATTTGTCCTCTCCAAGTACTCCGTCATTCATATGGTTGCCACACTTTACCATCCTCAAACGAGTGGTCAAGTGGAAGTATCTAATAGGGAGATTAAACACATCTTGGAAAAAACGGTGCGACCGGACCGTAAAGATTGGTCATTGAGACTAAACGATGCGCTTTGGGCTTACCGGACAGCTTATAAGACACCAATTGGCATGTCACCATATCGACTTGTCTTTGGCAAAGCTTGTCATCTTCTAGTCGAACTAGAGCACCGTGCTTATTGGGAATAAAAAGGCTCAACTTTGATC
This sequence comes from Cornus florida, assembly GCF_030987335.1. Taxonomy (NCBI): domain Eukaryota; kingdom Viridiplantae; phylum Streptophyta; class Magnoliopsida; order Cornales; family Cornaceae; genus Cornus; species Cornus florida. Next base: position 81,993,087 of record NW_026775580.1, on the reverse strand, counting down.
TCAAACAAGCCGGCTCTACACGCAAATTGCAGCTCAATGAGCTTGAGGAACATTACAATGATACGTATGAAAGTGCCAAAATCTATAAGGCAAAGGCTAAAGCTTTTCATGACAAACACATTGTCAAAAAGTCTTTTGCCCTTGGACAAAAAGTTTGGCTTTTCAATTCTAGATTGAGACTCTTTCCCGGTAAACTCCGTTCATGGTGGGATGGTCCATATGTCATCACCACCGTCTTTCCTCATGGTGCAGTCGAACTCCAAGATCCTACCAATGGATCTCTCTCCAAGGTTAACGGCCAACGGCTTAAGCCTTACGTCGATAGCATAATCCCTATCCAAAAAGTTGAGAAAGTCCTATTAACGGACCCAATTTATGAGGACTAATGCGCCATGCAAAGCCTGGTTCGTCTAGTTATAGACGTTAAATTTAGCGCTCATAGGAAGCAATTCTTCCATTTTTCGAGCTTCCTTTTTCCAAGTGCCTAGTTCCATGAATTTTACGGAAATTCATTAAGTTTAACCAAAAATGTGCATTCTTCCGGACTTGACTCATTGAGCATTCCGGCAGTTACATTTGGTTTCCTTCCTCATTTTCAGTTCTTGGTACCATTTCTGAAAAAGATTTAAGGTCAACTAGGCATTTGTTCCGTCTAATCCAAAGTGTAATTGGCATGCGGATTGTGTGATTTTCCTCTTGGGCCATTAAGTGTTAAATCCTGACTCGTCGTCTCTTTGCGGTAGCTAGGACCCTCCGTGATTCAAAATTCATGTTTAAATTCTGGGCATTGCAACCTGAGCGTGGCTACCAAAGTAGCATATGCAGAAGCACCGCGGGCGCCCGTGAAAGTATCCAGTAGTATTCCAAGTTCCGCGGGGCCCCACCGTTCTTCACGGGCCCCCGCAGCTCCTCTCGCGAGCCCCCGCCAAACTGTCCAGTAGTCTCCGTCGCTCCGCGGGCGCCCGCGGCTCCTCTTCAGCCAATTTTAAATGGGTTTTCAAACCCATTTTGTTTCTTTTAAACCCTCCATTCTCTCCACTCTCGCCCCCAACTTCTCTCCTCCCCTTTCTCTAACCTTCCATCTCTTTCCATACTTTCAATCTCCCCTCTCATTCATCTATTTCACCTTTCATCTTTCTCTCCTCCATCATCATCTTCCATCATCCAAGAGCACTTGGGGATTTGTTCAAGCAAATTGGGTAAGACATACTTCTCTTTTCCTATGAATTTTTAAATCTTTGGAGGATGGGATTGTCTTATGGAGGTTGTACATTTTTTTTTGGGCTTGTGTATGTTGTTGCTAGGTTAAAAATTGTGGGAATTTTTCATCTTTAACATCATTTTGTCTCTCTTCCCAATTCTTATGCACGCCGGGTGTTTGTAAAAAGTCCTGAACCAATTTTCTTCCTTCCAATGGCTCCCAAAGTTGCGTCCAAGAGTGCTTGCTCTTCCTAGGGACCTGCCAATGTGCCTCCAACTCTAGATTGGACTCATTGGCCAATTGTCCTCGAAGCAAATTTCAACGTTGAGAATGATTTTTGAGCAAAATCACGAGACGGCATGGTCAGTCCACGAATTGAGGGCACGTGGCCTCGCATCGCTTTTTAAGCCATGCGCTCATGCCTATTACCTGCGTGTGGTCCGTCTATTCTACGCCAACATGTCCCACTCATGTGCGGAATCGGACATCATCAAAACCACCATTGATAGCGAGGAATTTGAGTTCACTCTTGATGACTTTGCCATGGCAATGGACTATCCATTAGCATCCCTGGGGGATGAGGCAGGACGGCTTACATATGTTGAAGGTCCGGATGGGCTAAAAGTGTCAGACATTGTGGAGGAGATTTGCCACAATCTATACACCAGCAATCGAACCACAAGCACCAATAAATCATTCTTACCGTGCCGATTATGGCTTCTAGACTCGGTCTTGGCCAAGAACAACCTTCCCATACCAGGCCATTCCGAGCGTAAGGGGGTTTTTCTCGAAGCCCTCTATGCCGTTGAGAAGAGGTATTGGTTTTTCGTCCCACAGCTGGTATGGGGTCAAATTCTAAAAATCTACAATGAGCTGATTTTGGTGAGGTCAAGCAGCGCCACAAACTGGGCATTTCCATTCCCATATTTGATCACAAGGTTGCTTAAAAATGCGGAGTTCAGAGCACCCCGTGGTGAGAAGAAAGAGAATGATGTGTTTGATTTCAACCTTGGGGTCTAGAAGTCAAGCACGGTTCAGTGATCGGTTAAGTCGATTACAATTATAAATCAACCTTCGCAATAGCACGAATCATTGTAAAATAAGGCTATTGGTCGGGTAAGTCGAACCACTGGGACTGCGCTAATCTATGGCAACCTAAGTGTCTAGAGTTTTTTAGAATGATAGGGGTGTTCATAGAGGATTTGTTGGTTGTCACTTAAGCTATGAAATTAAGGTGCATAAATTAAAAGTTTGCAAGAGTTTAAGAGAGATGAAATACAAATAAAGAGGACTAGGGAAGTGAATCCGCCTCCATCCCTATACACATGCTAGATTAAAGCTAAATTGGGGGAAAACAATATATATATATATAGTCATGATACATAGCACACTTGGTTGCTATAATATCCTCAAGAAATTCATTAAATCTGAAGCAAGCATAATCCATCAAAGGTTAACATGTTTAGACTACCTAACTAAGGTGTAGCTTAACCACATTTACTTGAATGAAAAACTATCAAGCCCTAGATAAAATGATGAAGCACATGAAGGTAAGAAATAAGCATACATCATCAAAGGTTTCACCTAAGCAATGATCTATCAAAGTCCTCCAACTCCATGCCATTAAAATAATTCCATGATCTCACTACCATTATCACCATGAGAGTGCAAGCAACATGATTAAAAGAATAAACCATCAAAGATAGATAATTGACTCAACATTAATCATTTAAATACATGAAGATCCATTACAAAAGGCAAAATGCTTTAGACCATGAAAAGACCAAAGAATATACATTGTAATCCCCAAAATATAGCCTAAATTAGAACATGCTTACAAGGGAGGGGCCTCATCACCTCCCTAGATGGAGGTTTAGTTACCCATGGAAGCTTTAGAAGAAGGAAGAAGCTTGGTTGCAACCTCCATTTTCGAGCTCCCTTCCTTTGGCTTCAAGAACTCTATCTTCTCCTCCTCTCTCTCTCTCTAAAAATCTTGTAAAGACGAGATATATGTTTGTTCGTGTGGTTCCCCTCCTTTGTATAGACATCTCTCTCCACCAAACAAGGCACAGAAAACCACCAAAAGACATCTCCAACCAACCCATAAAGATGGAAATCAGAGATGAGAAAAACAAGGTGCAAGTGGGCTGAAGTAATGGTTCCCGGAGAGGAATCTGCCCGGAGTTCGAGCGCTTGAACTAAGCACTTCGAGCGCTCGAACTAAGCACTTTGAGCGCTCGAACTAGCACTTCGAGCACTCGAACTAAGGACTTCGAGTGCTCGAAGTTAGTCCAGTGAGCTCCTTCTTCTTGACCTACTTTGCACAACTTTGGTAGAACAGCCATAACTTTCTGCTCCGAACTCTAAATGATGAACCGTTTGAAGATTTTGAAAGTTAAATCGAAGCTCTAAATATGTCATGTTTAAATGGAAGTCCAGTTCTCGAGTTTGATCGGTCAAAAATGCCGAGCAAAGTCAGATTCCGCTGCTGCCAGAACTTAGCCTTGAGCACATTGCTATTCAAAGATTGAATAAAACACCATTTTTACTCCTATTTGGCCAATGAACCTGAAAATAAATAAAAGCGTGCAAATAAAGATAATTTATAAAGAATAATCAAAAAATGGATTTAACTAATGCAGCTAAGGGCGCTTGAATATGCAATATTCGGCGCTTATCACACCCCCAAACTTACATTTTGCTAGTCCCTTAGCAAAACTAAAATGAAAAACTCAATGAAATGACAACAATGGAAATGCTACCATAAAATCAACTATGGCAAAATGAAATATATACATGGTTCGAATATAACTCGAAACAGATATAGGTCTGGAGACGGGGTCATTGAGGAGACTACCATGCATATATGAAGCATTGATACCAAAAGAATTGGTTAAACACATTTCAATAAACACGCATCAACATCCTAGTCTATATAAATAACTCAATTGTCATCTCTTGACTGGAAATCAACTCTAACTTCAGTGAAAGTGGATTGGATTCACAACATGCGGCTTTTACTTTCTTTTTCCAGTTTCAAGACACAAGTCTTCAAATCGTTGAATTCCCTTTTAAATGAAGTCCCTAAGGCATGAATTAAATTACAAACAACTTTGTTGCTTGTTGACAGTTTATTTTAACTCAAAAATGATACATAAAATGGTTGTGCAATGCTGAAATCCTTTAAGCTTTCTAACCAACCCGTATAGCAAGCGTTAGGCCAACAACTCCCAAACCAGATGGCTTTAGGGTGCTGAGTGTAGAGACACTCCTAGGGCTTAATAGCTCGAATTGGCAAGGCTACGAACTCCAACGAACCATGTTTAATAAAAAAAAATTTGAATGACCGTGCAATGTCTAAGTCTTTTAAGCGTTAGACCAACAACTCCCAAACCAGATGGCTTTAGGGTGTTGAGTGTAGAGGCACTCCTAGGGCTTAATAACTCAAGTTGGAAAGGCTACAAACTCAAACTGGTCAAATTTTTTTTTTTTTTTTTTTTTTTTTTTTTTTTTTTTTTTCACACCAAAGGTATCCATCTATTAGGTTCATCAATTCAGATTGACTAGGTCAAGATCACGGTTAATCAAGTTACATGCCTCACGGTTAAGTTTCCAATGTGCATCAGTGCATTGTGAAGCATAAAAGAGTGGAAAATCCAACGAGAATCTAATTGAGACATTTATACAGACTAATTTGAATCCACATGATCATTTTAAAATCATATTTTTTTCTTTATTTTCAAAAATTCACAATTGCTTCTATATCCACAGTATTAAACATATGCTTTATCTCCGCCCAGTTTCAAATTATACTGTCATTGCTTAGCAAAAATATGGAACCAAAATGCAAGTTGCACCCCCAAACTGGAAGGACACATTGTCCTCAATGTGGGAGACAAAGATGGAAAAAAATAAAGGACAAAGGGGATAAAAGGAACAAAAATACCCAGTGGAGCGACGAAGGCAAAGGTTTCCAGCTATATAAAAGCGCAAAATGCGTCCCCCAAACTTGAAATGTGCCACCTGTAATGGGACATGAAGAAAAAGCAGAACAACGACAAAAATAGTAACAACCAGTAAAGTATGGACGGAAAATGTCGAAAAAGAAGATAACAGAAATGCTAAAGGATTTTTATTCATAAAAACATGATTACAAAAGGAACTGAGAGTCAATTATGTTGAACCAGAGCAACTTGTGCATAGCACAATCCTAAAGTTGAAAAGTAAAAGAAAAACAGAAAGGAAACATACACAATTACGAAACAAAATGAAAAAGTCCAACACTGGCAACTATCTAAGGGGCCGGGGGAAAACGGGCGAGGATGGCATTGAGGAGGGATTGAGTCTCACGCCGGTCCTCCTGTGCCATGCGACGGTCTTCCGCCGCAACACGGCGGTCATCGGCAGCAAGACGACGGTCTTCTTCGGCACGAAAGTAGTCCCCCTGGACAGTCCGAGTGTAGTCGGCTAAAGAAATCTCAAAACGATCCAGCCGCTCATGAAGACGGGCAGACTAGCCCGGAAGAAGGCTTGGTTGGGTGGAAGATCAACAGGAGGCTCGTCCCTTTCAGCGTCCTCCGCCATGGGGTCATCCTCAGAAAAAGGAGGAGATGGAGAGTGGGGCAAAGGAGGAGCAGCGAGCCGAGGGTTCCGAGAATGGCTTAGAACATTGGTCCATCGACGGAGAGTAAAAGTTTGAATCTTTTTGCCCCTTGGTTCATGAGGAGGAACCATGAAGCCCTTGTACTTCAAGAGCTTGATAACAAAGAATGGTAATGGCAAAGGCCAATTTTTAAGACGCTGCTGCCGTGCGTTGATACACTCATCCCAAAACCGCATAAATGTGTCCCAAATGAGTTCTGGGACAGAGAACCATTTGCCTTGGTCCATGGCATACAAGGCTAGCAACATCAGGCCTCGGCGCTCGGTGCTGTGCGCCAAAGGGTAAACATTATCCTTGAGAACGGAGTCAAGGAACCAAACTCGCTCCGGAAGGGTGGATTTGAGGGTAAAGCTCCGAGGGCGATGAGGGTCATCCACGTTGCAAATGGCAGCGATAACCTGCTCCACAGTTAAAGTATCCGGCTCCTCATATAAAGGGAGATTCTCATGATTGACAATGTCATCAGGGCACTCCAGAGGACAGCCAGAGACTGCTACCATGTCCGCAAGAGTGAAGGAAAAAGGGATGCCATCAATGGATGTGGTGAGAGTGATCGGCGGCTCTTCCGGGCAATTAAGATTCTGGAAGAAGAGCCGCACCACACGGGGGTAGGTGACCTTGGAAATGGGTTGGCAAATGTGCTGAAGACGCCGGTTAACTAGCTCCATGACAGCCCATGAAGTGGTGGGAAGAGTGTCAAAGACACCCGTGAGCGGGAAGAGAAGCTTATAATTGAGCTCTTTTTCGAGCCAAGGGGCTCGGGGCTGTTCATAAGGAACGACGGGAACATCCTCAGAGGGTCTAGGACGACGGGAAGGGCCGGCACGAGACATGTGGAGAGGCGAACTTGGTTGGGGAATTTCAGCGAGCACCTGGTATGCATAAAGAAAGAAAGGATGTGAGAATGAGAGGAATCTATGAAGAAACCCAAAAAATTTCAGACACAATGCTCTCTATGATAGAGCATAGCAATAAGCACAATTAAACTCCAAAGATTTGATGCCCATACTCCTCAAATGTAATAAAAAAAAACACAAAGATTGAAGAGAAAGAGGGAAGAGACATACCTTGGAAGAAGAGTAGAGAAAGGCACCGGTGGAATGAGGAGGAATAATGGGGGTGATGGTCATATATAAAGGGATGGATGAAGAAGAAGGAGAGGAGTAGGATGTGGGTAGGAGTTAATGGAGGAAGAGAGGAAGGTGGAAAGGTTGAGGTTGTGGGTGATGGAGGGAGTGGGGGGGGTAGGAGAGAAGTAATGGGAGAGAGAAAAGGTGGAAATGGAGGGAGGAGGTCGTGGGTTGAGGAGCTGGAAAGACGCGGGAGAGGGAGAGATCAGATTTAAAAACTGGGGAAGGGGGGTTTGAGCGCTCAAAGTTAGGCCTTCGAGCGCTCAAACTTGAGGCAGTGAGTTTCGAGAGCTCGAAGTGTGCATTTCGAGCACTCGAAGTTGAGGCAGTGAGCTTTGATGGACTTTCGAGCGCTCGAAGTGTGCACTTCGAGCGCTCGAACTTGAGACAGTAGGCTCTTAACTGAAAAATGGAAGTTTTAAGGGCTCGAAGCTTGGACTTTGAGTGCTCGAAATTTGACCAGGGAGCAAAACTTGTGTGAAATGACTGAAATTGCCAATTTGCCAACATCTCTTTAATGCATGAATGGAATTTGGAGAAAATTTTCCAATAATGCATTAAAAAAAAATAGAGGTCATACACATGTGAAGCATTCCAACAATCCAATAAAATTGCCGGATGGAGCTGAAAATTTCCAAGTATGAAAACAAGGGTTGCAGAAAGCTTAAGAGAACTAGTTTGAATTGTTGGACATAATTTAAGATAATTCTAGATAAGGTTAAATTTTGGCTTTCCTTAGCAATTTCCCAGAAAATTTCAAAGCCCAGGCAATGAAAATGTAGAGAAGTCTGGAAATAGAAAGAAGTGCTTCTCTTGCTGTGCTAAATTTAAAGTCGATAGCTAGACGAAGCTAGAATAGGCATCAATCCTCGTAAATTGGGTCTGTCAAGAGGACTTCCTCAATTTTTTGGGTTGGGACTATGCCGTCAATGCAAGGCTTAAGCTGTTGGCCATTAACTTTAAAGAGCGATCCTCTTGCCGGATCTTGGAGTTCGATTGCTCCATGAGGGAAGACAGTAGTGACGATGTATGGATCATCCCATCTTGACCGGAGTTTATCGGGAAAGAGTTTCAAGCGGGAATTGAAAAGCCAAACCTTTTGTCCCGGGGCGAAAGACTTGCTAACAATGTGCTTGTCATGAAAGCTTTAGTCTTTGCCTTATAGATTTTAGCATTTTTGTATGCATCATTTTGGATTTCCTCAAGTTCATTCAGTTGCAAAGCACGATTAAAGCCAGCCTGTTTGAGATCAAAATTTAGCCTTTTTATGGCCCAAAAAGCACGGTGCTCTAATTCTACTGGAAGATGACACGCTTTGCCAAAGATAAGTCGATATGGCGACATGTCAATGGGTGTCTTATAAGCCATCCGGTAAGCCCAAAGTGCATCGTCTAGTCTTAGTGACCAATCCTTGCGGTCCGGTCGAACCGTTTTTTCCAAAATGTGCTTTATCTGCCTGTTAGACACCTCTACTTGACCACTCGTTTGAGGATGGTAAGGTGTAGCAACCTTATGGATGACAGAATACTTAGAAAGGATGGATTTAAGATAACGATTTCTGAAATGTGATCCGCCATCGCTGATGATTGCTCGGGGCGTACCGAAATGACTAAAGATGTTAGATTGAATGAACTCGATCACAACTTTATGATCACTGGTTCTGGTGGCCGCGGCTTCCACCCATTTGGAAACATAATCCACCACTACAAGGATGTACTCGTAGCCATAAGAAGATGGAAATGGTCCCATGAAGTCGATTCCCCACAGATCAAAATTTTTAATTATTAATATGGAATTGAGGGGCATCATGTCTCTTTGGGACATGGATCCGAGCCTTTGGCATCTTTCACATGATTTACAGAAATTGTATGCATCTCGGAACAAGGAGGGCCAATAGAATCCGCTTTGAAGAACTTTGTGAGCGGTCTTTTTGGCACTGAAATGGCCTCCACAAGCAAGAGTATGAGAGAAATTGAGAATGCTTGTAGTCTCAACTTTGGGAATACATCGCCGGATGATTTGGTCCGGGCAGTATTTGAATAGCTCCGGATCTTCCCAAAAGAAATGCTTGACTTGGGAAAAGAACTGGTCCTTCTCTTGTTTGGACCAATGAGTTGGAATTTTACCTACCGCAAGGTAGTTAACAATATCCGCAAACCATGGAAGATTTACATGGAAAATCTGGAAGAGTTGCTCATCCGGAAAAGAATCACAGACAACAGCGAAATCGGACGATTTTTTAATGAATAAGCGAGAGAGATGATCGGTGACAACATTGTCTGCCCCTTTTTTATCCCGAATTTCAATGTCGAACTCTTGAAGTAAGAGTATCCATCGAATCAAGCGGGGTTTGGTCTCTTTTTTTTGATAGCAAATGCCAAAGGGCGGCATGATCCGAGAAAACTATGACCTTGGAACCTAGAAGATAGGAGCGGAATTTGTCCAAGGCATAAACTACAGCTAGCAATTCTTTTTCAGTAGTTGTGTAATTTAATTGAGCATCAGAAAGAGTTTGACTAGCGTAATAAATGACGTATGGGAGCTTGTCCATACGTTGGCCCAAAACCGCGCCTAATGCATAGTCGGATGCATCACACATGATCTCAAAAGGAAGAGACCAATTAGGCGGTTTCATTATTGGGGCAGATGAGAGGAGAGTGCGAAGTTTAATGAAAGCTTCCATACAAGCTTCATCAAAATTGAATGGAACATCCTTGGCTAAGAGGTTGCACAAGGGCCGTGAGACTTTGCTAAAGTCTTTGATGAAGCGGCAATAAAAACCAGCATGGCCAAGAAAAGAACGGATTTAACAGACGGAATTCGGAGGAGGAAGGTTAGAAATTAACTCAACTTTTGCCTTGTCTACCTCGATTCCCCGTTTAGAAATGACACGACCTAGACTAATGCCTTCTTGGACCATGAAATGGCTCTTCTCCCAGCTTAGAATTAGATTTGTCTCCTTACATCTTTGGAGTACAAGAGATAAGTTGTTGAGACAAGAATCAAAGGAGGAGCCAAAGACAGAAAAATCGTCTATGAAAACTTCCAAGAATTTTTCAACCATATCGGAAAATATGGACATCATACATCTTTGAAACGTTGCAGGAGCATTGCATAGCCCAAAAGGCATGCGTCGATATGCAAAAGTTCCAAAGGGACATGTGAATGTTGTTTTCTCTTGATCTTGAGGGGCGATTGCCACTTGGTTATAGCCGGAATAACCGTCGAGAAAACAATAGTAACTTTGGCCGGCTAGCCTTTCTAGGATTTGATCAATAAATGGTAATGGAAATGATCTTTCCTAGTTGACGAGTTGAGCTTTCGGTAATCAATACACACACGCCACCCGGTGGTGGTTCGTTGTGGCATGAGCTCACCCGCTGAATTTTTAACAATGGTGAGATCGGATTTCTTGGGAACAACTTGTGTGGGGCTTACCCACTTGCTATCAGAGATAGGGTAGATGATTCCCGCATCTAACAATTTTATTACTTCCTTCATTACCACTTCCTTCATGTTAGGATTTAACCGGCGCTGAACCTCTCTAGTAGGCTTTGCATCATCCTCCATATGAATGCGGTGTATACAGATGGAGGGGTCAATTCCCTTCAAGTCAACCACTGCCCAACCAATAGCTTCTTTGTGCTCTTATAGCACCACTAAAAGGTTGGTTTCTTGGTCCTTTAGAAGATTCGATGCAATGATGACCGGGAGGGTTTGATTTGAACCAAGGAATACATACTTGAGATAGGCCGGGAGCGGTTTAAGCTCAAGTAGCTGTGGAGATTTCAGAGACGGAACCGGAGGAGTAGTGGAAAGCTGAGGAAGCGGCTCTCTTGGAATTTTCCAAGGGGGAAAATCCATGATAGCGTCGACATCAAGCAGAGAATTAACTTCTTGGATGGATTGGTCAATATCAAAGTTTAAGAAGTCGAAATGAGACATGCAAGTCTCAAGGGGGTCCTTGCTCAGAATGAAGGGGAGAGATTCTTCAACCACTTCATCAATGACATCAACAAGAAAACAATCATCCTCATTGGAAGGATGTTGAGTTGCATGAAAGATATGGAGTTTGACTTGCATGTTTCCAAAAGCAATGTCCATCACCCCGGTTCGGCAATTAATTGATGCATTAGCCGTAGCTAAGAATGGCCTACTAAGGATCACTGGAATATGCTTTTTTGGATCGTGGACCGGTTCCGTGTCAAGAACCACAAAGTCAACCGGGAAGTAGAATTTGTCCACTTGGATGATAACATCCTCAAGAATGCCTCGTGGATGCTTGACCGATCTATCGGCAAGTTGCAAAACCACGGAAGTCAGCTTTAAATCTCCCAGGCCAAGCTATAAGTAAACTGAGTATGGAATTAAATTCACACTAGCTCCTAAGTCTAGGAGGGTCCTCTCGATTTTGTTGTCACCAATGACACAAAAGATTGTGGGGGCACCCGGATCCTTATACTTTGGAGGAGTGCTGTGCTGAATGATAGCACTAACATTTTCAGTTAACCTCACTTTCTTTGGCAAATGACTTTTAGAAGTGCGTTTTTGAGTACACAAGTCTTTGAGAAATTTCGCATAGGGAGGAATCTGCTTGATAGCATCCAAGAGGGGCAAGTTGATCTTCACTTGCTTGAAAACTTCCCACATGTCTTGAATTTTACAATTCTTGTTCCCAATGTATGTTGACTCTTGAAGACGTTGCGGAAACGGAGCTTTTGGCTCATAAGTAGTTTCCACATTTGGGTTAACATGTGTGGGATTTCCGTGAATGGTATTTGGACAAGAAGAGCTTGAAATTTGATTGGAAGAGCTTGAATTTGGATTTCTCAAAGGAGGTTCTTTTCCATTTTTGTCTCCATCAGCCTTGTTGTCAACCACTCTACCACTCCTAAGGGTGGTAATCGCTTGAACATGCTTATGACTCGGCCCACTAGATGGAAGGGTTTCATCAATCGCATGCATCCCTCTAGGATTTTCAAATGGTTGAGCAGGAAGCTTACCCTTGTCCTTTTGAAGCAATTGGTTCACAGAGTTAGCTATTTGGCCCACTTGATTTTCGAGCTTAGCTATGGATTGAGTATGAGAGTGAACCATTTGAAGAGTAGGTTGCAAAGATGTTAAGAGTTGCTTGTTGGAGTCCATGATTTGCTTCTTTAATGACTCCATCATTTACTTGTTTGCAGCCACAATTTTATCAGTTGGGTAGACCGGAGGTTGATTAAAGACATTTGGATTATACGGAGGACGGTAGCTTGAGGAGGCTGGAAATTGCCTATTTTGAAATTGAGGAGGGGGCTGATTTTGATGCCCTTGATTTTGGAATTGGGAATTTTGTGGGGCTTGTTGTCGCCACGAAAAATTAGGGTGATCTCGCCATCCCGGATTGTAGGTATTGGAATAGGGATTATTCCCGGATCTTGAGAACATGGCATGAGCTTGTTCTTCATTTGGATTGGAATATTGCTCCGGTGTGGGACAATCTTCCGTGAGATGGAATGGACTAGTACATGATGAGCATACCGAACTTGCCGAATTTTGAGATAATGAAGGAGAGAGATGTGGTGCCATCAATTGATAGAATTTATGAGCTATGGCATCCACTTGGGATGATTCCTCCCTTATTGATTTTAGTTAACACGGGTTGGTGTTCTTTACATTGGTTGAGGTCGGAGCCCTACGAGAATTATATTGAAGTGAATTTTTGCTTAAATTCTCTAGTAGGGTCCAAGCCTCATCTGCATTCTTGGACATGAACATCCCGCCACAAGAAGAGTCAACCATGAATCTATGGGGTTCGGTTAAGCCAGCATAAAAAGCTTGCACTAATTGCCATTTTGGAATCAAATGATGCGGACATTTTCTAAGAAGGTCTTGTAACCTTTCCCAAGTCTCGTAGAGTTGTTCTCCATTCGTTTGAGAAAAGCTAAGAATGGAATGCCTCATTTGGTTGGTTTTACTCACCGGATAATACTTCTTAAGGAATTCTTGCTGTAATTGAGCCCAAGAAGTGATAGAATTTGGAGTGAGTGAGTTTAACCAATACTTTGCCCTATCTTTTAAAGAAAATGGGAAAAGATGCAGATGGAGTGCATTCTCAGGAAAACCTCTCAACCGGATGGTCGAACAGATTTCAAGGAATTCATCAAGATGCTTATACGGATCTTCATTATCAAAGCCATGGAAAGATGGAAGCATTTGAATGGTACTTGATTTGATCTCATATTGAGCCGCATCAATGTTTGGCATCACTATGCATGAAGGTGAAGCATATGTAGTAGGGATGAAATGGTCCCTGAGAGTCATTGGCTCTTCATTTGGAATTTCGGCCCTAATTCCCTCATTTCTGGCGTCTCCTACATTTTCAGCCATTGTGTTAAATTCAGTTTCAAGCTTTCTTACGCTAGAAGATTCCCTAAGGTTTCGTCTAATCTAAGCGTTCTTTCAAGTGAATTTATGTCAACTGGCGAGTCAAGAGTTGGTAGGGAGAGCGATCTACGGCCAAACATCAACAATATATAATGTTATCAATGCTACTATTCATCATTCCCAACTCCACATACGATGTTCCCATTCTCCTCAATTATCAAGACAAAATTTAAATGGCCACGACAAGGACCGATGCTTGTACACGAAATTTAAACAAGATAAGAGCCTCAACCAGGGCTTTAAAACTAAATTATTACTAGGGCTAACACATGCACAATATATTACAAATTCGAAACTAGAAGGTCAAGAAACTTACTTGGAGTCCCCTAGACTTACAAATTTGCTAGCGTCCCCTTAGTGAGCCCCGAGTTCCTAGAATCTCACACACTTACAACAACAGAGTTGTCAAAACCACACAAGGAAATATTCACAAAACACAATATTAACAATCAAACTAAAATTATCTCTAGAACTTCAGTTGCTAAACCATTTGCAATCCCCGGCAAAGGCACCAAAAATTGATCGGTTGAGTCGATTACAATTATAAATCAACCTTCGCAATAGCACGAATCATTGTAAAATAGGGCTATTGGTCGGGTAAGTCGAACCACTGGGACTGCGCTAATCTATGGCAACCTAAGTGTCTAGAGTCTTTTTAGAATGATAGGGGTGTTCATAGAGGATTTGTTGGTTGTCACTTAAGCTATGAAATTAAGGTGCATAAATTAAAAGTTTGCAAGAGTTTAAGAGAGATGAAATACAAGTAAAGAGGACTAGGGAAGTGAATCCGCCTCTATCCCTATACACATGCTAGATTAGAGCTAAATTGGGGGAAAACAATATATATATATATATAGTCATGATACATAGCACACTTGGTTGCTATAATATCCTCAAGAAATTCATTAAATCTGAAGCAAGCATAATCCATCAAAGGTTAACATGTTTAGATTACCTAACTAAGGTGTAGCTTAACCACATTTACTTGAATGAAAAACTATCAAGCCCTAGATAAAATGATGAAGCACATGAAGGTAAGAAATAAGCATACATCATCAAAGGTTTCACCTAAGCAAGATCTATCAAAGTCCTCCAACTCCATGCCATTAAAACAATTCCATGATCTCACTATCATTGTCACCATGAGAGTGCAAGCAACATGATTAAAAGAATAAACCATCAAAGATAGATAATTGACTCAACATTAATCATTTAAATATATGAAGATCCATTACAAAAGGCAAAATGCTCTAGACCATGAAAAGACCAAAGAATATACATTGTAATCCCCAAAATATAGCCTAAATTAGAACATGCTTACAAGGGAGGGGCCTCATCACCTCCCTAGATGGAGGTTTAGTTACCCATGGAAGCTTTAGAAGAAGGAAGAAGCTTGGTTGCAACCTCCATTTTCGAGCTCCCTTCCTTTGGCTTCAAGAACTCTATCTTCTCATCCTCCTCTCTCTCTCCAAAAATCTTGCAAAGATGAGATATATGTTTGTTTGTGTGGTTCCCCTCCTTTGTATAGACATCTCTCTCCACCAAACAAGGCACAGAAAACCACTAAAAGACATCTCCAACCAACCCATAAAGATGGAAATCAGAGATGAGAGAAACAAGGTGCAAGTGGGCTGAAGTGATGGTTCCCAGAGAGGAATCTGCCCGGAGTTCGAGCGCTCGAACTAGCACTTCGAGCGCTCGAACTAAGGACTTCGAGTGCTCGAAGTTAGTCCAGTGAGCTCATTCCTCTTGACCTGCTTTGCACAACTTTGGTAGAACAGCCATAACTTTCTGCTTCGAACTCCAAATGACAAACCGTTTGAAGATTTTGAAAGTTAAATCGAAGCTCTAAATATGTTATGCTTAAATGGAAGTCCAGTTCTCGAGTTTGATTGGTCAAAAATGGTGAGCAAAGTCAGATTCTGCTGCTGCCAGAACTTAGCCTTGAGCACATTGTTATTCAAAGATTGAATAAAACACCATTTTTGCTCCTTTTTGGCCAATGAACCTGAAAATAAATAAAAGCGTGCAAATAAAGATAATTTATAAAGAATAATCAAAAAATGGATTTAACTAATGTAACTAAGGGCGCTTGAATATGCAATATTCGGCGCTTATCATTCAGCTTAAGACATCCCGTCAGGCTCGCATAAGGGGTGAGTTGGATTGGGGTGCTCCGGCTCCCCCTGTGGCTCCTGGCCCTTCTGCTCATGATGCCCCCGCTACTCCAGCTGCCCCTGTTACTCCGCCTCTGGATGTCATGACCCAAGCTGATTATCTTGCCCTCAATGCTCGTCTTGATACGTTTCATATGCGCCTAGACAACATAGAGGGCACCGTTAAAGTGACTCACGACGGTTAGTAGGTTCTACAGGCCATGCTTCAGACTTTGCTTGACCGTGCACCCGGCGCACCTGGCGCGTCTTCCTCCACTCTAATGATAGAGTGATTTTTATGCTTCCAGTTTTTATTTCCCTTTTCAGTAGTATTTTTTAGACTTATTTTAGGCCACGTTTGGCATTTTTTTTTTTTTTTTCCGTTTTATTTTGAACTTTTAACTGCATCACTTTTGCCATTTTGCATGGATTACAGTTTTTAGTTAAATAAATTGCAGTTATTTTCATTGATTTTGGATTCATATGATACTTGCCATGTATAGATATCTTTTGACAGGTTTTTGAAACCAAGTTTAGGGGCATGCTCATGGAATTTACGAGGTGGCCTATTTTTGCACCGCCACTTAATTCCTCTTCAAGTTGGTACTATTGTTCTTGTTGCACTCTTCATTTTTCATTATTTATCCTTTGTCTTCTCACATTGAGGACAATGTGAAATGCAAGTTTGGGGGTGCATTTTGCATTGTTGTATTTTTTAGATTAAATTTTTGCTTGCATGACTATAGCTGGATGCATGTAAGTTAATAAAACAATTTTTGTTGGAAGCAATGATAGTGTAATCATGGACCCTTTTGGAGATTAAACATGTGTTTAAGACTTTGTGTAAAGAGACAAATGATAATTTTGAAAATAAAGAAAAATTTGAAATGACTATGTTGATTCATTTTGGTTTGTATAAATGCTTCAATTGAATTTTTGTTGGATTTCATACTCTTTTATGCTTCACATTGCACAAATGCATACCGGGAACCTAATTGTGAGGTATGCAACCCAACTGACCTTGACCATGACATAGTGGATTTGAATTGATGGCCTTAATGAATGGTTACCATTGGCATAAGTTAAAAAAAAAAAAAAAAAAAAAAAAAAAAAAAAATATGAGCAATTTTTTTATAATGACCAGTTTAGGTTCGTAACTTTTCCAACTCGAGTCATTAAGCCCTAGGAGTGTCTCTACACTTAACACCCTAAAGCCATCCGATTTGGAAATTGTTGGCCTAACACTTGGTACATGGGTTGGTTAGAAAGCTTAAGGGACTTAGACATTGCACGGTCATTCATAAAAAGATAAATAAGTAGATATGGTTCGTTGGAGTTTGTAGCCTTTCCAACTTGAGTCATTAAGCCCTAGGAGTGTCTCTACACTTAACACCTTAAAGCCATCCGGTTTGGGAGTTATTGGCCTAACACTTGCTACATGGGTTGGTCAGAAAGCTTAAGAGACTTCGGCATTGCACGACCATAGTATGTAAATAAAATAAGCAACAAAGGTAGTATTGTGAATAAAGTCATGCCTTAGGGATCCCATTTAAAAGGAAATTCAATGATTTGAAAACTTGTGTTCCTGAGATTGGGAAAAGAAGGTAAAAGCCGCATATTGGGAATCCGGTTCGCTTTCACTGAAGTTAGAGTTCAATTCTATTTTTAGAAATGACAATTGAAGTGTTTATATAGACTATGATGATTGATGCATAATAGTTAAAATGTGTTTTACCAAGTTGTATATCAAGGCCTCATATATGCAAGGTAGTCTAGCTGCCTAATGAGTCTTTCTCCAATTTTCTGTTGTTCCAAGTTATATTTGAGCTTTGTAGATATTTTTGCACTTCACGATTGATGCATGTTGTCAGGATTCCATATGTTGTCATTTTTATTTAGGTTCTATATTTTGGTTTTGCTATGGGACTAGCAAAATGTAAGTTTAGGGGTGTGATAAGCGCCGAATATTACATATTCAAGCGCCCTTACTTACATTAGTTAAGTCCATTAGTGGAGTTTAATGTACAGTTTAACTTTATTTTTGTAATTTTTGTCTTCTTTCAGGTCAGTTTCCTCGAATATGGTTATAGAAGTGGTTTTGACAATCTCTTGTTGAAGGAGGTGCATTGTTGCTGGGAGCCATCTTTTGCACCGAGCCTTTTCAGTCGTTGTTTGTGTGGAGTTCAGGGTATAATGATCATAATGGAAATCGCGGCAATGGATCGGCTCGAAGTGGCACGAGAAGTTTTGCTGAAGTGTTGCAGCTGCAAGTCTTCGCGGGGGCCCGCCAAATCCACAACTCACTGCCTTGTTTCGTGGGGCCCCGCCACAGGTTCGCGGGCCCCCGCCGAGCTCCCCTGGGCACCCACCGTACCACCGCGAGTGCCCGCTGTTTATGCCAGTAGCTTCCCTCGAGCCATAAAAGCCCGCGGGCGCCCACGGATCTATAGATAACATCTTACCTGCTCTGGATTTTAGGCTGATTTTGGTCTCCTATGCAATTTCTGTGATTCTAATTCATCTAGGGTGGTTGGAGCTCAGGATGGGGTGGATAAGAAGGGGAAAAGAATGACTTATCTTGCATCTAAAAATTTTAGCTAAGTTTTAGAGAGAGAAAGTAGTGTTTTTGGAGGGTTTGGAGTGCTAGCTTGCTTGAGCACGAAAATGAAGGGTGGATTTGCTTCTTCTCCTTCATTCCTTGTTCCTATGGGTAACTAAACCTTCATCTAGGGAGGTGATGAAGCCCTCCCTTGTAAGCATGTTCTAGATTAATTTCTATTTTGGGGATAATGATGTATAGTTTTGGTCTTTCCATAATCTAGAGCATATTACTTATTATAATGGATTCTAATGTATATTAATGATTGTTTTAAATAATTATCTTGTCTTAGATGATTTCTTATCTTAATCATAATGCTTGCATTTTCATGGTGACAATGGAAATAAGGTTGTGGAATGGTTTTAATGGCATGTTGATAGAGAGCCTTGATAGTCCATTGCTTAGGCAATCCCTTTAATGGTTTATGCTTGATTCCTAACTTCATGTGCTTTACCATTTGATTAAGGGCTTGATGATCTTTTGCTTAAGAGAGTATACTTGATACTACACCCTAGTTTAGGTAGTTCAATTATATGAACTTTTGATGGATCATTCTTATTTTTGATTTAATGAACTTCTTGACGATTATATGGTAACCACAGGTTGCTATATAATTCTTGACCATTATATATATTGTTTATCCCCAATTTAGTATTTTTCTAGCATGTGTAAAGGGTTGGAGTGGATTCATTTCCCTAGTCCTCTATTTCTGAATTTCTTTTCTTTAAAGTTCTTGCAAGTCATTGTTTTATGCATTTTAAATTCCTAAGTTTAGTGACAAACCAACAAACCTTTATTTACACCCTTCATCAAATTAAAAG
Source organism: Cornus florida (assembly GCF_030987335.1). Lineage (NCBI taxonomy): Eukaryota > Viridiplantae > Streptophyta > Magnoliopsida > Cornales > Cornaceae > Cornus > Cornus florida. Next base: position 81,974,088 of record NW_026775580.1, on the reverse strand, counting down.
GGAATTTAAAGACCTTAGTTACCATAAACTGGCAGTCCCAGTGGTTCGACTTACTCGACCAATAGCCCTATTTTACAATGATTTGTGTTATTATAAAGGTTGATGTATAATTGTCATACCGATCAGGAAATCAACTGGAATGAAAAATCGTGAAGTCAAAACTCAACTCTGAACACGAAAAGTGAGGTTATGCCAACAAAGTGACAAACGGGGAAAAAGACGAAAAGTGCATAGTGTCAGAAAATGAAAAATGTGGAAATGACGCGGTCCTTTAAGGAAGTTGTCAATCCAGAGGAAAGAGTCATGGAAACCATTTCCGAGCACTCAAGACTACACTAAGTGACGAGAACCAAACTCAGAAAAGAAAAGTCAACAAAAAAAAAAAAATTTATCCGTAAAATTCTGAGAAAAAGGAAAGGAAGGTAAATGACCGGGTCTGTAATGTTATGACTTATATATATATATATATGTGTGTGTGTGTGTGTGTGTGTGTGTGTGTGTGTGCATTAAATGGAAAATATATATATATATATATATATATATATATATATATATATATATATATTGGTGGTACCCACAACCCCTTTTTAAGTAGTCATGAGACCACATCTTGGTCTTCATTTTTTTCTTCTTTTCTTCCCCTCCCGCTGGTCTCTCTCTGCCCCCTCATTCTAGACTTTTCTTTTTTTCTTTTGGCTTCCAATCTTCAATTCTTGATTACTCCTTCAATACTTGGTTTTTTTAATTCCGTTTGAGGCAAATTGAAGCTCATGGCGAGATCTAAGAGCTAATTGGAGCAATTTCTTGTTTGGTGCACTTGGGAATTTCGAAATTCTAGGGCTTGGATTAGGCAAAATTGGGGGTTTTGCATCCTAAGAGGTAGGGGTGTTCTAATCCACTCAATCTTTGATTCTTGTGACTTATCTTCTTGTATTTAATGTATAACATGCTAAAATTGGGGTAGTTCTTTAATTAATTGCTATAGTATTGTATATAAATGTTGTGTATCCATGTGAGCTTGCATGCAAAAGTGATTTGTGAGTTTATGGTTGTTAAATTTTAATTGAGAATCATGCTTAAATGGTTGTGTTTTTTTTTTTAATCCCACATGTTTAGTTGCTGAAATTTTGGGTGTTAGTAAGCATGTTATATTCCAGTGGAATTTCCTTGTTAAGCATGCTATATTGTAAGAATGAATTTTATGAGATTACGACAAATTGTGTAGCATGAATTATGGATTTTTTTGAAATTTACTTTGAATAATATGTGTGAAAGTTTTATAGTTAATTTGACAAAATTAAGCATGAAACATTCATGCATCCATTGGGGAAAAGAGAAGGAAAAAGAAAAATTGTTTTAAAATAATCAAAACTTGTTTTTTGGAAAAAGTTTTCTACAAGTATTTGCAAAAACCAGACGCCTAGGAGGCGCCTAGTGGTCCGTGGTGTTAGTGTAATCTAGAGGGGAGTATGGTTGAGCTAACCAAGCTGGATACGACACCTTGGATATGCCTTGTGGTCGTGGATAGTTAGCCGATCCTCTTTTAGTTGAGCTAACCAGGCCGAATTTAACGCCTTGGAGGTGTATTGTAGTCGTGGACGGTTAGCCAACCCTCTCCTCGTGATGCCATAGAGGTGCTATGGGTCAGATTACATTAACCGTTTGGAAGTTGAAATAGAAATATTTCAGAATGGAGAGCGACATTTGTATGACATTACATTTCATTAGCATTTATGATGTATTTGGGATTTGATGACATTTGTTATATATACTTGTCGTTGTGGTTGTTGATATATAGTCCCCATGGTATGATTTCACTTCCTTTTACCTGTTCTTTGTATTGATTCACGGGGTTATAAGAAATGTGTAACGACCCACTCCACCACATGGTATGATATTGTCCACTTTGGGCCTGAGCCCGCATGGTTTTGCTTTTGGGCTTTACCCAAAAAGGCCTCATACCAATTGGAGATGACACACTTACATATAAGCACTTCACCTTTCCTCTACCCAAGTGATGTAGGACTGTGCACTCGTAGCTCGCCAGTATGGTAGCCTGTCAGTGTCTCTCGCACCTGCCCACGACACACCCGCCCACAAGGTCATCACAATCCACCCCCCTTAGAGGCTCGACATCCCTGTCGACACACTTCCAGCTGGGTCAGGCTCTGATACCATTTGTAACAACTCGCTTCACCACATGGTATGATATTGTCCGCTTTGGGCCTGAGCCCGCACGGTTTTTCTCTTGAGCTTTACCCCAAAAGGACTCATACCAATTGGAGATGACACATTTACATATAAGCACTTCATCTTCCCTTTACCCAGGCGATGTGGGACTTGTGCACCCATAGCTTGCCAGTGTGGTAGCCTGACAGTGTCTCTCGCACTTGCCCACGGCACACCCGCCCACAGGGTCATCACAATCCACCCCCTTTGGAGGCCCGACGTCCCCGTCGGCACACTTCCGGCTGGGTCAGGCTCTGATACCATTTGTAACCACCCGCTTCACCACATGGTATAATATTGTCCGTTTTGGGCCTGAGCCCGCACGGTTTTGCTCTTGGGCTTCACCCCAAAAGGCCTCATACCAATTGGAGATGACACACTTACATATAAGCACTTCACCTTTCCTCTACCCAGGCGATGTGGGACTGTGCATCCGTAGCTTGCCAGTTTGGTAGCCTGTCAGTGTCTTTCGCACCCGCCCACGACACACCCGCCCACAAGGTCATCACAATCCACCCCCATTGGAGGCCCGACGTCCCCGTCGCCACACTTCCGGCTGGGTCAAGCTCTGATACCAACTGTGATACCCCCGGATTTCCGAATGCGGGTTGGTCAGGCCCACGCCCGAATACCCGAGGATATCAAAAACAAATCAGCAATAAACAAACACAGAGTACAAAAGAATAAAGAAGAATCAATAAAATGCTGACAAGAAACTAAAATGATAATATAATAATAAACCTCATAATATATTTCCATTAATTAATAAACTCTTCTGATACAACTGATCTTCCAAAATACAACTCGGGAATACATACTGTGTGGACCCCTAGAAAATTCAAACTAAACAAATAACAGCAATAACTATCTAAATCAGGAAACTGAATCATAAAGGAACTCTATGTAGCATCGGAAGAATGAAGTAGACTGATCCCTGCTCAGCACGAACAACCTCTACTCTTGACGAACACCTGAAACAGAGTACTTAGTGAAATGGAAGAACCTGCCAGATAGCGAGGCGAGCTGGGAACATGAGGATACACTTTGGCAGTTCGCGGAGCATATCCAGCAGTTTAAGCAAGAAGACGCGACGAGGGCGTTGCGAGCTTAGGTGGGGGAGAATGTCACTCCCCGCAACCAAAAGGCTACACCACGCAGGCGCCACGCAGATACCCAGTAGACGATGACATGGAGCCTGCATGGACCGGAGCTTTCTAGACTTCTCTACACAAGTATGGAACTTTCCGAAATTCTCTAGATTAGTGTGGAGTTGTCTAGCTTTTTCTAGACTTATCTAGAGTTGTATAGAATTCTCTAGAATTCTCTAGACTTGTCTTGAACATTGTACATAGTTCTAGAATTGTGTAAATATTTCTTTAGAGGATTCTAGACACTCAATCTAGGCCACACATTTGTATACATCTAGAATGTTCTTGTAAGGGCCAAAGGCCTATAAATATGAGGTAGGAGTTCATTTGCTCCTCACTAAGAAACCAAGTTGTAATCTTTTCCTCTCAAGCAATACAAGTTCTATACATTCCCAAACTCTCTTGCTCAGTTACCTAATCTCTTCCTACACACCCAAGTAAGCAAAACACTTGTCTAGCCTTAGTCTTCACTAAGCTAGCATACTCGGGTAGGCTGACTTAGCGCTTCAAGGGGGCTTGAAAGTGTCTAAGGCTGCACGTGAGCTTGGAAAGGTTCAAGTCCGTGACATTATGCTCACCTCTTTATTATTAACATTTTTCAGGACACGGAAGGGAAGTGGCGGACGACGCTCCTCCACAGGGTTTGATGGGTTAGTAGACTATGTTAATATATTTTGTAGCTATAATCTCAATTTATTGTTATTGATATTACTATTTTTTAAAAAACCCTAGGATGATACGTATATTATATAATGACATAGGAGAGGACGGTAGTGTCCTTAGTTGACCTCAAGTTCGAATAAGGACCCGATTAGCTATTCGGACCATCGGGTTTGGGTCGTTACAAATTTGGTATCAGAGCAATGGTTTAAATACCATTAGGACGATGGGTAAAGGCCTACCTAGGGTTATGTGGGAAGTTATTTGCATTATTTATGAGGCTATTTGCTAAAATGTTTTGTTAATTGGAAAGTATGCTTAACTGTTACTTGTTTACATGTTTATGTGCTTACGGTTTTGAAAGACATGCTCCCTTATTATGTGTTTACACGTTTATATGTTTATATGCTAAAGTTTATGTTACATGGCCATGTACAATGAATAGTTAGATGATCTAACCATGTAAATAAAATGTGAAAGAAAAGGAAAGCATATTAATTGTGTATGAGGAGTATGGTGAGGAAAAGTGGTAGGCACAGTGTGTGCAGTTCTAAATTAAATGTTAATGTGACAAGTAATGAACATGGTATATGCAAACATGTTTTGTGTAGCATTGTGGGTTTCATTTATTTGGTATATGTATATGTCCATATTCATATATATTTATGCGGTTGAGCATTGGGGTAGTTGCTAGTACGGTAGAGTACTTGTCACGGCATTAATGGTTATGTGAGTTTTGACCTGAGTAGGCGAGGAGCTCGATTGCTCCAGGGTTGTTTGGGTACCCGTTCTTATCGAACGAATTGCTTGGTTTTTAGCTTGTGGATTGAGGTATTTGGTATATAGTCATTTTGATTTCCTTGTTGCATTTGTGCAATGCTTAGAGTACGACTTCATAATGGGTTTATATTTCATAACACGGTGGCTATGTTGTGTGTGAGTTCCATGCATCGGTGTCTAGGTTCTTGTGACCGTGGGGGTCAGGTGTACGAGTGAAGGTTTTGTGGGAGAAAGGTATTACCTTAGGGGGTTAGTGTTTGTGACTTGGGTCACGGTTTGTGTAACGACCCGAACCCGTGGGACCGGAATGTTATCTGGGTCCTTACCCAAACCTGAGGTCAACTAGGTCATACACTCCACTTCCTATGTTCAAACCCCTCATAAGGCTCACTCCAGGGCTCAAAATACCTTAACTCACAATCTTACGAATGATGGTCAACATTACAGGTCAAAAGGGAATGACCAACTGGTTAAAGGGCCTTTATCGGCCTGCTGACAAGGCAGGATCAGCTGGCTGACCTACAAGGTCGGTCGGCTGAAACAATGAAGAAAATAAATGCTCTCGGGACTTTCACTGTTTCAACCATCGGTCTACTGATGATAAGGGTTCGATCGGCCGAACCTAGGGTTTCGGTCGACTGATGGTGAGGGTCAGCTGGCCGAAACAAGGCCCTGAACCCTGAAACTCACTGGAATGGCCACTGGTTGTGTTTCAAACATATTCAACCTATAATGGACTTGTTTTGTAACCCATTTCCTAATTCGTGGCAACAATATGAGTTAATAAAATTGAAAGGCGACAATAATGAATCAAAATATGACTTTCTTTCCTATTTATCATCAAGTATTTATATGGTCTCAAATTATATCCAATTATCCTCAAAAGTTGTAGTTTAAATTATATGATCATGGCTTGCAAAATAAATACACATCACTATAGTTTTGAGACTCTACAAAAGAATGGGGTAATTACAAAAGGTGACCAAATAAACTCCTAGTCTTCGTTATGCTTGTGGAAGGTCGGCATCCACTACTTCTTTTCCTGGCCCTGAAAAATGTTAAGTAATGGGGTGAGCAATTTGCTCAGTAAATGGTGCCTAAGACATATCTCTTGTGACCCCGTGAATCCAAATAATGAATAGGGATAGAGGATAGGGATCATTCTGAGCCGGGGAAATTACAACATAGATTTCTCAAGTTCAAGACTCACAAATTTCCATGCCATGAATGCAATGCTATGCATGTCACTCTCCATTTTCAATTCACCTCAAAACTTCACTTGTCAAACCGTTAACGTAACCCATCCCTCGGTACCCCTTTGGTGACACGAGAGAAGGATTAACCACTATCCCTGACCCTTGGTAACCCCGCAGCGTCATTTGGGGCCCAGTTAGCTCAACCACTCTAGGGCGATCTCCCTAATTCCTTCTAAGCTACATTAACGCCATGGACCCTCGGTAACCCCTTGGTGTCCGGGTTTTCATAAAATCTATTTCTCAAATATTCTTCCCAAAAACCCCCTTTTTATTCTTTTCAAAACATTTCCCTTCCTTCATGCCCAATGACATGCATGTATGTCTCATGCCTTCAATACTATGGAAATAAGAAATTTTCACATTAATACAATTAGGCATTCATTACCAATATCTAAGGAAAACATACATGTATACAAACATCATCTCTAGCAAATTCACAACATAATAGACATGAAAAATCAACACTTAGGCAAGTTATTCATGTAAATTAACATATATGTAAAATCATGGATTTTATAACCATAATAAAATCATCCTAAGATAGATTAACTTAAATTAAGCATGTTAACATCAATTAACTAGAAATTGACTCACAAAAGAACAAAAAAACATGAATTAGAGACCCCTACCTCAATCTAAGCCAAAAGCCCCAATTTCACCTCAAACCCTAGGATTTAGAGATCCCTCAAATGGTGGTCAAATAGAGATTGGCTCTGATCAACTCGTAAATATCGTCGTGGGCTTTAATTTGCCGCAAACGGCACTTAAAAACACCAAGTATTGTGGGAGAAATCAAACTTTAAAGATTGAAATTAAAAGAAAAGAAAAAAATCTAGAAAGAGAGGGGAGAGAGAGAATCAAGCAGGGAGAGAGAAAAAGGGAAAGGAAATGAGGCTAAAAAGTGCCTCTTGTTTATATTTAAAGCATCCATGTGGGCCCCACCTCTTTTAGATTTATTTTTCCTTTTTCTTTCATCTTTAATTTACACCACACACACACACACACACACACACACACACACACACACATATATATACACACACATGTACATATTAATTTGCAACCACATAAAATACATTTAATAAAATTGATATGATGTAAATGGACCCAAACAAAAACCCCGTAAGCAACAATTCCGGTAGCGGGTCCTACACGGAACTGTTCGGCCCAAAAAACTGAAAAATGTGAAAATGGTCATCCTTACATTTCAAAAAGTCCTAGACTCAATGAAATACTCCAAACAACTCTCAGACACAACTGGCGCACTTCGCAATGCCCGGTATGCAAAACAATAAAAGACGAAAATGCCCTTGCAACGACAAAAATTCCGAAAAATGGAATATGGTGAAAATTGGAAACATTACAGTTTGGTGCAGAGGTTCTTTTTGAACCGGTTTGAGGTGGGTGTGGCAGAGGTTGCTTGAGTCACAGGTGTAGTCTATGGGTTGTAGATGTGTATTTCGAGTATTCTGGTAATGTCTAAGAAAACCTGTTGGTTCTGGTGGTTGTGGGGACTTGTTGGACTCTATAAGTCTAGAGTGATGTAGGCATTAACTGGAGTCATGCCAGTGTTGTGTGATCAACCGTTTGATTTGATTGAGTTCGTGGAATGTAAAAGTCTGTTTTAGAAACTGGTTTGTATTCCTATTTCGGAGAGCTACAAGAGTGTGTTGTAGGTAATTGACTCTCGGTGAGTTGATTGCATGGCTCGGTGGTTGTCTCGATTGTCAAGAGAATCTCAGAGTGGTGTATAGTGGTCAGTTTTAGCCGTGTAGTGCAGGGTTGCATGAAAAGACAGGTAGTATGGGGTCATTAATGTGCTTGATCGTTTGCGGGTGAAGGATAGATGATAAGTATAGTGTACCAAATGGGTTGTGTTTTGGATATTAGAAGTTGTGGGCTGGAGTTATATTTCGGATATGTTTAAAGTATTAGGTGATTGTACTGGGTCTTGAGGATTCAAGTGGTAGATTGTTGATTTGAAATGATGGGGATGAGGTTGATCTTGTAGGTTTAATTAGTAGCCCTATTTGGCTTTTGACGAGGCTAATGGTGTTTTAAGAAACAGGAATACTGAGAAGTAATGATGTTGAACCTAGGGCGTGAAGTTTTATTGTTTAGGTATGTTGATTGCCTTAGAATGAGTGGTTTGAGTAACAGGTTAAACGTTAGTGATTGATTGCATCATTAATGGTTTTAAGGAGACAGTTGGGTGTTGAGTATTCTGAATTTTTGGTGTTTAATTTTTGGTTTGAGGATTTGTCGGCATGGCATTACCATATGGATGTTCTTTTCTAGTGGTAAATAGTGGTCATTATGGGGGAGCATCGAAAGTAATGCTGATTCTTTTGTTATGGTGGTATTATCTTAAGGATATGAAAGGAAGAATCCTTTAGTAGTGGTTTGATGGTCCGGTGGAATGATGGGTTTAAACTATTGTTGGAATGAGTGTCAGTAGAGATGTTGTGGTTTCATGGTGTGGTGTTTAGTACTGATTAGCGAAATGGTTTAAGATATGATCCAAGAGCGGATTAGAGTTTACGGGTTGTTTGTTATGTGTTGTCAGATATGTGATGTGATTGTGCACTAGTTGAGGTAATTGTGGACGGTTTAGTCATTAGAGTCAGTAAGGACAATGCAGCCTGTTAGGCACTTTTTCTTTTAACGAGTCAGTGAGTTATTGTGGCTGAGGTCACGGGTCTTGTGTGCACGGGGATTGAGGCATCATCTAGGGAAGAAAAGATTGAATTAGTGGTAAAGTGTCTTTTATGGTTTGGAGGTTGTCATTTGGGAGTGAATGATTCTAGGTTAAATGGGACGCGGTGTCCAAAGGGCTGTGATTGTTTATAGTGTTAGTGTGCTGTGAGCATTGGTGTTTTTATCTGATTGGTCTTGGTTAGCATGGGTGTTGGGGGGTATCGTTTGCGAGGTTTTGTGTTAATAGGGTGTGACGGTCTATTAGTGGCAAGGTCATCTAGAATTGAGTTTGTAGTTCAGTGTGGGTATTCAGTTGGTTCTTCACCTTGTGTGTAGGGAGTTTATTTCATCTCAGGTAAGATTGGGTGTCCATGGTTGGATGATTGGTGAGTAGCGTGTGATAGGGTGTCTGGTTCATTCAGGTGCGAATTGTTAGTCTCTTGTGAGAGCAGGGTTCATTACCCTTTCTATTTGTTCTGGTCCTGACGAGGATGTCGTTTGTCGGGTGTCTTGTCCTCCATCTGGGAGCTGTGTGTGTCCACGGATATACGGACCTGTATATGGGTTGTTATGCTGTTAAGGTTCATTGGTAAAGGTTTGGTTGAATGGGTCGACTCACTCCCACGGAGGGAGGTGTAATCTTTAGTTTTTGTAGTGCTGTTTTGAGAGTGGTTTTGACGGCACGAGTCGCCGAATAGCAATTGTGTTTCCGGTGTCTGGTACAACCAGTGATGGATAGGGATGTGCCGTAAATTGTAAGTTTAAGGATGGTTAGGTAATGTGATGTGAATCATGTACTTGGGTGTTTCTATAGATGTCTGATTTGACCAATATCTTAAGGACAAGTGTTGGTATTGTTTGGGTGTTATGCAGCTAGAAAGTGATTATGAGGTTCCATTGAAGAATAATAGGAATGATTGACTTAGGTTTTGAGGTTTCAGGCATGAGATGGTCGTACTGAGTATTTTAAAGAGGTAAGAATTGAACCGAGTGATGATATGGAGTTGTTTACCTGGTATGGGTGTTATGAGGAGATTAGAGATCTTTTATGCTGGTTGATGATTGTAACATTTGGTGCCGTATTGTTATCAGCTTGTTAGGGTTGTATGATTAAAGCATGATTAGGATTTTTAGAGTAAGTATGTGACTGTTTAGCCGTTGTGGTTACGTAGAACGATGGATTGATAGCGAGTGAATCTCATGGTTGTCTTATGGACTGTGTGAGAGTATGTTTGAGGTTTGGACCTGAGGACAGGAACGACATCTGTGTTGAGACCGGATAGATAATGAGAATGGCCTGGCTAACCATTTCTCCTGAATCAATCCCTCTTAACACGATGTTGGGTCAAAGGCCAATGATTGTTTCAATTTGTCAGGGATAGTGAGAGCACGATATTGCACGTTGTGTCGGTGTGACAGTGTGGATTCGGATGATTTATTTTGGGTAATGAAGCGTGTTAGGTAGTACCAAGTGTCTGGTATAGGGTTTGTGGTTCGATCATTAATTATTGAAGATTTTGTTTTGAGGATTTGTGACCAGGGTACAAGATTATTTGTTTTATTGTTCTGGTGATTCATGATTATGTAGTCGTTGGGAGATTTATTATTTAGTCAACTTAAGGATGATAAGTTTAGTGATTGCCACTTGGTGCGGTTAGTGGTCGCTTGTACCATAATGCAATGGTATAGCTATGTGTTAGATAGCGAATGTTTGGTCTAATAAGAATGTCTAGATTTGAGTTGAGCTTGGTTGTGAGATGGACAAGGTTCCTTGTCTAGGGTTTTGTGTGTCCTTTAAAGGATGAGTTGAGATCGGATGTTGTCATGTTCAAGGGTCTTGTGACCGTTCTTCTTTCAGGCTTCGAATGTCTTGTGTGGCAATGCAGAGTGGACCGATGTCCATTTTGAGTCTGGTGTAGAATCCAATGGTTTTGTGTTATAATGTTGTGAGTGATGAGTACCCTCATACGGTGGTGAACATTGGGTTTTAGTGGCAGTGGTGTGTGATTGCCTATTAGCGTCTGGTGTCAAAGGCAATAAGGTTGTTGAAATCTTAGTTCTGCAGTTTGATGAGGTGTTTCTCGGAAAGGTGTGTGGCTGTGGGCCTCCTTCTTTAAGGAAGGTAGATTTCGGGAATGAAATCTTTTAAAATTGGGGAGAATGTAATGTTATGACTTATATATATATATATATATATATATATATATATATATATGTACATATGTATGTATGTATTAAATGGGAAAAAAAAAATATTTGGTGGGACCCCCCCCACGACCCCTTTTTAAGTGGTCATGAGACCATATCTTGATTTCCATTTTTTTCTTCTGTTTTTTCCCCTCCCGCTGGTCTCTCTCTGCCCCCTCATTCTAGACTTTTCTTTTTTTCTTTTGGCTTCCAATCTTCAATTCTTGATTACTCCTTCAATACTTGGTATTTTTTAGTGCCGTTTGCAGCAAATTGAAGCTCACGGCAAGATCTACAAGCTGATTGAAGCAATTTCTTGTTTGGTGCACTTGGGAATTTTGAAATTCTAGGGCTTGGATTGGGCAAAATTGGGGTTTTGCATCCTAAGAGGTAGGGGTGTTCTAATCCACTCAATCTTTGATTCTTGTGACTTATCTTCTTGTATTTGATGTATAACATGCTAAAATTGGGGTAGTTCTTTAATTAATTGTTATAGTGTTGCATATAAATGTCATGTATCCATGTGAGCTTGCATGTAAAAGTGATTTGTGAGTTTATAGTTGTTAAATTTTAATTGAGAATCATGCTTAAATGGTTGTGTTTTTTTTTAATCCCACATGTTTAGTTGTTGAAATTTTGGGTGTTAGTAAGCATGTTATATTCTAGTGGAATTTCCTTGTTAAGTATGTTATATTGTAAGAATGAATTTTATGAGAATACTGCAAATTGTGAAGCATGAATTATGGATTTTTTTTTAAATTTACTTTGAATAATATGTGTGAAAGTTTTATGGTTGATTTGACGAAATTAAGCATAAAGCATTCATGCATCCATTGGGGAATAGAGAAGGAAAAAAAAAATGTTTTAAAACAATCAAAACTTGTTGGAAAAAGTTTTCTAAAAGTGTTTGCGTAAACCGGACGCCTAGGAGGCCCCTAGTGGTCCATGGTGTTAGTGTAATCTAGAGGGAAGTATGGTTGAGCTAACCAAGCCGGATACGACGCCTTGGATATGCCTTGTGGTCGTGGATGGTTAGCCGATCCTCCTTTAGTTGAGCTAACCAGGCCGGATGCGACACCCTGGACGTGCTTTGTGGTCGTGGATGGTTAGCCAACCCTCTCCTCGTGACGCTATAGAGGTGTTATGGGTCGGATTACATTAACGGTTTGGAAGTTGAAACGAAAATGTTTCGGAATGGGGAGCGACATTTGCATGACATTGCATTTCATTAGCATTTATGGTGTATTTGGGATTTGATGACATTGGTTATATATACTTGTCGTTGTGGTTATTGATATGTAGTCCCTATGGTATGATTCCGTTTCCTTTTACCTGTTCTTTGTGTGGATTCACGGGGTTATAAGAAGTGTGTCTTAGACACTTCCTACTGAGCTTATGTTCATCCCTTTATTATTAACATTTTTCAGGACACGGAAGGGAAGTGGCGGACGACACTCCTCCACAAGGTTTAATGGGTTAGTAGACTGTTTTGACATATTTTGTAGCTCTAATCTCAATTTATTATTGTTGCTATTATTGTTTTTTTTTCAAACCCTAGGATGACACGTATATTATATAATGACGTAGGAAAGGACAGTAGTGTCCTTAGTTGACCTCGGGTTCAGATAAGGACCTGGTTAGCGATTCAGACCCTTGGGTTTGGGTTGTTACAGGGTCATTACACACTTTCAAAAATCCGGGGGTATCACAGGGTCTTCATAGACTGGTGCCTTTCAATAAGGCCCTTATTGGGAAATGGTTGTTGAGGTTTGGTGTGGAAAGACACTGGCTTTGGAGAAGGGTTATGGCGAGCCGGTTTGTGAAGTTGAGAGGTGGCTGGAGCTCTCTGGAAGTGAGGGGGTCTCAGGGGGTAGGGGTTTGGAATTTTATTCGAAAGAGGTGGGATCTCTTTTCCAAACATGTTCGGTTTCGACTCAGGGATAGGAGGAAGATTAGTTTTTGGGAGGATGTTTGGTGCGGGGATGATCCTCTTGCTCTTGCTTTTCCTCAGCTTTTCAAAATTGCTTCGGATAGGCAGGCCTTGGTGGTCAACTGTTATCATCTTGATAGTGAAAGACTAGTTTGGGATGTTCGAGTTAGGCGATTGTTTCAGGACTGGGAGATTGAGGAAGCCATTCGTTTCTTGGAGTTACTATATCGCCAGAGGATTGTGGTTGAGGAGTTTGATATTTAGACTTGGGTTGTCAACTCTTAGGGGCGTTTTGAGGTGAGATCTTTCTTTAGGTGTCTCTCAGATGATCCTAGAGTTTGCTTTCGTTGGAAGTCTGTTTGGCGCTCTAAGGCTCCTCTCAATGTGGTTTTCTTTGCGTAAACCTCTGTTCTAGGAAGGATCTTAACTCAAGATAACTTGAAAAGGAAAAACCTGGTGGTGGTCAATCGTTGTTATATGTGTCATCGAGATGAGGAAATAATGGATCACCTTCTCATTCATTGTATCATGGCTCGAGATTACTAGGACTTGATGATTGGCTTGTTTGGGATTCTCTGGGTTATGCCGGGAACCGTTAGAGGGTTTATTAAGGCTTAGAGAGATTGCCCTATGGGGGCCATATTCAGGATGCTTGGAGGGCTACGCCTTTCTGTGTGTGGTGATGTTTATAACTTAAGAGAAATATGAGATACTTTGAAGGGAAGGAGATGTCGATTTCTATGCTTAAGTTCTCTATTCTTTCTACTCTTTTCTGTTGGGTTTCAGGGAGAGATCATAGATCTTTAAAGGAGATTGTCGATTTTCTGACTTCTCTGAAAGCTTAGTGGCCCTTTGTTGGCTTTTGTATTTCTTTTGAGTTCCACTCCCCTTCTGAGAGCTTTTATAAAATTTTACTTATTAAAAAAAATTAAAAATAAAAAATAAAAATAATATTCTCCCTAAGAGAGTCAACTCCAGCACCATAATATATTACCATCTCCTAAAAAAAAAAATATTCAAGTTATCCCTGCCGGCAAAGCTCAACAAACGACAAAGCTCAACAAAGTCAAAAACTAAATTAATTCAACCATTGGCTCAGCTCAAATAACTTACGCCCTTGAATTTAATTTCGTCAAATGACGATTATCAATTGCTCCAGGAAGCTTCCCTGCAATTGAGGCAATGGAAGAAAGTTCTTATTACTCGACCAAAAAAAAAATAAGGAATTCGTAAAAACATATTCTCCTCCCATAGCTGTACAGCCTGTACGTATATATTTATATTTATTTAGATAGTATCATTACAGGACTAAATTAATTAAGGGTTAAGTGTAGAAAACCCCCCTCATATATAGACTTTGTGCAGAACAAGTCCTTACTTTTTGAAAAAGTGCATGCAAGTCCTCAAAATTCAAAAAAGGTGCATAACAGGTCCCTCTGACAAAAGTAAAACTTAAAACCCCATTTTACCCTTTTCTTTCCCATTTTGCCCCTCACAATTTGTGCATAAAAGACCCTCAGCATTTGTGCATAAAAGGCCCCCATCATACTGTGTTCAGCAGCCAAAATAAATGTATCATCAACATCAAAATAAATGTTTGATATAGAAAAAATATTAACAGAAAAAAAAAGAACATTAACAAAAATAAATAAATTAAATTTCACGTTATCATTACTAGTAAAATATACCATTTTCTTGTTTTTTTTTTTTCTTTTTCTTTTGTTTTTTTATCAATAGGCAACTTTTATCTATTAATGAAAAAAAAAAAAAAAAAAAAAAAAAGACTATGGGTACGTTTGGTTATGGAATTAAATTACAATTCTAGTTCAATTTATTAATTTTTAATTATATTATAATTCTAATTCTGTTTGATTCAACTTTAGAATTTGTATGGAGTAATATTTATTTATTTTTTTAACAAAAATATAATATTTATATTATACTTATTAAATTATTATATATTATAACAAAACAATATTAGCACCAATTTTAATTAAAATGGCAAACATGCATATACTCGAATTCTTGTTCCCAATTTTTATTGAACAAATTAAAAAGTCACATTAAACTCGTCAACTTATAATTTTTTTTTTTTTTTTTCCTAAATAACTTATAAAAATTTATAAGTATTTGTAGGGGTTATTTATCGTAATGCAATAAAAAACTACAGATATCAAATTACAAATATGAGAGGCTCAGGGAAGAAATTTGGTTGAAGAGAAGAAAGTAGACATGGATCAAATACGTGTTCAGTGAATGTGAATTTCTGAGTAAGCATCCCTTGAATGCTTAATCTAATGCTACTTTTATAGCCGCACAACGGTGGTAAATACCCAAATAACCCAATGGCATGCCATTTTAATACGTAACCTTTCTTTTATTTTTGTCCTTTAGTGCCTTGTCAGTTTATTTGAAAAGTCAAAATGGCATGTACGCTACATATTGCCCTCCCCTCTCATCCTAAAAGCCCGACCTTCTCTCTCCCTCTACCCAATATCAGAACCCAACGTCGCCATCGCCGGAAATTAAGTTGTCGCCGACGTCGCTGCATATTGCCCTCCTCCATAATGTTGCCGCCGCAACGGCAGATCCTTGCCTATGCTGCAGATCGATTCGCCGATGAGGACAATCTGCCTAACCAAATCCAATCATCCGACCTTGCCGTCACGAATTGTCGGCGCAATTGATCCCTTACTCCGCAAACACATAGCAGATTGATGCCAGAATCGATGGATGCCGCAATCGCCTGAATTCATGGAGACCCATAGTCGCCGATGAGATAAGTGCGGCGACGGTGACTGCATATTGTCGCCGTCGTCGCTGCATATTGCCCTCCGGCCACCATAACATCGTTGCCGCAAATGGCCGCCACCATGGCAGATTGGTGCAACTCGATTTGCCGATGAGGACAATCTGCCAAACCAAAGGGCATGTTTGGTTTTAGATTTAATTATATTTAGATTTAGGTTATCCCAATTTTATACAATTTGAGGTTTATATTATCATTCTGCCAAACAAACCCCATTTTATACAAATTTGGACAAAAGGGTCATTTTACATGACCTGTATTTATAATCATTAATTTATTCAACTGAAGGGAGGGTATTATCGTCATTTTACACCACCAAGGACCCAATCGCAACAAATTGATAGTATAGGAGGTTTTTTTATTACACAGGGACTGATATGCACTATATCGATAGTAGATGAGGGTTTTTTGTACTTAACCCATTAATTAAACTGAACCTTTTGAGAAAATAAAAATTAATTAAACCGTGGGTCCATCTCAAGTGTCTTATACCTTGAATTTATTCGTGTCATTGACGTTGATAAATTGCTCTAGGAAGCATCGCTGTAATTGATGTAATAGAAGTCCTTGTCTAACCAATTAAGAGATTCTTTCATTTAGAAATAAGTCCATCCATTTTCATTTAAAGATACATTAATCTATCCATCAGTTGAATGAGTATAAATTTATATTTGAGTTAATTACATTGAAATCCTGAGAATTGGTCAAATTTCATACCAAAAAATAAAAAAATTGAAAATAACTTCCATTCACACCTCAAATCACTTTTTCATCTGTAACACAATTAAAAAGATGTGATTGAATATTTTTACTTTTATTTCTTTTATATTTTAATTCAAAATATAAAAAACCCGAAATTATGGAAATGTCCTAATTTATTATACAAAACACAATCTTGATGGTGGTGTGGCCCAAGAAGAAGAAAACACTTGTCCCAAATTTATAAAATATTAAAAAAAGATTAAAAAGGAATCAAACCCAGTAAAAACGGGTTGATCCATTGCTGTATCTAGAGTTCTTGTTTTCTTACAACTGTTGCGGAAGGTGCTTCTCAACCTTCTCTTCCCTTTGTATGCCATTATGCCTTTTAACACATCGGCACTCCTTCATCTCCCACCATCTCTGTATTTCTCTCCCCTCCTTAATATTTGACCTCTCCAAAAAGTGATTTTGAGTGTGCTCCTATATTATAATAATATATTAGATTACATTTTATATAATAGAATAGTAAAAATATTATTTTATAAATTTTAATCAACACGTATATTAGAAAGAAAATGTTAAGGCGTTGTTGAATATATACCCTAAATATCAAAGGAGATCAAGATAATAAATACTAATCGAATTATATATATATATATATATGCAGTTTGCCCGTACTTGAGGGGAGGTCACTGTTATTTACAATTTTATATAAAAGGATATGATAAATAAACCATTGGACACTTCTGACCCCTTCAAATGCTGCTGTCATTCACGACGACTTTAAAAAAATATGTTGTTTTGAGCACTCAATTAATCCAACAGTCTCAAAATTAGTGCTTAAAGTATCTGCATCAGTCACCAGCAACTAAATAAACTGCTTTGGAAGAAAGATATTGGAAATGAACCCCATTCCCAATCTCAGCTTTATGTTATTTATTTTATTCTTCTTATTGCAGTTCCAGTTAGCTAGAGGTGAAGTTTCCAACTGCTGGAACTGATACTGATCACACTAATGGGATAAAAAATTTGAACCCTATGCTTCGTAGATGTTTTATTTGTTGAAATACGTTTAATCTTTTATCAACATTATTTTTTTTTATTTTCAAATTATTACTTCGTATTTCAACTTATGATGAAAATCGCGATCTCTGCAGCAAGAGGCAACTGATTATACAAATGAAACATTGTTTATAAGATTTTTGATTTTTGATTTATTATTATTACCACCTTACGTTATTCTTAGCTGGGGATCTAGTATTGTACTTTATTACGATATTATATGATTAATGTTTCTGTTATTTATTTATTTTTATGTCTTTTGCGTGCTTGTAATATACCAAGTAACTAAATTTGTGATTCAGTTGTCCAAAATTATTTTTGAATGCTATTCAATTTTATTTTATTTTTCCTTTTTTCAATTGTTAGAACTTTTGTTTTTAACATATCAAAATGACTGGAATATTAAAGAGCCTCTAAATAAAATTAGTAGTCAATTTTTTTTTTTTTTTTTTCGGTTGAAAATATACATATATATATTAAAGTGGAAAGAAAAAATGGTTAAAAAAGCCAATTGTTTATTTAGTGGTGAATTAATCTTGATTTTATTCTAACTTTATTTGAAAATCTTTTTTTTTTTTGAATGGTAAAGCAAATGTATTAAAATATAAAAGTATTTACAGAGTGGCCCATAAGGGCAACAACAACAACAGCAGCAAGCAAGCCCAACAGCCCGACACTTAAGGCCCAACAAAACTAATTGACGAACCCCTTTCCAAGTGTTTAGAAAATGGACTTTTTAATGCGAGAGGTCGCTTCACAAGTTCAAAATATGAATGTGATTTTGGAAGCCTTTCTAGTCAAATTTACATTTATAAAAATTACTACTACAACTAATGATGTATAGTGAGTAGGGATCGTCCCAAGGGATTATACGTATTGGAATTTAACTTCAACTCTATTGTACCAAATGATTGTAAAGAGAGATATTGGTTGATTACACTAAAGTGCAATGAAATTAAAATGCAAGTAAAGTAAACTAGTGAGAGATAGGGTTTTTAAGAGATATGAAGAGAGGTCTTAGAGTGTTGGAATTACCACTAAACTCATGTAATTAACTACTTGCTTTTCGTTAATGGGGAATACATTGTTGTGAGCAAAATGCGACTACCAATTGCAATATTAAGCATGGACCATCAAATTCATGCATGAATTGTCTACCTAACCAACAAATAAACTAAGTGTAGAACAACCCATCAAATCTAAGCATGACCCATCAAACTAGTCACAATTGTAGCACACATCTATCTAGAGAATCATGAAATTTGCAATAATAAGCCATGGAACATCAAATCAAGTATAGATTGTCTACCTACCTACAAATATGAATTAAATTGTAAAATAACCCATCAAGTATAAGAATAATCCATCAAATTAATTGACAAACCCATCCAATGAAAACCCATGTTTAGTCATCACCAAATCCTTAATTAATCACACATAGACATGCAACCAATATAGAGAATCTTGTGTAGAGATTAATTCTCAAATAATCACACATAAGACAACATATAATCAAATAGAAAATCAATAGAAAGAATTAATCCATATGAATCATGTAAGAAATAATTCCTAATTTAATCATACATAGACATGTAAATAAACTAGAGAATTAATAGGAAGAATTAAATCATAGAAATCATAGAACTATATCAAGATTCATTAAATTCACAAGGCTAGAACACTACTCACAACAATATATATAAATCCCCAACAATAGAAATACAAGAGTTTAGATAATCACAAGACTTAGGGCCCATCCAAGGCCTAAGTGTAGATCTAGCCAATCATGGAAGAGGTGGATGTGGTCATGAAACCCTCAAGGGCAAGCTCCAAACATGGCTCCATCTTCTTCTTCCTCTTCTTCTTCTTTAAAGCTCTAGACACAGAGAGAGAGTGGATCTAGAGACGTGTTCTTGAGATGAGCCTCCACTTCCTTCTTTTCTTTTAACCTTAATCTCTAACTTTTCTAGAGAAAGAAATAAAAATTACAATGTAAAAGTAAAATAATAAAAAGTTCTTTTACAAAATGGGTCACTTCCCTTTATATAGAATGTCATTTTCTTAACCATTAAGTCAGAAATATAACCCCAAAAATATCTAATCCCGTACTATGTGGTAGGTGGGAGTTCGGGCACGCGTGGGAATAAGACAGCTCTCTGCCAACACATTTTCGATTGATCTCAGAAAAATTTGATCGATCAGAGTTCGATCGTTCTCACTTTTTTCGATTGTTCTCACGATCGTTCTCACTTGGCAGCTTTTCAACATCAGCCTCTTTTTGCTCCAGATCAGTCTCCTTTTGCTCCAAATCATTACTAAGACTTAGTTTGACTCTAAAAAAGCCTTAAGAAACCATTTTTAGCCCGTTTTAACATTATTGACCTGAAATAGACAAAAACACAAATTAGAACTAAAACGGATAAATAAAGATAGATGAATGGACTAAAATAACCTCGCTTAGGGACTTTAAATGCACATTTTTCGGCGCTCATCACTAACCATCTAGTTACAGCAGCTATCTTTCTCGACAAGAATAGACCCATGAATAGCCATAGATAACAAATATGGATTCGTTAGCTGTGGATGTTCATTGCAATTTCGGCGACATCCTATAGTGGCGCTCGAGAAACTTCCATCCCTCGCCACGGTAATTAGTCTGGAGGCATTGGTGGTGGACGATTAGCTATTGGAGAGAGGACCCATTCAGTAGCTAGGGCATGAAAGGAAAGATTTTTCGAAGCATTAAGTGATTCGGAAATGGAGGATGCAATCTGCCTTATAACCTTCGATTGCGTTGATGGCGAGCTTCTATAAAGCCTATTATTTCGCTCCTGCCATACATGGTATACTAATACAGCCAATGCAAGCTTGCGCACCCCATCAACAATGGTGTCTTGATTCCAGTGGTAACATGCCCAATTGACAAATTGACTGCAACTATTACTCTGAGTGTAGAAACAACATTTGTCCTATATGAATCTCCATAATGGTGAGACAAATTCACATTTAAAGAACAGATGGGAGTGCGATTCAGGGAAAGCTGAGCAAAGGCTGCACATAGTACCTAATCCACTAGTACTCATACACTTGTTATCAAGGGTTGGAAGCTTTGTCTGCACTGCTCCAAAGTATCATCCTTTGCCGAGGGATGACAATTGAAGACCAAACTAGTTTGAACCGTGGTATAGGGGCTGGGGGTGGTGATAAGGCAATAATTGTATGCTTGAGTGAACAGATACCAGATGGTCCAGCTTTCCATAAGATTAGGTCTTTGGATTGTGAAGGAGGGGGAAGGCCAATAAGTTCAGGTATGGCCGATGTGAGCTGGGTGGGAAAAATACAAGTATTTGAATCAGTGAATTGGCTGACCTTTGTGCTGTAGTTATATCCCATTGCTTGGATTTGATTTTCCGAGAACCTCTGTGTGAGCGGCCCATCATTGAGCCAATAATTAGTCCAGAAGTGGGTGCTATAACCATTCTTCACTTGATGAATTAGAAGCTTCCTGGCAAGAGGCCTCAGCTGCAAAATCTTCCTGCAGTTCCACGAACATGATTGTGGAACCTTCATTGTCCAGAAGAAACCATCCTTAAACAAGTAAGTTCTGCTCCAATAGACCCAAATTCTTTGATTTTCCTCTGTATGTAACTCCCAAATACGCCTTAAGATAGCAGCCCTATTAGCCAAACCAAGGTTGGGAAGACCCAAGCCTCCATCCGCCTTAGGCCTGCATACTCTAGCCCAGGCAACCCTAGAGTCTGTCTTTTTGAGGTCCACCCCAGTCCATAAAACCTTCTTAGGAGAGCATTGATGTCATTGATGATCTTCATTGGCAATATAAATATATTGGACCAATACATTTGGGTTGAGATGAGAATTGACTTGATGAGAACTAATCTGCAGCATAAGAGAGACTCCTAGAAGACCAGTGATTGATCATGGCTGTAATTTTGTCAAGAAGTGGCTGGCAATCAGCTGCTTTGAGTCCGGTAGATATTAGTGGCACTCCCAGATGTTTGACTGGCAATAATCCAATCTCAACACCAAGGAAATCTGAAATCATGGATTGATGAGGCTGGTTCAAGTTAGAGAAAAAGACTGAGCTTTTAGAGGGATTAATAGTGAGCCCTGAAAGTGTTGAGAAGTGATCCAAGGCAGATTTGAGAATTGAAATAGAGGTGATATCGCCATGGCAAAACATGATCAAGTCATCCGCAAATGAGAGTTGAGTGAGTCCCACCTTCTTGCACCTCCAATGATACTTAAATGTGGAACATCTGCCCACAAAGTTGTTAATAATACCTGAAAGTATTTCCATAGAAATAACAAACAGTGAGGGGGACAAGGGATCCCCTTGCCTCAAACCCTTGACCCCCTGAAAGTAGCCATGGAACTCTCCATTGATGGCAACAGTGAATGAAGGAGATGTTATGCAAGCTTGAAGCCATTGGATCAACCTATGAGGGTAGCCAAACATGTAGAGTGAATCAATTATAAAATTCCACCCCACTGTATCAAATGCTTTCCTTATATCAACTTTCCAAGCACACCTAGGGGCAAGGGGAGAATTGTGGTATCCCTTCATTAGCTCTTGGGTGAGAAGAATTGAATCAGTGATCCTTTTGCCTTGGACAAATGTAGTTTGTGATGGTTGTATAATGAGGGGAAGAGTGGGCTACAGCTTGAGGGCCAGTAGCTTGGCAATACATTTATACACCACATTACAACAACTTATGGGCCTGTAATCATTCATACAAGTGGGATTTTGACACTTAGGTACCAGAGATAAGTAAGTTGAATTAGTTTCCTTCAACAGCTTCCCATTTTGGAAAAATTCTCTCACTGCCTTGATGACTGATCTGCCAACTATAGGCCATGCATGGTGGAAGAAATGGTTGCCAAAGCCATCCGGCCCAGGGGCTTTGTCCTTGTCAATGGCAAAGATGCACTGTTGTATTTCCATATCAGATGGAATATCATCAAGGGATTGGTGTAAATTTTCAGGGACTTCCTTTGTGATGAATGGCAAGAGTGCATCCCTCCCATAGTGTGGTGGTGGATTCTCTCCAAGCAGAGCTTTGAAATATGTCAAGATTTCATTCTTAACACCATCCTCAGTATCCACAATGGCACCAGTTGAAGTGGTGAGACTAAGTATTTTCATCTTATTCGACCTTGAGAGAAAAGATTTATGGAAATAAGAGGTATTAGAGTCCCCAAGTTGGAGCCATCTGACCCTTGATTTCTGCCTCATAACATTTTCCTCAGCAAGAAGCAAGTTTGCATATTCAATGGAAAGAGCCTTCTCCATCAGTCTCAGCTCCTCATCTTGTGGTGTCTTGTCCAGTTCAACTTGGCAGCTGTGAAGGACTTCCTTGACTTTGATGATCTGTGAAGGGAAGTTTGAGAATCTGTCTCTACAAGCTTCCCTAAGAGGCTTTTTTAGAGACTTTAACTTCTGTACAACCTGAAACATAGAGGTACCTCGAACATATTGCTTCCATTCTCTGTCAACAATAGGGAGAAACATAGAGTGAGAGCACCAAGCATTAAAAAATCTGAATGGTGTAGCCCTTACAGGAGTATCAGTGAAAATCTTAAAATCCCATGTTTATTGTATAATGCTTTACTTTGTTATTTAACTTATTTTAAATTGTATTCATTTTTTCCCGAACACCCTGTCGAAAAAAATAAGAAATTTATTAGAAGAAAACAAACTAAGCTAGTCATTAAAAGACACAGCAGTTTATAACAATCAATCAAAGAAACATCCCTAACCAAAAGACTGAAATTCTGTGAAAGAAGAAAGATTGAATCTTCATGTTCTTCTTTAATTATTTCTTAATCGAGGCACAAGGAAAAAAAAACTAAATTCCTTCTATTGTCATATTTAATTAATTGGCAAAGGAGATACATTTGTTGAAGACGAGGTTCTACGGACAGGAATATCTCAGGTGTCAAGTCCAGTTGGTAAGCAAATACATGGAAGATGCTCAGCTTTCACCAAGAATTTGAGTGGGACACTGAAGCCAAACAAAAATGGATTCATCCAATTTGTTGAAGTACACAAACATCCTAAAACCAATATGACACCAACGAATTTGAATGCATCCATCGACACGCTGAAGATTGGAATTCCAAAGAAACTTGGATTCACCGAATTTGATACAGCACTCAAAGATCCTAAAACCAGGAAGACGTATGCCGCTGGGTTTTCCATAGATGTGTTCCCTGCCGAATTACAATTGTTACCTTTCAAGGTTAATGAAAACGGAGAAAGTGTTGGAACTTACAATGACCTTGTTAAGAATATAATAGATGTCCAGGTCAGTATGATATCCTTTTTTTCTTTTTTCGTTTTTTTTTTTATTTTTTTATTTATCTTCTCTTACAATATTCTCTCTCTGCATATATAATATATTTCTAAACTAGATGCACGTGTTGATTTATTTATTTATTTATTTAAAATAAATACTATTTTGGAGTCCTTTGTACTATATTTTCTTAATTCGAGTTGCAATTTAATTACTAAATCTTGTTAGATTCAATTGTATTTGTCTATTTTTGTGATGAAATTGATTGAAATTTTTTATCGGTGGATTCTGTTCTAACTTTATTTAATAGGTATTGTTGATTTATAGATCCTTATGATTGTACAATATCATTAGATCATGTATGTTAACATAATATTATAAATAAATAACAATGGAAAGAAAAATAAACTACATTTTTTAAGTGGATCAAACTTTAAGTGTTTGTTTTTGTAAAGAAAAAACTTACACTAAGTTTATTAATATAGTATGGTGATATCATGTCGCTATAAAGGAAAAAGAATAGGACAAGAAGAAAGTTTTGTTCATTGATAAATGGTTCCTGTAACCTACCTTAATACCTATTTATAAGAATAACTCTTTAAATGATAGAACCATTTAAGAATTATTTTGAATAATTAAAATATTTGAGAAGATTTTGTTTTACGCCAAATAGATATAAGAAAATCACTTTCTTCGCCATTAATAGTTTCATTTTGATTGGAGAATTTGAAATGAATGAATCTATGTTCAATTATGTAAGATATATAATTTGATTAATTTGAGAAGATTTCAATATATATATATATATATATATATATATATATATATATTTCGGAGAACTATAGTGTGAATTTCAAATAAAAAAGTGTAAGATATTATTTCGAATTCGTTTCAGTAGGGATGAATTAAGTTACATAATGGTAAAAAATATTTCCACTATAACTCTAATATAACATTACCTAGACTTTTGGTTATCCAATTTCAGCAGCCAATTCCTTACGTAAGCTCAAATCTTTTGATTTCAAATCCATTCGTTTATCTGAATCAATCCTTTAGACTCCACAAAATGCCTGGATGATGTTTTTCGATTTATCCCAAACAGTTGGATGCTGGAGTGGGAGACACCACCATAATGGCTGATTGGGCATCATGGATTGAGTTTTCAACGCCATATGTGAGCTCGAATCTATGTTCAACTAAACATGATAAATGCAAAGACATGTGGCTTTTCCCATATGTGAGCTCGAATCTATACCAATATTTAACTAAACATGATAAACGCAAAGACATGTGGCTTTTCCTCAAGCCCTTAAGTTGGGATCTTTGGCTGGCGATTCTCATGGCTTTGTTTTTTTGTTGGAGTTCTAATTAGAATCATAGAGATACGCGCAAATGTCACCAACCCAGATTTTTCAGGTTCACTCATTGAGCAACTCGGCATGATAATTTGGTATTCAATTTCAATGCTCGTCCTTCACGAAAGTAAGTTGTCCACTATCCTTACTAAACTTTGACTTCTTTCCTTAAATTTTTAATTGATTGCAGAGAGATGAGTCCTATTTGGTTCAATTATGAAAACAGTTTTGCATACTTTAGCAGGCCAGGACTCTAACGGAAGTCCTGTCATCTATTAAATGAAATGTTGAGATCTATGTTTGAGTTCCACCACTTGCATTGAAAATGCTTCTGTCGAAAATTTATA
Organism: Cornus florida; assembly: GCF_030987335.1. NCBI lineage: Eukaryota > Viridiplantae > Streptophyta > Magnoliopsida > Cornales > Cornaceae > Cornus > Cornus florida. The sequence continues at coordinate 81,948,612 of NW_026775580.1, read as the reverse complement.
TAACACAGATTCTTAAATGGTAATATTTTGTTGGTTAAGAAAATATCATTAAATTTTTACAAATTTACAATGCATGTCATCAATGAAGTGTCTTTCTTTTTCTTTTTTCTTTTTTTCTTTTTTTTTTTTTTTTATATTTTTTTTAAAGATTCCAAATCTCCACAGTTGGATAATTCAACGCTATATATCTATTTTTGTTCACTTATTGCGTACCAGTAAAACCTTTAGTTATCGCCAAAGACACTACTTTAGTGGTACTTCTTTACCCTTTCAAAGTAGATAACAGATGATGCATTTAATTGTTGAAATTTTGCCTTTTTTGTATTTCTAAAAAGGCGGTTTTCTGTTGATAATAGGGAGGAAGGCGGTTAACAAGTGGTCCAAGTTTGTGTTTTAGGAATGGTTGGTTTTGTTGAGTGTGTGCAGCGGAATGATTGTGGAATATATTATATGGATAGATAATCTAGAGAGATGGTAAATAGATTCAACTTACTCTTTTATCCAATTTTTACTTATTTTAATTTTACCGAAATAAAACTAAAATCAAACCATAAAGCAAAAATAAAGTGCAAGTAAAGTAAATAGAGTTCGAGAGATAACACAAGGATTTTATTGAGGAAACCCCAATTGGTATAATAGACCAATTGTAACAGGAAAAACCTCGTTGGACTTCGCAGTCCTGAGATAAACGATCCACTATGTTTGAAGCAAAGTATACCGAACTTTGACTCAGTCTCACACCCTATCGTTCTACCAAAAACCAATTGCTGACAATCCTTGGCTTTGCGACTCCCCCGTCCAACAGCTCTCGACCTCAGACTTACTCTCGATCTCTGTAGAAGAGTTGCAGGTAGATCAGACAACACTCCACGTATGCTCTGACCCCTTCAAAGTGTAATAGCTTCACCCCTTTTCTTCTAGATCTGAATTTCACGAAGAATGAATGAATTCTGCTTTTCCGAAATTTCTGAATCTTCAATTATGCTACAATTCCGATGAGATAGAGAACAACACTCCTAAATCACTCTTGTGTTTATGTGTGTGCTCTCAAAAATAAAATCAGAAAAATCAAATTGATTTTCTGAAGAAATAAAAAATATCTCTCAAAAAGGCTCTCAAAAAGATCTGTATTTTTTTATGCAAAAGCCACCTATAAACCTATGTGTATGACACAGTTTATATAGAGTTTAGAATGTTTTAGTCCATTTGAAAATATGATAAAATTCATGCATAAGACTTGAAACACTTCTAAACCAACTAAGAAAGAAATCAGGAATAGGAAACTAAACTTTCCATAGGCTATTAGGATTCTTGAACCTGTTCAAAGAATTTGGAACAGGTTCAAGGATGGCAGAATGTAATTCGAGGCCAATGTTAAAGACTTGAACCTATTCAAAGAATTGGGAACAGGTTCAAAAATGACAAAATGTTTTCTAGGCTAAATTCAAATGGCTTGAACCTGTTCCAAGAATCATGAACAGGTTCAAATCTGCCAGACTTGATTCCTAAGGTTCTAGGCACTGTTTTTGGTATATTCTGAAACTTACCAAATAAGAAATGTGGCCTAACCTTTTTAGATTCCTTCCTAAAGTATTGTTCTTACCTGTCTCGAATGATCTCAGTCATGGTAACTTTGAACAACCTTCCAATTCCGCAGTTGCTGTTGATCCGGATATGGTAACTTGAATTACAACTTGACAATGACTTGTTTTGACACTGAAAGTTGTCAATTACAGAATATATATTTTTTACAATCTTCCAATATATATATCTTACAATCTTCCCCTTTGGCAATTTCGTGACAAAACCCTAAAAACAACATGTAATCTACCCAAGCAGAAAAAGCAAATTACAATGATTGTCAAAGAAATAAAACGGAACTTTTCTTGAACATCATGAAGCTTCAATACATGTAGCAACTTGTAATCTGCACATTAGCTCAACAAAACTACATGTGAAGCTTAATCAAGAAAGATAAACAATCAACATATATAAATATATGAATATCAATCTATGTGTATCTTCCTCTCAATTCTAGAAACTCTCCCCCTCAATTATGCACATTCTCTCCCTTTTTGTGACAAATTGACAAATAAAGCTCAACAAAGAAGAAAAAGAAATAATGTGGAAGAACTAACAAGAAAAAAAACTAAAAGGAAAATCTTTTTGGATTTTTTTTTCATTTTTCAATTTTTTCATGTTTATGATATTTTAACAAAAAAAATGAGATAGCAATTTCCATGAATTTCAAGCATATATGAGATCCAAATTTTTTTGAAGAATTCAAGAGAATTTTAAAACACAATTTTTAGACCCCACAAATTATTCAATCAAATCAATTTTCAAGCATGCAATTACAACATGAAATTCAACTTGCAATTTTTATAAAAATTTAGAAATTTGTCTAGCAAGTTCACATGTGTGTATGTGCAATCCAATCTCATCAAATTTTAATCAAATCACATTGACCAACTGTTTAAATCATATTGACCAAAAAGCATCAAGATAAGATTGTTTTGAGCAAACTTTTCTAAGCTAAGCGGCTTTCACTCTAAAGAGTGGACAGCAATTCCCTATTTCGACTTGTCTCCTCCTTTCTTTTTATTCAATTAGCTCCTCTTCAAAGTCTAGTAGGAGCTTTCGAACTAGTCTCAATAGGTAGCCTTTTCCTTAGCAAAAATTTTCAACGTTCTTTTGATTTTTCTTTTCTTTTTATGCAGAAATTTTTCATTTGTTTTCCTCAAACACATGCTCTATAATTTCTTTTTAAAACAATAACCTTTATAGCTTTTATGAGCAATATGACCTAGTCAACTTCACAACGATTTCTAATTAAAATTCTCAAAGTTGGACTAGTGCACAAGAAAAATATGAACTCAAGAGACTCATCTCTAAAAAGAAATAAACAAAACAAATTGTCTTTCAACATATAGATTACACATCAAGAACCTTTTCAACAAATAATCATGTGTCCCCAATTTGCATTCAAAAATAATTAATTCAAGAGAAATAAGTATCACTCATGCATTGACTAGAAAAACATGATCATCACTTTCTCATGAAAGAAAAACAACATAAATCCTAAACTACAAGATATGGTCCAATGAAAACAAGATATTCATCAAAGCATAGTCCATGACCACAAAAACTCTTTAGGACTTAGTTAGGGGGGTTTGCACCCATAGACCTAACAGGAACAAGTCCCATAGCATCAACAGGCACATAATTAACCAAGTCTTCCTTTTTGATCCACACAGTCTTTACATTCAACTTTTGAAAAGACTTTTCAATTTCAACCTTTTTCCTTGTTTGAGTAATTCTTAGCATGAGAATTTTTAGGTTAATTCATAAAATTTTATTTTTTAACATGAACCCTATTCTTAGCATAAGAACCAAAAGCATGAAATTCAGAAAAAGATTCTCTTCTCTTCCTAAAGCAATAATATTGGTTATGTCCATTCCTACCACAATAAGTACAATGCAAAATAGTAGGCACATAAGACATATTAGCATGTGATGAATCAACAACCTCAGATTTATTTTTAGGCACATTCAAGTTAATGGGTTTCACAAAAATAGTTTTACCCTCTTTACTACATGAAGCTTTATTAAAACCTAAACCAGTTTTGTTATTCACATTCTTACCAATATTAATCATCTCATCAAGTTTAATCTGCCCAGAAGTAAATCCATTCAATTTCTCTTGTGACTTTTTCAATTCAATTTCAAGAAATTCTAATTTAGAAACAAGAGATTCATTTGCAGAATTAACTTGACTTACCTCACCTTCTAGGAATCTTATCTTTCCATGAAGATCTTCAATCTCCTTCTTTTTCTGTTCACTTTCCTTCTTCAGAGCATCTTTTTGCTTCTCAACTTCTTTCAATTCTCTAGCTTGTTTATTGAAGCATTTCTTTGTTTGAACATATGTAACATACAATTCATTGAAGGCTTTATCATAATTCTCCTTTGTTGCTTCCTTGTAACAATCTTCATAATTAGATTTTGCTATGTCCTCCAAATCCGAGTCATCTGTGTCAGACAAAGACAATCTTTTAGAAGCATCATTATTCACAAAAGCAACAAAAGCAAGAGGATTATCATCATTATTCACAAAAGCAACAAAAGCAAGAGGATTATCATCATCATTAGAAGAATCATCAGAAAAAGAAGAATTTTTATCTTTAGAAACTGAAACATTCATTGCTTTATCCTTCTTTTTATCTTCGGACTCTTTCCTAGTAACAAAGCTATTTTTAGGACTTGGACAAACTGTTGATGTATGACCTATACCACTACATGTCATTTAATCTCAGTTCCTTTAGACTCATCTTCTCTCCTTTTATCTTGTCTTTCACTTCCCCTAGATGAAAACTCTCTATTCCTAAACCTTGACTCTCCCCCTTTCTTAAATGTATTCATCTTTTCAGACTTAATCAAATTTCTGAACTTCCTAGTTATGAGAGCAATTTCTTCATCAGACTCACTATCATACCTAACCTCAGACTTGGAAGAATCAGACTTTGAAGCTTTTAGGGCTAAGTCTTTAGGTTTTAGGGAATTTCCATAGTACTTCATCTCATAGTTCTTAATATGACCTACAACCTCATCAACTTGCATGGTAGTGATGTTTTGAGTTGCTTGTAGTCTTTCAACTTTGATTCTGAACCTTTCTGGTAAAGACCTAAGAATTTTCTTGTTAATCTTCTTATTTGTCACTTTCTTTCCTAGGTTTCTAAGGCCAGACACAATATGGTTGAGTTTCATGTAAAACCCAGAAAAGGTTTCATCTTCTTCCATCTTAAGATTTTCAAATTGAAACAGAAACATCTCAATCTTTGAAGATTTGACTTCATCTGTACCCTCATGGGTAAGTTGAAGTATATCCCATGCCTCCTTTGCAATTTTGCAATGAGCAATACGAGCTAACTCAGATTGAACAACAGATTTGAATAAAGAAAACAAAGCTTTGGTGTTTCCTTCTTGAGCATTATTCTCAGCTTGAGTCCACTCAGACTCTTCCTTTTCAATGATAACACCATCCTTTGTGACTGTAGGTTTTTTCTAACCTTTTTCAATTACAGCCCAAACATATTTACCTTGAGTCATAAGAAAAGCTGTCATGTTAGGTTTCCAAAAAGCATAGTTATCACCATCAAACAAAGGAGTACGTTGAATAAATCCACTTTCCTTAAGAACACTATCTATATCAAATTTTGAAAACAAAAACAGAGATTTTTTTTATTCAAAAAAATTCCACAAGGAACAACTCAATGTATAGAAGATGGTTTTGATACCACTTGTTGAGTGTGCGCAGCGGAATGGTTGTGGAATATATTATATGGATAGATAATCTAGAGAGATGGTAAATAGATTCAACTTGCTCTTTTATCCAATTTTTACTTATTTTAATTTTACCAAAATAAAACTAAAATCAAACTACAAAGCAAAAATAAATTGCAAGTAAAGTAAATAGAGTTCGACAGATGACACCAGGATTTTATCAAGGAAACCCCAATTGGTAGAATAGACCAATTATAACAGGAAAAATCTCGTTGGACTTCGCAGTTCTGAGATAAACGATCCACTATGTTTGAAGTAAAGTATACCGAACTTTGACTCAGTCTCACACCCTATCGTTCTACCAAAAACCAATTGCTGACAATCCCTAGCTTTGTGACTCCTCTGTCCAATAGCTCTCAACCTCAAGCTTACTCTCGATCTCTGTAGAAGAGTTGCAGGTAGATCAGACAACACTCCACAAATGCTCTGGCCCCTTTAAAGTGTGATCGCTTCACCCCTTTTCTTCTAGATTTGAATTTGACGAAGAATGAATGAATTCTGCTTTTCTAAAATTTCTGAATCTTCAATTATGTTTCAATTCCGATGAGATAGAGAACAACACTCCTAAATCACTCTTGTGTTTATATGTGTGCTCTCAAAAATAAAATCAGAAAAATCAGATTGATTTTCTGAAGGAATAAAAAATATCTCTCAAAAAGGCTCTCAAAAAGATCTGTATTTTTTTATGCAAAAGCCACCCACAAACCTATGCGTATGACACAGTTTATATAGAGTTTAGAATATTCTAGTCCATTTGAAAATATGATAAAATTCGTGCATAAGACTTGAAACACTTCTAAACCAACTAAGAAAGAAATCAGGAACAGGAAACTAAACTTTCCATAGGTTATTAGGATTCTTAAACCTGTTCAAAGAATTTGGAACAGGTTCAAGGATGGCAGAATGTATTTTAAGGCCAATGTTGAAGACTTGAACCTATTCAAAGAATTGGGAACAGGTTCAACAATGACAAAATGTTTTCTAGGCCAAATTCAAATGGCTTGAACCTGTTCCAAGAATCATGAACAGGTTCAAATCTGCCAGACTTGATTCCTAAGGTTCTAGGCACTGTTTTTGGTATATTCTGAAACTTACCAAATAAGGAATGTGGCCTAACCTTTTTAGATTCCTTCCTAAAGTATTGTTCTTACATGTCTCGAATGATTTCAGTCATGGTAATTTTGAACAACCTTCCAATTTCGCAGTTGCTGTCGATCCGGATATTGTAACTTGAATTACAACTCGACAAGGACTTGTTTTGACACCGAAAGTTGTCAATTACAGAATATATATTTTTTATAATCTTCCCAATATATATATCTTACAGGTTTTATCATTCATTGTATTTCTGTGTTACACTGCAAAGTTAATCTCAATGTTGACGGTAGATGATGAGCCACAGCCTTTCTTCAATGAGCTGGAAAGGCCTTACATTGCTGGATACAGTAAAGATTTTCTAGTAGAAAGTTGAAATTCAGTGAGTCCCATCTCAAGGCATATTCAACCATCGATGAGTATAATAGGACAAATGGATTTGGCTTTGTGAGTCTCTCTTTCCCCCTATATTTGTGGTTTGATGTATATATATATACACACAGTAATGCTACCTGTCCTGATAAATTTTTTTGGAGATACAATATTATGTGTTCATTTCATTTTTTTATGCTGTAACGAATAGATATGTTTGATTTTGTTGCTATGCATGCGACTTATTGTAGAAAATTTCTGGATTTGATGAGCATCCATCAATTTCTTCAAGCCTACAAGCCATTTCTCAGTCTTTAGAATCATACAGTGATCTTGATCAGATTCCTGACGGGGTCGGTTTGATGTCTCTGTCTTCTTCGATTCAAAGGTTTTACCTTACAATAATCTGTTTTTGTGAACTATTTTTTTTTCTCTTCATTTGTTTACTTAATACAGGCCCAATTAAGAGTTTTAATGGTTATGCAAATCAAAGATATCATGGCCAAAACATGTGGATTTTCATGGAACCATTTAGCTTGGAGCTTTGGCTCACGATTTAGATGGCTTGCATTTTTGTTGGAATTTCAATCGAAATTTTGGAGCTTCGTGCAAATGACGGTAATCCAGAATTAGAAGGCTCACTTTGTCAGTAACTCTGCATCATGCTTTGGATTCCAATTTCAATGGTCGTCAGTCCGGAGAGCAGGATCTTTTTACTACCCTTGATATGAAACACCTCTATAAACTATATATGTAAATTTCACGAGTAAAAAACACTCACAAACCTACTTACTTTTATGGGAAATATGCCGTGGCTGTTCATGTTCACGCGTGCATGGACTGGCTGTAATGCATGGTGCAAGGTGCACGTGGCACACCGAATACCTCCTCCCATGTCACTACCCTTTAATGAGTATTTTTTATTTCAAAATCTTCCAACATGATATAACCTGCTTTTCACTTTGAGTCAAAATTAATATTAGGGAGAAATGGGACAGATGAACATAGTATTTTACTTGCTCAAAACCATTGATGAGTAGTAACTTGCTTTTGTTGTATTTATGTTCCATGCTTAATCCATTTGAAGAAAGCGAAAAAATAAAAAAAATAAATATATGGTTATTTTTGTGGTGATGACGGAGGATGGTGGTTAGCAAATGGTCCAAGTTTGTGTTGCTGGTATGGTTGGTTTTGTCATTCATTGTGTTTCAGTGTTACGCAGCAAAGTTAACCACAATGTTGACTGTAGATGAGCCACAACCTTCCTTAAATGAGCTGGAAAGTCCTCACATTGCTGGATACCATAAAGGTTCATCGATCTGTGAAAGATTTTCTAGTTAAAAAATTGAAATTCAGTGAGTCCCGTCTCAAGGCATATTCAACCATCGATGAGTATCAGGAGGCCTTGTCCAAAGGGAGCCATAATGGAGGTGTTGATGCCATCTTTGACGAACCGCCCAATGTCAAGCTCTTCCTCCATAAGTATGGTTCTAAATACACGGTGGTTGGACCCATAGACAAGACAAGTGAATCTGACTTAGTGAGTCTCACTTTCCTTTTTATTTGTGTGTTTGATTGTGGTATATAAACAAACACACAGTAATGGTATATAAACACACACACACAGAGTAATGCTACCCATCCTGCAGATACTAGCATTATAAATTTTTGGATTAATTACACTTACCTACGATGCAAATTGTCTAAATAACATGAATCTCTCCTTTAGTTTCAAATATAATTTTGACCTCTTTTCTGATTTAGGTATGACAGATATCCCCTATAAGATCTAACACTCTTGCAGGCTAATATTATGCTCAATATTTACTTAAAACTCAAGAATAAATGCCTTTAGAAAATTTTAAAAATCCATTTTGTTCACAAAGAAATATATATTTTAATAATAAAAGTAAAATGGGAATAATAGTCGCTAAACACCTTTAGGTCAAAAATCAACACTAGAGAAGGTAAGTTTTATATTTGAAATCATAGTGAAGATTTCTACTCTTTAGGCAATCTATAAGGGGAAGCAAGTGTGTAATTATTCCTAAATTTTTTATGATTTCATTGCATTTTACCACACTATAAATTTTTTGGATTGATGTTTGGTCAAGTTTAATTTGATTCACAAAGTGATACTCCATTGAATTCAAATTCCAGCTTATCGATTTTATCATTGAAATTAGAGTGGATAAATCAAATGATCAAATATTTTGGAACTGCATAAAATTAGAGGGAACCTAATACAAAAAGTCTACTGTTATAAGTTCTAGCTTGTCTAAGGTCGGATGGGAACAGTCTTAAGCTTATAGGGGCAGGTAGCTAGCTTCCCTTAACACTTTAGTCAACACTTCAATCTTTTGAGTTGGATGGCAAGTGTTCACTTGTCACAAGTAGTGTCATAGCATATTTAGTACTTGATCCACTTAGAGCTCATACCATCATAGCATATCTAATGAAAATATTTGTAGTATTAATATAGTTAAATGAACTATTAACCTATAGATATGTTTAATTTTGTTGCTACACTTGCAATTTATTGCAGAAAAAATCTGGATATGATGAACTCGCGTCAATTTCTCCACAAACTCCTAGCCTCAAAGCCCGAAGCTTCGGAGGCCTTTTCATCACTACAGGGGCTGCTACTATATTTGCCTTGGTATGTTCTGAAATTTCTCGAAGATTCTGCAGAAGACTACCATCTAGTAGGCTTGAATCAAGAGTCCATTCCTCAGTTGAAATGAGTGTCACCGGAGATTCTCCAGTAACTGACAATCAAGAGCACCCTCTACAACTTTTAACCGAAGTGATTGCAATGTTTCTATTGAAGATGATGATGATAACGAAGAAGTTGAAGAAAGTGGTGTACTCATCCTAGCATGGTGTTCACAATATTGCAGGTAAGCCAAAAAGCCAGCCTCAAGATTATAAGGTATGACTAGGTTTTTGCTGAATTTATTCTTCAAGTTTGCAAACTTAAATTACCATATAAAAAGCATTTGGGATAATTTTGGCGGTTTTAAAAAAAAAATAATGGCATTGTTTCGAGTGTGGTGTGTTTCCGTATTGTACATAAAAATATTTGGTTTTACTTGTTTTTTTAAAATGTGATTTTACACTCTATCCTTAATATTATATTGTTAAAAAATATTAAAATATCTGATTGTGTCAAATTATCCGCATAAAAAATATATACTATATTTTTCTTTTATCTTCTTCTCTCTTCCTTTTCTCTCTCCTCTCCACCAATTTGAGACACGCCACCTCCACATACCGCAAACGACCACGACAGAAGAGACCTGCAACAAACAATTCGATTCAGCTGTGGTCGGACTAACCTCTAATGCCTGGAAGACATCTGATTCAGGTGTTGTGAATGCGAAAAGGGTCAATTTTTATTGTTTTGATCTGGGAAAAGATATTAGAACTCTTGCTCGAACATTCAGGAAAGAATAAAAAAACTCTCGCTGGAATTGTGTAATCTGCTCATGGTAGTGAGATTGCTGTTGCATTTATACGTGGCGGGGTCCATATTTTTCTGTACCATATCAATGTTGGTTCAGAGACTGTTGTTCCTACATTCTCTTCTACAAGCTGCTGTTCAGCATCTGTTTGGCATAATATGGGCAAGGATTGTACTACATAATTTCAAAAAAATGAAGTTTTGGGAATCAAAGGACAAAATAATAGAGTAAAAATCAAGTTTTCCAAATCAATGGAATTTTATCAGACTCTTACGTGGACATGGAGATCTAGTGTATTTTTCTTTTTCTTTTTATTTTTTCCTCAAATTGCCTCTGCTCCTCTCTCATATGTAGAGAGAGAAAAACTGAGACATTTTGGGCCTCCCCTTCTACATACAGAGACCGTTTTGTTACCTTTGTGAGTAATTCAATTTTCAACACAACGCGATCAGAAGTTCCGTTGGGGGCATCAAGGACGCGTATGCAAGTGGCAGTCTCCTCGGACATTTTCTTGATGGGTCCACCTTTGTGGCCGATTATGCCACCAACCTTGAGGACGGGGACAATGAGGCGAAACACGCAGTCCCTGGGCTGTCCTGGCCACTTTTTGACGTCTTTGTCGGCTGAAGCTGCTGCAGGAGTGGGCATTGTTTCTTCCGGTTCTGATCCGAACAGAGGATGATCATCTTTTACGGGCTCGGACTCGGTGGCCGTGACGGTTACATGGCAGCGTCACTTGTCTCCATTCTGTTGTGATTTTGAAGAGTTTGATTAGGTAATTATTTTTTAGGAAGATTTAATTATATGGAAACTTCAAGAGTACTAAATTTTAGGGAACATTCAGTTTCTTGATGTGGTTTAACTTCCTTATTGGTTTAAGAAAAATCTGATCTGATTTAACTTCCTTATTGGTTTAGGGAAAGTTCAGTTTCTTGATCTGATTTAACTTCCTTATTGGTTTTCGATTCTACAAAAGACAAGTTCTTGTTGGACAAGTTTGGGGACTCTAGAAATATCAACTCTAATCAGATTTTAGAGGGTGTGAAAATTAGAGATAAATTTGTGCCAATACAAGAGAGAGTAATTAAGAGAGATTAAGAGAGAATTCTCCTTGTAATTCATCATCTTTTTCATAGTGAATTTGTTCGATGTACTCCATGGACGTAGCCCTAAGATTTGAATGAACCATGTATATCTTGTGTTCTTGTGTGTGCTTTTTATATATTTTTTTTTTTGTTTCTTTTGTGATTGTTTGATTATTCCTCGAATAGTGTGCTTTGTTATTTTGTGTTTCCGCCATAACAACTAGAATCAAATTTGGTTGATTGTGCAGTGTAACTCCAACAACTGGTATCAGAGCCTTTGGTTGAGAAACTAGGGCACAGAAGGTGTTTGACGAAATTCTGAAAGTCTTTCGATCAGATCTGTCCGTTCAAGTGGGAGTAATGACATCAGAAGATAAAACATCCACATCCATGATCGAGAAGTTCGATGGCACAAACTTCAGTTTCTGGAAGATGCAAATTGAAGACCTCTTGTTTCAAAAAAATCTGTATCAACTTTTGAGAGAGAAGCCAGAGGAAACAAAGGATGCAGAATGGGAATTACTTGATAGGAAGGCTCTTGGCACCGTCAGATTGACGTTATCAAAATAAGTCACTTTCAACATCAAGAATGAGAAAACGACGATGTCTCTCATGGCAACCCTTTCTAGTATGTATGAACAGCCTTCTGCAACGAACAAGGTGCCCTTGATCAAGAAGTTGTTAACATGAAGATAGTCGAATGTGGTAAATTCACCGAACATCTAAATGCGTTCAACAAGATAGTTGGGCAATTAAAGTCTGTTGATATAGACTTTAAAGGCAAGGTTCAAGCACTACTAATTCTAGGGCAATTACCCAAAAGTTGGAGTGGCACAGTTACAGCAATCAGTAGCTCTGCAAGGAAGACCAAGTTAAAGTTTGATGAAGTTGTGAGCATGATTCTGATTGAAGAAATCAGAAGGCAAACAGCAGGGGTTTCCACCAGTGGTTTGGCATTGAATGTCGAAAGCAGAGGTAAGGGTTCAAATAAGAAAAAGGGTAACAGTAATAAAAACAGAGGTAGATCCAAGTCAAGGAATGGAAGGACACAGTCTCAAAATTTCAGGAATTCCACAGATCTCAGTGACGTTGAGTGTTGGAATTATGGAAAGAAGGGGCATTACCGTATTAACTGCAGACTTCCAAAGAAGGGAACTGAAAGAAAAACTGAAGCAAACGTTGTCTCAGAAGAATCAGATGATGCATTGATATGCTCTTTGGAAAGCAAAGCGGAGTCATGGGTTTTAGATTCTAGCGCATCATTTCATGGCACCTCAAGCAAATAGCTATTTAATAACTATGAACCGAGTAACCTTGGCAAGGTATATCTTAGTGATGATCAGCCTTGCAGCATCGTTGGCAAGGGTGAAATGCAAATCAAGTTGAATAGGTCAACTTGGAAGTTGAAGGATGTGAGACACTTCCCTGACTTGAGGAAGAATTTGATTTCAGTGGGACAATTGTCAGAGGAAGGTTTTGTTACAACCTTCAATGGAGACTCATGGAAAGTTTCCAGAGGCGCTATGACCATTGCACGTGGTAAGAAATTTGGCACTCTTTACATAACTACAAGTGCTTGTGGGTCTATAGCAGTTGCAGAAAATAGCGAAGATCATAACCTTTGGCACCACAGACTAGGTCATATGAGTGAAAGGGGGCTCAAGATTATGCACTCAAAGGGGAAACTACCAGGCATACGGGCAATTGATATTGACTTATGTGAGAGTTGCGTGATGGGCAAGCTGAAGAGGGTCAGTTTCAAGAAAAGTGGCAAAGATATCAGAAAGGAGAAACTTGAGTTAGTTCACACAGACGTTTAGGGGCCAACCATTGTGTCATCCATTGGCGAAAAATCCTACTTCATGACTTTCATTGATGATCACATGAGGAAGGTATGGGTTTATTTTTTGAATCACAAATCTGAGGTATTTGATGTGTTCAAAAAGTGGAAGGCCGTGGTGGAGAATGAGACAGGTTTGAAGATCAAGAGGTTAAGGTCAGACAATAGTGGTGAGTATGAGACACTGGGTTCAAGAAGTTCTGTTTTGATAATGGGACCAGATCAGAGAGGACTGTGTAAGGAACCCCACAGTAGAATGGGGTGGCAGAATGGATGAACCGAACATTGACAGAGAGAGCCAGAAGCATGCGCATACATTCAGGTCTACCCAAAAAGTTTTAAACAGAAGCAGTTAATACAGCATCTTGCCTAATAAATCGTGGACCATCGGTGCCTTTGGAGCATCGAATACCAGAAGAGATATGGAGTGGCAAAGAGGTAAATCTTTCATGGTTGAAAGTTTTTGGTTGTATTGCATATGCGCATATTAGTGACCATGCTAGGGAAAAGCTCTACCCCAAGTAACTAAAATGCATCTTTGTTGGGTATGGCGGAGATGAGTTTTGTTATCGACTCTTGGATAATCAGAACAAGAAAATCATTAGAAGTAGAGATGTGATTTTCAACGAGAAGGTGATGTATAAAGATAGAGATGTAGCACAGTTAACTAGTCCTGTACAGTGTAAGCCTGAGTTTATTGTGTTGGATAATGATCCAGAGAGCATTGATGCAGGGCAGACAGATGAGGGTTCTTGGCCAAAACTCACAGAGCATAGTTCACCGCAAATTCCAACTCTTATGCCTGCACCCAGAAGGTCTACGTGACCTCATGTACCGAATAGGAAATATTTGGATTATATGTTGCTCACAGATGATGGTGAGCCTGAATGCTATGATGAAGCATGTCAGGTTGAAAATGCTAGCAAGTGGGAGCTTACAATGGAAGATGAGATGAAATCCCTTATCTCCAACAAAACATGGGAATTAGCCAAGTTGCCTATGGGGAAGAAAGCTGTTCACAACAAATGGGTGTACAGGGTGAAAAAGGAACACTATGGTTCCAAGAGATACAAGGCGAGATTGGTGGTCAAAGGCTTTCAGCAAAAACAAGGCATTGACTACACAGACATTTTTTCCCTGGTTATGAAACTGAGTACCATTCACTCAATTCTTAGCATTGTTGCAGCAGAGGGGTTATACCTTGAGCAGTTAGATGTCAAAACTGCTTTCTTCCATGGTGACCTAAATAAGGAGATTTACATGCAACAACAGGAGGGTTTTTTAGTTAAAGGGAAAGAGAAACTGGTATGCAAGTTAAAGAAAAGCTTGTACGGTTTGAAGCAATCCCCAAGGCAGTGGTACAAGAAGTTTGATGGTTTTATGAAGCGACATGGCTACAACAAGTGCAACGTTGACCATTGCTGCTACTTCAAGAGGTTTAAGTCAAGTTTCATTATCCTTCTACTTTATGTTGATGACATGTTAGTGGCAGGTTTTGATTTTGAAGAAATCAGCAAATTGAAGAAGCAGTTGTCTAGTGAATTCGAGATAAAGGATCTTGGTGCAGCGAAACAGATTCTTGGGATGAGGATTAGTAAAGACAAACAAAAAGGTACTTTACAGTTGTCTTAGGCTGAGTACGTTGAACGGGTTCTGAAGAGGTTCAACATGAATAATGCTAAGGGGGTGAGTACTCCCTTAGCTAATCACTTCCGATTATCTCAAGATCAGTGTCCGAAGACAGATGATGAGAAAAACTTCATGGCTAAAATTCCATATGCCTCAGCCATTGGAAGTTTGATATATGTCATGGTGTACACAAGACTAGACATTGCATATGCAGTAGGAGCAATAAGCAGGTTCATAAAGGATCAGGGCAAGTTACACTAGGAAGCAGTGAAGTGGATATTGAGATATCTACGGGATACCACAGACAAATGTTTATGTTTCAGAAGGGGCGAAATGAAGCTGCATAGTTATGTAGATTCAGACTTTGCTGGTGAGGTGGACCACAGAAGAAGTACTACCGGGTATGTGTTCATGGTGGGTACAACTGCAGTTAGTTAGGTTTCGCAAATACAAAAGATTGTAGTGTTATCTACTACAGAGGCAGAGTATGTGGCGATGACAGAGGCCAGTAAGGAGATAATTTGGGATTCGAACATGTGAAGAATGTTTTGCATAGTGATAGTTAAAGTGCAATACATCTGGCAAAGAATTCAGCATTTCATTCAAGGACCAAGCATATAGGACTTTGATATCACTTTATCAGATCTTTCTCAGACGATGGGGTGTTGACACTTGAGAAAGTACTTGGCACCAAGAATCTAGCTAATATGTTGACCAAGACAGTGACCATGGAGAAACTAAAGCTATGTGCAGCTTCAGTCGGTCTTCTAGCTTGAAGACAGAGAGAAGCGCACCGAAATGTATGAGACATGCATGAGAAGAAGATAGAATGGGTTTACAAGTGTTCCAGCCTCTAAGTGGGAGATTGTTGTGATTTTGTGGAGTCTGATTAGGTAATTATTTTTTAGGAAGATTTAATTATATGGAAAGTTCAAGAGTACTGAATTTTAGGAACATTCAGTTTCCTGATCTGGTTTAACTTCCTTATTGGTTTAAAGAAAATTCAGTTTCCTGATCTGATTTAACTTCCTCATTAGTTTAGGGAAAGTTTAGTTTCCTAATCTGATTTAACTTCCTTATTGGTTTTGGATTCTACAAAAGGCAAGTTCTTGTTAGACAAGTTTGTGGACTCTATAAATATCAACTCTAATCAGATTTTAGAGGGTGTGAAAATTAGAGATAAATTTGTGTCAATACAAAAGAGAGTAATTGAGAGAGAATTCTCCTTGTAATTCTTTATCTTTTTCATAGTGAATTTGTTCGGTGTGCTCTATAAACGTAGCTCTAAGATTTAGGTGAACCATGTATATCTTGTGTGCGATTTTTTTTCTTTGTGATTGCTTGATTATTCCTCGAATAGCGTGCGTTATTATTTTGCGTTT